>NC_137097.1:20270294-20910294 GCF_949357685.1 Gobio gobio | reverse complement strand
TTTTTTCTTCTTCTTTTCAATTATTATTATTATTTTTCTTTCTTTCTTTCTCTTTTTTCTTTTCCCCTCGCTAGATTCGTCCGCTATTAGGGTAGGGAGGCAGAAAGGTTTCTCTGTGTGCGTGCGTGGTTGGTAGCCGCTGGCATGGCGACTGCCAACACGCAGGGCACGTCTAACCTGTCCCTCAGGAATGGCTGCAGGTGTGTGCCTGAGCCCGGGGTGACCGTGGAGGAAATGCTGTTGATTATTGGTGATAAACTAGGGTTCGATAACATCGTTTCGGCCTCCAGAATGAATAAAGCGGTGGTTGTGTTTTTAAAAACTGAAGCACTTGTTAATGAGTTGACTGTGAGTGGAATATGGGTTAAAGAGACGTTTGTACCAGTAACCCCGCTATCCGCTCCAGCAACTAAAGTTATAGTCTCTAACGCACCTCCGTTCATTTCAAACGAAGCCATTGTTAAAGAACTGTTAAGATTCGGTAAGATTGCGAGCACTATTAAAGCGGTACCTCTGGGATGTAAAGACGCCGCTTTAAAGCACGAGCTGTCCTTTAGACGTATGGTTTATATGTTTCTCAGCTCTCCGGAGAGGACACTGGAGGCTTCTTTCCGTGTAACTCACGGAGAGAGCTCTTTCATGGTTTATGCTAGCTCGGAGAGTTTGAGATGCTTTGAGTGTGGAGACTTGGGCCATAAGCGTTTTTCATGTCCGAAAAAAACCGAAGTGTGCGCTTCCACATCGCGCGCCGACGATAATAACAGCGAACACCATGTAGATATCGTCGAAACCCCGAGATATGAAGAACAAGATAATGGTGCTACAGAGGAAGTGGAGGGACAGCAAGAGGTGAGTGATTCTAATGTTAATAATGCTGGATGTGTGGAACAACCTGGAGGTAGTCATTTACCTGATAAAGATGTGAGCGCTAGTGTTGACAATGTGGGTGATGCTGAGGATAAAGGTATGAGCAGTGATGTTGTACAGGTAGCTGGCTCTCAGGAGCAAATGGATGATGAGTTTGAGTGTTTATCACAGTGCACTGACGATGGGATGAAAGATGATGAGTGGTCTGAGATGACTCAGGAGGCTGAGAAGGATTTGTACAGTGTTGAACAAATCAGTTCCTTTTTAGATCAAACAAAAGGTAAAACAGGGGTTGAGATAAGTGATTACTTCCCGGATACGGAGAAATTCATAGTTTCTGCAATGAGGGCAAGGAAGGTTAGCAGTTATGAGGAACTTTCTATGCAAAAAAGATACCTCCTTAAAAAGCATGTAACAAACTTAGGGAAAAAGCTAGGAAAAGCGAGGGGAAAATTTAGATAATCACTATGGCTGTAAAGGTTTCCTTTCTTTTCTTTTGTTTTTTCTTTTCTTCTCTTCTCTCAATGGAGACTCTGAGGGTGGGATCTCTTAATATTAATGGGATGAGGGATGGAAAAAAGAATGAACTACTTTCAGAAATGATTAGATTGAAAGGCTTGAGTGTTACTTTTTTGCAAGAAACTCATAGCAATTGCAAGAATGAAGTTGACTGGGGCCTATGGTGGAAGGGAGACTATATTCTTAGCCATGGTACTAATTTAAGTGCTGGTGTAGCTGTCCTTTTTTCTCCTACATTTAATGTCAAAATTTTATCAAAACAAGAAGTAGTACCAGGAAGGTTTTTAATTGTTAAGGCTGAAATCAGTCATTTAAATGTTCTTTTTGTAAATATTTATGCTTCTACTATTGGAGCGGAAAGAAAGTTATTCTTTGCCAAATTAGAAAGCATAATCAAAGAGGAAAGTGATGATTTTTTTATTGTTGTGGGAGGGGACTGGAACTGCACCATAGATTTTGTTCTAGACAGAAATGGGGAAGAACCACACGCACAGTCAGCCTCCTGTTTGGCTAGTGTTTTAAAAAAGCTCAGTCTCTCAGATGTGTGGAGAGTGAATAACCCTTCTATAAAACAATATACATGGGTGAAAGTAAATAATGAGAGGATTCATGCTGCACGTTTGGACCGTTTTTATATATCTTCTAACCTGAAAAATAGAGTTGTTAACACAGAAATTATCCCCAATATTCTTTCTGATCATAAGCTTATTACAGTCGGGTTTATCTTGTCTAAAAGTGTACCTAAGAGCTATTATTGGCATCTGAATACTAAACTCTTAGAAGATAAGTCTTTTTGTGAAGATTTTGAGTGTTTTTGGGAGAAATGGCAAATAGAACAGAGTAATTTTGAAGATATTATTCAGTGGTGGGAGGTTGGCAAAGCCCGTATAAGAGACTTCTCTCAAAAATATACTGCATACTCTTCTGTACGGTTGAAAAATACATTAAAACAGCTGGAATCAGAAATTGCTGTCATTGAAACAAATATGACTGTTAATGATGATGCTAATTTAAAAGTCTTGTGGACTGAAAAGAAAAATGTTTTAAGTTCAATACAGGATGAAAAAGTTAAAGGGGCTCTTATAAGAAGCCGCTATGTACATTTGAAGGACATGGACGCTCCCACTTCTTATTTTTTTAACCTAGAGCGTAAAGTGGGTCAGCAGAAACAAATGATTTTACTGAAGGACAACAATGGATATGTCACATCAGAACCACTGGAGATGCGAAGAATTGCTGTTGATTTTTATTCTAAATTGTACACTGCTGAAAGCTCAGATGAATATTCCAGGACTGAACTGTTAAGAGATTTACCTCTTTTATCTGAAGAAAAAAAGCTGTTTTTAGAGAATGATATCACTTATGAGGAAGTCTCTCGAGCTGTGATGGGTCTATCTTCAGGCCGTTGTCCGGGAATGGATGGACTACCAGCGGAGTTTTACAAGACTTTTTGGCCAATTGTAGGTCAGGACTTTTTTAAAGTGTTTCAGAAATGTTGTCATGAAAGAATTCTTCCAACCAGCTGTCAAAGAGCGGTTTTGTCTTTGCTCCCGAAAAAGGGTGATTTAACACTCCTAAAGAATTGGAGACCTGTTGCAATCTTGTGTACAGATTATAAAATATTTTCAAAGGTTTTAGCAAATAGGTTAAACAAAGTTTTGCATGAAATTGTACATAAAGATCAGTCATATTGTGTTAAAAATCGGTTAATTACAGATAATCTTTAGAGATTTAAAAATTAGAGATGTTTTTGATTATGCCAATTGTAATGATCTTAATCTGGGTCTTTTGTCTTTAGATCAAGAAAAGGCTTTTGATAGGGTTGATCATGTTTTTTGTTTGATACCCTTAATGCTTTTTGGTTTTGGGAAAAGTTTTATTTCAATGATCAAACTTCTTTATACCAAAGCAACATGTATGATTAAAATGGGTGGTGGGTTAAGTATCCCTATTAATATAAGAAGAGGTATCAGACAGGGTTGCCCAATTTCAGGACAATTGTACAGTATCGTAATTGAACCATTGCTATGCAAACTGAGAAGGGAATTAATGGGTTTACAGGTTAATACCATGAATTACTCTATTAAATTATCTGCATATGCTGATGATCTCACAATTATAATCAGAGAGGAAAGAGATATTCAGGTACTTAAAGAGTCTTTAGAGTGTTATGGTAAAGCCTCGTCCGCTTTAGTCAACTGGAGCAAACGTGATGCTTTGTGGTGTGGAAGGGTTTCTAAAGGTCCAATACTTCCTGGTGGGTTACAGTGGGGGAGAACAGGTTTTAAGTATTTAGGGGTTTTTATAGGAATAGAGGAGTATAGAGATAAAAATTGGGAGGGCCTTGTGGAGAAAGTGTGTGCTCGGTTGTCTCGCTGGAACTGGTTGCTCCCTCAGCTGTCTTATAGGGGGAGGGTTCTGGTATGTAACAACCTGGTTGCTTCTTCATTATGGCACAAAATGATGATACTAGAACCTCCCGAAAAGCTGGTGAAAGAAATACAGCAGCGGATAGTAGATTTCTTCTGGTCGGGACAGCATTGGCTGAAGGCTGCTGTGCTATACTTACCAAGGCAAGAAGGTGGCCAGGGGCTGATTGACATCAAATCGAGACTAAAGGCTTTTCGAATGCAGACAGCAAGGAGATTAATCTATGGTGTGGATGTGAGCTGGGCTGAGATCGCATGTGCTCTCCTTAGAAGAGTAGGAGACATGGGACTAGACCGTCACCTGTTTCTGATGGATCTTAAAAAACTGGATTTGTCTGGACTGAGTATCTTTTACAGATCACTTTTTACAGTTTTTCTCAATTGCTAAAACACTAAACCCTATTGTCTGAACCAAATGCTCAGTTGCCTGAACCCACTGATTGAATCAATCACTCTTTTGGCAAAACCATAAGCACTTTTCACCTGTTTAGACACAACTTGCCAACACATTTTCATTGTGATGCGCCCGTGCTGCATAATGGTGAGCACAGGTGACAAAAGTCAAACACAATTAAAGCACAAATGTCACCACTTGAACACAACAACTCAAAATTGATCACACTTGTGGCTAATGACGTGAGGGAACATATACAGTAAGCCAGTTCAGAGAGCACTGGTTTGTGAGGCCCTACAATGGATAGAAATCTGAGAGGAAGAGTTTATGTGAGAGGAGGTCGAGGTGGTCAGCAAAGACAAAGAACAGTAATATCTGATGAAATCAGAGCTACTGTGATTGACCATGTTCTTGTCCATGGTATGAGCATGAGGGAGGCCGGACAAAGGGTACAACCAAACATCAGTAGATTCACTGTGTCCACCATAATCCCAAGATTTAGAGAAGAGAACAGGTAATTACCTTTTTTTTTACATTATAGTACAGTATGTAAATGTTGACAGCAATTACTGTATGACATACTATATACTGTACCACACACTGCATGAAAAGTGGGATTTTCGACCCCGTAAACGCCTGTATACTCCTGGAAATCTCCCTAATTTTCGGCAGTTTTCGACAATTTAGAGGCAGCGAACGTCGCGTTCGTCTGTGCCACAAATTGTCGTAAACGAACCATGACGTAGGTGGAGAGCCCCCCGCTGAGAGACAGCGCGGAGGTGCGACGCCTCTAATTTGCATATGAATAGCAGCGAAACCAGAGAGTCAACGGCCAGACTTGAATTTACTCACTCACTATTGGCTGAAGCCACTACATTTAAAAAAGAAAAATCCCTCGTGATTGGTTGGCAGATCACTGCAAACCAATCATTATTGGCCCCCCTGGCTCATTATAAATGTAAACCCCAATAATAATAATAAATATATAATTTATGTTGTAATAATTTGTTTCATATTAATGTTATTGTGCTATGAAGTATTCATACCATCAAGGAATATATGGGAAAATTATACGGACCGTGCCGTTTATTCAAACAAGGGGCTTCATTTATAAGCATACAGCTGTTCATTCAAAGAAAGGGCTTCATTTATAAAACACAGCGGTTTACTCAAAGAACCAGCTTTATTGTTAAACACACAACTATGTACAGTGCAGCAGTAACGTCTCGTAATGTAATGTAGAGTTCGGCGTGCTCCAGGCTGCGAGAGCGCGGTGGCCGCACAATCCATCCAGACACCCCGTCAACAAAGCCGTCTTCCTCGTCAAACATGAGTTCAATGGTCGCGGACTTCCAAATGTCCACCTCATCCAGCACACTCTCGCTTCCAGCAACTGTAATACAATCCATAAAGACAATAAGCAACCTGAAAAATACTCACATTGACAAAAAACGGATAATAAATCTTACCCTTTTTCTTCTTGATCGACTCCGAGCTAAACTTCGCAGTTTCCGCCTGCGATGTAAGTTCAGGTTGTTTGTATCTGAAGCTCCGGCGTGTCGATTCATAAAACGTCTTACAGGCAGCTGGAAAACAATTACATGAGACTGGTATTAATAAAAACAGTCACGGTAAAATTAAACAAGGAATGAGAAACACATTAGAAGTTACTTACACACAATGTCGTCTTGATCAGCGGTTAAATCTGGACTCGCGGAAATCTCTCCAAGCAGATAAGAGCTCACGGCTTCGTTATGAGGCGAGGATAGTCTGTGTAAACAAAATGTGCAGTTTTAAGCTCGGATCTATTAACGCGTCCATTTCCTTATACAGCTGAATAAAAGCATATTCTTTAAATCGTTACATTACCCATGCTCTGGTTCATAGCGACTGCAGTTTGCCTCAGAGTTGTGAAGACGAAGACAGCCTCCTGAAAATGAGTCCAAAAAGTTCGTCGCGTCCACGCAGAGATTGAGTTGAAGACGGTGTCCTGTCATAGTTGATCGCGAAAAAGGAAAGCAGCAAAAAACATACAAAAAAGTTTAAAGCTCGTCTTCTACGCGTCATGGCCATGACCTCGACCTCGCACCTCATTGGACTAGGGCTCTTATATGGAACGCGCCCGGGGCCAAATCTCTTTATACGAAACGCGTGACTTATGATCGTTTCAACCTTCAACACGCCCTGTTTTCCGCTTCAACGCAGCAATTTTTAACGTGTTTCTTTTGTATGTGTAGACACGCACATTCTGGTCGTGTAACAGGCATACACACACAGTCGACGCACAGTTTTAACATGTTAAGAAGACACATTTGAACGTATTTCTTAACGCGCACATTCTGTACATGTCGAAGTGTAATATTTTTTTTTTTTTAAAGCAGACTTACCTTTAGATGTAGCCTAGGCTACATACATATTAATATAAGATATTAATTAATTGTTTAACTGACTACTGTGCTAGAGTAAAGTAGCCTAATGTTACAATGTATATTAAGTAAATGCTTAATATTATACAATTATTATAATTTATCTATATGGGTTATTGTTTGTTTTTTAAAGTTAGGCTATATATAATTTCTAAAAGTATAGGCTAATTTACACAGCACATATTTATTACTGAAAACACAACTTTATTCACTTTCACATAATAATATTTTTGTAATTTGGTGTTTAGTTTGTTGTATAGTTTGTTTATACTGTTCTGTCTCTGTTTTGTTTCCAGGAACATCTGATGAGTGCTATAATAAAATGACTTCATTATATTTAAAATATGTTTTGATATTCATTTTATTTATATTATTAATATTTTATTTACCCATAAACGTGTCTTTAGGAAGTCATAAGTTATAGAGACAAGAATAACTTTTGCCATTTAAATGCCACATTCATTTACTGAGGACCCATACAGCCAATGATCATGTGTGAAAACACATACATAAATTGATCACTTAGAAATCAAAACTAAGGTTTGAGAAAGAAAGAATATGCATACAACAAAATATATTGTTTCATAGCAGCTTCAGTAACAAGTTCAAAACAAATTCTGCTGTAAACCGGCTCTAACAAGCCAATATAGTGTCAATATTCAGCTCAAGTGACTTCAGTGTTGATTCAGTTCAACTGTAAATTCCTCAGTTGTGCATTGTGTGTAGTTAGATATATGCAAAAACAACATTTTTGGAAATAGTTAAAATAGTTTTGCACAAAGTGTTGCTTTTGCAAGAGATGTCTGATGTTTTGTGTGTAGAGTTACAAGAAATGGAGCCATATTTTCAGAAATTGTGTGTAAGCAATTAGATAAAACTGTAAATGAATCCAGTTTATTTTAGTTCAGGACTCATAGTCCAGGTGTTAGTAATCTGTGCTTAATCTTTGTTCCAGGCAACAATTTTTTAACTCACGATTAAATAGATTAAGGCCTACTCTTGGCATAATTTAAACCCTGTCCAGGAAACCACCTCTTGAAAATCTGCATTGATAATTCATAAAATGTGGTGTGAGCTCAATTTAAATGACAATTACAGAAAAACACAATCTGACTTAACTATAAACAAACAAACTTGTACTTTTCACATTTATGATTAATAGCCATTTAAAAAATCATTCACAGTGCAGGGTGGAAAAATTAATGTTGGTATGTAAACTGTATGCTTTACTTGATTTATTTGTGTGCTTTGGTTCATTGTCTTGTTGCATCACATAACCTCTCTAAAGGTTGAAGACATGAACTGCTGTCCTGTATTTTTTTATTATTTTTTTACATAACATTGGTTATTGCTAATGACATACAGAGTAATTAATCTACACTGTGAGCCCGGACAAGTTGAATCTACTTAAAAAATTGGAGCAAACTGGTTGCCCTAAAAATTTAGTTATGTGAACTAAAACGAGTACATTTAACTTAAATTTAAGTTAACATTTTAACTTAAACTTTAAACTTGTTTTAGTCAAAAAAATTCAGAACCTAGATAAAACTCCCCCTGCTGCTACTCTGATTTGCATTTGTGTAGCTCACAGCATGTTCATTTACATGATAAAGCCTCCCCTAGAATTAAGGGGAGGGGGGGTCATGGGGGGACAACTGCCAAGCAAGGCCCACGTCAATTTCCTACAATTTACGGCAGTTTTCGGTGTTGCCTGCAAATTGCCGTGCACAGTCGTAAACCTGAAGTTTCACGGCAATCTACAGTGTCACATACTGACGAAAATCCCACTTTTCATGCAGTGACAGTATACTGTAAGTAAATATATGTTTCAGTACATCACTGTGCCAATATACTGTAGTATTGTAATGGAGGGTTGGTCTAACTGTTTGTAGGCCTAGTATTCCATGTATATTTTTGTACTTTATTTTTACATGGGCTTACTGTACACAAGTGGCAAACGCATAAGATTTCTAAATGCACAGGTTTTTTTTTGCTTTGCAACATGCATTTAGCCTGCAGTGAACAATAAACATTTATTTCTCCAGATTCATGTCCTGAGCATTGTGTTTTCTATTTTTCTACGTAGTGTTTAGTGACTGTTCAGTAGTGTTTTTAATTTTGATTGACTCGGGGCACGATTTGCCCCTGGTAGGGTCTCCCAAGGCAAACAGGTCCTAGGTGACGGGTCAGACTAAGAGCAGTTCAAAAACCCTTATGATGCCAAATAAAAGGAGGACCGTGACGTCGCCCGGTATGGCGCAGCCGGGGCCCCACCCTGGAGCCAGGCCTGGGGTTGGGGCTCGTATGCGAGCGCCTGGTGGCCGGGCCTTCCCCCACGGGGTCTGGCCGGGCTCAGCCCAAAGGAGCGACGTGGGGACACCTTCCCGTGGGCCCACCACTCACGGGAGGGACCGTAAGGGGCCGGTGCAAAGCGAATCGGGCAGCAGTCGAAGGCGGGGGCCTAGATGACCCGATCCCTGGACACGGAAACTAGCTCTTGGGACATGGAATGTCACCTCGCTGGCGGGGAAAGAGCCTGAGATTGTGCGTGAGGTTGAGAGGTTCCGACTAGAGATAGTCGGAATCACCTCCACGCACGGCTTGGGCTCTGGAACCACACTTCTTGAGAGGGGATGGACTCTTCACCACTCTGGAGTTGCCCATGGTGAGAGGCGGCGGGCTGGTGTGGGTTTGCTTATAGCCCCCCAGCTCTGCCGCCATGTGTTGGAGTTTACCCCGGTGAACGAGAGGGTCGTTTCCCTGCGGCTTCGGCTCGGGGATAGGTCTCTCACTGTTGTGTGTGCCTACGGGCCAAACAGCAGTGCAGAGTACCCGACCTTCTTGGTGTCCCTGGGAGGGGTGCTGGAGAGTACTCCGACTGGGGACTCTGTCGTTCTACTGGGGGACTTCAACGCCCACGTGGGCAATGACAGTGAAACCTGGAGGGGCGTGATTGGGAGGAACGGCCCCCCTGATCTGAACCCGAGTGGTGTTCAGTTATTGGACTTCTGTGCTAGTTACAGTTTGTCCATAACGAACACCATGTTCAAGCATAAGGGTGTCCATCAGTGCACATGGCACCAGGACACCCTAGGTCGTAGGTCAATGATCGACTTCGAGGTCGTTTCATCTGACCTGCGGCCGTATGTCTTGGACACTCAGGTGAAGAGAGGGGCGGAGCTGTCAACTGATCACCACCTGGTGGTGAGTTGGATCCGATGGCGGGGGAGGAAGCTGGATAGACTCGGTAGACCCAAACGTACTGTGAGGGTCTGCTGGGAATGTTTGGCCGAGTCTCCTGTCAGAGAGATCTTCAACTCCTGCCTCCGGCAGAGATTCGACCGGATCCCGAGGGAGGCTGGAGATATTGAGTCCGATTGGACCATGTTCTCCACCTCCATTGTCAAAGCGGCTGCTCGGAGCTGTGGACGCAAGGTCTCCGGTGCCTGTCGAGGCGGCAATCCCCGAACCCGGTGGTGGACACCGGAAGTAAGGGATGCCGTCAAGCTGAAGAAGGAGTCCTATCGGGCCTGGCTGGCTTGTGGGACTCCTGAGGCAGCTGACAGGTACCGGCAGGCTAAACGGACTGCAGCCCGGGTGGTGGTGGAGGCAAAAACTCGGGCCTGGGAGGAGTTCGGTGAGGCCATGGAAAAGGACTATCGGCTGGCCTCGAAGAGATTCTGGCAAACCGTCCGGCGCCTCAGGAGGGGGAAGCAGTGCCCTACCAACGCTGTTTACAGTGGCGATGGGCGGCTGTTGACCTCAACTGGGGATGTTGTCGGACGGTGGAAGGAATACTTCGAGGATCTCCTCAATCCCGCCGTCACGTCTTCCATTGAGGAAGCAGAGGCTGGGGGCTCAGAGGAGGACTCGTCCATCACCCAAGCTGAAGTCACCGAGGTGGTCAAGAAACTCCTCGGTGGCAAGGCACCGGGGGTGGATGAGATCCGCCCTGAGTACCTCAAGTCTCTGGATGTTGTGGGGCTGTCTTGGCTGACACGCCTCTGCAGCATCGCGTGGCGGTCGGGGACAGTGCCTCTGGGATGGCAAACCGGGGTGGTGGTTCCTCTTTTTAAAAAGGGGGACCGGAGGGTGTGTTCCAACTATAGGGGGATCACACTTCTCAGCCTCCCCGGGAAAGTCTATGCCAGGGTACTGGAGAGGAGAATTTGGCCGATAGTGGAACCTCGGATTCAGGAGGAACAGTGTGGTTTTCGTCCTGGTCGTGGAACACTGGACCAGCTCTATACCCTCTACAGGGTGCTGGAGGGTTCATGGGAGTTTGCCCAACCAGTCCACATTTGTTTTGTGGATTTGGAGAAGGCATTCGACTGTGTCCCTCGCGGCGCCCTGTGGAGGGTGCTGGGGGAATATGGGGTCCGGGGTCCTTTGCTGAGGGCTGTCCGGTCCCTGTATGACCGAAGCAGGAGTTTGGTCCGCATTGCCGGCAGTAAGTCAGACTTGTTCCCGGTGCATGTTGGACTCCGGCAGGGCTGCCCTTTGTCGCCGGTTCTGTTCATAATTTTTATGGACAGAATTTCTAGGCGCAGCCAAGGGCCGGAGGGTGTCAGGTTTGGGGACCACACGGTTTCGTCTCTGCTCTTTGCGGATGACGTTGTCGTGTTGGCCCCTTCTAACCAGGACCTTCAGCATGCACTGGGACGGTTTGCAGCCGAGTGTGAAGCGGCTGGGATGGGGATCAGCACCTCCAAATCCGAGGCCATGGTCCTCAGTCGGAAAAGGGTGGCTTGCCCACTTCAGGTTGGTGGAGAGTTCCTGCCCCAAGTGGAGGAGTTCAAGTATCTAGGGGTCTTGTTCACGAGTGAGGGGAGGATGGAACGGGAGATTGACAGACGGATCGGTGCAGCTTCTGCAGTAATGCGGTCGATGTACCGGTCTGTCGTGGTGAAGAAAGAGCTAAGCCGTAAGGCGAAGCTCTCGATTTACCGGTCAATCTACGTTCCTACTCTCACCTATGGTCATGAGCTTTGGGTCATGACCGAAAGGACAAGATCCCGGATACAGGCGGCCGAAATGAGTTTTCTCCGCAGGGTGGCTGGGCGCTCCCTTAGAGATAGGGTGAGAAGCTCAGTCACTCGGGAGGAACTCGGAGTAGAGCCGCTGCTCCTCCACATCGAGAGGGGACAGCTGAGGTGGCTCGGGCATCTGTTCCGGATACCTCCTGAACGCCTTCCCGGGAAGGTGTTTCGGGCATGTCCAACCGGGAGGAGGCCCCGGGGAAGACCAAGGACACGCTGGAGGGACTATGTCTCCCGGCTGGCCTTGGAACGCCTCGGTGTCCCCCCGGAAGAGCTAGAAGAAGTGTCTAGGGAGAGGGAAGTCTGGGCATCTCTGCTTAGACTGCTGCCCCCGCGACCCGGCCCCGGATAAGCGGAAGAAGATGGATGGATGGATGGATGGGGCACGATTTGACAACATAGTTCCGTTTTGAGCACAGATTTAACTGTTTTGAGGTGAAAGTTTGGTTTTGCAAGAAGAGTCTGAGGTTTTGTGAATGTAGCTTGAAAATTGGGTTTTGTGTTCTCAGTTTAGAGAAAAGGAGAGCAGCTTTCAAGAAATGTGTCTTAGCAATCGAGAAAAACTGTAAATCATGGGCACTTTTTAAGTTCTCACGGGATGGAAGTGACATTCAAAACTTGTGGCTGAATGAGGAGCCGCTTTTCTTCAATCCTGCTCTGGATGTGGATGTTCTTAAATCGGACACTCTGAGAAAAGCCATGGGAGCAGCAAACATCTTAAAGATTGGACATTTGCGAGTTAATAAAGAATGGATTAACCCTGAGAATTTAGCTGGAAAATTGAGAATTAAATCTGTCAGATTGCAGAGGTGTCAAGTAACGAAGTACAAATACTTCGTTACCTTACTTAAGTAGAAATTTTGAGTATCTATACTTTACTGGAGTAATTATTTTTCAGCCTACTTTTTACTTCTACTCCTTACATTTTCAAGCAATTATCTGTACTTTCTACTCCTTACATTTTAAAAATAGCCTCGTTACTCCTATTCCATTTCGGCATGTTTTCATTCCGGCTTGTCATAAAATAAAAAAAACTATCCAGATAAATCGCGCCATCCGGACAGAGTGAATTTGATTGTGGTTGGATGAGAAGGATAAACACAAACCATTCCGACACCCTATTGGGTTGTAGGCGATCAATCACGCCTGCACCTGCACAAATCACACACCATGTTGCCAGATAGGGCGGGTTCACGCCGACGAGCACGCACTTTCAGCCAATCAGCGATCAGCAGGCAGACGTGCTCAGCCTCATTCATGACTTTAGCCGGGTTTTTAGCGCGGGTTTGTAGCTGTATATTCCAGTGAATCAGTGATCGCTATGCCAGTGGCATAAATACACAGTAAGTTGTATCTACAGTAAAGAGTGGGAAAGTGACTCAACTCTCAAACGTGAATTACACCTGTGACTCGAAGACTCTTTATAAATATAACCGTGACTCCTGTCCATCATCATACACACACTTAGGACATCTGCAACCCCGACAGATGCTGAAAGATGTTAAAATCAACGACTAATCCGTTTTGACTGTGCTAAATGTGCATGTGCCATGTACTTCACGAAAGACATACTGTAGTTTTGTCAAAGCAAAGTGCAACACAAGGGTAAGCGCATTGTTGTTATATTTGTTGACGGATTATTGTACAGTATAAATGAATTACGCATTTTGACATTGGTGTGTGCATTAACGTGTGAAATGCCTGTTAATTACATTGCTTTTTCCAATCTCTATATTGGGCACTTTTTGCACGTAAATTGGCTTCTTACTGTTGACATTGAAAATCTTGTGTTTTTCTAAGGGATTGCGGTTTTGACAGTTTCTACCTGGACATATAGTCCTATTTGAACCGTTTTACTGGGATTTTTTTTTTTTTTAATCATCAATGTTATGCTTTAAGGAGATAAAATGGTAACTTACTTATCAACATTGATTGGTATGGCAATAAAATAATATCACATTATTTTGGCAGTTAAAGTTTTGGGTTTTTTTCTTGGAGTGACTAGTTGCCTATAAGTATTGTAAGAGGTGCAAACTTGTTATCAATAACCAGGCATGTTATCAATAACCATTTTTAAAAAAATATATAAATGTACATTTGGTGAGGTTTTTGGGCTGGAAATTGTTGACCCAATCTGGCCACACTGATCACACATTCAAAAAATGGTTATTGATAACATGCCTCTGAATTTTGACTTTTTGCACCTTTACAATATTTATAGGCAACTAGTCATCAAATCTTCCACTCCATGAAACACGTTAATGCTCAGTAGTACACAATATGGTTCTTTAATGTATTTGCATTGTCCTAAAATGCGTTCATTTTCAATGGGAATATATGCGGCTGAAACGCGTAGCCAAGTGCATCTAAAAATGTTCAACATTAACTTTTTAATATAACATTATAGTCATTATGGCCTTCAGAAAAATGTTTTTTTGAGAAGGTGGGGTATGCACTGTGGCGCGGCCTAATCTTTTGTCCTTAAAGGGATACTTCACCCAAAAATGAAAATTCTGTCATCATTTACTCACCCTCCTCAAGTTGTTCCAAACCTGTATGAGTTTTTGTTCTGAAGATATTTTGAAGAATGTTTGTAACCAAGCAGATAGAGCAACCATTGACTGCCATAGTAGGGGGGAAATGCTATGGCAGTCAATGGTTGCATATAATCTGCTTGTTACAAAAATTCTTCAATCGTCAGAACAAAGAAACTCATACAGGTTTGGAACAATTTGAGTAAATTATGACAGAATTTTCATTTTTGGGTGAACTATACCCCTTTAATGGCATTTTTTCCCCTTACATTACTTTTACTTTTATACTTTAAGTAGTTTTGAAACCAGTTACTTTTACACTTTTACTTGAGTAAAAAGCTTGAGTTGATACTTCAACTTCTACAGAAGTCTTTTTAAACCCCAGTATCTATACTTCTACCTGAGTAATGAATGTGAATACTTTTGACACCTCTGTCAGATTGATAAAAAATGTGCTGACTCAGATAATTGAGACCCTGCCTCAGGATTACAAACTGGCAATGGAAAGTTTTGAAAAAGAGACTGATCACTGTACCTTTCCTCAGTCGCTTTTTTCACCAGAGAATGGTACATGGCAAGAGAAAGAAGGTTGCTTGTTGTCTTTTAAGAATCATCAGCCGAAGAACTTTTGCAATGCTGATAAGATGGACATATACACTATGTGTGTGAAATCATGGCATCTTAAAGCACTAGAGACTGTTAGCGAGTCCAAATGGCAAGAGTTTTTTGGGCCAGGCACCTCCCCCAAAGGCAGCTGAAGGTCCCTGTACAAACCTCCCATTGAGAAGAGGTCTGGAGACCTGCAGTGGAGAATAGTACACAGGATTATAGCTACAAACAGACACATAGCACACCTTGATCCACAGGTAGGGGAGGGCTGTCCTTTCTGTGGGGAACAGGAGACAGTTTTTCATTTGTTTTTAAAGTGCAAAAGACTTCAACCAGTTTTTTGTGTTTTAGAAGAGTGGTCTCATAAATTAGGAGAATTTTTTACACCAGTTTCTTTTATTTATGGTCCAAAATACAGTAGAAGAAAGAGGGAGGTGCATGTGTTAATTAATTTTATTTTTGGAAAAGCTAAATTGGCAATTTGGCTTTCAAGAAAATATCGTTTGAACGGGGCTGGGTCAGATGATATTGTGTCCATTTTAAAAGGACTAGTAAAATCTCGCATTAAAATCGAGTTCACATATCATAAACTGGTAAATGACATGGAGATGTTTAAACATCGATGGGCTGTGAATCAGTGTATTTGTGATATTGATAATGATGATTGTCTGGACTTGTATATTTAATTTGTATTTATTTTTCTTTATTTATTTAATTATTTATTATTTTAGATGCATTTAGTTTTTTGGGAAAAATAATGGAAAAATAATGTAAAATTGCATTTTTAAAATTTTGGTAAATAAATGCTTTTTGAGCCTCTCTCTCACACACACACTCTCTCTCTGTCTCTCTCCCTCTCTCTCTCTCTCTCTCTCTCTCTCTCTCTCTCTCTCGTGAACGGATGACTGATGAACGCAGTGTTTGTTGACACATGAATTGATGTGAGTGAAATGACGAGTTTTATTTCCTATCGGTTGTTAGTGACGTTAATATTGAAACGGACATTCAGTTTATTAATATAAAAGTGTATGATAATTTAATTTATATATATATATATACTGTACTAGCGACAGAGTGTTGCTAAAGTGTTTATGGATTGTATGTATTTAACAACATGATCTATTTGTTCGTATTCCTCTTTCACTGTGTCCTTAGTAGAAGTGCTAACACACACAAACGGGAAGCAGTAAAGTCTTCACTACAATCTAAACGACTACATCTGAAGTCATATCATGGCTATAACACACACATAAATACAAGCCTACATAGATACACTTGCTATGTTTGTTTTCATGGGCTTAATATTACACATTTAATGTACCGGAGTAGAGATCAGGAGTAGAGATCAGGGGTAGAGATCAGGAGTAGAGATCAGGGGTAGAGATCAGGAGTAGAGATCAGGAGTAGAGATCAGGGGTAGAGATCAGGGGTAGAGATCAGGAGTAGAGATCAGGAGTAGAGATCAGGAGTAGAGATCAGGGGTAGAGATCAGGAGTAGAGATCAGGAGTAGAGATCAGGGGTAGAGATCAGGAGTAGAGATCAGGGGTAGAGATCAGGAGTAGAGATCAGGGGTAGAGATCAGGAGTAGAGATCAGGGGTAGAGATCAGGAGTAGAGATCAGGGGTAGAGATCAGGAGTAGAGATCAGGGGTAGAGATCAGGAGTAGAGATCGGGAGTAGAGATCAGGGGTAGAGATCAGGGGTAGAGATCAGGAGTAGAGATCGGGAGTAGAGATCAGGGGTAGAGATCAGGGGTAGAGATCAGGAGTAGAGATCAGGAGTAGAGATCAGGGGTAGAGATCAGGGGTAGAGATCAGGAGTAGAGATCAGGAGTAGAGATCAGGAGTAGAGATCAGGGGTAGAGATCAGGAGTAGAGATCAGGGGTAGAGATCAGGAGTAGAGATCAGGAGTAGAGATCAGGGGTAGAGATCAGGAGTAGAGATCAGGAGTAGAGATCAGGGGTAGAGATCAGGAGTAGAGATCAGGAGTAGAGATCAGGAGTAGAGATCAGGGGTAGAGATCAGGGGTAGAGATCGGGAGTAGAGATCGGGAGTAGAGATCGGGAGTAGAGATCAGGAGTAGAGATCAGGAGTAGAGATCAGGGGTAGAGATCAGGAGTAGAGATCAGGAGTAGAGATCAGGAGTAGAGATCAGGGGTAGAGATCAGGAGTAGAGATCAGGAGTAGAGATCAGGAGTAGAGATCAGGAGTAGAGGAGTAGAGATCAGGAGTAGAGATCAGGAGTAGAGGAGTAGAGATCAGGAGTAGAGATCAGAAGTAGAGGAGTAGAGATCAGGGGTAGAGATCAGGGGTAGAGATCAGGAGTAGAGATCAGGAGTAGAGATCAGGGGTAGAGATCAGGAGTAGAGATCAGGAGTAGAGATCAGGGGTAGAGATCGGGAGTAGAGATCAGGGGTAGAGATCAGGAGTAGAGATCAGGGGTAGAGATCGGGAGTAGAGATCAGGGGTAGAGATCAGGAGTAGAGATCAGGAGTAGAGATCAGGAGTAGAGATCAGGGGTAGAGATCAGGAGTAGAGATCAGGAGTAGAGATCAGGAGTAGAGATCAGGGGTAGAGATCAGGAGTAGAGATCAGGAGTAGAGATCAGGGGTAGAGATCAGGGGTAGAGATCAGGAGTAGAGATCAGGAGTAGAGATCAGGGGTAGAGATCAGGGGTAGAGTATAGGAGTAGAGTACAGGAGTAGAGTTGCTCACTAAATGTCTTGATTTATATATTTATTGACATGCACTTGTAACCAAGGTTACCAGAGAGTAATAATGTGATTAATATAACGACTTAATAATGTTGAAAAGCTACTGAAAACGATTTAAAAGAAGTATATTCATAAAAGAAAATATTCATTTTATACAAAAATGTGACCAATAGTGTTCAGTTTTGAACTTGAGAGGAGTTCAATTGATAATATAAAAGTGTATGGTGATTAATATATATAGCTAATATACTGTACTAGCGACAGAGTGTTGCTAAAGTGTTTATGGAGTGTATTTTTGCTTAAAAAGGGTAGAGAAAAGGATTTAAAGGGGACGTGCTATATCTCCTTGGTCAGTCAAATTACTTCGGTAAAGTTGGTTTTATATTCGCACATTCGGACCTCCGCGTTTAAGAACGATCTCAATATCATCTCAAAAATCATATATGGTGGAAGAAACTTTTTCAAAGTGCACTATCACAGCAATCTGCACACATTGTGCTGTATCTAACAGCCAAATAAAGTAATATATTTTACAGTTTTGCTAATTAGAAAATAATCATTTATGTCTCGTAAGAATTTTCTACATACTACATAAAATATGAAATGTCACAAGTTTTCTTTTTATGTTTTGTTGTTTTAAATGCATTCTTAGCATTTTCTTAAGTAACAAAATATGTAATTCTACAATTTTGTATTTACTGTATATTTCAGTTATGATATGTGTACCTCTCCCTTCTGGCTTCAGTGTTAGGAAATCCTTGTGGAATAACCCATACTCCAGATTGTCAGACTTCACAATGGCTGGCTCACTCCATGGCATGTTAATCTGGGAATGATATGAACTTCGGTAACAAAATTGCTTTCCTGAATATATGCAATAAATAGTTCTATTTGTTGTACAACAGGTTTTTTATTCACTTTTGTACTATTTTCACAAGTAACGTGTCATTTTTCACAACAGATCAGCAAAACTGCACTTTTTAAAACATTTCAACATATTTTTGTGTTAGTACAGTTCACAAAACCATAAAGTTTTCACAACAGCACATAAGTGTTTCACACATATAAATGCTTAATTCACAGTATTGCCTCTTACTAAAGAAAAGGTTGGCTGTTGTAGATGTGACCAGTCACTACAAAATGTTCTATTGGAGAGCTGATTTTTTACAGTGTATCACATTTTTAATTTGCATCTCTACTCGTTCAGTTCAATAAATTTGTCTATTATTTAATTCAACTGATCTTAAGGCTTAACCTGTTAAACTGCAACCCCACTTTGGGGCTCACAGCTGAAAACGACCTACCTGAATTAAAACAATTATAGCTCCTGAGAACAGTGTGCTACAGGCACAATTAAGGTATCTTTGGAAAGAAGACACTTGGGACTCTACTAAAAAGCAATCAGAGTTGATAATTCTCAAACAGATAAAAAATTATAATAGTTGAAATGCCTCAAAAATTATTTGCACTACACAGAATGTTGTATTATTTCATGTAAAAATATATGAAAATAGACCTGGAGGAATCCAGTTCAGTTATGGATTGAAAGCCACACGACTTATCAGTTTATATTTCAAGTTTGAGGAAGATATAATGAAAAATGTGGTTCCTGCAAGCTTTTTTCCAAGACTATGTCTGTTCCATTTCTCCCTCCGCCTGCTTGAGGCACATCCCCAGAAATGACATCTCCCAACTAAAACAATTGCAGTTGCTGAACAATTTGCACTACATGCACAATTTAGACATCTTTAAAAAGAAGACACTTTAGAGTTTATTACCCAAACATTAAAGTAGAAAAAACTTAGAAAGACAAACAGTTATAGAAGTTGAAGTGTCTTGAAGATGATTTGTGCTACAATGAACACTTTATTATTTGATGTAAAAATATATGAAAATAAGCCTGGAGGAATCCAGTTAGTTAATGAATTGAAAGGCACAAGTCTCATCAGTTTATATTTAAAATTTGACGAAGATATCATGAAAAATGGGGTTCCTGCATGCTTTTTTCTAAGAATATGTCCAGGTGCCAAGAAACCTAAAGGAGACTTGATAACCTAATGTTATGAAGTGTACTGCAAGCTGTTTTAGCCATCATATATGATGCTTGAATGCTTTTTCAACTATAAAATAATAGGCAGAACCATAAGACTTTGTATTAGTGATTTATTTGTACAACAGAACTTATAAAAATATAATAAAAATGAAATATTAATAAAAAAAGAGCTAAACTTCTTTGCATCTGAAAATACAACAAGTAATATAAGTATAATAACTATAAATATAACTAGTAATATAAATAACAATATAATATAAATATATAGCTATAAAAACACACACAATTTGCAAATGTAAAAAAAAAAAACATTTACTGGCCTTTTACTGGCGGATTCAGGTCTACAACAGCAAGTGCAGATCTTGAAGAATCTGAAAGCGTTCTTCTCTTTTCTGCTGGTTGGCTGGTGCTTGGATGCCATAGCTCATCTGAAGACTCAACCTGATGCCTGTAGAATGGCAAGGAAAGGAATGAGAATTAGCACTGCATGTCCTATTTCTGTATAGTTTGCCCATTCAATCAACAATCACACTGTCATCATTCACTCTAATTACAGGCCATCCCATGAACAATGAAACTGATGGGCAGTCGGTTAGACAGCATTCATATTGACGGCCACCTATACATTCTCACACAGCCCAGGCATCAATCTAACGGCCGGCTATACAGTGAGCATTCATATTGACGGCGGCCCATACATTCGCACACAGTCCTACAATCAATATAATGGCCGGTGATACAGTGAGCATTCAACAATCACACAGATGGTCGGCCGTCTGTGTGTGCTAGAAAAAATGCTAAATATCAGTATATGTATAATCTATACTGGTATATTGTAATTTTTCTAGCACACAGGAAAAACATAAAATAAATACAGTCTCAATATATATATATATATATATATATATATATATATATATATATATATATATATATATATATATATATATATATATATATATATATATATATATATATATATATAAACAATTACTGGTGTTATATATATATATGTTTTATTTACACACACATGGGGAAAAAATATATATACTTTTTCCCCATGTGTGCTAGGAAAAATGCAAAATATCAGCATATGTATAATGCATACTGGTATATTGTAATTTTTCTAGCACACAGGAAAAACATAAAATAAATACAGTCTCAATATATATATATATATATATATATATATATATATATATATATATATATATATATATATATATATATATATATATATATATATATATATATATATATATAAACAATTACATGTGTTATATATATATATATGTTTTATTTACATACACATGGGGAAAAATTATATATACTTTTTCCCCATGTGTGCTAGGAAAAATGCAAAATATCAGCATATGTATAATGCATACTGGTATATTGCATTTTTTCTAACACACAGAAACAATAAAATAAATACATTCTCACACACATTCTCAATATACATAAACAACTACACAGCAACTCACCGGTATGTTATTGGATCAGCTCTGTCAACAAGCACCGCCATCGCTGTCTTGACTCTTCTCAATGGTTTTCCACACCGCTGCTTCGAGTGAGCTCAAATAAAGCATCTTCAACACAATAAAAACTTCTTTTGACGATCCATTGGATAATACATTCCGTCCAGTTAGTAAGATTAGCAAACAGTTACTACAAAGAGACCGTCTGTTTGTTTACTAGCCCGTTAGCTTTATGCTGTCAGTGGGGGTGTGTCAAACTCGCTGCATCTCGTGGGGAGATTGCGCCACATTGGCACATTCAAATGAATAAATATTCACGCCCATGTGACAAATATACACATGCAAGATCTCGTTGGAATCGTGTGCTCATTGGCTACATTTTCTGTCAGTCATGACGATTCAATGCTTTTATTGGCTCCAGATAAACAGACATTATCATTGGATGAGCACGTCATGACATCAGATAAAACGAGTGCCATGGTTGGATATTTTTGACTATATCGCGGCTATCTTTGCATGTTTTTGAGTGGGGTTAGTTGTATTTTGTTCGTAACATTCTAAGGTATAAACCCATGCCACTTTATGCTACCGGGAGACTGTTTTTGGTGCATTATTTTATTGCATAACAGTCTAGTATGATACTTCGCTCCGCGGAAATGCGATGTAAACAAAGGATTAACCATCAATATTACACCGTTATTGTTTCGTTGGATTAAAATGCTCTATGGGATGTTATTCAGTGGACCTTCACCTTTCCATTCATTCTGGAATTTTTAGCAGAGGATTCGTGTGTGGCTCGTAATTAGGACATTAAAGGTAGGTGCTCTGTTTTTAATTATGCTTGATTTGATGTGTATTGCTTACATTCATGCAAAAATACAGCCGTTATAAGCTTTTCATTGAAAAACAGTGGTCTGTCCTCGATGCTTGAGGTTTAGACCTTTAGAATGATATATAGTTTGTCAAGATTAATGATGTTTTTTTGCGTTAAATCTATTAACAAACATTACACTCGTGCTAAAAATAGCGCTTCAACCCGTGCACGTGCTCATGAACGTTAAGGAGTTAAACCAAATGTTCCCATTACATATTACAATAATGCAACTGAATGAAAGCCTGAGATCAGGTTTTGAAAGAACGACTCACTGTGTTACAAGAGTGATCAGTTTGGAGTTTAGAAAAAGTACACCTTACTTGTAAGGTACCAAAGCCAATAAAAAAAGCCTGCCACTTCATGACCTCTTCCTCTCAGGGATTGTCTCTGCAGGAAAGGAAACTGGTTCAGGACTGTCTCTCTGTCACATCCTTGTGGATCCTTCTTTTCTTTTCCTGAGGAACAGGCATGTTTTGTGGAACAGAAAAGGATTTGGATTTAGTGGCTGGGAGACGTTGTTCCTTCTTCATCCAAGTTTCTTGAGACTGATCAGTCGTAGGTGGCTCAGGTTGGAGCAACAGCTTTTGAGGAAGCTTATGCTTGATTATGTTCTCTGTATATCGTGCTTGCAGAGACCGATGCATTCTTCCTATGAAAGTTCCTGGTCTGACTTTTGTTTCCTTTTGCATTATGGAATGTTTCACAAAACCACCTTTCGATGTGGCAGGTGGTATCTCTTGTTTTGGGTAGTTTCTCTGTTGTCACACACTCCCCTTCTAGAGATTCATACCTAGCCAGGTCTCCCAACAGCAAGCCACTCCAAAGAGGAAAAATAGCAAGGTAGGTATCAAATAGGACTGTGAGGATGCCTGGACAAAAGCATGGATTGTTCTCTGTTGCAAACCATGTCTCGGCTGCCACTTGTTCCTTCACATCATTCATGATCTGCTGAAAAAAAGCAGAGGATGGTGATCTGCCAATGATGGTTGTTGCATGTCTTCTGTGTTCACTTTCACACATTTCCCAGTCTTTGGATGGGGTAGTGTCTTCCAGTGTATCCTCTTTGGATCCTGAAATTACACTCTCCAAAAAACGCAGACTTGCTTTGACCAGGTTTGTGTTTTGTGGGGTTGTGAGCAGGGCACATAATGCACCGAACACATTTGTTGAATCAGTCATGGTGCTGGCATTTTGGAGCCTTGCAAAAGCATATGTGGCTAAGGCCCAATCCCATTTCTACCCCTTAGCGCTTCTCTTTCCCCTACCCCTTCGTTGTGCGCGTTCACGTGAAGGGGTAGGGGTGTCTCGATTCTCTTTTTGCTGGAGTGGTAGGGCTAAGGGGAAGGGCCAGATAGCCCTTCAAACGAAGATTTTTCAGGACCACACTTCAAACGAAGGGGTAGGAGGAGTTTCCCTGATTACACCTGTTACACCGACAACATGGCTGCAGAAGCGAAGAAGGAGACCCATAAATGTAAGTATTTTTACCATTAATAAGGATTTCAACAACAAATAATCGTTTGTTGTATGTAAAATGCAATGACGTTTTGACGTTTTCCAAAGAAACGTTCGCGGAAAAAATGCGCTAAAGTTAGCTAATGTTACTGACTTGCACGATAGTAGCAATATTTTCATTTCTGATACCGACTGACTTTACAGAATAACATGTCAGAAATACAAGTTCAGTGGCAGGGAATTTGCTTATGTTTTGTCGATTGTCTGCTATCAACGCATTGTTTTCTTGTGGTTACATCCATGAATAGGCTACGTGAATGCAATGTACAGTTAAATGAACAGTGCTTACAGTTTCGTGCTTATTGCAACAATATCCATAAGTCTTGTATGTTCTGTATCAACCAGGGACGCCTGAGGAAACCCGAAGGCTCATACGCTTTCGTGCTGAAAACGAACAATGTTTTCTGAAGTCTAAATACAGTGCAAAACAACTCTGGGAGTGAGTAATCTGTTAAACGTTATACTGTGCTTGCGGCTGATTTCTGTTAGATATGTGCACTTCATTACTGTTCATATTGTTTATATGTAGGACACTAATAAAAGAAATGGGGTTGCAAGGAAAGGTGACAGGCCAACAAGCATCAAAGAAGTGGGAGAACTTAAAGAAAAAATATAAGGTAAGTATGCTCCTAATAATATAATATTCATAACTATTCCTTTCATACCACTACACATTTCACATTAGTAATTGAGATGTTAAAGGTTTTCAAAATGCACATACACATGTGCACACAGAAATATTTGAGAAACTGTCATTTCTTACAATATTTGTGAAGGAATTGAAAATAATCAAAGATATTTGATATTTGAAATCCATTTGCTTTACTGTTGCCCCCCCCCCCCCCCCCCCCCCCACCATTTGCTTATCAGAAGGGCGACCTGGAAGACAATAGAGAGGCCACACCTTGCGGGGGAAGTTTGGTTTGAGTGTCAGGTTTGAGTTTGGTTTGATTGGTCGGTTTGAAAAGAATACATTTGGTTTCAGTCACATGGTCAAGGAATAGATAAAAGCAGATGGAACTATTGCTCGCTCTCTTTTTTCCTCTGGGGTGCTTACTCTCTGGTTCTTGAGGTGATTGGGGCTTCTATTCTTTGCTCTCTTCTTCTCTCTCTCTCTTTCTCTCTCTCTCTCTCTCTCTCTCTCAGGTAACATTGTATTCATGCTGTGTACGATTAATGGTATAAGTTTATCATCTCATACATCCATTTTGAAACTATTTTATGTGTAACCATAACCAGATTTTGTCATTAAATCCTTTATATTACGAATACTGTGCTAACTAGTTTTGATTTAGTATTGACTTTGAAGTGCTCCCTATTGCAGTACAGTATAGTCACATTATAGCAACGCTCTCCCACATATTTTGCTATTGTAACTGCACTTATTTCCGTCGTTGGTATAAGTTGCAGTGGGTGGAAATAGACGAGAAATGTACAGTTTTCTTCCATCTTACTGATAACGTTTCTTGAGTCTTCTGGCAACCCTGCAGATTGAACCATCTACAGGAGTCCACTCTTACAGATGGTGCCGAAACCCGGGACCCCCTTGCAGTGAATTTTCTGAAATTTACTTTGATCTGTGTAAGAATGAGGACATTTTTTCACAGTTGATCTTGTGAATGGATTAAAGCTGACCTTCTGACCAAGGAATGGGTAAGTCTGTTTTCATTGTTTAATGGTTGAAGGAATTGCATGAAACAGAACTTAGAAGGTTTTAAATAGCTTCCATAGTCCCATTACTGTACAATCCGTAAATATTCAGATAATCTCCTCGGGATGGAAGGGAAATTTTCTAGTGAAGTATTGTTTGCTTTATGGAGTGAAAAAGTTGAGCCTACCTTGTCCAAACTCAAGAAAGAGTATATTGGAATTAAAAGTTCAGATGATGAAATGTTCAAATATTGGGAATTAAATGGCAGACACCAAAAGAAATCAAAACATGGTGAAATAATTGAGGCTTTAAACTTCATAAGTTGTAAAAGGCTACGTGATGTGACGACACATCTATTTTCAAGTATAGATGCGAAATGTAAAGAAGTGGATTCTAAAAATGAAGAAGTAGAAAAGGCTGAGGCAAAGATTCAATATCTTCAAACACAGCTAGATAAATTACTAGTTGAGCAGTTAGCCCTGAATGCAAAGTGTAGCAAACACAAGGAAACCATTGCAGATCTCAAGGCTAAGCTAAAGGCTAAAAAGTGCATGCCTCCCACAACGCTTAACAGCGATGGGATTAAAAAGCATGTTCACTTCTTAGATGAAGTGACTTGCTCTAATGAGTCTGAAGCGTTTAGTTCAGAAAATGCACAAGAAAGTGTACCTATTTCAGCACCGGAATAGCGCCGAGTCATGTACTAGTACGCATGGTGTGCAAGCATTAGAGAGACATGAATACCCTCAAACTCCAGGAGAATATAGCAGACAACCCAATGGCAAAGAGAACAGGTTTTGCAGTTTCTGTCAGAAAATAGGCCATTCAGAGGGGAAATGCTGGTCACTGGGAAGGGGTCGAGCTCCACCTTATTTTCAGAAAAATAGGAAATTACTTTCTAAGGGCAAAAATCAGCGCTCATTTGCAGGTAAAACTCTCAGTGAGTTGACTGCATTGTTCATGCAAGGCCTTCAGCTATTAACTTCACTTGCGAGTGGGCTAGCAGCCTCTTAGCAATGAGTTTAATAGTAAAACATCCAGATTGCAATGATCCTGTTTGTATTTTCATATTTGTAATTGGACTAAACACATTGTGCGCATTGATTACACATTTTAGTTGTTTGTGATACGAGATACACATAAACTAATCAAGTTTATTCTTTAAAACACATGATTGCTTTACTGTAAGTGTTGTATGAAACACTTAGGATTAAGGCTGTTAATGCTATGCATTCTAGGCCATGTATCTTGTGTAAATTGGAATAACTTTAATACTGGAATTGTATAGCAATTTCAAGATTGCATGTGTGTCTATGTTGAATTTGTTAGTCTCCTATAGTGGAAACTCTGCTATTTCTTATATAGCTGTAGTTAAACCATGTACAGGAGCACAGAATTGCCATGTGGCTACAGTGTGAATTACAATTGCATTAACCATGAGAATGTTTTCATCACAGCAGGATTTGAGAACTCCAAACTTTGCATTTTATCATGCTCTTTAACAAAAACATTGGTGTGAGAAGATTTTGAGCCAGACCACACCTCATACTGATATTGTATTGCTGGCTGCCTGTTACAACAGGGCTAAATTTGCATCACAATTGCAGACTTCCTCACCATGTTTGGGCATGATTTACACATTGTCACAGCTAAATTCAGTCACATAGATTAAGTTAAATCTACATCTGCCTCACAAAATGTCTTTACATCTAGACTGTTATAACTGTGAATTTCTTCCAGTTATTGTTTGTTTTGTTTTTTATTTTGATTTACTAAATCAGGTATTATTTATCTCACCAAGTTAAATATCAAAAGGGTATTTCTCATCCTTACCTAGTGAAAAATATTATTGAATCCTTGTATTGTAAGAATGCATTTGATTTTGAACTTTTTTGATTTTGAATTTTGATTTCTGAGTCTTTGTATTTTTCCATTTTACAATGTAACAATGGTTTTGGACATGAATTCAATTGAATTTCTGTATTTGGTTACACAATATTTTGCTGATACTTCTCATGAAAGAGGAGTTTAAAACCAACAATGATTGTTGTTTTGTTATAATTCAATTTATTTCAATGTTTCTAAAAAATAATGTAAGAGCTTATGAGATCTTCTTTTATTCTAAACCTTGACCACTTTATTAAGTACATCAGTAGTTAATATACTATACCAAATGTCAAAATTTGATTGATTGACAGGTGGGCGTGACTTCCGGTATAGGGGGCGTGACTTCTGGTGTAGGCGGGACATCCGGTGTAGGCGGGACTTCCTGTATAGGCGGGACTTCCTGTATAGGCGGGGCATCCGGTGTAGGAGGGACTTCCTGTATAGGCGGGACTTCCTGTTTAATAAATCATGTGATTGACATTAGGTTTTGATGTTTTTGACAGTTGGTTTGTGACCTATTGTCATAATAAATCATATGATTGACAGTAAGTTTTTGATGTTTTGACAGTTGGTTTTGATGTCTTTGATGACTTTGACAGTTCATTTTGATGGTTTTGACAGTTGGTTTTTGACCTATTGTCATAATAAATCATATGATTGACATTAGGTTTTGATGTTTTTGACAGTTGGTTTTTGACCTATTGTCATAATAAATCATATGATTGACAGTAAGTTTTTGATGTTTTGACAGTTGGTTTTGATGTCTTTGATGACTTTGA
Source organism: Gobio gobio (assembly GCF_949357685.1). Taxonomy (NCBI): domain Eukaryota; kingdom Metazoa; phylum Chordata; class Actinopteri; order Cypriniformes; family Gobionidae; genus Gobio; species Gobio gobio. Next base: position 20,882,526 of record NC_137097.1, on the reverse strand, counting down.
CAGTTGGTTTTGATGAATTTGACAGTTGGTTTTTTGTTTATGAATGCGGTATAATAAATCATGTTATTGACAGAGGGTTTTATCTTTTGAAGTCGCTGTTATCAGAAAATCCCCCTCCCACCCTGCCACATCCCAGAGCAGCGTATATATAAATGGGGGGAGTGTGTTCTACAGCTATCAGCAAAGAGAAACATGAGCTACATGAGCATGGACGGATTATCAGCTCCTGAAACCCCAGATGCGGGGGTGCGCAGCAGGACGTTCGACAGTCTGATGACCAGTCTACCTATGGCGCTGAGAAAACCTTATGGGCACGTCCGTTTGACAAGCTTTCTCCATGAACTTTCGGAATGGACTAAAGGAGAATTTATGATGAACAGCAAGCGTGTAATCGGGTACAGATTTCATAAAACAACTCAAGTTGTTATACTCTACACCACCGACAGCGCGGGCGATTTTCACCCCGGGGAAGACGCATGTCAGTCTATTTCCTGAAAAAGACTGGACATTATTTTACAATTTTTTGTGAAGGATCTGAAGAGCGGCGGCGAAGAACCTCTGTACATTTCAGAGTGGGACGGGGTCACCCCGAATGTCCGGTACCGCGTGGTAGGTGACCACACTAAAAAGAACCCGGATGATTCTGTCTACATATTCTGCTGTGATGACAAGACAAAGCTCACCGAAGATCGGTCAGGGGTCGTCCTGCCTAACGAGCATAACAATCTGTATGAAATGCAATTTTTGTTCAAGTGGCAAGATCTGAGTCAGCTGGATATTATGTTTTCAATCATAAACAAGATGTTCAAATGGTGCGAGCAGCTGTTCCACCCTGAGAGATGTACGCGGGGCATTCCCCCCCCATTCACTACAGACATCCGGAACCTCGACGGTCAGCCCCTCCCAGACGTCGTTTATAAACCACAGCTGAAGCGCCACAACGTCCCCGCCCCTTTACTGCATCTGACATAAAGTCATCGGCCAAACCCTCTCAAGCAGCATTTATAAACCATGGCTGAAGACGGCGCTTCAGAACCCGCTCATGTGTGCAGCTGCGGCATCTCTTTCGGGAGCATTCTCGACCCTCCTGACGACAACGCAAGCGACTATTGTCTGACTTACCCCCTTGGATCATCGGACCTTCACAAAGACTGGCAATCGCCCCTCCAAATCGACTGGGACCCGTTAATCGAATGCGACTGCGGCCACGGTCCTGCTAAAACTATCAAACGCTCCAAAGACTGGCTGGACAAATTGGGCTCGGACCTCGGATCACACAACCTTACTTACCTCCCCACTGCTAAAGCCGGTCAGGACGCTACAGACGGATGTTTCAGTGACGTCGGATTCAAAATCGTAAAAGCAGCAACCGTGGTGCTGCTGGAACATCTCATCGGTGATAAGCTGAAGGCCGACTGCGAGGGATGTGCAATTGACCACCCCAGCCAGCTGCAACATTCCTGCCTGTTTGACCCTCCCAACTTCTACTTCGACACACACTTTGACGAGCTGTCAGGCAAGCTGTTTAAGCCCTTTTTCCATTCCATCATCGGCATTCTCCTAAACCGCTGTGGGCTAAAATCTCACCCCCAGCGTATTCAAGGAACAGTCGGGACTATTCTGCACGAATTAAAAGACGAACCATTCATTGTTGCCAAGCTAGAAGAAATCAGGTTGAAACTTCTGGACAAACCCTGCAAGGAAATAGTCTACGACGTCGTTGATCTCTGGCAAGGTCTCTCAATTGTGAATGGAGAGTGACCAAGCCCCCTCCGCGATGGGGCGTAGTCTGTAGCCTAAGGAGCTGTTTGGAACTCATGTTTAAAGACGATTACAAACATCAGATGACCGAGCTACTGGATAAGATTATTGCGGACGCTACCCACCCTGATATCCCAGTTGGTCATGACACTACGCGTCAGGCAAATCTCAAGAAGAATATGCAGATAATGAGAGGAATGGCTAATGCATGGGACGATTTGGTTGAAAAATGTGTTGATGGTCTCGATCCACCCGATGTAATGTTAGAAGCTATTCTAGAAATGATGTGTGAATCACGCGCTGAGATCACAATCTCAGACGTGTTGTGTACGTGTATAAAGAAAAAGGGTGATTATGACCCTGCCAAAATTACCGAAATGTATATCGATTTCATCCTAGACAAAAACATGATGGCCTGTGGCGACTTTCTTTTCTGGTTAGACAGTCAGTAATGTCATTATCACTAACCATTTACTACATTATTATTTTTTACTAACCATTTTTTAGCTTACTCTGTTGTATTATATCCATTTTAGCCACTGTCTACCCTGTAGTGTTGTATTATATCCATTTTAGCTACTATGTATCCTGTAATGTTATTTTCCATTTTTTTTTTTTTTTTTTTTTACTTACTGCTACTTATTATATCCATTTTTTAGTTAGATTGTGTTATATTAACATCATTATATCCTTTTGTACTTACTGTGTATCCTGTAATGTCGTTATATCCATTTTTTTTACTCTACCTGTATTATTTCCATTTTACTTAGATCTTGCATGTATCCTGTAACGGATTTTTTAAAATAAAAGATTGATTCAAAATACTTGTACGCGTTATTCTTTTGCAGCGGTTGAAACGACAGCATGTCGGAGCTCATGAAAAAGGCTTATTATACACCGTCCAACCCCGGCTCTCTAGGGGGTAAAAAACGATTAAAAGACGCCGTCTTAAAAGATACCGGCGTCCGTCTAAGCGATAAAGAGGTTTCAGAATGGCTGGCTGGTGAGGATGCTTACACATTACACAAAACAGCACCTATAAAATACAAACGAAATAGAGTGGTTGTGTATGGGATCGATACACAGTTCCAGGCTGATCTTGTCGACATGACTGCATACGCCAAGGATAATGATGGTCATAAATACCTACTGACATGCATAGATGTATTTAGCAAGTTCTCATGGGTCAGAGTTTTGAAGAATAAGAGTGGCATTGAGGTCACTAAAGCGTTCCAGTCTATACTCGAAGAGGGTCGTGTACCTCAGAAATTGCAGACGGATAAGGGAAAGGAATTTTTTAACAAACATTTTCAAGATGTGATGAAAAAGCACGACATCAACCACTTCGCCACCGCTACCGATTTGAAAGCCAGCTTCGTAGAACGATTTAATAGAACATTAAAAAGCCGCATGTGGAGATTTTTAACGGCTACAAATTCCCACCGATACATTGATGTTTTACAAGACATTATTCAAGGGTACAACAGCAGTTATCACCGAAGTATCAGAATGAGACCCGTGGACGTCGACAAAGCAAATGAGGGTCAAGTGTTTGAAAATTTGTACGGCGATATAAAGAAGAAGAAGAAGACCGTATTTAATTTCAAAGTCGGCGACGTTGTCAGGATTTCTAAAGTGAGAGGCCCGTTCGCCAAAGGTTATGAGCAGAACTACACGGAAGAATTTTTCACAGTATCCTCATGTATTCCGCGTCAACCCCCGGTCTACAGACTCAAGGATTATGATGGCGATGTCATAGATGGGGTTTTTTATGAAGAAGAGTTGCAAAAAATAATTGTGAGTAAAAACAAATCTTTTAAGGTGGAAAAGATTTTAGGTCAGAAAAAACAGGGGAAATCTACGCTTGTTCTAGTGAAATGGCTAGGATGGCCTTCAAAATTTAATAGTTATATAGATGAAAAAACTCTGCTGGACTTGCAATCTCCTTAAAACGCACAGTCGTTAACGGATGAGACCATACGAGCGAAGGAGCATCATGGAGGATCACGGGTTCTACGTCACGTTGCCGTGCAATGCGTCGTCGTCGGTTTATCCTGAAAATCGTATAGCCAGCTATACAACCAGGTTGGCTAAAGCTATAGACTTGAAAGGACAATGGGAAGTCGGACTCGCCGAAATCGAATATCCTAGAAGTTGGTACAACTTTAATGACGAAGATGGTCATTTCATCCTACATACGGCCCCGGAACCCCCGGATAGCAATCCCTCAAATATTGGTTTTTCTATCATTACGAAATTACACATAAGCGGGGGTTACTACGCAAACATTTGTGCGATCCTCCGGGGCTATAAATCAACTCATCACACCAGCGGCCGTATTGAATCACGACAAATTAAAAAACAAAGTCTTTCTGGTCGCGAAACCAAACATTTCAGTGAGTTTCCGAGGAAGACTAGCCACTATTTTAGGAATGACTAAAAAACCTCTCGGAGGTTTAAACTATCATAAAGAACCCGATTTTACTACGGACGTCATCACATACGCTCCTCATCAATCCGACATCAATGCTGGGTTCTATACAATGTACGTTTACACGGACATCATCCAATATCAAGCGGTCGGTGATTCGCACGTCCCCCTCTTGAGATGTGTACATATAACGGGTAAAGGCAACAACGCGGTCATTGCTAGATACGACAACCCCCATTACGCATCGATCAACAAGGATCACATCAGCAGCATCGTCATAGAGTTGAAGGACGATCAAAACCACGAAGTACCATTTTCTTACGGGAAAGTCATCGTAAAACTACACTTTAAACCAAAAAATATTTCTATTCTTTAAAAATGGTTTATTATAGACCCGGAGAGTCCAATACCGCGGACTATGTGAGCTATTACCAAAATCAGGCCGGTTCCGGTTTGCCGGGGTATTCGGGATCGGGAGTTATGTACGGTGCGGGGTTAGGAGGCCTATTCAGAGGTCTGTTCAGGATGGCCGTACCGTTGTTAAAAAGAGGATTTAGCATCGCGAAACCTCACCTAAAATCGGCTGCTAAAAATATAGTATCCGACGTCGTCTCAAACGTATTGACGCGTTCGCATAATGATAAAGCTCAAGACGGATCCGGTCTCATGGTCATGGCTCGTAAGAGAATGTCTAAGCCGCCGGGTGTGAGGAGGCGTGGCCAACGGGTGGTACAGAAGAAGAAGAAGAAAACAGTGCGCGGATCAAACAAGCGCTCACTCGTACGCAGAAAGCGTAAGAGGTCTGTTAGTCGAAACGTATCGATCAAGAGAGCCGCAAAATCCATATTCTAACATGGCACTACTCCATCGCATGTCGGGTGAATGCATCAAGTCTGAGCTGGACTTATTTTCGGTTCCGCTGACACAGACAGTTATTGAGAAAAATGGCTATTTAGAAGTAGCACCGTTATTGGCCATATCGGGCTCTGCACCATTGGAATTTTTTATCGCAGGCAACGGCGATGATTATGTGGATCTCAATAACACGATGCTCTACCTGCGGGCGAAAATCACGAAACCTAACGGGGAAGAGATTGCACACCCTGCCAAGGTGGGTCTAATCAACTACCCCGGAGCCACTATGTTTTCACAAGTCGACGTGACCCTTGGCGATCGTCTGATATCTCAGAGTTCGAGCACTTACCCTTATCGCTGTATCATCGAGAGTCTGATCAACTACGGTAAAGATACGTTGGAATCTGTCTTCAGCGCCGGATTGTTCTATAAAGACACGGCGGGTCATATGGACGTTCAAGACCCGGCAGGCCATAACGCGGGGTTGACAAAGAGATCAGGCTACACCAGCGAAAGCAAGGAGGTGGAACTACTAGCCCCCATACACAGCGATATATTCTTCCAAGAGAAACTTATGATAAATGGGGTGGATATCAAGATACGCCTAATTCAAGCAAAAGATGAATTCTGTCTGATGAGGGCCGACGATGTGGCTTACAAATTAAATATAGTGGCCGCATCCCTATTTGTCAAGAAAGTTACTGTATCACCGCCGGTGAGACTGGCTCACGCCCAGACGTTGCTCTCGACAACGGTCAAGTACCCTGTCGATAGGGTTAGTCTAAAATCGTTCTCCATACCGGCCGGCTCTCGTGTTTCGAATCAGGAAAATCTGTTTTTAGGAACACTGCCAAAGTCTATCGTCATTGCCATGGTCGACAACGACGCATTCACCGGTTCCTACGCAAAAAATCCATTCGCGTTCAAACACTACGACCTTGAATTCTTAGCCGTCTACGTTGACGGACAACAGTACCCGGCCAAGCCTCTACAGCCCAATTTCGAAGCTGGTTTGGCAGTACGCGAATATTATCAGTTGGTGATGACGACCGGGAGACATCTTAAAGACCAACCGCTCTGTTTCGGCAGGAATGATTTCCTGAACGGATACACGCTATACGCATTTAACCTCACGCCCGACGAAGAGTGCGGTCAGCACATTTCCCTCATCAAGTCCGGGAATATCAGAGTCGAAGCTCGTTTCAGAAAACCGCTGCCGAATACCATTAATTTAATTGTTTACGCGGTATTTGACAGCATCATTGAATTGTCTAACCGCCGACAGGTACTCATAGACTACTATTGAGATGAACACGCAGCAACTCACCGCCATCATGGATAAAATTACCTGCAGGACTCATTTCTCGGCGTTCTACCGAGCGATCAACTACCCGAAAAACCCATAAGGATCTTACCGTCGGCCTGTATCGTGAACACCGACCCTGCTAGCATGCCGGGGGAGCACTGGGTCGCCGTTTATTTAACCCAAGACGGCCCCGCATGTTTTTTCGACAGCTTCGGCAATCCGCCCAACAGCCATCGCTTTCCAACCAGCATCAATGACTTTCTAGCAGCCAACGATGCCGACGTATTATATTCCGGCAGACGAGTCCAGGATTATTCATCGGACACCTGCGGTCAGCACTGTCTGTTTTTTCTATATCATCTAGCTAGAGGATACGGCTATGACCATGTGATGAAACTATACACCGATGATTATATTAAAAATGATAAAATGGTGTCCCTATTTGTGAAGAGATTAAGACCGTATGTTTGTATTGATACAATGTTGTCCTGCGTTCACTGCGTGCAGACATGTCTGACATATAAATAAAAATCTTGAAACCATTATATTTTTAATCGTCTTTTATTTAATCATAAGATACATATTAATGTACATACAAAATGAAAGGATTCTTTAAAATTCCAACCATTGTCTTCGATCGATAGTCGGGGATTTAAACACAGAGTCTTCGGACTCTGGAAACACCGAGCGTGATTGTCTTCGTGCCCTTTTGGAAGGTCTGACACGGGGTGGACTGGGGGTGTCGGGTTTACTCTTTAGAGATTTAATGGTGCTCCTGACCTGTTGATTCGGCACTGTAGAAAAAGGGATGTTTAATTCGGCAAAGGCGTGTAGAAACTCTGACCATCCTACAGGTCTCCGGTTATCCCGAACCTTTTGCGGTGCCGTGACATTTTTTAACAAATCGACCATGTGTGAGCCTTGTACGGCTTTACCCCTGAACACAAACTCCCCCGATTCGTTCCACGCGCTTAGTCCTTTAGCTTTAGACATCTTGTCTAATATGTATCTGCTGTTTTTCACACTTCTCGAAGGTACATTCTTCAGAACTTCATCCACCACATGCTCCTCAGCACCATTGTCGTCTTCGACGCTAGCCGCGGTCGGTACTTCATCTTTAGGAGCGGGGTCGGGCAACGACTGCGTTAAAACTCCGATCTCCCGATCGCTTTGTTTAACGATGGTCAAAAACCTGCTCAGGGTATTTGTGTAAAGTTTTGCTTTTTCGTACGGGTTCAAATCAGTGCGGAGTAAGATATTTCTCATGGCGCCGTCCAAATCGTTTTCCACGCTCTGTTGAATATTCTCGCGAACATTTTCGGTTCTCACCTTATCCAGTTGATGTTGCGGGACTAAATACATCTTCTCGGCGTACTCCATCCTATCTGTTTGCTATCAAGCTCGAAAGAAAGGGTACGGCGACGCTCAGGAGCGGTAAAAGGAATCCACCCTTCTGGTTGAAGACTTGTTTCTTTGCCGCTATGCCGATTTTTTTATCGGCTACAAATTTAATTTCGGCTTTTCTCTTTCTCAGTTTTCGATACTGTTGTGGATTGACCGGAATCGTCCCGTAGAGGATGTTGAGCGCCACTTCACACAACGATAAAATGAATTTGTCGGACGCCGATTGTAGAATAAGACGCCTTTGTTTAGGAGATGCTTTATGTAGCATTTTTAACACCGGCAGATGTTTACAAAGTCTGGCGGACATGGTGATTTGATCACGTTCTTCTTCTTTTTTTCGGGATGTAAACCACTTGACGGTCGGAAAGCAATCCTGTTCTGAGACGGCACTGTTCGGGGGTTTTTGCTTTATAGTCTATCATTATGTAGCCGATAGGTTGGTTGACCGCATCGTGGTAGCACTCCATAAAGTATTTTGTGTTTCCGGGGTACATTTGACGTCCTAGCATCGCTACTTGATTGACGTCTCGAGGATTTTTAAACAGAATCATATAATTGGCGTTTAAGCTGATGGTTCGGCTGGATTTACCCTGTACAAATAAATTTTGCACTATATAAATAGCGCTAAGGTTGCGATGGTGGACGTAGGTCGTAAACACCCTTTGAAGCTCAGAATTGGCGCTGGCTTGCTGCATCAAATCATCCACGATGAGAAGATTTGGTTTAGTGGGAGGTAGTAAATCATCATCAATCAGACTCTCTGGTATTCCTTGTACAAATTTAATGTCGTACAATTTAAGCACATCATCGTACAAAGGTTGCCAACAATCATACAACCAAACAATGTTTTCAATTTTCTTGGAAATTAAATTCAAACCTTTTTCCAACAAAAGTTTCACAAAATAAGACTTTCCAGAATTGGATGGCCCGCTTATAACACAACTAAATGGATGTTGAAGTCTGAAATCAAAATCGGAAGCATCCATTGATCCTCTGTGCATCATCTGATCAGTAGCCATAAGGAAGCGTGGTGAAATCGGGCAAAAGTCTGCGTTTATTATACACCACCTTAAACCTTTTAACGACTGATTTGTTGTGCAGCGTGAGAGTCTTTTTATCCCTCACAATGTTTTCCGTGTGAGCCAGGATGTATTCGGTACTATCATACGACGTCACATAACTATCAACCAGACCAATCAGGGTATCCAGGCGGATGGCTTGGGAATTTTTAGCATTCAGCGTTATGCCCTTAGCTTTCATGCATACTTTGCCTTTAGCGGTGCGAAAGCCATACGATTTAGGGCCGCTAGAGCAAAACTCCGTGATAAAATCCCCATCGTCTATTTCGTTCGTCAGCTCGCCCAAATAATCACCCAGAGGCGGCTCCCAGTCACCGTCCCTAGACACGAACACGACGGAGTCTGTATCAGAGTAAAGCATACGACTGCTGAGTCTGTCCATCAACTCGTACAATTCCAGTCGGGCGTGGGCCGTAGTGAACGCCCCTATAAACACGTTGACGTCGCGAGCCTTACAAACATCCTCTTTGTTGGGTTTATGCTGGACGAGAGCCACGTTGTCTGAGACGAATGAGAAATACGACAAGGTGTCGGTATTACCGAAGACGATTCTGGTGAAATCTTCGGGGTCGTTCACCAGAGTCGTTTGAGGTAAATTTGGTTTTAAAGAGAACCGCCCCCAAAGCGAATTCAGACATAGCTTTGAGATAGCTCTCTGCGCTGGGTTGTGCTTGATCTTTTCGGGGTCGAGTTGAACCCCCTCTTTTTCAAAATACTCGCGAATGTAAGTTTCTTTCTCAGCGTCCGTGACGACATTCGACGGGTACCCCGACGCTTGTTGTTTCAAACGCAAAAATGTTTTGACGTATTCGACAAACAACGTGTCTGACCGTTGTGGAAAATGGCAAACCTCGTCAATCTTGGCTACCACATAACCCTTCTCGATGGCTTTTAAAAGCTCGATGGATACCCAGGACCCGGAGAGTGATCTTTCCTCATCCGTGTGGGTACAGCTCGTGGTCTGGTTTTGATTGTGAGCGCAGGTTCGGCATAACGGAAACATGAGTTTTCCTTGACATCTGTAAGGGAGAACTGGATGCAGTAATTTGTGGGGAGGGTACACGGTCGCTTTGATGAGTCCGTAATAATTTTCAATCGGTTCAAAATCTTTGAAAATGATTTGGGGGTGTTCGATCGGGTAGCTTTTCCTAGCCTGGCAGAAGGGGTAGAGGCTGGTGAAATCGAGATACCTTATTTTCTCATCTCCGCTCACTTTGTGATAGAGTTTATAAGCGTTCGTGCGGCCGCCATACAAGGTTTCTCTTGGGTTCAGTCTCTCCGGGGCTGAATAACTGGCCATAAATTCTATCACAGAGGGATCGGTCTTTTTCATTTTGATCCATTCACATTCCCAAAGAACCTCGACATGTAAACCGTACGCGTTCTGCAGAATTTCGATCTTATCGTCAAACCGTCTCCTGAGAACCCCATAGGGTACTCCCGACAAGGGGTGTGACTCATGGGGTGCAAAGCGGCAGCAGTGACCGTGGAAGATGCACCCCGCGTATTCTAAGCCGAGCTGCACACCGTCTTGCTGGTAGACGCCATCTAAAAAGTACTTACCGATCGATACTTCGCCGTGGTTTACGGCGTGGTGAACATACACGTTTCGAGTCTTTTTGACATACTCGAGCCATTCGATCGAGCCACTTGAGTAGGACTTATTCTGATGGATGTACGCTTTGTTGTGCGTGAGAGCGAGGGTGTTTCTGCCGAGATAATGGGTTTTGAAGACCCCCATCGAAGAGCTGGGGAGCGTCGTGAACCCAAAAGGGTCAATTTCGGTGCATTCTAGGAACGCCTGACGGTATTTCATACAGCCTTCGCGTAATAAGACGACGTCGTTAACCCCGTACGCGTACAGTTCCTGCCTGAAGTCAAACTGCTCCCCCTCAACCGTGCTGTACCATGCATCAAACTTTTCACGGTCTTTATCCGACATGTTATCGTAGTTGTAGAACTTTTTGTCGGGGTATGGTCCAACATAGTTCTCGTTTTCCACCCTGTTGAAAAGATGGGGGAAGTAGCCTTTTTCAGTCGTCGTCAAGTCTAACGCCGCGGGCATTTTGGCAAGGGCCATTGGAAAAAATGAGTAGCTATCGATGTATCGTTGGCCAAACGATTCGTCGTATATGTAAATTAATTTACAGCCTTGCATTATGACCTCAATCGCAATCCCGGCTTTGCAAAAATACTCGAGAATCAGAAAGGAGTCGAATCTGGAGGCGTAATGAGCTATGAAGCAGTAGCCAATATATCGGGGTTTTCTGAAGCGGTTGATTAGCTTAGCGATGCAGTCGGTACCCTCCGCCGTAAATTTCTTCCCTTTGAAAGTGATTGCGCAAACAAAATTAGCCACGTGTCGCGCGTTTTCGTAACGTGTTTCAAAATCGTAGAAAATATATTTCTCGCATGGCTCCTTAGGCTCTAGGGGCTGTATGAAAAATTGGTGCGTCCCGTGTCCCGTCAGATGTTCTCGACAGTGGACGCATTTGTCCGTCGGGCATATGTGTTTTGCTTTCTTGTCACCCGCTTTAACGTAGTAACGCAGCCCGCATAGTTTGCAGTATTTGATAATATCACAGGAGGGGGATTCTTGACCAGGAGGAGGGTTCTTTTTATGCATTTCGAAGCAATAGCTCGATTTACAGTAGCGCAAACAATCGGGACAATGTATGGTTCTTTTAGGGGACCTGTGACATTCGGCGTCAAAACAGACATTGCAGACGTGCTTGCATTGATGGTCTCTGCGGTTGCTGTAACTTTTGTAACAAAATTGACAGACGTATGGCGAACCTAAGAAGCCTGTCAGATTCATGATCATATAATAGTGATTATCATGTAGATAGAGGAACACCGTTTTGGGATGGGGTTCGTCAAAATTTTTGTACGTTTCTAAGACCATGGCATTCGATCTGTGAAATACAACGATTTTAATGCCTAGCGCTCGTTCAAACGAAGCTATGTCGCTAAGAGCGATTCGGTCTTGAATTGAGAAGCCGACGCTGTTTTGGATGACGGCAGCCAGTTTTTCTAACTCGCTCCCGGGTAGCTGGGGGTTAAGAAAACGAGCGAGACAAATAGAGAAGCACAATTGATTTGACAAATTTATGGGGCAGAACAAATTCGTCTTTTTTCTTTTGATTACCTGATCAACGGCCAGATCTGTAAGTTTACGTCGTCGACCGCCTCCTTGTCTGTTCATGGCTACGGTAGCGTCGATCTCGACGGCGTCGTCCGATAATAACAGCTGGTTGCTCTGTAAAACTCTTTCAAATTGATCCATAAGCGAATTCACATCATAATCATTACCGGGGGCGAGAACACAGCTGATGGGTGTTTGTAGAGTGGGTGCCGACATGGTCATATTGATTACGGGTGCATCGTGGCCGATTTCTCTAGCGAAGGTGACGATCTCGCTCAGCATGCGATGTAATGAAGTGTGATAAGAGGCCAAATCTGTAGAGTTAATCTCTCTCAGATTCATGCTCCTTCTCAACGACACACTGTTGAAGCGTGGTCGCGGTAAAACGTGATATCCGTTAACGACCCCGCCTTCTCGGATCAGCGTATCAATTTCCGTACGGCTTAATCGACTCTGTCTGTTAGGGTCAGTCTTGCGTAAAGCGTCAATATTACCTGATGTGGCCCTCGTGCTGCTGGTAGATGGCTGTGGAGTATCATCAGCGTCAGGGCGCTCTGTGTCGTCGCAGTCAGGATCGCTGTCGGTACATGCAGGGAGTTGATTATTTAAAACACCACCGTATTGTACAACATGATTGTTGTCTACGCTTAGCACGTGATCGTACAAATTAATATTTGAATTTACGGCTAATTCAAAAAGATCCAAATTAGAGGGGGGTTGCGATGATTCTAGATTAAACAAATACTGTTCTAAAGAATCCGGAAGCCAACTTAGCATTTCAATTTCGTCCGGTGACAGTTCTGCGTCGTGGTCTGAGCAAAAGCTTTTTGACCCATCCATTTTAGATTTCAGACCAAAACATGAAATATTACAAAATCACAAAGAGTATATGGAATAAATCAATACATGATAGATGAAGAAAAAAAAAAAAAAAAAAAAAAAAAAAGAAATACGCTGTCAAGACTCGGCGCAGGACTGCTCGGCGGCGTCGGACAGAAAGTTTTCCTGTCAGGACTGTTTTCAGGACTGATTGACGGGATAAAACAAAACGTTTTTCTCTCAGGACAGGCCGGTGAGGTAGGACGATCGGTTTTTCTACTCTTCTTTCTCAAAGGTTCACCGCTGGGTCCAGCGACCTGGTCTAAAGCAGAGCCGGCAGGAACTATTTGATCCACAGCGTGCGTCGGCGTGGGGTCAGGCACGTCATCATTATTCTGTTGAGCGGTGTCAGTCAGTGGGAAGCCGGGTTGCGTGATAAACTGAATGAAATCTAAAATAAATAAATAAATAAAATAGATTTTTCATAAATGTTAAGAAAAGAAAAAAAAACATGATGTCGGCGATGGGTCTTGTTTTACCATCAGACGCGCTGTCTGCTTCAACCAGCTGAGGGCTCACTGTGAATGAAAAAAAAGAGAGACAATTAAATTTTTTTTTATTATTTTTTTTTTATTTATTATTTATTAATTTTTTCTTATTTATTTTTATTTATTTATTATTATTTAATTTTTTAATTTATAAAAGAGCAGTCCTCACATGCATCATTACTATTGTGAGCGTCACTTTCAACATTCAAACCTGTGAGGCAAAAAATCCTGTTATGAATGGAAACATTTGTGAGTCGCTTTATATGCATGTCTGATGACAGATGCTGAAAAAAAAAATCATTAATTTTCTAAATGTTATTTCACCCCGGTGCTCTAGGGGTGCAATTACACCATAACTGGATGTAGTTTTAACTCCGGGACACCGGGTGACGCCGGAGAGCATACAATTGTGTCATAACTGGATGTAGTTTTAACTCCGGGACACCGGGTGGCGCCGGAGAGTACCCGTAACAGTAACATGCTGTGTTTAAGACACTGGCTAAACTCAAGCTTTTATGTTTTTTTAAATAATCTGCAACTATATCAAAAACAGATCGATCGCCTTGCGAAACAGATAGACATCAAAACTAGTTTTTGATATACGATATCATGCACATTTAAGAGCAGTTAGCAACGTAGCACGCCCTGCTAAGCTAAACCATGCATTCCTAACAAGGGCGGTTCTGAGTCATGGGAGCACCGACAGTAACGCGATGGTGTTTTAATAAAAAATACACGGATAACGCTACGACGGGGGGCCGATTTAATGCATGCAGACTTGAAAAATATACATAGCAAACAGAATCGTAGCATAGCTGCTAACTGTCCCGGCACACTTCCTGTTATAGGGAGCTCTGTCTTTTCATAATAAAAGTCAAGGGGAGCTCTGTCTTTTCATAATAAAAGTCAAGGGGAGCTCTGTCTTTTCATAATAAAAGCCACGGGGCCTCGTATTGGTAAAAAAACAACAACAAAAAAACAAAAAAAGACAAGAAACATTACGTATTGCTTTATGTACAGAAACAATAATAATTAATACATCATTACGGTAGAACAATCCTGCAAAACATTTATAATAAACGGATATGACTAAAAAAAAAATCTTTTAGATGGAAAAACAATAGCCATTATTAAAGCCATCATGAAAAAAATAGATATTGCCTGACAACGATTGTTTTTTAAAAATAAAACACTGTACCCCAAGCATGAATGACTAAAATAGACATTTTCCTGACAAAGATTGTTTTTAAAATAAAACAATGCTTCAGAAAACAGTTTCCATGCATAAATGACTAGAAAACATCAATAGCTTCAAACAATAATGCCGATTTTAGTTATAGCTGATAGACCAAAGATGACTCAATGATTAAAACACTGTACCCATGCATGAATGTTTAAAACATCAATAACTCAATGCTAATGTTAGTTATAGTTGATAAATCACATCAATAGCACATTGCATGTTTAAAGCATCATTGTATAACATTATAGCATCAAATATAGAGAAAAATACTCACCGTTCTGCATTTTGATGAGGGAGAGAGATGATGAGATGCTGTGGTCTAAAAGTTCAGTATTATTATGCATTTCCCCTCACCTCACACATATATATATATATATATATGATGGGTTAAAAATTGGAGAAAATGTCCAATAGATGGCGCCATTGCACTACGCATTTTGGGGGGTTATCTCACGACACGACCGTGACCTGTAAAACATCTGAGCCATGCGGGACCATATTTTACGCCGAACTGTCACAATCAGGACGACTCCCTGCGGGAGAGCTGCTATCGAAAAAGATTGTAATTGGAAAAAATAAAGACCGTGCCTGTTACACACAGACACACGCACATACATAGAGGCGCGCTCAAGGTGAACGCTGCGCTGTGTATGAAAAAAGAAGGCAGAGGGGCGTGAGATGATTTTTTGTTTTATACATTCATAACCTGTTTTATTTTTTTCTTTAACTCTTTAATAAACATGTAACTGATTGTAATTTTGTTTCATACATTTCCCTGTATGTTTTATTTTTTTATTTCATTGTTTAAACATTTAACTGATTGCATTTGTTTTAAAAGAACAGATGTTTGTGGGAGACGGACTTCACAACACTGCCCCATTTATATACACTGCTCTGGGATGCGCGGGGAATTTTCTGATAACAGCGACTTCAAAAGATAAAACCTTCTGTCAATAACATGATTTATTATACCGCATTCAAAAACAAAAAACCAACTGTCAAATTCATCAAAACAAAAAAAAACTAATGTCAAAAAACCATCAAAACCAACTGTCAAAGTCATCAAAGACATCAAAACCAACTGTCAAAACATCAAAAACTTACTGTCAATCATATGATTTATTATGACAATAGGTCAAAAACCAACTGTCAAAACCATCAAAACCAACTGTCAAAGTCATCAAAGACATCAAAACCAACTGTCAAAACATCAAAAACTTACTGTCAATCATATGATTTATTATGACAATAGGTCAAAAACCAACTGTCAAAAACATCAAAACCTAATGTCAATCATATGATTTATTATGACAATAGGTCAAAAACCAACTGTCAAAACCATCAAAACCAACTGTCAAAGTCATCAAAGACATCAAAACCAACTGTCAAAACATCAAAAACTTACTGTCAATCATATGATTTATTATGACAATAGGTCAAAAACCAACTGTCAAAAACATCAAAACCTAATGTCAATCATATGATTTATTATGACAATAGGTCAAAAACCAACTGTCAAAACCATCAAAACCAACTGTCAAAGTCATCAAAGACATCAAAACCAACTGTCAAAACATCAAAAACTTACTGTCAATCATATGATTTATTATGACAATAGGTCAAAAACCAACTGTCAAAAACATCAAAACCTAATGTCAATCACATGATTTATTAAACACGAAGTCCCGCCTATACAGGAAGTCCCTCCTACACCGGATGCCCCGCCTATACAGGAAGTCCCGCCTATACAGGAAGTCCCGCCTACACCGGATGTCCCGCCTATACCGGAAGTCCCGCCTACACCGGATGTCCCGCCCCCTATACCGGAAGTCCCGCCCACCTGTCAATCAATCAAATTTTGACATTTGGTATAGTATATTAACTACTCAAGTGCATTGTGTCGGCTTCCCAGTTTTGATGTCATTGAAGGGTCTGTGCCAGACTACAAGCATTCAGTACTTCTGGGGGCTGCAAGAACTGTAACAGGGCTGTGGTTAAACAGTGAAAACCATGAAAAGCACTGGTATATAGGTCGGTCTACACAATCGATAGATGAGTTGCTTTTAAAGAAATAAACCACCATGTAATGCACCTCGTGTGCCAAGGTCAGTCACACTGAGAAAATTCTGGAAAACCCATGAGTGGTACATGTGGCTCTTTTTTACAGCTTACCTAGGGCTGGACGATATGGCCGAAATGTATATCACAATATATTTCTTAATTTCGGTCGATACGATATAATTCTGATATCGATATGGACTATATAAAAGCCTCAGAAAAAATGCCACCACAATGGATGTATGTACCTGCAAACTTCTGAAAAATGAATTAGTCTATGAAATCTCCTCCTACCAAAAAGAGTGAGAAACAACAAAAACACATGCTTCTGGGGCAGGGACATTGTTGAGTGCTGATGACACCCTATGACAGGCTTTAGAGGTTTCTGGCAAGAAATACAAGCTGGTCTACATGATCCGGCTTCAGAGATGCCCTTTCACATGAGACAATGTTGCCACCGGTTTTTTTTTATAGGAGATTTTGATATTTCGTTGGCTTTGTGGGATTATTATTTTCTGTTTTATCAATTTCTATGGATTTTTGTTTTGTTAAAATCATTTCACCTAAACGGTTGTTCTAGGGGTGTGCGCATTAGAACGCAAAAAGGTACTGCGCCAATGATGCTTTACTAGAGTGAATGAATGAATTCCACTAGACAAAGTTATTAGTGTAATACTTTTATTATTTAAATTTTGTGTATGATTGTTTCTTACCCGTGGTTCCGCCGAAAATCCATGACTGCAGCATGGAACGAAAGCCGGATTAAACAGACGCGGTATTTCCTGGAAACCTTTAATTATTTTTTTCATGGGAATTATGGGAAATGTAGGGTTTTTGCTTATCCTATGTTTGGATCATTTGTTGGGGGTTATTTGTTCATTCAAATGTGTTTACTTTTTGCATAGCATCTTGTGTATATTTTATGGTAAATGTGGTTTTTCATATGTTTATGGGGTTTATTTGTGTGAATAATCTTGTCAAAATGTGAACGTTAAAATGAGATGTTTGTGAGACCCCTCTGGGTTATGAAATGGTTTATGTCACGGATATATAAGCAGAAATAGATGAGGATCCAATAGCGAGAGTGAATAAGTCTTTATTACTGACAAAGACTCATAGAAAGACAAACAGCGTGAACACAAGAGTCTCAAAGATCATCCGATGAAGGCAGAATGCAGAGGAAGACAGACTTGGTGCAGCGAGGTGTGACACAGGGACGCAATGGGCAAGACCAGGCGCTGGGAACTCAAGGAACGGAATCCACACCAGAACACCAGGGAAGACGACAACACAGGAACACACCGGGACAGACTGCAACGATCGACAAACACAGACAGCAGGTGAGACCATTAAATAGGCAGGTGAATGAGGTGCAGCTGACAGTGCTGATGATCGCTGATCAGTGACCACGCCTCCAACACAACCAAACACACATCTAGAGAGAAATGAGCCAGTGAATCCATGAATCATGACAGGTTTGATCTGATTACTTAAAAGGAACTTGTTTTCGATGGCCAGTTATTTCTGGTGAGGGACCCAGAACTCAGCTTGCGGTTTCCCCTGCATTTATTTAATCATTTAATTTTGTGTAACCAGTACGTTATTACTGTTTCCCCTTTAATAAACCAACATTTTGCTTACTTTATGAATGCCTCCTGTAAATTTTATGGAAGAACCCTGATTGAATATTTAATGGCAAAAAGGCAAATGTATGTTACATTAGCAGTGTTATATATTGTTCATTGTTTTTGCTCTGTTTATTTTAAACAGAAAATTATACTGATGATTATAACACGTTGTGTTCCCATTAAAGTGTTATATTGTATGCCTTATAATGAATTAATGTCAAAATTAAAGTGTACATGGCAGTTTTGTATTTTGTGCATCGTGGTTGTTCTGGTTCACAGTTCCTACTGCCTTATTCATATATTTTTCCTCTTTTATTTTCATTCATTATCATGAAATGCATGTGTTGAGCGCTAATCACGTTGAGCACTCTTCTTTCCTCACGTGGAAGTGCTTGTGTAATATTGACTGGTGTGGACTGAGAGTATCAAACCCAAACTCCTGAGGTCACGCTCAGACACTGTATTCCAGAAACCAGTCACTAGAAGAACTAAAGGACAGGAAACCATAGCTCCGTTCAGCACGAGATCTGTTGTTTGGGGAAACATTTGTATATTTATTTGATCAGCCAATAAACCTCTCACACATTCTTTTAGTTTGGAGCTGATTTACGAAGCCAACACAGGAACATGAGCATGAAGTGAGATGAAGACTTCTTCATCTGACAGTGCACAAGCTTTTACAGAAACAATGGTCTTTGAAGAAGGTGGATGGTGTGTGAAAAGGTGGATTTCTGCTGGGTTCATTTATTTGAGATCATGCCTGTATCAACCACCATCTTCTCAATGGCAACAACTACGTTATTCTGTTCCATAGTCAGAAGATGCTCCTCCACATTCTGCCCCTCTGCGAGTAAATGAAGAAGATTCTCAAATATTTCCTCAAGACAGAGTTGACAAGCTCAAGTTCTCCTCGCTACACTTCCCTACCAAACACACCTTTCCCCTGGCAATGGGTTGGTTGTTTTCAGCCTTCTGCAATAGTCCAGTGGTGGAATTTACATTTTAGCTTGAATTCCACTTGCCACCTCCGTGATACTGCAATTTCAGCAGCGTTAATATCACCACTTAAGGTTGTCACCTCATCTTCCTGTATCAAAAAGAGGACTAGGACCACGCAAAGCCTGGACTTCTGTAGTAGTCAGAAAAAGAGATGCCATAAATTCTCTAGTACTGACATTGCATATGGCATACGTCTTTCCAGTCCCCAGCAACAATGCATGCTATAAACAGGAATATTATAGGCAAGGCAAGGCAAGGCAAGGCAAGGCAAGGCAAGGCAAGTTTATTTGTATAGCACATTTCATACACAGTGGCAATTCAAAGTGCTTTACACAGAAATGAAATAAAAATATTACAGTTATAATAGGAATTTAAAAGAAATAAAAAATAAAGAAAACATTGAAAGATAAAAATAAAGAGTATAATTAAAAATAAAAATAAAAACAGGGTTAAATTTAAGCATATAAATTAAAATGCAAGCAGTTCGGACAAAGCGCGTACAGTAGCACAGAGCTCATTCAGTAAATGCACAGCTGAACAAATGTGTTTTGAGTCTGGATTTGAAAGTGGCTACTGTTGGAGCACATCTGATCTGGTCAGGAAGCTGGTTCCAGCTACGGCTGGCATAATAGCTAAAAGCAGACTCTCCTTGCTTTGAGTGAACCCTTGGTATTTCTAATTGACTTGATCCTGATGATCTGAGTGATCTGTTGGGTTTGTATTTAATCAGCATATCTGCAATGTATTGAGGTCCTAGGTCATTGAGTGATTTATATACAAGTAATAGCACTTTAAAATCGATCCTAAATGTAACTGGAAGCCAGTGTAAAGATCTGAGGACTGGTGTGATATGGTCATATTTTCTGGTTCTGCTCAGGATCCTGGCAGCAGCGTTCTGTATGAGCTGCAGCTGTCTAATGGTCTTTTTGGGAAGGCCGGTGAGGAGACCATTACAATAGTCCACCCTACTGGTAATAAAAGCATGAACGAGTTTCTCTAAGTCTTGCCTGGAAACAAAGCATCTAATTCTTGATATGTTTTTGAGATGATAGTAAGCGGATTTAGTTATTGCTTTGACATGACTATTGAAACTCAGGTCTGACTCCAAAATCACACCAAGACACCAAGACTTGATTTTTTGATTTCAGGCCTTTAGCCTCAAGATATGCATTCACCTTGAGAATTTCATCTTTGTTTCCAAGTGTAGTAATTTCAGTTTTGTCTTTGTTTAACTGAAGAAAGTTTTGGCACATCCAACTGTTAACTTCATCAATGCATTTACATAGAGAGTCAATGGGGCTGTAGTCATTTGGTGATAGGGCTAAGTAGATCTGGGTGTCGTCAGCATAGCTGTGGTAAGCCATTTTGTTATTTTTCATTATTTGGCTGAGTGGCAGCATATACAGGTTGAATAGTAGTGGTGCAAGAATTGACCCTTGTGGGACTCCGCATGTCATGGATGTCCACTCAGACTTATGGTCACCTATACTCACATAATAACCTCTCCCTTCTAAGTATGACCTGAACCATTTGAGGACCATTCCAGAAAGCCCAACCCAATTTTCTAGCCTGTCAAGAAGTATTTTGTGGTCAACAGTGTCGAATGCAGCACTGAGGTCCAGTAGTACCAGAATTGATGTTTTGCCTGTATCTGTATTGAGGCGAATATCATTTATAATCTTTATGAGCGCTGTCTCTGTGCTGTGCATAGCTACAGTATGACATTCAGTGATCAAATGTGTCCATTTTTATGCTGGCTAAACATTTTCAGGAATGACAATCGCATTTATAAAATGCACTAAATCCTTTAACTAACGCGTCTTTTTATCCCGTGAGGTTTCACCGGGAAAAATGGAGTGCAGCTGGAAGAAAACAAAACTAGAGGTCTTTCGTAATTCGTGGAAAGAGAGCATGATCGCATACAGAAAGGCCGTAAAAACTGCTAGAGCTGCTTATTTCTCAACTCTCTTGGAAGAAAACAAACACAACCCTAAACATTTTCAGTAATGACAATCACATTCATAAAATGCACTAAATTTTTTAACTAACGCGTCTTTTTATCCCGTGCGGTTTCACCAGGCTCCGATTTGTCTCGGCTTGACCAAACGACGCCCGTTTCTCGGCAGTAAACACCACGACTTTACGATACTCATCGCCGCTTACCTGAATGACTGCGTTGAAATACTTCCACCTGTTTCTGATGGACGTTTTTACAAAAATCCAACATTGTGTAACCCAGACTCAAATTCGTCAATCTGCAGTCCATAGAAAAATAACTATTTTGGGCAAATGTACCCTTCTAGTAAAACTGTTCATATGTGATAAAAGACAGTGATAAAAGAAAATTGGGAGAAATAAAATGCTTTGTTAATGATATTAGTAATATGCAAATCACTGCAGTTAAATGTATCCAATTAGAGTTGGAATCTGCACTGAGTGACACTGATAGAGAGAGAAGAAACAGAGAAACGCATGTGAACAAAGATAAAACGAGCTAATTTTGATAAAGTTATTTAAAGTTAAATTGCTTATCAAATTGAAAAGTTTAGTGAACGTGCTGACCTGATCTGGAGCGTCGAGTAAGTGAAGTCATCGCTATAGTTCATGGTGTAATCTGGATAAAAGAGGAGCAAAACACACTTAATTCAAATACATGTGATGAATTACAACGGTGTGTTGTATTCCTGTGTGTTAAAATTGAGTGATATGTTCATTTGTTCATGTTGTAAATGAACGTCAAATGTTGGTGTGAAGAGAGAATACTGTTGAAAAATGAGTTTCTAAAAATGTTATCCTGTGTGTACAGGCCAGTTTTTGTTGTAAGTGTAGAAGTTTGGATTTTCCGCTGTGATTTACGTGCATGGTGAGGATTCATCAAACCACACTGAGAGAAAAAAAGATGGCGATATCATATAACAGGCACACCCCCTTACTTTATGAAATCTTTTCAAATAACAAGCACTCATTATCCTATAACTGAGAGATATATCTACAACACTGTCAACTATATTTAAATAAATACTAGACTTAACTTATTATAATAAAATAACTACTTTACTTATTTAAGTCATATTTCTTCAATAACTACAAATGAAACAAACATTTAAAACCATACAACAATCGTAATAAAGTTAAGTATCTGTTCAGCACTAAAATGTATACTTTTACTATACATTTCCTGGCTGATTTCTTTGCGATGACTGGATGCGGTATTAATGCCATCGAGGCTTAGAGGATGCTAACATTAGTACCTCAAGCAGTTATAACAACGTGATAAAAACACACAAGTCTGACCCAAATATTTTATGTCATGTTTGTTACCATCTATCAGGCTTGTGCAAAATTCAGAATTTCAGAATTGGCCTCCATTCAATTTATGAATTTGAATTTGATTGATTTGACTCCGCCCCACAGGAAGTTGAATTGGAATTGGAATGACAGGAAGTGGCATTTCAAAGAAATTCCACACAGTCACACAACAGAAAGATTGTGTTGAATCTCACATGCATTCAGTGTTAGGAAATGTAATTGCTTACTGTTCTAAGTTACCCATTATAAATGTGGTTTGGATTACTTTATCAATACAAAGCCATTTCCTTTTAATAAGATTAGTAACTAATTGAATTACACAATTTGGAGAAGTTTTGTCTCTTATTCAGAATTAATAGATTGAATTTTGCCGTCACAATTGGTGTCAGAAGTTAGGATTCCTTGGATGCGACTTCTGTGGCCCTGAGGACGGACGGTGGCCTGATCAGCCTGACGCTTCATGTGCCAACCCTACCCCTGCAAAACAGTTCAGGGAGAGGGGCCGAACGGCTGGGCCCGGAAGGAGCACCACTGGAAATTGAAAGAAAAGAACTCACAACGGCAATAGCATTCTGGTAAGAGACAAATCAAATTTGAAATTCAGGGGGGAATTTTATTGTGAAATTTGAATTTGGGCGAATGTGGGCGAATGCAACGTGATTAAAATTTTGAGAATTTTTGAGATATCACGTGGGCGAGGAGACCGTGCTGTGAGCCGGTTTTGGGCTATTGAAAGCCAATAAGAGAGGACACTATTGTTAGTGTTCGCCCGTCTGGTCTTGGGTGAAGAGATCAGATCTGTACGGAGACGTCCGACAGATTCATTAGCGTACGCTAGAGGGGAAAAGCCAAAGAAACAGACAGCCAATAGTAAGAATAAATAAGTACAATAAGCCCTGCCAGTGAAACCAGTCCTTTATCTGTAAAAATCATACAACTGTGATAACTGTAAACTACAGTCTATTCATTATATTAATAAAAACTGTGAAGGTTGCATTTTGAGATCATCAATCACTCACATGAATCTGTATAATGCCTATATTATTACAAGTGCAATACTAGTTGTGTGTAATGACTGATTATCTGTACTTCCTGTAATTTTGCGAAAATAGTTAGTCTATATCTGTTGGCTAGTGTTTCTTTGTGCTTCAATGAAAGTGCCCTCTCTGGTGGAGTAACACTTTCAATGCTGTAATTTCATGTTGACTATGTATTGTTTCAGCCGGTCTATGATAGTTTAACTTTTAATTAAAGAACCTTAACACACCGTCCATCACTGCTACATTGTTTTAAAATTGTTTTCTTTGTGTTTTTTTTAGATAATCAATCTGGTGCAAAATCGGCGCTGCAGACCAACCATTTGGACTTTCAGACGCTCAAATGAGTGGTGGGATGTGATCGTTCCAGGATTCACATGCACACAGTGGGTGCACAACTTCAGGATGTCTGAAGAAACATTTCTGTTCCTTTGTGCCAAGCTGCATCCAGCAATGGAAAAGCAGGACCCAAACTTCAGAGTGTGTGTTCCCCTAAAGAAAAGAGTTGCCATCACACTATGGAAGCTGGCAACCAACAGCGACTACAGAAGTATTGGCCATCTTTTTGGAGTCAGCAAAACAACAGTGTGTCAGTGTGTCTAGGAATTCCGCGAGGCCGCTTGCATATGGTTAGTTCCAGAACAGATTTGTTTTCCTGACCGGCAGAAGCTTAAAGAGATGGCAGCCTACTTTGAGAACCGATGGGGACTTCCACAGTGTGTTGGTGCCATTGATGGGTCACACATACCCATAATAGCCCCAAAGGAGTACCACTGTGATTACTTCAACAGAAAAGAGTGGTATTCCATCATCCTACAGGGAGTAATCAACGGAAAAGGACTATTTTGGAGTGTATATGCAGGAATGGCTGGGAGTTTGCATGATGCTCGGGTTCTGAGACTGTCCTCATTGTGGGAGCTAGTTGAGCGTGGAAGCCTTTACCCAGCTGGCACCAGGAACATCTGTGGGGTTAATGCTGGCTATTATGTGCTGGGAGACTCTGCCTATCCTTTGCAGAACTGGCTCCTAAAACCATTCCCTGACAATGGCCGGCTGACAGCAGAACAACTGACCTATAACAAGAAAGTGTGCAGGGCTTGGGTGGTGGTAGAAAATGCTTTTGGGAGACTCAAAGGGAGGTGGCGGTGCCTTATGAAGAGGAATGACAGCGATATTGAACTGGTGAAATCTATGGTGTTGACTTGTTGTGCTCTGCACAACCTTTGTGAAAGTCATGGAGAGGATTACCAGCACGAATGGGACACCCCTGTTACTGCAGAGCCTGTGGTGCCACTGGCACAGGGTGCAGAAGAGGAGGGCAGGGATGTACGTGAGGGTCTGATGCGGCATTTGAACAGTTAAATCTGTTATACATTTAGCAAAGGCACACTTGTGTAAATGCTAGGTTGTTTTGTTTACCTGTTTTGATTGATATTATGAACACAAATAAATCGCTTTTTCTTTTACCCTGCCTCTTCATATTTGGTAAAAGAGAGGACTTTTTACTCTCTGCAATACCATGTAAAAAGAAATTTAGATTTTACTTGCAATAGGTTACTTTAAAAATCATATTTGAGTACTGAGTAAATAACACATTAACAACTATTTTGTATGTTAAAGTTAAGCATAATCTCCCAAATGGCCATTTTATCACGGTAGTAAACAAAATGTCCATTCACTCTGGCATCATTGACACCAGATGGCAGGAATGTTAATCAAATGACATAAGATAGGAAACCTGTGAGACGGCAATTGAACACATGACAAGACACACAAGGTAATAAAAAAGTACTTTCATTTGAAAAGTCAAACAAATGCTTAAAAACAAAGTGCTGTGCAACAACAGAAAAAATATGTGCAAAAAAAAAAAAAAAAGGGTCACGGCGACTACTCAACACCTGCACCAGCTGACTGAGTGTGCCTAGGAAAGCCTGATTAAAGCTTGCAGACTGCTCCATGTGTTGCTGATTTATTTCAGCCTCATGCCGCCTTGCCTCACGAGCATCCTCCAGCATCATTTCAAAGCGCTGGTCACGACGGTCCTCCATCCTCTTCAGCCAATCCTGCTGCCTCTCATCAGCTGCCTACATCTCGGCCAGGGCCGCACCACATCCTGTTGCCCCCTTTTGCTCTTGCCTAGAAATTCAAAACAGACAGGAATTTTGGCTGGTTAGCGAAACATTTTTATCCTTTGCTTTTGGCAAACCAATATAAGGGGGAGGCATCTAGAGTACTACAACGCAATGTCCAGATTATTAATATTTATGTTCAGTGAGTGACTTTTCACTCTGGTATTCACGTCTTACCGATACGCCGGGGTACACTCGAAGTAGATGGATCAGTGGTTTCTGGTGGGGTCGGTGTCGATGTCCTGACACTGGCAGGCGCACTTGAGCTCTCAGGGGTGGACAACATCTCATCAAGTCCCTCTGTTTCCTCCTGACAGCTAGGATCCTCAACTGAAAAGTTACACAAGTCATGTTAATTACACACACTGCAAAAATACAGTTTAAGATAACAAATAGAGAACATACAACATAGTAGGACTGAGTGGGTAGCCAATTACAGCGGTGGACAGTAAAAAAGCATTTTTACTTTGTTACTGTACATAATCATTTTTTTAAGTTTTATATTTTATCAGAGTACTTCTATTTTGAGAAACTTTTACTTCACTACATTCCAAAGCACAATATTGTCACTTTACCCCACAACATTGCTGTACTGTTTGAGCCCATTGAATGTGGGCATATTTTCACATCTCTGATATTGCATAATGATTTCAGACTGAGCTCTTATATTAAGCTCTATCATTAGACCCATATATCTTTAATAGAATATGTTTAGTAGTAATAATAGTAATATATATTAGGGTATCTGTACTAAGTACGTTTCTAGGTTTGTACTCCGTCCACCACTGGCTAATAAACTAGCGTCTTGCTAGCTTGCAAATCTTGGTTGATACCTCACTGGCTTGCAAACAAACAAACAAACAAACAAACAAACAAACAAACAAACAAACAAAAGGCTTGCTCAAAAGTTGTGCATTGAAAGTAAGCTTTACCGTGATCGTTGTAACTAGTTATACGAACTTACCGACAGACTCCATCATCGACTCCAGCAACGAGGTGGCCGTATCGATGCCTCCTTCTCTTCCCAAACTCGCCGGTCTGTGTCCGTAGATGGCGTCCATCATATCGAACCACTTCCATTTCTTTCTGTGAACACCACTCCGGCTGTTGTGGTCTTTCACCTTACGGTAGTCACTCCACAGTTTTTTACTTTTAATGCGGCACTGCTCGGACATCCGCTGGAACCCCTCGGTAGCCATCCTCTCAGAAACATGCTGAAAAACCTTTTCGTTTCTCACCATGCCATTGAGTTCCCTTTGTACCCTTTCTTCACCGAGGATACACAGCAAGATTTGCACCTCCTGGGTCGACCACGGTAACGTTAAGCTGCGCGCCGACATTGTTTTGTAATCTTGTGATTTTAAAAATGGCGCCTCTTGCGTTGTCGATCCCCCTGTCGCACGCGCAAGTGACGATTCTCTGTCAACCAATCAGTGTTCTGCAGTGAGTCTAGCTCCACCCTTTAGGACCGTACCACTGTGCCAGGTACCCCAATGGAAGGGTACCGAAAAAAGTGGTACGGTACGGTTCGGCATTTTGGTACCAGTCACAACTTTTGACAGTGGAAACGCAAATAAATGCGTACCGTACCGTACCGAACCGCTCAGTGGAAACGGGCCATAAGGTGCCTTCCTTGCCATCAGTGCTTGGATAACGCACACGTCTCTTTCCATTAAAAATAATGCTGTGCGGTGGCTGGGATATACATAAACCTAACAACATACGTAGCATCATTTTTGGAATGACTTATCACAAGAAGAAAAAAATTGTTTTAGTCGCATAACATCAGTTAATGGAAACGCTGTCACTTCGCAAAATTTTTTTTATCGACCTTTAGAAAATATCGCAAAAGTTTTGGGCAAATCTGTAATGGAAACGCGGCGAATGATGTAGTGGCAGGTTATGGTGATGTAGCTCTCAGCTGTTAAAGCGGTCCAGCGGTCTGTAGTTAGAGCAACTCTCTCAGCTTTGCTCAACTCTTTTAACAGCTGCTGCTTTCGTTCTTCGTAGTGAGTTTCTACCAGATGTATCAGTTCTCGAAAACCATTGCCCTCAACAATACTTAAGGTATACACTCACCTAAAGGATTATTAGGAACACCTGTTCAATTTCTCATGAATGCAATTATCTAAACAACCAATCACATGGCAGTCAATGCATTCAATGCATTTAGGGGTGTGGTCCTGGTCAAGACAATCTCCTGAACTCCAAACTGAATGTCAGAATGGGAAAGAAAGGTGATTTAAGCAATTTTGAGCGTGGCATGGTTGTTGGTGCCAGACGGGCCGGTCTGAGTATTTCACAATCTGCTCAGTTACTGGGATTTTCACGCACAACCATTTCTAGGGTTTACAAAGAATGGTGTGAAAGGGAAAAACATCCAGTATGCGGCAGTCCTGTGGGCCAAAATGCCTTGTTGATGCTAGAGGTCAGAGGAGAATGGGCCGACTGATTCAAGCTGATAGAAGAGCAACTTTGACTGAAATAACCACTTGTTACAACCGAGGTATGCAGCAAAGCATTTGTGAAGCCACAACACGCACAACCTTGAGGCGGATGGGCTACAACAGCAGAAGACCCCACCGGGAACCACTTATCTCCACTACAAATAGGAAAAAGAGGCTACAATTTGCACCAGCTCACCAAAATTAGACTTTAGAACTTTTCTCTTCTAAAGTGTAGGAAACTCAGAAGTGATGACCAGGAGACTTCGGGATTCAAACAGAAGTTATTCTTTTTAATGAGAACACTCTGTGCTGGAGGTCATCCGGAAACAGTCTGACTCAAACAGCATACCTGACAGGTTATATACATTTCAAGGGGGAGGGATTACATAGAGGCAGGAAATCTGAATAAAGCATGCAAATGATGTGGGAACACACCCTACTTTGAGAGCACTACCAATCTTATTGAATCAGCATAACTATTCACATGCTGATACTGGCCAGGAACTCCAATTCCAAGAGCCATACCAGAGCCATTAAAGACAAAAGGTGAAAGTCAATCAACCTAACGATTCAACGTCTGGGCTCCGAAAGGTGAGAATCTCAGTGATCTGATTAAAACAGGTCTGGCAGGAAAAGAGACTCTTTCTTGAGATTATAATCAATAATCATCTGATATCATAATTCTTTACCTTAAATGCTAAATTTATGTAACTTCCTAAATTTGTAATTCTACAACTGGAAAAATGTTGCCTAGTCTGATGAGTCTGGATTTCTGTTGAGACATTCAGATGGTAGAGTCAGAATTTGGCGTAAACAGAATGAGAACATGGATCCATCATGCCTTGTTACCACTGTGCAGGCTGGTGGTGGTGGTGTAATGGTGTGGGGGATGTTTTCTTGGCACACTTTAGGCCCCTTAGTGCCAATTGGGCATGGTTTAAATGCCACGGCCTACCTGAGCATTGTTTCTGACCATGTCCATCCCTTTATGCCCACCATGTGCCCATCCTCTGATGGCTACTTCCAGCAGGATAATGCCCCATGTCACAAAGCTCCAATCATTTCAAACTGGTTTCTTGAACATGACAATGAGTTCACTGAACTAAAATGGCCCCCACAGTCCCCAGATCTCAACCCAATAGAGCATCTTTGGGATGTGGTGGAACGGGAGCTTTGTGCCCTGGATGTGCATCCCACAAATCTCCATCAACTGCAAGATGCTATCCTTTCAATATGGGCCAACATTTCTAAAGAATGCTTTCAGCACCTTGTTGAGTCAATGCCACGTAGAATTAAGGCAGTTCTGAAGGCCAAAGGGGGCAAACACAGTATTAGTATGGAGTTCCTAATAATCCTTTAGGTGAGTGTACATCAAAACGGCTTTATTATTGATTGAAATTCAAGCACCGTGAAGCTTTAGTGGTGTTGACAAACTTGATCAACTCCATCTCTGTATTGATCATCGCTCTGAATCTCATCTTTTTTCTCAGCCAGAGCTTTCCCTTTTTTCTCCATGTTTCAAGAAATATCTGCGTACACACAAAACCACTGAAACCAACTCAAAATTATGTAGTGTACATGCCAGGCCAGTGTGTGGTGCTGTAGAAGAGGAGTTGTGGCTAGAAGGGGTACAGTAATGGTAGGATGTGAGGCAAAATCTCACAATAATATAACAATAAATAAATGTTCTACTTACCAGATGTGTTTTATTAACGCCTACACCTACCCCAACCCTAAACCTGCCCTTACAATAATGCAAATACAGGAATTAAACGACGCAGTATTGATGTGCGCATGCCCAGTGCCCGTAGCTGTATCCCTTCTAGTCTTTCCCGCGCTGGACGTGGTGTGATGACATCACCGTTTCACAAAATATATACGGATTGGCTGTACACACGAAAACGCAAGGGTGTTAGCTTCAGATTTATCCACTCTGGGACCCAGTTTCTTTTTTTCCTTTAAAAAGTTAGTAAAGGTGTTTTGAATCAGCCCAACTTGAGAAAAACTAGTGCTTACAAGACACCGGATTGATACAAACAGCACTTGCTTCTAGACAACGAATATAATATTGATCACTCAGAGTTCACAGTTCACTTTATGCCAAATAAACATCTTTGTTTGATACTGTGGCAAAATTAAGTGATAGAAATTAATATTCATTGTTTTCAATTCAGAGGGTTATTGGGTTTAATGCTACACAAAATAATATTTTTTTTCAAATCAAAATCTTTCATATTCAACTACTTATGTCATAAAGGTAGAATTTCTTCTGCCTCAGCGTGCTCAAACGTGTTGTGTGACCCCTAGTGTGTCTTAACATCCTGCCACTATTTCCCAATATCTTCTCTCGTTTCACTGCATTGCACCACAACAGTTGACATTTACCTCTTCTGCCAGTAAAAACGCATTTGAGTTCATCTTCTGCCTCAGCGTGCTCAAACGTGTTGTGTGAACCCTAGTGTGTCTTCACATCCTGCCACTATTTCCCAATATCATCTCTCGTTTCACTGCATTGCACCACAACGGTTGACATTTACCTCTTCTGCCAGTAAAAACACATTTGAGTTCATCTTCTGCCTCAGCGTGCTCAAACGTGTTGTGTGACCCCTAGGCGTTCTAATGTCTAATGTCCCAAGCATGTGATGGAGTTAGTATACCTAGTATCTGAGGTATCTGGGTGGGATGGGTTGGATTGCAGATCCCTTTTTTTATTTTTTTAATAGAAGATAAAAAAGAAAGAAAAGCAAAAGGGGGAAAAAGAAAGAAAACAAACAAACAAAGAGGTAGTGAAAAGAAAGATGTTGTGATTAGAATATGTCTCGGGAGTAGTTAAAAGTAATTTTAAAGGGTATTTAGTAATTTAACATTTTTAACCCCCCCTCCCTCTCTCTCACTCCTCACACAACAATAATATTGATGTTAATGTTATTTAATATTAATAATAATAATGTTAATGTGATTACTTGATTGTATGTCTATCTGTGCAAAGCCCCGGGGGCAGAACAGCCCGTCTCCTACAGAGGCAGATTTTCTTCTGGGTTCAGGTCTGGAGACTGGCTAGGCCACTCCAGGACCTTGAGATGCTTCTTACGGAGACACTCCTTAGTTGCCCTGGCTGTGTGTTTGGGTTCGTTGTCATGCTGGAAGACCCAGCCACAACCCATCTTCAATGCTCTTACTGAGGGAAGGAGGTTGATGGCCAAGATCTCACGATACATGGCCCCATCCATCCTCCCCTCAATACAGTGCAGTCGTCCTGTCCCCTTTGCAGAAAAGCATCCCCAAAGAATGATGTTTCCACCTCCATGCTTCACGGTTGGGATGGTGTTCTTGGGGTTGTACTCGTCCTTCTTCTTCCTCCAAACACGGTGAGTGGAGTTTAGACCAAAAAGCTCAATTTTTGTCTCATTAGACCACATGATTTTCTCCCATTCCTCCTCTGGATCATCCGGATGGTCATTGGCAAACTTCAGACGTGTCGGGACATGCGCTGGCTTGAGCAAGGGGACCTTGCGTGCGCTGCAGGATTTTAATCCATGACGGCGTAGTGTGTCTAGATTTTAGTCTAGATTTAAACTGACAGAGTGTGTCTGCTTCCTGAACAATGCTAGGAAGACTGTTCCAGAGTTTAGGAGCTAAATAGGAAAAGGATCGACCGCCTGCAGTTGATTTGGATATTCTCGGTATGATCAACTGGCCAGAGTTTAGAGAGCGCAGTAGACGTGATGGAGTATAATATGTTAAGAGCTCGCTCAAGTACTGGAGATAAACCATTTAGTGCTTTTGTAAGTAATAAGCAAGATTTTAAAATGTATGCGATGTTTAATAGGCAGCCAGTGCAGTGTTGACAGAACTGGGCTAATATGGTCACACTTCCTGGTTCTAGTAAGAACTGGAGCTGCTGCGTTTTGGACCAGCTTGAGTTTATTTATTAAGCGAGCAGGGCAACCACCCAGTAGAGCATTACAATAATCTAGCCTTGAGGTCATGAACGCATGAACTAACTGTTCAGCATTTTACATTTAAAGCATGTGCCATAATTTAGATTGATGAGAGATTGTGCGGTGATGGAAATTGACCAGTTGATTTTGTTTGTTTTCCACCAAGCCATTAGTGTAGTCTGGATTGCTGTATTTAGAAATAGACTGTGTTTTTTAATGGTATTACTAAAACGTGGTAAGTCTGATATTTGGATTTCTTGTCATGCTGTTTCCCTGGCATGCTGTTTTCCATGCAGATTCCTTTCATTTGCCTCCAGAAATTGCACTCTTGCTTCGACATCGCTGACTCTTTCCATTAACGCTGACAGTTTTCCTTCCATAAACGTGGTGGCCTTGCAAATTTATTTCAAGCTTTGCATTTCCTCTAACATTTGTTTTAGTATGTTAAAGATGCTCGCGATGTCCTCTGCGACATTCCCCATCCCCACGGGGGGTTTGTTGGTGTCCATCGGAGAAACTACTACACTGTCATCTCACTCAACATTTGGGGTCGCCAACTCTCAGCCCCTTTTTTATGCTCGATTGCACTGTATTCTGCCTACAAGCCATTTTTCCTGTTGCTTGAATTTCAACTTCTTAAAGAATAAAAGTTGTTGAGCCGTTTAGGATAATAAGAGGTAACACTTTATTTTAAGGGTCCAGAATAATGCATTAGTTAAGCATTAATTAAGGGTTAACTTGTGCACAACTAAGCATTAGTTAAGCACGAACACACTAGTAATTAATGATTAACTTTACATTTAAAGGGTCCGTAATTATGCATTAGTTAAACTAGTAATTAATGATTTGCTTGTTCACAATTATGCATTAGTTAAGCATGGACACAATAGTTATTATTGATTAACTTAACATTACAGTAAGGGCATATTAGACATTATTTACAACTTAATAAGCCATATATTATTTTTCTGTAGCTGTGTAATTATATGTCTGTATTTTCTGTTAAGTTAACTGAACAATAAGCTAGTAATTATGTTTAATTACTGCTGATTTTGCCACTATAAATTGCTAAAATAGTGTAATAAAGACAATTTGACCCCCTATTCTGAAGTGAAAGTTTTATTCTCATTAATTATGGCACTTATTGAATGATATTTAAGTTTATTAACCAGAATAAGCCAATTATTAAGCCTAACTACCATTAATTCAGTACTAATAAAGGCAATTTGACCCCCTATTCTAAAGTGAAAGTTTAATCCTCATTAATTATGGCACTTATTCAGTGATATTTAAGTTTATTAACCAGAATAAGCCAATTATTAAGCCTAACTACCATTAATTCAGTACTAATAAAGGCAATTTGACCCCCTATTCTAAAGTGAAAGTTTAATCCTCATTAATTATGGCACTTATTCAGTGATATTTAAGTTTATTAACCAGAATAAGCCAATTATTAAGCCTAACTACCATTAATACAGTACTAATAAAGGCAATTTGACCCCCTATTCTAAAGTGAAAGTTTAATCCTCATTAATTATGGCACTTATTCAGTGATATTTAAGTTTATTGACCAGAATAAGCAGCTTTTACGGACACAAAACATACTTTTGTTGTATATTTGTATAAATGGTTTAAGGTAAGTTAACATTGAAACAAACGTATTATGTATTACAGAAGAAAAAAAAACGAAAAATATATTTTATATCATGAAAAAAGATGTACAATTCCCCTTTTACCATTTTATAGATACATGTTATATCCCTTAACCCAAACATAACAGAGAATAAAAAAGACAATACAACTTAATGAGCAAAAATGTTTTGTATTTGAAAAAATGTTTTGTTTTTAATTTTAGTAACAATATAGCATTACAATTATATGTTGAGCCACTAATCTCACTCAAACCTCTAAACCTACATATAAACATTTCTTAAAAGTATGTAACGTTAGGGCGAACTTATGAAGAAAAAACATAACAAAAGTGTAATCACAATAATTTCTTTATTGTGAAAATGTCAAAAGCGGTACCAATAGTAGTCCAAATGACGATGTGTTGCAGTCGGAGTCCTCTCTGGCGATATAGATCGTTATTTAATTTAAGCTTCACTCCATTATTTGAAGGAGCGCGCGTTTCCCATTCAAACACTAAAACACGGCATGTCGCTATCTGTGACGAGGCAGGCGAGAGCCAATGAGCGTTTGATATCACTGCCGTAAAGCGAGTTTTTTGAATTCATAACGTGCGCGGGCTTTGTTTACGGTCGCTGTTGAACATGAAGATGAAGATCGCTGGATAAAGATCATCGTATGGATTCTAAAGATGTGGTTTACAGCGCACAAATTAAAATGGTGTATTTTGTGAATTTATGTTGCGTTTTGGTGTACTTTCTAGTCATTGTGTCCACGGTATACAATAAGTATTACATGATAAATAATGGTTAAATGATTACAGAAATGTTATTCATTTTAGAGTTTTGAAGTGAATTTTTGTTTAACGTAATCCTTTGAACCGAGTTTGCAGCAGAAGTCACAAACAGCGAAATGTTTAGTGATAACTGAATAAGTGCCATAATTAATGAGGATTAAACTTTCACTTTAGAATAGGGGGTCAAATTGCCTTTATTAGTACTGTATTAATGGTAGTTAGGCTTAATAATTGGCTTATTCTGGTTAATAAACTGAAATATCACTGAATAAGTGCCATAATTAATGAGGATTAAACTTTCACTTTAGAATAGGGGGTCAAATTGCCTTTATTAGTACTGTATTAATGGTAGTCAGGCTTAATAATTGGCTTATTCTGGTTAATAAACTTAAATATCACTGAATAAGTGCCATAATTAATGAGGATTAAACTTTCACTTTAGAATAGGGGGTCAAATTGCCTTTATTAGTACTGTATTAATGGTAGTTAGGCTTAATAATTGGCTTATTCTGGTTAATAAACTGAAATATCACTGAATAAGTGCCATAATTAATGAGGATTAAACTTTCACTTTAGAATAGGGGGTCAAATTGCCTTTATTAGTACTGTATTAATGGTAGTTAGGCTTAATAATTGGCTTATTCTGGTTAATAAACTTAAACATCATTCAATAAGTGCCATAATTAATGAGAATAAAACTTTCACTTCAGAATAGGGGCTCAAATTGTCTTTTTAAAACAATTTTAGCAATTTATAGTGGCAAAATCAGCAGTAATTAAACATAATTACTAGCTTATTGTTCAGTTAACTTAACAGAAAATACAGACATATAATTACACAGCTACAGAAAAATAATATATGGCTTATTAAGTTGTAAATAATGTCTAATATGCCCTTACTGTAATGTTAAGTTAATCAATAATAACTATTGTGTCCATGCTTAACTAATGCATAATTGTGAACAAGCAAATCATTAATTACTAGTTTAACTAATGCATAATTACGGACCCTTCAAATGTAAAGTTAATCATTAATTACCAGTGTGTTCGTGCTTAACTAATGCTTAGTTGTGCACAAGTTAACCCTTAATTAATGCTTAACTAATGCATTATTCTGGACCCTTAAAATAAAGTGTTACCTATTTCGGAGAAGTGCATAAAAAGAATACTTTCTTGTTTTTAAGTTTAAAATAAGTATACTTCTTAGCCAGATGTTGTCATACTCAATTCTAGTCAGAATATGAGTCTGATACTGCTCCATTGGGCTGTGATTATGAGGCATGTTTCAACCGAACCAGGAAAGACCTCAATTGGATAGAACTACAACCAATCAGAGCAGTGGAGCGACGCATAACATTAGTTGTCAACAGAACTCCACTGCACGCACGCTGGAAAGCAGTTGAAGAAGAAGATGAGTGTAAACGATCTTTGCCGGTGTTGTGTAAAAGAATCGGATCAAAACGGCAAATACATTAGAGATAATTAGCAAATATGACTATATGTTCAGGCGGAAACTGTCAAAACGGCAATCCCTCAGAAAAACACATGTATCATTTTCAATGTCAACAGTAAGAATAAGCCAATTTAAGTGCAAAAAGTGCCCAATACAAGAGATCTGAAGAAGCAATGTAAATAACAGACATTCACACACCAACACGATCATAATTTTTGAGACAAATAGTGAAGGTGAATGCATA
Source organism: Gobio gobio (assembly GCF_949357685.1). Classification (NCBI taxonomy): domain Eukaryota; kingdom Metazoa; phylum Chordata; class Actinopteri; order Cypriniformes; family Gobionidae; genus Gobio; species Gobio gobio. The sequence goes on along the minus strand of NC_137097.1, from coordinate 20,846,266 downwards.
ACTTTATACAAACAAGTTCTCAAGTTTAGGATTAGAACGCACTGTTTATTGCTGGCGTGACCCTTCAGTGTAAACGGATCTCTTCTACTCTTCTAACTCAAGGTTAGTTTCACTTTTGATTTAACGTTCGTCGTGGTTTATACTCATTTTTTCCTTCTCGTCTGGAGTTTCCTTTGCCAGTAGAGATACAGAATACAGTATACAGAAAGGCCGTAAGAACTGCTAGATCTGCTTATTTCTCGACTCTCTTGGAAGAAAACAAACAGGGAAGTATCGGAGGTCAGATGAGACGACCACAAAGTCGATTATCGACCTCTTGTCACATGCACTGATGGACACCCTTATGCTTGAACATGGTGTTCGTTATGGACAAGCCGTGACTAGCACAAGATTAGAGAACCTCAGGCAACACAGGAAGGAGTGGAGTAGTCTGAAAGATTTATAGATGGTGATCAGATCCAGGTATTTACCCTCTTGTTGAGCAATACACCATCTAACCAGATACATTTCTTTGGAATTTTGTCCTCCAGTGAAAATGCTTCAGGCAAGGAAAGGCAAGGCAAGTTTGTTTATATAGCACATTTCATATTTCAATATGACTTCAGGAAGTTCCTCAGGCAAAGTTTACCAATACTGTGTCCTTCCATTCCAACCAAATCAAAACACAGGAGGGAGTGGTTTAGTCTGATAGATAGAGATAGAGCCAAGTATTTACCCTCTTTTTGAGAAATACACCGTCCAATCAGATACATTTCTGTGGAAGTTTTTCATCCAATGAAAAATGCTTTAGGGAAACAATTCCTGAACAATATTACTATAAATATGACCAAAGAGACCAGTTGGCTTCAGACTTCACCTTAAGACATTACCAGACGACTTCATTCATCAACATACCGAATACACGCAAGGACCCCAGGTGAGAGACCACTTTGAAATGATACGCACAGGCAGTGTTGTGACCGTGTGAATAGTACCAACAGATCATGAGCTGTTTAAATCTCAACAGTATTGCAGGAAGACTCAGATTGCATTAGGAACTAAAATATATCTTCAAACGAATCAGATGCATATGTCATTTCACCGTAGGCAATGGTTAGAAATTATTTAAAGGTGCCCTAGAATGAAAAATTGAATTAACCTTGGCATAGTTGAATAACAAGAGTTCAGTACATGGACATCACACGAGTCTCAAACACCATTGCTTCCTCCTTCATATGTAAATCTCGTTTGTGTTGTTGATTAAACATAGGCTAAATTATAATTCTATCCGATAAAAGGGATTGCGCTACCCAGTTCGCTGTTTAGAGTTTGTGATTCAAAGTGAAGAAGCTATCGTTGTAAAATGCTACGGCGACGCATTACAATGATTAAAATATTTTAAGTTGTGACTGCTGACGTTATGAGTTAACGTGTAAAGTTAACATTTATATGCTAGGTCAGGGGTTTTCAAATTTTATGATGCCAAGGACCCCCAAATATGATGAATCTTTTATCACGGACCCCCTTCCCAAATTCCATCTATATATTATTATCTATGAAAAAACATTTAATATCAAGTGTGACATTATAAAAAACAACATATTGTTTCCAAACTTAAATTGGCTATACTTAATGTTGGATGTATAAACCTGAAGAAGAACATTTTCAATTAAAAATTATTTGTATAAGCAATTTTCAGAATGAATGTATGTAAGCAGCTTGCGTATTGCGTTAAGAACCCCAGTGAGCGAGATAAAGGGGACTATAGGGAGAAGAACTCACCAGAAAGATACAAAGCAAACATCTACAATTCTGGGAAGTATGTACGGCAAGAAAGAAGTGAAACATTTAGAAATGAAACAGTTAGAATGTTTGGTAGACTTTATAAATTCTTGTTTTGTCTTTTCTGGGGACCCCTTACAACCTTCTGGGGGTCCCCGGACCCCAGTTTGAAAACCCATGTGCTAGTTCACATGTAGGCTGAAGTTCTAGTACTGACGTTACGTTTTGCAGGTCTTACTGAAAATAAAGACTAAACTTACCATTCAGAAGCGTCCATTTCCAATCTCAAAACAATTGGTTGTTCCTCAAAATCTGCATCTTCGTCAGAAACAGGATCAAACATAGAAGGTTGGATGCATAATCTCTCCATTATCATAACGGACCGTATAGATGTGTATCTGTAACTAAAGCTACTGAAATTAGCCGCGCAGTGAAACAGCCAATCAGAGCAGAACTGCACATTAATATTCATGACCCTTCCAAATGAGGCAAAAACAGACCATTTCATTCTAGGGACAATTTCTAGGGTTGTAAATGGACCGTATCTGGACAATTTTTGCCCTTAAATAAGCCACATACCCTCTATGTAGATATCAGAGAACAATTTAAAATATTGTTTCAACTCATTCTAGGGCACCTTCAAACTTATGCATTTATTTAATTCAAGGATTTTTTAAACATTGAACTAGAGTACATTGTGAGACAACAATGTGAGAACTAATGAAATCAGTAACAAGGAAAAATAACTTTAAGTAGTTTTAAATGATTAAACTTCAAATGTATAAATATCCCCATTGTTCGCTGTTATTTACTGCAGCCATGGCATCAAAGAAGATTGAGGTGGCGGCTCTAGGAAGACCTCTGTTTCCTGGGATGCTGTATGACTGCCGTGAGGATACCTTCATTCCAGGTGCTGTCCTGAACCTACTGAAAAGCTTGTTATTCCTCTTCTCACCCAAATGTGAATATTCAATTAGTCATCATCATGTTTCATTGAGTCCTCTTATGAAACTGTTAAAGGGATAGTTCACCCTGAAACGAAAATGAAGCCATCTTTTACTCACCCTGCTGTACTTTTATCATTTTCGGACCTCAAAAGCAGAAGTAAAATAAATAAAAAACATCCTGCACGCGTCCTCCATATAATGGCAGTGAATGGCAACCAAACAAAAAAAAAGGATACAAAAGTATCACGCAATGATACAGTGAGACGTGTGCCATATATGGAAAGTGTTCAGAGGCATACTACAAGGTTTTTGTGAGAAAGAAAAATACTGAGCTCAGCCGTTACTCTGTGTGTTCCTGTGAGTGTGTGCAAGCCGTCAGCGCTGACTCATGCTTACTATAACACCCAGGATAAGCATACACGCACCGTTTTGAGAAATCAGGCTCAATAAAAAATCAACCTCGACTCTCGTTGTTGTGTCTTACAATGCAATTCCTTATGCTGCCTCTAGAGACGCTGTTGTAAGTGTAAGAAAAGAAGAAGAAGAGTTGGTTTTGAAGTAGACATGTGAAGTTGCTGTTCAGAATAACCTATGAGAACTACAAAGCTACATATGGTGTCATGTTTACTACCAGCAGATCAAACACTCGTATTCTCTATAAGGTATAGGATAAGAAATAATACGGCTGGGCTCAGTATTTTGATCTCACAAAACCTTATAGTATGCCTCCTGAACACTTTCCATATATGGCACGCATCTTCCTGTATCATTGCGTGATACTATTGTATCCTTTTTTTTAAGTTTTAGCTTGGCCGCCATTCACTGTCCCCCCAGACCAGAGCCAATGATTTTGTTTGAGCTATGAAAAATAATATAATGAAAATGTTCACATTTTATTTGTCGTATCTTATTATTTTAGTGTAGAAGGAGTAAGCCAATTGTTTTTAGGATGGCAAAAAATGTTAAAAGTTACATTTTTAGGCTGATTAATTTTCATAGGCTGCTCTACCTCAGTGGTCAAAATGATCAAGATGGCCAATCAAATCAAAGAAGGCGGGGCTTACTGTCATACTGTCACTGTCACACCCGCAAACGAGAGCTTGTGGAAAATGTAAGTAGATGCAATGTAATCTCAGACAACTGTTTTATGATAGAAATGTTGAGCTACCGACAGTAATAGACTGCAAACTACTCAACTTTCTGTGAAATTTTGCTGTTTTGAATTGAAAAAATGTGATCATGATTCATCTAATTCATAAATTAATGTGACGACGAGGCAAAAAACATTTGAATTTTCTACATACTTTCTACAACTTTAAAAATAAAATATTTGCAAATAGTTTAAATTGATTACTCTAGAAACTACAATTAGACCTATAACTTTACAATTCTCTTAAATCCTTTAACTATTCAATTCCTTTACTATTATTATTATTATTATTATTATTATTATTATCAGGGTGCGATTTGTGAAAACAAATACAAGGGGGATGCCTTTTAAAAGTTTTTAATCACACAGTGGAGCTATAGATTATTTTTTGGCAGATGCATTTTTTCTTTTTTACAATAAACATTCTGATTTAACTTTGAGCTTTGAAGTATTAAATAGATTAGCTTTGATATTTGACCTCTATTTACAATGACACTAATAATTTCTTAATTTCTGATAGGAATGCAAAATCAATCTGTAGTTATTCATATTTTGAATAGAATAACGAGACACAAACCTGTACATATTCAATCGCGTTTGCTCTCATTTATTTTTGATCACAGTGCATCAGCTGTACACAAGGATACAAACTTTTAGTCCACATTTGGAGAAATATGTATTCACACGTTTACCTCATATTTCTTTAGATAAAACAGAAACATAATTTCTTAATGACTCATAGAAAGACGATTCTCTGCCGATCCATTAGTCAATATTGCGTGATAATAATTTACCTTACGATGTCTGCAAATTTCAGCGTTCTGTCTCATTATTCATTTATGCATTCGTTATTATACAGGTGCTGGTTATATAATTACAATTTCATCAAAAAGTTGATTTATTTCACTAATTCCATTCAAAAAGTGAAGCTTGTATATTATATTCATTCATTACACACAGACTGATATATTTCAAATGTTTATTTCGTTTAACTTTGATGATTATAACGGACAACTAAGGAAAATCCCAAATTCAGTATCTCAGAAAATTAGAATATTACTTAAGACCAACACAAAGAAAGGATTTTTAGAAATCTTGGCCAACTGAAAAGTATGAGCATGTCCAGCACTCAATGCTTTAGTTGGGGCTGGTTTTGCCTGAATTACTGCAGCGTGAATATAATATACAAGTTTCACTTTTTGAATGGAATTAGTGAAATAAATCAACTTTTTGATGATATAATATCTGCATAAGGTCACAATAGAGTGAGTTTTGAGCAGAAACAATGCATTCATCTCATACTGGCACTCTGTAATATATTAATGGTGCGCGGCTGACTTTCTAAAACGCTCTGCATCGATTGAGGCGCGTGAAACAGGAGACGCTAACAGCCAAAGTCAATTTCTGATTTTATTGTTTGGGGTGGGGGGGGGGGGGGGGGGGGGGGACTTACCCCCTAGGAGTCTGAGCTGTTTTGGGGCCCTTTAGAAGTTTTGACATGCTCTGACATTTGTTTTTTTCAGTTGCTTATAAACACATTAATGGCAAAAGTGTAATTACACTGTATTCAGCACAAACTGGGCTACCATAATATGTGAGCAACATGTGTGTACATGCTTGTATTTTTGAGAGAATAATGTTTATGCATGATTTTTGAAAAAACTAAAAAAAAAAAATTAAATGAAGGCCTCAAAACACTCAATAGATATGTGTCCACAAGACTTTTGACTAATGGGTGTATTTGCCTAATTTGTGTTTTTGCTTCAAACTGAAGTGAGAATCATTGAGCCTACTCATTCGCATGAAACAATACACTGATTTAACATTTGTAAGACAGTTTTTCTTCACAAAGCCAGTATGCGAGGAGGCGTGATATCTAATGAATAATGCTGGATATCACCTGAGAGAACAAAAGAACACAATAACCCACATAATGAGCTGCATAATGAATGAGCTTCAGGTGTGTGACTGAGAGAGCAAAAGAATGCTCTTCTTATTTAGTTGAAATTGTACTTATCTAGTAAATGCATCTTGATTTAAGAATGTTTAAATATTTAGACTAGAAACAAGACAAAACATTTTCTACATTTATGTTTTTAAAAAGTAGTCTCGGGCAAAAAAAATAAAATAAATAATTAATATTAAGATACAATTTATACAAAATTAAGTTTATTTAAAGAAAGCAATTCACTTTCTACAAAACAACTCCAGAATCATTTCTCACAAACTTTGATATTAAATTAAAAAATTTACATAAGGCTATAATATTTAAACATCAATATGAATAAAAATATATTTTACTGGTACTATATTTATAGCATCTGAGCAGACATTTGCGATATAATAAAAGCTTTATTGATGTGTGTCATAAATCACTAGTGTGAGTACCCGTGATTACCAGCAGAGGGCACTCCACCCCGGACTGTCACTCCTTCATAGACTTACATTACCCATAATCCTTTACCAGGACTCATTAGCACTCACTGTTTACACCTGTGTCTCATTTCCCTGTTCAGACAGCCGACTCGAGGGGGGTTAATGCTTAATGGGCCATTTGTGCCAGCATAAAGACTATAGCTTTTGCTGAATATGAACAAAAGAATAATGATAAAACAGTAATGAGGATTAGGTCTCATACTCTCAAAGGTGTAAAACTATCGTCAATTGAGCACATTGTAGCATGAATTGAGCTGTTTCCCTCGCCAGACATTAGACTAAAGACTGCAAATGGGTGTTTGCAGGCCAACAAATAGCATCTTCTCTAAAAAGTCCTGGCATGGTCATGGTGAAAACAGACCACAGATTGATAAAAAAGGTACAACATATCATTACAGACATCAAATGATTTGAGTCTTCTAAGAAAAAAGAGTCTGCCCTGACCTTTTTTGTATACTGCGTTAGCATACACTGACCAGTCCAGTTCGTTATCGAGATGGACACCCAGATATTTATAGGTAGGGACTACCTCAATACTCTCTCCGTCAATCAACACAGTGGAATGTTGTGTCTTCCGCCTGCTAAAATCCACTATCATCTCCTTTGTTTTCGATGTATTAAGGAAAAGCCCATTGCACCTACTCCAGTGTGTAAAATTCTCTATTACCCTCCTGTACTCCACCTTCACACATGCCACCACAGCTGTATCATCTGAATATTTTTGGATGTGGCAGGATGGAACTGGAGGGTATGAAAATTATATGATTATATGAAAAATCAGATGTATATAATGTGAAGAGGAATTGAGAAAGTACTGTTCCTTGGGGAAATCCAATGTTTGTCACCACTGTTCTAGAGGCAGCATTTTCCAGTCCGACAAACTGTGGTCAATCTTCCAGATAGTTCGAGATCCACTCAATGAAGACAGGATCCACACTTAATGTCTCAAGTTTCTCTTTAAGGATCGGAGGCTGGATAGTGTGTTAAATGCACTAGAGAAATCGAAAAACATTAGTCTGACATACCCTCCAGTTCCATCTAAAAAGAAGAGAATCCGGTGGAGCATGTACAGGACCGCATCCTCCACACCCACATTTTCTTGATATGCGAACTGCAATGGATCAAGTGCTTGCTGTACCTGGGGTTTCAGGAGCCATAGCAGAAGCTTCTCAAAGGTCTTCATGATCACAGATGTCAAGGGCACTGGTCTGTAGTCCTTGACCGCAGCCGGTCTCCCTACCTTGGGCACCGTCACAAGGCATGAGGTCTTCCACTTAACGGGAACATGCCCAGTTCGAAGGCTCCAGTTAAAGATGGCTTGCAAAGGCACGGCCAACTCTGATGCACAGTCCTTTAGGACCCGAGGTGAGATCCCATCAGAGCCCGCTGATTTGCCAAGACGCACTTCTCATCTCTGCTCGCACCTCATCAACACTGAAGAAGCCACCAGAATGTGCCAAAGCAGCAGAGGTGGTACAGCCGCTGGATAAAACCGGACAGGAGGCAACAGCAGAGGCTGTACAGCCGCAGGGTGAAACGGGACAGGAGGGAGCAACAAGGGTGGTACCCCCGCTGGATGGAGAAAAGCAGGAGGCAGCAGTATTGATGGTACAGCTGCTGGGTGGAGCACAGCAGGAGGCAGCAGTATTGATGGTACAGCTGCTGGGTGGAGCAGAGCAGGAGGCAGCAGTATTGATGGTACAGCTGCTGGATGGAGCAGAGCAGGAGGCAGCAGTATTGATGGTACAGCTGCTGGGTGGAGCAGAGCAGGAGGCAGCAGTATTGATGGTACAGCTGCTGGATGGAGCAGAGCAGGAGGCAGCAGTATTGATGGTACAGCTGCTGGATGGAGCAGAGCAGAAGGCAGCAGTATTGATGGTACAGCTGCTGGGTGGAGCAGAGCAGGAGGCAGCAGTATTGATGGTACAGCTGCTGGATGGAGCAGAGCAGGAGGCAGCAGTATTGATGGTACAGCTGTTGGGTGGAGCAGAGCAGGAGGCAGCAGTATTAATGGTACAGCTGCTGGGTGGAGCAGAGCAGGAGGCAGCAGTATTGATGGTACAGCTGCTGGGTGGAGCAGAGCAGGAGGCAGCAGTATTGATGGTACAGCTGCTGGGTGGAGCAGAGCAGGAGGCAGCAGTATTGATGGTACAGCTGCTGGGTGGAGCAGAGCAGGATGCAGCAGTATTGATGGTACAGCTGCTGGGGGGAGCAGAGCACTTGGTGGAGCAGAGCAGGAGGCAGCAGTATTGATGGTACAGCTGCTGGATAGAGCAGAGCAGGAGGCAGCAGTTTTGATGGTACAGCTGCTGGATGGAGCAGAGCTGGAGGCAGCAGTATTGATGGTACAGCTGCTGGGTGGAGCAGAGCAGGAGGCAGCAGTATTGATGGTACAGCTGCTGGATGGAGCAGAGCAGGAGGCAGCAGTATTGATGGTACAGCTGCTGGATGGAGCAGAGCAGGAGGCAGCAGTATTGATGGTACAGCTGCTGGGTGGAGCAGAGCAGGAGGCAGCAGTATTGATGGTACAGCTGCTGGGTGGAGCAGAGCAGGAGGCAGCAGTATTGATGGTACAGCTGCTGGGTGGAGCAGAGCAGGAGGCAGCAGTATTGATGGTACAGGTGCTGGATGGAGCAGAGCTGGAGGCAGCAGTATTGATGGTACAGCTGCTGGATGGAGCAGAGCAGGAGGCAGCAGTATTGATGGTACAGCTGCTGGGTGGAGCAGAGCAGGAGGCAGCAGTATTGATGGTACAGCTGCTGGATGGAGCAGAGCAGGAGGCAGCAGTATTGATGGTATAGCCCAACACACAGGGTCTGTATGATGTTTTAAGGTAAATCAAGTTATGATCCGACTTACCAAGTGGGGGCAGGGCCAGTGCGTTATAAGCGTCCTTAACATTCATGTAGCACAAGTCCAATGTATTATTGTGCCTTGTGGGGCAGTTTACATACTGCATAAAGCCACCCAATCCCCCGAAATAACAAACATTGCATCAGAATGTTGTGACTGACTTCTTGCCACTGTGTCCTGAACGACGTCATACGCTACTGTGGGATCAGCGCACGGTGGAATGTAAACAGTGATGGCGATGATGTGGGAAAACTCCCGTGGCACATAGTAAGTTCTTAAACTCACTACTAGCACCTCCACATCCCGACAACAGGATTTGTGTTCACAGTTGTGTGACTAGAATGGCACCATTTATTATTCACAAGAAGTGCAAGTCCAACTCCTTTGGTTTTGTCACTCATCTTAGGATCTCTATCCGCCCGTACCATGGTAAAGCCCGGTATGCTAACGGCAGACTCAGAGATGCTATCAGTCAACCACGTCTCAGTAAAAGAATACAGGCTGCACTCATGATAAGTTCTGTCCTTATTCACCAGGGCCTCCATCTCCTCACATTTATTGAATAGGGAGTAGATATTCCCCATGATGATCGTTGGTAGGAAAGGTTTATATCTCCACTTCTTGGTCCTAATCTTGACACTGCCACGGCGTCCACGGAAGGGTTTCTTGAGTTTGCGCAGAATAGGGTGTATATTACTTTTATATTTTCCCCGCAGATGAAGGAGTTCTTCCCGTGAATATGGTATCAAACACATACTGTCAGTATACCTCACTAACACATTTGGAAAAAATTAATTCCTAACACAAACACAGAGTTTTGGACATAGCCTCAGATTTGAAATGGAAGCATGACCACACTCGTGGCTTCACTTTAGTTGTGGTTATAAGTTGTTATACTACATTCACATAATATTTTTATACATATATTCTTACAATATATTCTTAATATTTTTTTTTTTGAGCCTATATATCTCCACACTGTCTGAGTAATTCTGTGTTTTCAGCTGTAAACTCTCAAGTGTTGGCTTTCTAGAAATATATTTGTTATGTGTCTATTCAGAATAACTTGTGAGCAGCAGACTTTTTACTATGGGTATGTCAAAATGCCCAACTGGACAAAATGGGGACTGACAGGCAAGGGGTTAAAGTCATTTCTCATTTCAGGTGTTACTCTGTGGGATAAGAAGTCACTGAGAGAAGATTTGGACACCCGTCCACAGCCCATGACAGATTTGAAGTTCAGTAGCTCTGACTCTCTCTCTAGTAAGTCCAATCTCCTGGATGTAAGTGCTTCCCTGAAGGCCAGCTTCTTAGGAGGGCTGGTGGAGGTGGGAGGATCTGCCAAGTTCCTGCGTGACACCAAATCCTCAAACCAACAGTCCAGAGTAACTATGAATTACAGTGAAACCTCCAGATTCGAACAGCTCACTATGACTCAGCTGGGAGACATCACCTACCCTCAGGTGTTTGAGCAGAAAACTGCAACTCATGTGGTCACGGCTGTACTGTACGGAGCTCAGGCCTTCATGGTGTTTGATCGGACATGTTCAGAAGAGGAAAACAAGCAGGAGATTGAGGGAGAACTGAATGTCATGGTCAAGAGCATCCCTGGATTTTCTATTGAGGGAACAGGGGCTGTAGAAATGACAGATAGTGATAAGCAAAAGGCTGAGAGCATTGCTTGCACATTTCATGGTGATGTCCGTCTTGAGCAGAACCCCACCACTTACATGGAGGCCCTAGAGGTGTACAAGAAGCTCCCCACTATCCTGAAGGAGAATCCAGAGAATGCAGTTCCAATCAAAGCCTGGCTCTATCCTCTTTCTCTACTGGATTCAAAATCTGCTCAGCTGGAGAGAGAAATCACTACACGTCTGGTTTCCAACACTGAAGACATAATAGAGGAGCTGAGAGAGGCTGAGAGGACATGCAACGACCTGTCTAACAGAACGATGGTGAATGCTTTCAGAGACATCAAAGAGAGGCTGTGCTTATTTCAGGGATCTCTGAACATTTACCAAACAGTGCTCCTGAAAGCAGTGGCCAGGGCCTTGCCTGCTATACGAGGAGGAGAGATGGAGGAGAAGTCACTGGAAGACGTCCTGAAGATCCACTACAGCTCCCCTTTTATAGCTGACAGCCTTAACCAGTGGTTAGATGGTGCACAGACTGAACTTGACCTCTTGAGTTCTCACACGAAGATGCTGGAGGGAATCCCAATTCAAGACTCAAACCGTCTCAACACCATCTTCTTTAATCTTAATATTGATGTTGTGGTGTGCTTGACCTTCACATCTCTGAAGTATGAAGACCCGTATCTTTCAGCCCTGAAGGAGTTTCTGGAATCTGACAAGTTTAAAGAGCTAGATGGGGAAAAAAGCATGGTTTCTGTGGCATCTGACAGAAAGTGGTTCAACGATCCTGATGTCATCTCAAAGATGAGAGAGACCTTATCTCTTTTCAGAAGTTTTTCAGAGGCTAATAAAGATGAAAAGAGATACAGATTCATTATCTCTGCCATCTCCGATCCATCCAGTCCAGGCTCTTCCATCCGTCTGTATGAAAAAGGGCAGCTGACAGACACTCAGTTCCAGCCCGTGTCGAAGCCTCCCCCTCCAGAAGTGAAGGAGGTCCTGGAGCGCAGTGTGTCCCTGAAACTGCAGAAGTCCCCGACTGGAGAAACTGTGCAGTACAGAGTGGAGTACCAGCAGCTGAACGGGGAACAGTGGCATGTCATAAACACACCTGATGAAAACTTTAATCTGACTGGATTGGAGTTGGGAAAGCAGTACTTGATCCGCTACAGGATAGTGGGTAAAGTGGGAGTGAGTGAAGCCAGTGACACTATCGGCCCCATACCGTCTTCAGGTGAGTGTTGTATGCTCATTTCTTTGCATTAATCCTTTTTTAAAAATATAATTTGCTTCAATCACACAGTCAATGTTTGTATTGACAACCATATTTCCTAACAGGTGTGGCTATCAATAACGTTGTAAAGCGTTTCCCATTTGACTGTATGAACATACTATTTCCTTTGTTACAAATAGATCTTAAAGACCATCTTTCAGCATTATACAATCTACAAATCCAGCGTCGAACTGGGCCTTGTTTATAAAACAACCATCGCCGAAATGCAACGAACAAACAAAAACACTTGCACTACACGGTTGCTGCTCCGGAAAAACAACCCGCATCCACTGTCCCCTTAATGCTGGGGTCTTTGGGAAGCTGTACAGGGTTGTCTTGCCCTGGCAACCAAAAACTCACGTCTTTGGTGGCATTGTTGATTTCTGGAAGTCCTGTGACCTGTGTAGCGCAAACCCCCCAACCCAACGAATAAGTAGACACTATTCATAGCAATGCATTTGTGAACATGAAGCAAACACTGATCTGTATAAATGAGTCTATAGATCAGTGGAAGGAAATAATATTTATATCCATCACATAATACAGTGTAATGGAAACATTTTATAATATGGTTAAACAATTTATTGATATATTCTCAAAATGAAAATTTTTAAAGTAATTATAATAGTATAATAATTCCAAGGTGATGATGTGTTAGCAACGGATGTAGGGAACATTTCCTCTTGACATGATAATCACACTCTTCATGTCTGTTGATTTCCACAGACCCTGATCCCAAGACCAGGAGCGATTTCCTACAATGTAAGTGACTGAGAACACAAGCAGAGAAACTCATGAGTGTGTTCATGTTCTTCCTGGAGAAGAGGAAAGAAAACATGACAGAAGAGTTTTAGAGCTGATCATGTGAATGATGATTAAACTGAACTGAGACCCTGATGATATGTTGAACATGAAGAGTTCAGCTACATTACAAGATCAGATTCATTATCCCTGATTCTGATGTGTTTTCTCTTCATCAGACTCACTTCGGCTAAATCCGGACCTGAATACAGTGCATAAAGACCTCAGTCTGTCTCAGGACAACAGAGTGATTACATTCACTGCATCAGATCAGCCGTATCCTGATCATCCTGACAGATTTGATGAGTGGCCTCAGGTGTTGTGTAGAGAGAGTGTGAGTGGACGCTCTTACTGGGAGGTTGAGTGGAGTGGAGATAATGGTGTGTGTATATCAGTGTCATATAAGAGCATCTGCAGGAAGGGACAGGGTGAGAAGTGTTTGTTTGGAGGTAATGATCAGTCCTGGAGTTTGTTCTGCTCTCCCATCATTCGCTCATTCAGACACAATAACATAAAGACTGATCTCACTGTAGAGTCCATCAGCAGTAGAGTAGGAGTGTATGTGGATCCCAGTGCAGGAACTCTGTCCTTCTACAGCGTCTCTGGAGACACACTGAGCCTCATCCACAGAGTCCAGACCACATTCACTGAGCCGCTCTATCCAGGGTTTAGGGTTTGGTCTGAATCATCAGTGAAACTGATTTGATGAATCAGGATAGACTGTAGAGAGATTCTACCCATAATGCTTTGAGCTCATGATACAGTGAGGAAGTATTTGAACACCCTGCTATTTTGCAAGTTGTCCCACTTGGAAATCATGGAGGGTCTGAAATTGTCATTGTAGGTGCATGTCCACTGTGAGAGACATAATCTAAAAAGAAAAAATCTAGAAATCACAATGTATGATTTTTTTTTTACTATTTATTTGTATGATACAGCTGCAAATAAGTATTTGAACACCTGAGAAAATCAATGTTAATATTTGGTACAGTAGCCTTTGTTTGCAATTACAGAGGTCAAACGTTTCCTGTAGTTTTTCAGCAGGTTTGCACTGCAGGAAGGATTTTGGCCCACTCCTCCACACAGATCTTCTCTAGATCAGTCAGGTTTCTGGCCTGTCGCTGAGAAACACGGAGTTTGAGCTCCTCCAAAGATTCTCTATTGGGTTTAGGTCTGGAGACTGGCTAGGCCACGCCAGAACCTTGATATGCTTCTTAAAGAGCCACTCCTTGGTTATCCTGGTTGTGTGCTTCGGGTCATTGTCATGTTGGAAGACCCAGCCTCGACCCATCGTCAATGCTCTAACTGAGGGAAGGAGGTTGTTCCCCAAAATCTGGCAATACATGGCCCCGGTCATCCTCTCCTTAATACAGTGCAGTCGCCCTGTCCCATGTGCAGAAAAACACCCCCAAAGCATGATGCTAGGGGGTGCACCCATGCTTCACAGTAGGGATGGTGTTCTTGGGATGGTACTCATCATTCTTCTTCCTCCAAACACGTTTAGTGGAATTATGAGCAAAAAGTTCTATTTTGGTCTCATCTGACCACATGACTTTCTCCCATGACTCCTCTGGATAATCCAAATGGTCATTGGCAAACTTAAGACGGGCCTTGACATGTGCTGGTTTAAGCAGGGGAACCTTCCGTGCCATGCATGATTTCAAACCATGACGTCTTAGTGTATTACCAACAGTAACCTTGGAAACGGTGGTCCCAGCTCTTTTCAGGTCATTGACCAGCTCCTCCCGTGTAGTTCTGGGCTGATTTCTCACCTTTCTTAGGATCATTGAGACCCCACGAGGTGAGATCTTGCATGGAGCCCCAGTCCGAGGGAGATTGACAGTCATGTTTAGCTTCTTCCATTTTCTAATGATTGCTCCAACAGTGGACCTTTTTTCACCAAGCTGCTTGGCAATTTCCCCGGAGCCCTTTCCAGCCTTGTGGAGGTGTTTGTCTCTAGTGTCTTTGGACAGCTCTTTGGTCTTGGCCATGTTAGTAGTTGGATTCTTACTGATTGCATGGGGTGGACAGGTGTCTTTATGCAGCTAACGACCTCAAACAGGCGCATCTAATTTAGGATAATAAATGGAGTGGAGGTGGACATTTTAAAGGCAGACTAACAGGTCTTTGAGGGTCAGAATTCTAGCTGATAGACAGGTGTTCAAATACTTATTTGCAGCTGTATCATACAAATAAATAGTTTAAAAAATCATATATTGTGATTTCTGGATTATTTTTTTTTTATTATGTCTCTCACAGTGGACATGCACCTACGATGACAATTTCAGACCCCTCAAAACAACTTGCAAAATAGCAGATTGTTCAAATACTTATTTTCCTCACTGTATATCAGTAACAGTGAGATTTAAATTTAAAATAGTATTGTTATTGTGTCACGAAATGTAGTTTTAAGAATTTTTCAGTGGAGAATGTAGTTGTTTAAAGGGGTCATGAACTGTGTTGTTTTGTTGTTTTATGATGTTTCCTGGGGTGCACTTGTAATGTTATAATGCTTTTTACATCAAAAATTGTCATAATGTATAAATAAAAGGCATTTTTCCTACCCTGATTTCAGCCTCTGCTCTGAACGCTCTGTTTTAAGGGGCGTGTCTGCTGTGAGACTTCAGTGTCAACACCCCCTGCTGTGATTGGCTAATGTCTTTCCATTTGAACTGTCTAGGAATTGTCTCTATACCTGGATGTTTGACAGTATTGATTCTTCTTGTGATTGAACTGAAAATGTACACAATCTCACAAAAAGAACAGCTAATGTCTGGAAATAGGCTACAGGACGGAGACAATCCTTGTGTATTTGTGACCAATAATGTGTTTATTTATTTACTTATTTATTCAGCAGCATTGCTCGATGTAAGAGAGAAATGAATTCAGGTTAAGAACAAAGCAGGGGGGATGTAAATGTAGGCTACATTACCATTTTGTTCATCAGAAAGCATAGGTATTATGCTTAAGGTTTGCCACAAATTGGCGAAAACAAACTTGTTTGTGTGGGAAATCTTTTTTTAATCAACAATAAACCCGACCTCGACCCTCGTAAACAAACCTCCACGCAAATGATCGCTCTATGGTTTTCACAAACAATAATGTACACAAAAGATTATAAAATAGTTTTACTTATGCATATATGATTAAGGAAAAGGCGCATACACATATGCCCACTGAAAAAATACAAAACATGATGAAAGTCCAAATATCAGTCGCAATAGCGTTAAAAGACAGGACTCTTGAGGTGGATCAACATTCTACTACACAGGTCTTACCGCATTTTAATGGAGCTGGGCTGTGTAGTAAAAGGAGGGGCTGGTTTGAATATTATAGAAAACACCACTTTTTACGCCGTATTATGCAGATATTAACGCCGTTTCTGTGGGGAAAACGCCATTGTTTGTACTACAGAACGCGGTAATTTGCGAGTAGTTTCGTCTAAAACGTCGCAAATAACAGCGTTTTCTGGTTTGGTTACTGAAGTTTGGATACAAAGTAAAGTTTCCTAACTTTATTTTTTGTAGGCTATTTAACCGTTGTAGCCGACTGGCGCTGACTTTGTTTGACTGAATTGTTTGCTCTATTTCTTTTACTTATAATTTTATAATGAAAATCACTAACTCCAACAAATTAATTTCCAAACTACATAAACTTATATCAAATAATGATGCAACAATTATAACAACCATGACCAAATGGGAACAAGATCTATCCTTCTCCCTCAAGAAGTTTATAATGGGCTTGAGGGACACAGATATTTGTTCACATTGCACATTGGGGAGCACAGATGACTACTTTCACGCCACATGGACCTGTCAACCAGTTCACTTATTTTGGATATCAGTGACCACAAAACTCTCCAATATCATGGGCTGTAGAATCTCCGTCACTCTGTTTACTCAGCAACAGCATAGAAGTTGATAATCTCCCAGTCAAATATAAAAACCCACTCCTCATTTCACTAACTATCGCCAAGAAAGTAAAATTGTGTTAATGAACATTAACCGCTTCTGTCATCAATAAGAAAAGATTCTGAAAGATTATTATTCTTATGCTGTTTGATATATATAGTTTTATACTATAACATGGAGTAACTAAGGCTTTTTGGCAGAAACTAGTTCCCACAGTAATTGCTTTTTCCTTGTTTATAATGCATCAAACAATAAACAGATAGAAAAGACAGAACAGATAGAAAGTACATTCAAGGGGAAGATATAATTAGCAGGGTCTCCAGAAACTGAACACCACAGCCGTTAATATTAGACTAGTTTACAATATTATGAACACACACAGAGGAAAACAGAAGATTTAATTACCGCTCAGAATGGGCCTCGAACCCGGGTCTCCAGAGACTGGTGCGCTAACAAGAACTAAACACCACAGCCGTTAATATTAGACTGGCTTACAATATTATAAACACATATCTGAGAAGCTCACCTGCTGAGAAGCTCACCTGAGTAGAGATGCGCACAAATGTCTGTCAGCGAGGCGCCATGCGCTAGAGCCCAAGAGGAGGCAACGCTCCTAGTGGAGTGTGCTCTTACCCCAAGGGGGCACGGCCTGCCTTGAACCTGATATGCCAGGACAATGGCGTCCACTATCCAGTGAGACAACCTCTGCTTGGAGAGAGCCTTCCTTTTCTGCTGCCCTCCATAACAGACAAAGAGCTGGTCTGAGGTCCTGAAACACTGCATCCGGTCTACGTAAGCGCGAAGGGCGCGTACTGGACAGAGCAGTGCCAAGGCTGGGTCTGCCTCCTCCACGGGCAGCACTTGCAGGTTCACCACCTAATCCCTGAAAGGAGTGGTGGGAACACACGCTTCGTCAACCGAAAATGCCTGCAGTTCCCCTACCCTCTTGATGGAAGCCAGGGCAATCAAGAGCGCCACATTCATTAAAAGGAACTTCAACTCTACGGATTGCAGGGCCTCAAAGGGAGCTTTCTCCAGGGCAGATAGAACCACTGAAAGATCCCAAGAGGGCATCTGAGGAGGGCGAGGCGGATTTAGCCTCCTCGCCCCCCTCAAGAATCTGCTAACCAGGTCGTGCTGTCTTCTCGGCGAGAAGAGCACCAGGTGACAAAGAGGTTCCACTTCAACGCATAGGCCTGTCTGGTAGACGAGGCCCTAGTGGAAGTGATGGTAGCCACAACCTGAGGTGGCAGGGTTCTCAAAACTACCACGTGGGTGCCAAAGGGTGCCCCCTCTCTGAGTCAGGAGGTCCTTCCTCAGGGAGGGGCTGTCGCAAGGAGTACTAGTTCTGAGAACCAGGTCCGGCTGGGCCAATATGGGGCGACCAAAAGGACCTGCTCCCTGTTCTCCCTGATCTTGCACAGAACTTGTGCAAGAAAGCTCACTGGGGGAAACACATACTTGCGTAGGCCCCGCGGCCAGCTATGCGCTAGTGCATCTATGCCGAAATACCAGCGGCAATGGGAAGAGTCGTGGGAGGCAAACAGATCTATCTGTGCATCGCCAAACGGTTCCCAAATCAGCTGGACCGTCTGGGGATGGAGTCTCCATTCCCCCAGCAGCGTCTGAACCCGTGACAGCTAGTCGGCCACACGGTTCAGTACTCCCGGGATGTGAATGGCACGAAGCAACCTCAGATGCTCCATAAGAGGAGATTTAAACATTAACATCCACATACTGCCATTGCACTGCACTTTACTTTCCTATTGTTACTGCGTAACAACCTGTAATAAACCTTGCACATTATACTTCTTTATATATACATATATATATATTTATGTTAACCACTTATTTCTAAGTCTACAGTTTATCTCACTTATCATATCCACTTATTTTTTTATATTTTTATATTTTAATTTTTATATTTTTATTTTTATCTTATTTCCTATTTTTATCTTTTACTTGATTTATTTATAATTCTACTTATGTTAATACTTTTTATTCTAATTTTATTCTATTTCTATTTTAATTTCTTGTAACTGTTATTTGCACTGTCCATGGAGCGGACCTGTTTACATTTCACTGCCAGTTGTATATTGTGTATATAACTGTGTATGTGACAAATAAAACTCTTGAATCTTGAATCTTGAATGGCAGGCGAGTTGCGACATACGGCGGGAGCATAGACCACCTTGTCGGTTGATGTACGCTACTGTCACCGTGTTGTCTGAACGGAGCAGTACATGCTTGTCCTTGAGCAGGGCTCGGAAGCGGTGCAGGGCAAGACATACGGCCAGCAACTCGAGGCAACTGACATGCCATTGGCACTGGGGTCCTCTCCAGGAGCCCGCGGCAGCATGTCCATTGCACATGGCACCCCAGGCCGTGGCAGTGGCATCTGTTGATACAACAACATGCCTGGAAACTAGTTATAGGGGAACTCCTGGCTGTAGAAAACTGAGGTTCGCCCACGGGGTGACTGGGACCCGGAGCGTGCCCTGTTGCCATGCCCACCTCGGGACTCGATCGCGAAGCCAGTGCTGAAGCGGTCTCATATAAAGCAAACTGAGCGGTGTGACCGCGGCTGCGGATGCTATATGCCCCAGGAGCCTCTAAAAGTATTTCAGTGGAACCGCACTCTTGCCCTCGAATTGGCGAAGACAAGTCAGCAGTGACTGCTCGCGCTCACTCGTAAGCTGCGCGTACATGGCGATCGAGTCGATTTCCATACCGAGAAAAGAGATCCTCTGCACTGGGGAGAGTTTGCTCTTTTCCCAGTTGACCCGAAGGCCCAGACAGGCTAAGTGCCGAAGAACCAGGTCCCTGTGTTCGCAAACCTGCTCTCGAGAGTGACTCAGAATCAGCCAGTTGTCGAGATAGTTCAGGATGCAAACCCCATGTTGCTTGAGTGACACGAGGGCTGCCTTGAAGACTTTTGTGAAGACGCGAGGGGACAGGGCTAACCCAAATGGGAGAACCGTGAACTGATATGCCTGCCCCTTGAAGGCAAACCGTAGAAACGGTCTGTGTCGAGGAAGTATGGAGACATGAAAGTACGCGTCCTTCAGGTCGACCGCTGCAAACCAATCCAATGGACGAACGCATTCGAAAATGCGTTTGGCTGTCAACATCTTGAATGGAAGCCTGTGCAGGGTTCGGTTCAAGACGCGCAGGTCCAGGATCGGTTGTAACCCACCATTTTTCTTGGGTTCAATGAAGTAGGGGCTGTAGAAGCCGGACTTCATCTCGGCTGGAGGGACAATCTCAACCGCACCCTTCGCCAGTAGGGTGGTGATCTCCGCACACATGACAGGGGCGTTGCCACCCACCATGGTATAGCGACTCCCCGAAACCAGGGAGGAGATCGTGTGAACTGAATTGCATAGCCGAGCCTGATGGTGCGAGCGAGCCAGCTGGACAGGTTGGGAAGCGCAAGCCAGGCTCCCAAAAACTGAACCAGCAGGGTCATGCGAACTACAATTTTTGAAGGTAAATGTCTGTATGCCTCTACGATCATATCTATTAATTCACTGCCCTCTTGAGAAAGGTGATTTTCAATGTCTGTATTATAAAAATACCTAAATAGATCAGAGTTTTCCAGGTCAAATTCCCTTTTCAAGTTTTCAAAAGATCTGTTAATGTACACACTGCAGTGATTCCCTTGTCCGTCCATCTTGTAAAAGGTCTATCCATCTGACCACTTCTGAATTTTAGAGAGTGCAATGGCCAGATCAACAATTTGCATTCCCCCTCCATTTTGTATTTATTCACTAAATCCCACCAGATCTTAATTGTTTTATCTACTATAGGATTTGGTTCTATCGGTTGGGTAGATGCTTTCTCACCCAGTCTCGTTTGTGGTTGGCATGCTCCATAGTTTAGCTCAATGTGTTTCCATTTGGAGTAATATTCTGATGAACACCAATAAACTATATATCTCAACTGAGCAGCTAGGAAATATTCTTTAAAATTTGGAAGAGCAAGTAGAGTTTTGAGCTTCACCCTTGGTCTTGCCCCCTTCCAGATAAATCTACTCACTTGTTTATCCCATTTACCAAATTGAGTATTTGGTATACAAATTGGCAGTGAAATGAATAAGTACAATAATCTGGGCAACACATTCATTTTTATCACCTCTATCCTTGAACTTAGATTACTAGTGTTGCCCATTTTGTCAAATCCTTTTGTATAGCTTCATTAATCTTACTATAATAAGCCTCATATAATGTGTTTAGTTCTGTAGTCAGATAAATATTTTATTTTTCCTGAATCCCATTTTAATTTGTATGTTCGTATAATTGAGTCAGCTGGTCTATATTTTATACAAAGGACTTGGGTCTTTGAAATGTTTAACTTATACCCAGATTTCTTTCCAAAGTCTTTTAGTAACGTTAAAAGTTTAGGAAACGTATAATCCGGATTGCTGAGATATATTATGATATCGTCTGCAAAGAGACCTATCTTATGTTCATCCTTAGCGACTGTGACTCCTTAAAAATTCTTTACTTTGTCTTATATACTGAGCCAAAGGCTCTATAAACAAGGCAAATAGGGAAGGGCTCAGACAACATCCCTGCCTTGTCCCTCTGAAGAGCTCAAATCTGTCTGTTAAGTCGCCATTTATTTTAATTCTAGCCACTGGTTTATCGTACAGGGCCTGTATACATTTACTGTATACTGTATACATAAGTGTCCAACGTCCTAACTCCTTCTCTGGTACCTCTTCTCCAGTCCACTGAATTACAAAGGCCTTCCTGTGTCAATGGTGCAGACGCTAATAATCAGTCATTTTTTCCCGCTTCTCTGAAACTCCATCAATTTCTCTTTTGCCCTCTGTGCAGTAGAGCTGTGCTCTCGCCAGGAACGCGCCTCCCGCTGCCATCCCAGGGACCTCTGTAGTCGAGTCTCCATAGCGACTCCTTCCGTAGCCGTTGTCGGCTCCTCCACTCAAAGCCACGCTTCCGCAACTCCAGCCCAGCTTCATGTGCGCTGCTGTATGTTCCAACGCCACTCTCCCAATGGATCCGTATGCTCGTGTAGGGTGTTTGGAAATGTACAGCACTTTCTTAATCTCTTGATGTGCCATGCGTTTTTGGACGATCTCAGTTGCATAGTCATGGTCAAAATAAATGTTTCTCCCCTTTGACTGAATGCGTCCCTTTTTCCAGGCCTCTTTGAGGACTAGCTCTTTAGTAGTGTATTCTTGGAAATTGACTATAATTTGTCTTGGAATATTATTGGGTCAAGGCTTGGCTGCAAAGACTCGGTGGGCTCGCTGAATTTTAAGATCCAAATCCGCTGGCAAAGGTAACTTGCGCTTGAGGAAATCTGTCACGAATTGCGGTACTGACTTCCCTTCAGGGCCGTCGCAAGGGGGGTGCGAGGCCCTGTGCGAAGCTGACATGCGAGGCCCTCTATATACAATTGATTTGCGCGCGTGTATGCGGCCGGGTATTGCTATAGTAACGAACCGAACTTTCGCATATCTGATCAAAAGTTGTTTGACCAATTTCAGATGCTGCAATTAGAATTGAAAATGGACTGAGTAAAACTCTATACAATCTTGACGTGTGTGATGCAGCACGCACGGTCACTCACACGCTCATAACAATTGTAAGATCTACTGCATAATGATAACCTAAGAACAACAACAACAACAATAATAATAAAGCAATTAAAGGATTAAAAGCGATCTAAGGGAATAACTAGCCTAAATAAGAACGGTATGAAGAAAATTGCAAACATTCACTCTTATTCGTCTAATAGTGAAAACGCAAACGTTTCTTGTCACATTCATTTATGATTTACATGACTTATAACGCATCATTTCATTTCAAGAAAGCTAAATTTCATAGAAAGTTGAGTAGTTTGCATCACTAGATAGTCTATTACTGTTGGTCGCTGAACATTTCTATCGTAAAACAGTTGTCAGTTCAGCTGTACAGCACAAGCATCTCCACGAACTCTCGTTGCGCTGTGGTTATGACTGACAGCAAGACCCGCCTTCTCTGATTTGATTGGCCACTCATTCTGTCACTGACGAGCGCTGTTAGAACGGTGAAGCAGACTAGACAAACTTCAAGCACTAGAATTACTACATAAAATGCATAAAAAATAATGCATAGTCTTTACTGTGTAAATTATATATACATTTATTCTTATTATAGTTACAAAAGTGATTCAGTCATAGAGATAATAGAGATAAATGTCACTCTTTTGTTGTTGTTTGATTAACATTAATAATGATAGCGAGTTCATTTAGATGCTGCCACTTTAAGACCGACTGTACGGGAGCTTGTCTCTCAGTCTCTCTGACAGCGCGTAGAGTTGGCTGTCTCTGCTTGCTGTGCTTTAAGGCTTTAACATCACCTGTGTTTATACTACAATGCTAAAAAACGCATGAAAACGTCAAGCTTTCGTGACCGCGCAGCACAGCCCGACACGTCACATGAGCGTAACTGCAATAGAGACATATTAACGTTAGTCCAAAATCGTTACCAGTTGACATTTCTACTGTTTAATCGTGTCTACCGTCATATCGCTCACCCCATAAGCCAGATTATATATATTATAATATATATATATATATATATATATATATATATATATATATATATATATATATATATATATATATATATATATAGTTTTAGTCCACGACCACTTGTTATATTTATGCCTCACCTTGAACTTCATCTTGTTGTTGCAACCCGGCAGCCTGATTAGATTAGTCTCCGTGATTGTGTGTTGGTTGAGCTGCTTATAGTCACAATATTGGCATTGACAAATTTATCCAGCGATCCTCTCAGTGACTTCTGAAATTCTTCTTTCTTTTTAATTATTTTCCTTTTCTCACAACCCGACTCGTGTTTACGAAATCGGTCGCGCTCTCGTGCAGCACCGACATTTTTTCCTCAGAGTGAGCGGCTCACAGTGGCGCGACCGCGCAGAACGTTATATCGAAATTTGAAAAATAACTATAATAATTTGCAGATTTTTTTTTTCACGTGGCCTTGATTATGCATTATTGAGAGACAGTAGGAATTGTATTTATTATCGATGTTGGGTGGAAAAACTGTAATAAAAAATAGACATAAACTTCATAAAATGCAGGCCAGGCGCGAGGTCCTCTAGAGGCGCGAGGCCCTGTGCGGTCGCACACTTGGCACAGCCCTTGCGACGGTACTGCTTCCCTTCCTCTCCTTCTCCTACCCCGAAAATGCGAATGTTGTTCCTTCGGGATCTGGATTCGAGATCGGTCAGTTTGTTTTGAATACTCCTCTGTCGCTTAATGCTTTCAGTCAGCGCTTCGGTCAAATCCAGTGTAATGTCCTCAACACGACCCACGCGATTCTCAGCTTCTTCCATTCTTTCAGTCAAACCTCTCATTTCCTCCGTCAAGTTGTGAAGTTTAATACCCATCTCCTGGCTCAGGGTGTTGATGTCCTTTCTCAGTTTGACATTGTCCTCCTTCAGTTCGGATTTAAGCATTTCTATTGCTTCCAATATAGCGCTCAAAGTTTTGCTAGCTCCGCCCGGGCTCGTGTTAGCGTGCTCGGTTACGTTGCTAGCTTTTGTCGCCGATATTGCTTTGTCTCCTTTGGGCATTTTGCGTCTTTTTGGCCTTTAATGTTTTGAACCCCACTCAAATACTTAACTTACTCTAATAATGAATAATATAAAATCGAGTTTTGGTGGGTATTTCCATCAATCTCGGAGAGCGGTCACCAAACACGTCTATCTTGTTACGCCATCACCGGAAGCCCCCCCTATTGTGTTTTTTAAAACCAGTGAGGAATGTATTGCTGACAAAAAGTTTTTTTCTTTCCCACTTCAGTAATATCTTCATAATAATTCTTCTCTCTTTTCCAAGTCCCCCAAAATCCACTAAAATATTCACAGACATCTTTATCTTCTAATAATTTGATACTAAAATGCCAGTAGCAGCTTTTATGATTTGTTCTTTCTACTGTGCATTCATTATAGCGTTCTTTAATAATGTGTATCGACTGGAAGTCAGTTGTAGTTGTTGTGTTTCTCTTTCCTTCAGTGATTCTGCTTGTTATCATCAGGTGTTCATCACTAATGCTCAATCATCACTTATCTAATCGCTGAATTATCTCATTAACTTCTCTCCACACATCTGAGAAATGCAAACTATCAATTATACTGTCTAAACAGAAATATGATTGTGCATGATGCTCTTCCCCATTTCTGTCTAGATTCAAATGTAAGGTACAATTCCAATCACCACCCATAATAATGCAATACAAGTTTTTATTTTATTTTTATGTACATGAAAGCATGAGAACAGTTGCCATTCTCATGCTGGTTTTACCACTATGGGACGTGAGATTATGAAATTGTGATTGTGTAATCTGTATTTGTTTTTTATGGGTAGTTTTCTGTGGGGTTTTTTTGGCCACACAGAAAAAAATCCTTTAAGTTATTAAGTTTATATATTTTATTTTGATTTTATTTTATTGGTAAATGTCATTGTGTGTATGTATGTGTGTGTATATATTACCATATATGTGTATATATTATTTTACCATTCTAACTATTATTTGTCAATCCTAAACTGAACAAAATAAAAGCAAAAAAACCGTAATAAATTGTTAACAGAGATTATTTATACAGTCATGCATCAATTTAAACATTTTCTAATGTTTTAATTTGATTTAGACAGATTTATTAAAACAAACATTTTGAATGCAATGTTTTGCGATTGATCTCAGCTATAGCAATACAATATCTTATGTCTTACATATGTGTGTTTATTTTATGTTTGGCTCGGTAAAGATGCTAAGAGCTCATTTAGAGAGATGAGAACAGCAGATTTTAAACCATCTACATTATTATTATTATTATTAAATGCAATGTATCGCTCATATTACACCAGACACATTGAATGTTTGATTCTCTTTTTTCTCGCTTAATGCCAAGAAATGTGTTTGTGGTGCATTCCCAAGAAAACCTCCTCTCACTTCCTCTTTTCAGGCTCATAAATATGAGTTGAGTGAGCGTCAGCGACACAGCGGATGCTTCCTGAGCTCCAGATCGAACTCTACGAGACTCTTTCAGCACACAAACTCAAGAACAGCACACAGGTAAATCCACATCGCCTTCAAATGAAGCCATATCATTCCATAAACCATGTCTAATTATTCATGTGATTTTTTTATGTTGAAGGTTGAAGTTTTTCTTTTTCTTTGTCTTGTTCTGTGTAACGCTGTGAAAAGCCAATCCGATCTCATGGCAATTCATACATATTTTACCAGGTGGCTAATTCATACCAATTTGTACAAATTAATAAGATTTTTGCTAAATCGTCCGTATTTGGCGAGTTGGTCAATTTGTATGATTTCGTACGAATGGCCACTAAACCTCCCCATCACTGCTGTATAGACAAATCCTACAAATTCCTATGAGTGAGGTCGTACAAACTGGTCATGAGATAGCGTTGGAAAAGCAGATGACTTTATGTAATATTTATAAATGGCAGTGGCTAGTGACACTAAGTGAATATAGCTTATTTATCTTCTATATACACATGTAAAAGTAGCAGTTCTTTGCAATGTGTAAATAGTAATTACATGCAATTTATACTTCATTTTGACAGATACACACCCTTTGCTCATCAGTATTGTTGTGCATTAACAGGATGCAATAATAACACAGAGTGTAAATTATTAAAATTGTTAAATGGATGCCGCCTTAATGGGACAATAAAAAGGCCCTGCCTACACCGACCCCTACCCAATAAATGCTTTTATTATTATTAAACATTTCCTTAGGCACTTTATTTCCACTTTTAGAAAATGTTCTTAATTTTTATTGAAAGTAAAGGCCTTTCCGATGTGATGTGTGATGGGAAAAGGGAGAAGAGCGAGCTCTGCAAAAGGCGGATTCGAACTCGGGTCAAAACCAGCTCCTCCAACCTCACGCTCTGCTGACTACACCACTGAAGACGTTGAAATACACGCGTCTTTTGTTTGTCCCAGAGTGGATGAATCTGAAACCGTTTTCGTGTGTTCAGCCAATCGGTATATTTAGTGAAGCAGTGATGTCCTCAGCCCACGTCTCGCACAAGCTCTTCTCTGTTTTTAGTGCGTCTCTGTGGCAGAATTACAGCGCCATACACTGCTCTGGCATTCACACTGCAGCGTTTTGAGTCGGTTAGGGAAAGCTCTTAATGGACTGCTAACTTCTGCTCTCACAGCTGGTGTTCACTCTCATACTCAATATTGACTTTCTCATCCTGCTCTTTTCTCCCGTTGTTCCTCAGGATGAGATCTGCAGCCCTTCTCCTGCTCCTCTTCATGCTGGCTCTCAGCGATGCTGTTAGTCCATTTGATCGTTTCCAGTCCAGACACGTTATTACAAAAAATTTCAGAACTGATGAGATCACTGCTTGGGAGGATCTCCTTACACAAAGAGGTCTCTGTGCAGATCCCCCTCTATCCTTCATCAAGGGTTCACCAGGTACAATGAAATATATCTGTACAAATGGCACTCCAGTGACTGGGGAAGATAACCATTTCCAAAGTACAAGAAACTTCCAAGTGTACAAGGTCAGCAGCCACAGGGGAAGTGATGGTGCGTGCATCATTGATTACTGTTTTACTGTCAGTGATCGTGTAACTGTTGCCTGTGATAACAGCCGTGAACCTGTTCACTATGTGGGACCACGTTTTAATCAAGGACAACATTGCTAATAAACCGCATGTTTTGCTAGCAGTGCGACTGCTATATAATGCTTGAAATGATGCTGTACTAATACAAATGACCTGTGGATTATAATCTGATATAATCATTCCACAAAGCAATATAATCTCAATAAAAGCTTAATGCAGAGTTTCCTATCCTCTCTGGTCTTTATTAAATCACATTGATAATCTGTCAGGTATGATTTGAGGGAAAGCATCACAAACACTTGAACATAATGTCTGGATGTCCTTCATTTCATCAGAGCACATGTCTGAAATGCAAATCTCTTCTTTAATGTCACTTTTCATGGCTCAGCTAGTGTTGGAGGTTTTTAGTGGATTTATGCCAGCCAGTGCTGCTGAACGTCTCTCTCTCTCTCTCTCACACACACACACACACACACACACACACACACACACACACACACACACACACACACACACACACACACACACACACACACACACACACTCTCTCTCTCTCTCTCTCTCTCTCTCGGTGCATGCTGGGGAGTTTGGGTGCGTGTGAGGGTGTCTAATGAGGGGAGGGTGATCGTGTGCTTGTTTCAAACTTTTCTACAAACTTTTGTTTCAATTTTTCCCGATTAAACTTAATTTTGTGGTGATAAGAGATCCGATTGGGAGCGGGATGGCGTCCCTTACGCCACCTGTCTCCCTCCGCCATGGAGTCAGGTGTGTTATGGCGAACGGGGTGAAAGTGGAGGAAGTGTTACTTGCAGTTGGACAGGAGATCGGCTATCAAAACATTTCCTCTGCTTCGCGAATGAATAAAGCGGTTGTTGTGTTTGTTAAAGAAGAGAACCAAGTGAATCGTCTTATAAGCAGTGGAATAGTGCTAAGTGGAGACTTTATTACTGTATAGCAATAGGTTTTGAAAGCATGGGCCGACTGCGCCAAAGAGAGTTGGAACATCTTCTCTGGACCCTACAGAACACACTACAGCCCATGTCTTGCTGTTTTATTCACCTCTGATTTCCAGTGATATATAGACTTGCAGTAAAGAAGAACAGCGTAACTGTGTTCTCCAGGTGTTGAATAAAAATAAATCAAAGAATGGCTAAATTATCGTTGATGTTTTCCTGTTGTATCACATCTTTGTTTAACATGAAACTCTCCCAATATCACAGTTCATGTGCATTTATTGATGTTTACAGTCATGCAGAAATATCCCTGTCCATGGATGTGCCAACTGAGTTTGGTGACGGTACAGTGAAGTACAGTGAATATTTGGAATATTGTTCATTATGAAAAATCATAAAAAATATGAATTCATATTCTTTTTCCAAAACAAGTGCTGTACTATAAATATCTGCTCAGCGGGGACGTGTCAACTGAGTTTGGTGACGGTACAGTGGAGTACAGTGAATATTTGGAATATTGTTCATTATGAAAAATCATAAAAAATATGAATTCATATTCTTTTTCCAAAACAAGTGCTGTACTATAAATATCTGCTCAGCGGGGACGTGCCAACTGAGTTTGGTGACGGTACAGTGAAGTACAGTGAAGTCATTGAATTTTGCTCATAAAAATGTGCAAAAAGACATTTGTAAATGTGTTATAAGCTCTTTTTGTAATAATGCTTTAGTACGGAGCCCGGCAGGTCACCTATAGGAGAAAAAAACCAATCCGTGCCGACGGTTTTGCAATCCGTTCCCTCAGTTTATAAACCGTGATCACAAATTCTTAAACTGTTCCCTCGGTTTAACAAATCGTGCTCAGATTTTGCAAACCGTACCGTCGGTTTTTAAATCTGTTCCCACAAATTCATAATCCGTGCGCACGGGTTTTGAAACGAAGGGGTTCGTTGAAGTATATGGAAATCAACATAGAGGGGTGTGAAACACAGCAGGCAGTCGGTCAGGACTGAATGAGATTCTTAATTGAAGAGAGACACTCAGCGGAAGGTAGATGAGTTCTTTACTGAAGAAACTTGGGCATACATGTGTGGTTCTGTAAAATATTGAACAGGAAATCAACTTAAATGAATATATATATGAACAAATATACAGATCTGCAAACATAACCATCCTTTGAATAGTTAACAGTAGTAGTCTAAATATTAATTTGGGAATATAGTGACCTTAATACAACCTTGCTGCACAATGTTGACTGATAATTCGGTACATATCCACAAGATGACGCATGGATGACGTTTAACGGGCATGCGGTATATTCAGGTGATAAGCAGTTGATCACTGCACGTTAATAATAATCTCAGATTAACGTACAATAATAACGTGATGTACGACATATACCCAAACGTGTCTTGTCAACATAACCCAAACATACTGTTATACATGCAATCAAGCTGGTAATGCAAGGTATACAAACTAATTGGCTCCTTCTTTACTCAGAGGAATAACCCAGCGGATCTATTAACAATAAGCAAGACATACCAACGATATTCACTTACTTTCTTTGCACGCACACAGTAACCCAACATT
The DNA here is from genome assembly GCF_949357685.1 of Gobio gobio. Classification (NCBI taxonomy): domain Eukaryota; kingdom Metazoa; phylum Chordata; class Actinopteri; order Cypriniformes; family Gobionidae; genus Gobio; species Gobio gobio. The sequence goes on along the minus strand of NC_137097.1, from coordinate 20,816,320 downwards.
AACTTGTGCTCTGTACTGAGAAAATGCAGATGTTGAACTAGAAAGCAGCTGACGAACTTTTCACCCTTTTGCATGTAACCCAACTCAACCCAAATGTTATAATCCGACACGCGTCATAATCTGAAGAGCGAGTATATTTTTTCCTACTATGGTAGTTAATTGTTGCTCTATCTGCTTTGTTACAAACATTCTTCAAAACATCTTCAGTTGTGTTCAGCAGAACAAAGAAACTCATACAGGTTTGGAACAACATGAGGGCGAGTAAATGATGACAGCATTTTCATTTTTGGGTGAGCTATCTCTTTAAAGTTCAGTTAACCCCAAACCACTTGAATATTATTAATCACCTTCCAAAGAAAACACCACACCATGGGGATCGCCATATTTATTGTATTTAATTGACAGTGAAAGTCAGCTATGCATACATCTCAAAATCATATATGGTGGAAGAAACTTTTTCAAAGTGCACTATCACAGCAATCTGCACACATTGTGCTGTATCTAACAGCCAAATAAAGTCATACATTTTACAATTTTGCAACCTAATTAGAAAATAATAATTTATGTCTCGTAAGAATTGTCTACATACTACATAAAATATGAAATGTCACAAGTTTTCTTTTTATGTTTTGTTGTTTTAAATGCATTCACATAAAACATCAGGAAACAACAATATGAAACCTACAAAAGTATTTCCATAACATATCCAGTCAAAACATATGTCTTACAATTGAAACACACTTTCAGCATCCAATCCTGTAACTGAATAGCTTACAGACACAAATCACAAGTCCATGCTTCATCTTCTGGTGGCACATTAATGTTGAGGCACTTAACATGGAACCACCTCAAGCAGGAATCACATTGAGTCTGGAAGGAAACAATACATGTTGTTTGATGTTTTTACAAACTGTTGGAATTATCCAAATGATTTGTGAAAACTCATGTTTTCCCTTTCAACAAATAGCAAACAAGCAAGAATGACATCAGCTCCTCTGTGTTGTCGTCTTGTCCTCTGTGTTTGTGTATGTTTTCCCCCACATTGAGAGCAATACTCTTCTCTTGACACTGCAATTATGATAATGTAGATCATTATTATGATAATAACTTCATAAATTATTCCAAAATAGTTTACAAATACCTGAAGCCTGCTAAATTATTTTGGCCACATTTCTCCTGGTGTGGTCCATCATCTTCTTGCTGGGTGTTATATTGATGCTCTCGGGAATTTTCAGAAAGTCATATGGGAAAAGGCGAGGACAATGTTTATGTAAAGCACTTTCCCCCTCCATTTAGCAGCACCACAAAGACACCACCACAGCTGGAAGCATCCTCCTGAGATGAAGGGTGGATTGTGCCAGGCTTCCAGCCAGTCTTCTGCTGCACACTGGACACTTCTCATCTTGAAATATTCCCTGTTGTAGGAAAAATACAGTATGTGGGGTTGTGGGGATCTTCAGCAATATCAACTATGCTAATATTTTTAATATAAAAAGGTTACAGGTTGTTTAAATAAGCTAACATACTCAAATGTTCTGCACGCTTTTGTGGCGTCGTTCATCTCATTAGTTCCACGTTGAGGGTCAACCACGAAAAGGGTCTTAGTTATCGCATGTATCACTTTTGTACTATTTTCACAAGTAACGTGTCATTTTTCACAACAAAACTGCCCTTTTTAAAACATTTCAACATATTTTTGTGTTAGTACAGTTCACAAAACCATAAAGTATCCTTTTCACAACAGCACATAAGTGTTTCACACATATATAACTGCTTAATTCACAGTATTGCCTCTTACTAAAGAAAAGGTTGGCTGTTGTAGATGTGACCAGTCACTACAAAATGTTCTATTGGAGAGCTGCTTTTTTACAGTGTATCACATTTTTAATTTGCATCTCTACTCGTTCAGTTCAATACATTTGTCTATTATTTAATTCGACTGATCTTAAGGCTTAAACCAAAAGTTCTCATTACATATTACAATAATATTGTGTTTGACACAATCGTTGTGTGGACTTAAAGTATGTGCAACTGAATGAAAGCCTGAGATCAGGTTCTGAAGGAACGACTCACTGTGTTACGAGTGGGATCAGTTTGGAGTTTAGAAAATGTACACCTTACTTGTAAGGTACCAAAGCCAATGAAAAAAAGCCTGCCACTTAATTACCTCTTCCTCTACAGGGACTGCCTCTGCAGGAAAGGAAACTGGTTCAGGACTTTTCTGTCACATCCTTGTGGATCCTTCTTTTCTTTTCCTGAGGAACAGGCATGTTTTGTGGAACAGAAAAGGATTTGGATTTAGTGGCTGGGAGACGTTCCTTCTTCATCCAAGTTTCTTGAGACTGATCAGTCGTAGGTGGCTCAGGTTGGAGCAACAGCTTTTGAGGAAGCTTATGCTTGATTATGTTCTCTGTATATCGTGCTTGCAGAGACCGATGCATTCTTCTTATGAAAGTTCCTGGTCTGACTTTTGTTTCCTTTTGCATTATGGAATGTTTCACAAAACCACCTTTCTAAGTGACAGGTGGTCTCTCTTGTTTTTGGTAGTTTCTCTGTTGTCACACACTCCCCTTCTAGAGATTCATACCTAGCCAGGTCTCCCAACAGCAAGCCACTCCAAAGAGGAAAAATAGCAGGGTAGGTATCAAATAGGCCAGTGAGGATGCCTGGATAAAAGTATGGATTGTTCTCTGTTGCAAACCATGTCTCGGCTGCCACTTGTTCCTTCACATCATTCATGATCTGCAGAGAATGGTGATCTGCCAGTGATGGTAGTTGCATGTCTTCTGTGTTCACTTTCACACATTTCCCAGTCTTTGGATGGGGTAGTGTCTTCCAGTGTATCCTCTTTGGATCCTGAAATTACACTCTCCAAAAAACGCAGACTTGCTTTGACCAGGTTTGTGTTTTGTGGGGTTGTGAGCAGGGCACATAATGCACCGCACACATTTGTTGAATCAGTCATGGTGCTGGCATTTTGGAGCCTTGCAAAAGCATATGTGGCAAAGTCTCTCAGTCCTTAGTCATCGGTTTGCCTTGAGATTGCCTGTCTGACAGCTTTCAAAATGTGTGCAGAGCAAATGTGGAGGACCGTCATTTCATCCCATGGTTTTCTCCCCATGCAGAACTCATATGCTCTGTCGAGGTAAGAGCTGATGTGCTCTTTGTTGAAAGCAAGCATCACACTTTGCATTAAAGCCCAGCTGTAATCCGTCTCCACCTGGTGAACATGCATTTGTGTGTATTTTGACAAATGCAGTGTAAATTGCATGAGCCAAAATGTGATTGGTGGTACGGAGTGATCATTGGAGAGCATTTCACAAACGGGAAGAGGTGGTGCAACTCCAGGCTTTCCTGGAAGAGCGAGTGCATAGTACAACACACGCGTTGTTCTGGGATCTTGGACACAACTCCTCCAGTGGCATCAAGATAGAGGAACACAGGAGCCCTACTTCACAAATGATGCACAATAATGCTGATGCCACGCTCTGTGTATGAATGAGCAATGAATGGATTCATACTCAAAAGCTGTATGTAATCCTCATTTCTGAACTTATTACTTTCAACACTTCTTTATTGAGACATTCAGTCATGTTCCCAGCCAGGAGTTGCTCCTTTGGTGTTGATTGAAGTCTGCTGTAAAAGAGCTGACTGGGTCCTTGCCTTATGGCCTTTGCTATTTTTCCTCTTTTTAGGTAGGTTGCTGGCCTAGCCTTTTCCTCTGACAGTTTGTGTTGTATCTCTCCAGTTTGTTGGACCAATATTTTCACAGCTTGGTCCAGTGCAGCAGGATTATTTTGCATTGTCAAAGAGTATTTGGCTTGGCAAGAGGGGAATGTGCAGGCGGCTTTTATCTTTAAATATGGAAGGGGTTTTTCTGCTCCAGAGCTGCTTGACATGCTGATATTTAAATGAGAGTGTACAACACATATAGCTTAACCAGATTCAATTTAAGAGAAAAAGTGTTTCTTACTCACCAGATGTTTTGACACACAGAGCTTTCTGAATAAGTGGACTCTTGACTACTTTCAAGAAAAGACATAAGACATTCAAAATCTGCAAATAAAATTATAAAGCTGATTCTGCTAAGTTCCTTAGATAAGTTAAAACACAAGCTTACCATGGTATCTGGGAGTTTTGGCCAGCTGAACATTCTTTGTCTTCAGACCAACTCGCTTCATTGCATTTCTTGACTTCTTTAAATGCACATCATCTGTTTATCACATTAAAATTAGTATGATCACCTAATCTTTTGCCATAACAAACCTTGTATACACAATGAATAAACAATGTATACACACCTGGTATCCTGGTTTGCACTGTAATTTCTTTATAAGTCATGTGATGTTGTTGAAGATCATGAAATTCTGAGAGGAAGATATAGAAGTAAGTGGCTTAATGTACATCAATACATGAATGCATGGGTTTTCTAACCGGGGTCAGGGGACCCACAACAGGCCTCCAGAGGGTTGTAAGGGTCTTCATAAAATTCATAAAAAACATAAATATTAATATATTCAAACATTGTTACAGTCACATTTTTAAGTTCTTGATAGAGACTTGATAGGGGGGGCTTTGGGTGCTCGAGCCCCTGCCCTTTTTCAAAATGAATCAAAAGTGCCCCTCTCAGACAAATATCAATGATAATATCGTGGTCAATAAAACTAAATAAATGTGATTATTATAACATGACAATGTATACAATAGTAACGAACGGCTCAAAAGTCGGACAATTTCTGTTGAGGCGTTGCCATAACGCGTTGCTATGGGTCGCGTGCGTTTTGATTGACAGCTGATTTTCCACTGTTCGGAAACGGCTCTCGAGCCAAATATGGTCCTTTCAGAGAGTGTGTGGCCTCACGGGAAAAAAGTAAACCAATATTTTTTTTTTTCATCCATAATCAGAGCTAATGTGTTGATTTAATTACACATCTATATATTATATATTTTAAAGTATTACACAATTCACCAATGCCCGTTTGTCATATACACCAACCAATTGTGATCTGGCAAAGCAAGTTCAAATTCCATTGGCCGATGTGGAGCGGTAATTTTCTGTTCTTATTCATAAATCGGTTGAAAATTACATGGACAGACGAACTAACATTTGTGGAACGATTTCCTGCGGTTTGTCTCATTTTATAAATTGCATCACTGACAAAATGGATTTTAACTGACAACAAACAAATCCCTGAACAAAACCACAGCAGCAAAGGTCGCATTAATGGTAAGTGTTAAATTCACTTGTATTTATGTATATTGATACACTGTTTACTATTTCATGAAACCATCAAAGTTAACAAAACCCAAGTGCCACCGGCTCCTACAGGCCTATTATGTGAAGTTTAGGCTGGCGAAATGGTTATGTGAAAGGACTTTATTATATTACCAGTTTTTAATATTATGCAGCATTATGATTTATGAAAGAAGTCTCTTATGTTCATCAAGCCTGCATTTATTTGATAAAAAACAGCAATATTGAGAAATATATTAAAATAATGGTTCTCTATTTTTAAATAATTTAAAATATTATTTATTCCTGTGATCACAGCTGGATTTTCAGCATCATTACTCCACTCTTTAGTGTCACATGATCATTCAGAAATCATTCTAATATGAGAATTTAATGTCAATGATAGAAACTGTGATACTATTTTCAAGATTCTTTGATTAATAAAAAGTTAAAAAGAACATTGTAATAATATTTCACAATATTAGGCTGTTTTTTCTGTATTTTTGATTAAATAAATGCAGGCTTGATGAGCATAAGGATATATATATTGCCCCTTTTTTACATTTGAGCCCCTGCCCCTTAAGAACTCTCTGCACGGCCCTGATAGTAACACATTATACACACCATTAATACATGAATTTATCTTTTGTATATGTGTGTATATGTTTAAATCACCTGACACATCAGAGCTTGTGGGCTTGGGATCATCCTCATCTTTTTTCTGAAGAGTATCTTTAAAGATAGATCATGCAGAAGAAAAATATGTTTTATTAAATAAAAGTTTAGTTAAAAATTTAAAACACTGTCACACTGAGCTTTCTGAATGAGCTGAATATTGACTAATGTTCAAAAGAAGAAAAAAAAACAAACTAATAAAAAATGGATTGAAAAAACATAAAAGTGCTTTAGCAAGTTCAAAGTTCTACATCAAAGTTAAAACAGGCTAACCATGGTATATAGGAGGTTTGGGCAGTGGGACATTTCTTGACTTCAGACCAGATTGCTTCACTTCATTTCCTGACTGCTTCAAGTTCATATCATCTGTTTAGTACATAAAAATAAAGAATGATCACAGAGTTATGGCTAAATTGTTTTCTGCATACCAATCATTTCAATATATACAGACCTTCACAGGAAGATGTCTCTGAATTGATGTCACTTTCATTACAGAGCTTATTTTTCCTTTTTCTCTTCTCAGGTAATTCCACAACTGCAGGGTCTGTCATTGAATAAGTAATTGAGTCCTCTGCTGCTGAGACCCCCGTTGTGTAATCTGAGATGTATTGATTTGCTTGATCATAGTCTCCTGTAAGTGGTAAATTTATGTATACTATGTGTATAATGGAAATTCAGTTAACTATTTATTCATCATAGAATACATAAATATATTATGATTAGTAAATTTATAAGACCACCTATCATAATATTGAGAAAAAAATCTTCCAGAAATGTTAAATACTTATGTAAAACTAAAATTGTGATTGTCTTATATTAGGCACAACAACTTGAATTTGTGTTCTTATACCCACATTTCAGCATCACATTCATTTTCAATTCAAATGCACCATTATTGCAATTTCTTACCAATTTATGGTCCAACGATCTTCACAATGTCATAAACCTTCCAGTTAGGGTTTGGTGGAGAATTGTTTTTAATGTTTGAGAGTGATGATGTCCATCGACACTTCAATGTTCCATTGTCATCAAAAATCCAACTGATTGGTACAACAGATGTCTGTCCATCACCGAATAAACAAATTCGATACTGAAAGACGCACACACACACACACACACACACACACACACACACACACACACACACACACACACACACACACACACACACACACACACACACACACACACACACACACACACACACACACACACACACACCTTAATTTTTGTTTCCAAATCCTAACAGGCCAAAAAGAACTTCTGTATTAGTAAAACATTATATGAAACGCATAAATCTTTTACACATTTTTTTTGTTTGAGAGGACAACCTTAGCCACTCTCACTGATTACTGTATTTGATAATTGTTTAAGAAGTCTTCTTTGGACAATTGTTGTGTATCCTAAAGAAAGTGTGTATCATAAAGTACTTTAAACTACACTTTTGTAGATCTACACTTTACATTCTTAATGATGTAGTGTTGCATCTGATGTCTGGGTAAAGTTGCTTGTTATGTTAATAAGAGGATGAATGTCAGTCACTCTGAGTTTTGGTGAATGGGAAGTGACGTTGAAGCTTTTAACATAAAACAGCTACAGTTCTGCAGATAGAAGTTGTTGTTAAAAAAATAGTCATATAGCGTGGTGAAATAAGGCTTTTTATCTTTAATATGAGTGTCTAAGAGTAGGCGTACTTCATCTTTTTATCCAAAGAGCAATGATAGTTTACGCTATTCCACCAGTGCAGCATTCTTGCTTACTGTTGTTTTACAACGCTTGTTAATTATTGAAATATAAGTATAAATAAAAAACATTAATATATTGAAATATAAAGTTAGTAATGTTGTAATGATCTGACATAACAGGCCTAACAATTCACAAATACTGATATGCAAACTAGCTGCAGCTAGCAATTTTGGTGTGATTACTGAAGGTAAAATGGCTGGTGCACATGTAGCATGTGTGAGCAGTACTCTGCTAAAAAATAAAGACCAGACCACATTGCACATCTAAAAGTATGTAAATAGGCCACTCACCATTTCTGCGGTGTAACAATACCATGCACAACTTTTTCTTCTTCTTTACATGTTTTATGGTGGTTGGAAGACCAGCTTAGATGGTGCATTTACCACCGCCAACTGGACCGGAGTGTGAAGCACTCACAATGAGCTCACGCTTTACACACATGCTGAGGATCACAGTATGAGGATCAGATGAACTCACGTTGAGCTCACGCTTTACAAACATGCTGAGGATCACAGTATGAGGATCAGATGAACTCACCTTGAGCTCACGCTTTACACACATGCTGAGGATTGTGTGATGTCACTGTGATCATCGCATGATCTCACGTGTTGACTGGGTGCAAGATCTCACCTCGTGGGGTCTCAGTGATCCTAAGAAAGGTGAGAAATAAGCCCAGAACTACACGGGAGGAGCTGGTCAATGACCTGAAAAGAGTTGGGACCACTGTTGTCAAGGTTACTGTTGGTAATACACTAATGCTGCGTTCACACCAAACGCGAATAGAGCGTCAAAATCGCGTCTGCCTTCACGCGTGAACATTTTGAATGCATTCGCGCGTCCGCGGCGAATTGGACACGCGTAGAAATCGAGTGCTGGAAGCGAAATTGACGCACGTTCAAGGCACTCCAGGAGAAATATGTCATAAAACACCACTCTGCCTCTTTTCATTTTCATTAGGGGTGTAACGGATCGCAGATGATCACGGTTCGGCACGCACGTGACCCACGGATTTTTTTTAAACTTGTGGATTAATCTGAATTGTTTAGCGGTCGCAGACTAAAATACCTTTTTTCTGCCGATATTGCTTTTTAAGTGATCTCGTTCCTTTAAACTCGATGCTGAGTTTCAGAGAAACACATGTGTTCACATGAACAGGGCATGTTAATCAGTCAACAGTGGCGGAGAAGCTGAAGAACTTGAAAAGCCTCCCGCGTCATTCAAACCACATGTATGGGAGCATTTTGGCTTCCCCGTAAAATATAATGATGACAGAAGAAGGGTGGTGGACAAAACTGTAACAGTATGTAGGCACTGTGGCACGAGAAAGCCGTATGAAAGTGGCGCATACATCGAGCATGGCACCTGCTGACGCCCGTTTCACATACTCCGTTTGCAGTACGTATGTGGTGCGTATTTTTTCCGTACCCTTGTTAACGGATAGCCTACAGTTTTCACACTGCACGCAGCTTCGATCCGTCAGTGCGTTCCAGGAGCGCGTGGCCATACAGCTGTGCTGCGATCGTTTCCGCACAGAGTATATCTTTTGATGTGCTGGCGCTGAATTAAAGTGACAGCGCATCCGCATTAAAACAAACATGTATCGATGCGAAAATCTAGTAATTCCACCACAGATGCATATAAAGTAAAGTCTACTCTGTTTCAAAGTCAACACATGGCTTTTTGCCTCGAGTAAAGCAAGGAAAACGGCCTTTAAGTAAACAAGGAGAAATAATGGAGAGCACCTGTCCGTGAGGTGGAAAACAAAGTTCTTTATGACCTGCAGGATTTCTTGTAAAAAGATTTAAAAACGAAAGAAAAGACGACAGTCGTTTTTTGTCTATCGTAAGTTTTAATTTAAAATGTTTATTTTAACATAGTCTATTGTCTGTTTTGCAACTTGCATGAGCAATGTAATATATACGGGCTATATAAATATAAAGTAATGAATTCAATAAAACGTTGTGTAGTGCGTTTAAACATGATATCTATAAAATGTGACCCTGTCTGTGAAAACTCAGCTAAAGTCATTTTTTTGTCATTCGCTGTTTTATACATAAAATCATCCTACATAATGTAAAGAACATTCTGTGAAAATATAACCTTGATATCTTTAATATTGACTGAGTAAGATCATGTCAAAAGTTAGCTGAATTTCGGCCTCAGAAAATCATGATTTTGAGAAATTCCAATTTTAAAATCAAGCATATTTTTGAAATTGTAAAACATTTTAACCATTATTATTCTGATAATGTACCATGTACCACATTAAAGCTAAGATTCTCCCATTTTCAGTGATATAGGACACATTTATGGGAAAATTCTTAGTTTTGTAAAACAAGTCTATTTATTATAATGTGCATGTCCAAAAAGCGTGAAACATTGAATGGGGGCACCACAAGAGCTTGATTTACCAAGTCAGTTCACTCTAATGATTTGTAGGCTATAACTTTATTAGTAAAATGAAATCTCAGTAGAAAATGTCATTAATAGGCCATATATATCCATTAATATATAAAACATCCATAGAAAATCTCACTGTGTAACATTTGCAGTAAATCCAGGACTAGGCCTAATGCCCTAACAAGTTAACAGGTCAGTCTCAAACTTTGTGCAGATAGTTAGTCATAACTGTGAATCTTCACTTGTCTCACAATTCGATTAGATTATGATTCATTAGGATTTTTCATGGCTCATTGTGCTTAATAACTCTTTTAGCCCACATAAAGCACGTCCTGCACTTTATGTTCTCATTCATGCATGTTCTATTCGTATAGGTTTACAAACCGAAACCAAAACATCAGACGCAAGAGCTTTGCTTCCGAAGGACACACGCAACTTTTTTATATTAATATATAATACGGGTTCTTTATTTAGCCTACAAAAAACAGTAGGCCTATATTAATCATTATTAATTAAACTATCAGCTGTTCTGTTCCTTGCGCTTCACTTGCCGCGGCCGCCCTGTCAGAGAGCGAATTCATAAACCCAGCGCCTCAGCATCCAAAAAACAAACTATTTAGACAATTAGCAGCCATTAAATGTCTTTAAAATAAGATGGATGTATAGGCAGAAGGTGAAGTTAGAAAACAAATAAACTGTTCCTGAAATGTCGGTGATGGCACAAAGAAATCCACACAGAAATCGGAACCCGGCTTAAGTTGCCGTTTTCTTGCCTTTCCCGACACTGATCTGATCCTTGGTCGTGCGGACTGATATTATGGTCTGTTTGCACTTTGTAATTGTAAAAAATAAGTTTCTGAACCGAATGATATAAGAATCAGCAGTTGTTTCTGCGTCGGAAGTAAACATTAAATCAATATTTAAGAAGCCCACGTCCTGTATTTTTTGGTGCAAAATAATAAAACGTAGCGTCAATAAAATCATTAATTTCAGTATTTATAATATTATAAATGAAAAATTGAGTACTGCATCTCAAACCCCTTGGTATAATCTATAATTTACAGCAATAAACACAAATTGCCTGTTTTGGTCATTTTTATGGCTATGACTACTTTGACGCTCTATATCTCATCATTAGATTATGCGACTTTAGCCGGGGTTTCACAGACGGGGTCACAAATAGTGTATAGGCCTACAAAGAGAATTGCAATGCTGACAAGTGTGAAAGGTCTACTCTCTCCCTGAGAATGTTGACATCCTAATCTTTAAAAAAAAAAAAAAGCTCAGGCCCATTTGACACGTCTCAGGTTGTTTTTAGTCAAATTTGATTTATTCAGATGGTTATTTATCTATTTTATTTTTGTTAACACCAAAAGTTCCTTGTTAACCTATAAACCATATAGGTAATGTTAACACCAAAAGTTTTCATGTAATAAATGGAAAGCAAATAAAAATTGTCTCCTCCCCCTTTTATTCTGATCTGAAAAATGATCCGATCCGTGACTCATGATCCGTAGTGTGATCCGAACCGTGAGTTTTGTGATCCGTTGCACCACTAATTTTCATGAAAGCCCACAGTGGGTTGCCCACAGTAAACCCTCATTGGGGCTCAAAAGTGCAAAACTGCAATGGGCCCCGCATGGGCTAACCCACTGGGGGCCCGTGTGGGTTCGAAGCCCACAGTGGGTTGCCCACACTAAACCCTCATTGGGGCCCAAACGGGCAAATCCACTATGGGCCCCGCAAGGGCTGACCCACTGGGGGTCCCGTGTAGGTTATCTGTGGGCAAGTCCACAGTGGATTGCTCACACTAAACCCTCATTGGGGCCCAAACGGGCAGAACCGCTTTGGGCCCCACATGGGCTAACCCACTGGGGGGCCCGTGTGGGTTTTCTGTGGGCAAGCCCACAGTGGGTTGGCCACACTAAACCCTCATTGGGGCCCAAACGGGCAAATCCACTATGGGCCCCGCAAGGGCTGACCCACTGGGGGCCCCATGTGGGTTATCTGTGGGCAAGCCCACAGTGGATTGCTCACACTAAACCCTCATTGGGGCCCAAACGGGCAAATCTGCTGTGGGCCTCCCTTGGGCTAACCCACTGGGGGCCGGTGGGGGTTTTCTGTGGGCACGCCCAACTGTAGGCTTGCCCACAGTAATCCTACATAGGCCCCCAAAGGGTTTGCCCTTGCCCACACTGTCCCACAGAAAACTCACTTACCCACAGTGAGCCCACACTTGCGTGTGTGCTGGGGCAGAACCAATAAAACAGCATGCGTATTGCTGTCCAGTTGGTAAGAGGGAGATCATGAAGAACGAGGTTGAATATCTCGTTCAGCATGGCTTCGCTAAAAGGAGTAACAGCCCTTGGAGTTCACCATGCGTGCTAGTGCCTAAAGCTGACGGGTCACTCCGTTTTTGCACTGATTTTCGAAAAGTGAATTCTGTTGCATGCATTTCCATTGCCGCGAATGGAGGATTGTATTGACAATCTCGGCACTGCTTCATACATTACTAAATTAGATTTTTTAAAAGGCTATTGGCAAGTGCCATTGACCAAAAGCGCCTCTGAGATTTCTGCCTTTGCGACTCAGTATACCCGGATGGTGTTCGGATTACGGAACGCACCCGCCACGTTTCAAAGGTTAATGTCCATGGTTTTAGGTGATGTTCCGAATTGTAAGGTATACTTGGATGACTTTGTCATTTTTTCTTATGCATGGGATGATCACATTTCCACATTGCACCATGTTTTTAGTCGATTGGGCAGATGCCTCCTTAACGTTAAATTTGAAGAAGTGCGATTTTGCGAAGGCTTCCGTCACGTATTTAGGAAAGCAGGTCAAAGGGTAACGGAAATGGTTCCTTAGGGAAACGGTCAAGTACGTCCTGTGGACGGCAAAATGACCGCTATCCTTGCATACCCTGTGCCCACTACAAGGCAAGAGTTGCGACGATTCTTAGGGATGGCTGGCTATTACCGATGTTTTTGTAAACATTTCTTGACCGTGGTTGCTCCCTTAACCAAGATGTGCAGTCCTAAAATTGTTTTAAATTGGACTGATGATTGTCAAAGTGCATTTTTATGTGCTAAGTCTCTCCTCTGTAGTGCTCCGGTGTTTGTCTGCTCCTGAAGTGGCTCGTCCATTTAAGCTTGAAGTGGATGCCAGCGCGACCAGAGTTGGAGCTGTCCTGCTTCAGGCTGACGGCATATCCCATCCAGTGTCTTATTTCTCTTCCAAATTTAATCGTCATCAATTGAATTATTCTACGATTGAAAAGGAGACTCTGGCTTTGTTGCTTGCTTTGCAGCACTTCGAAGTGTGCGTAGGATACAGTTCTACACCCGTCATCGTCTACACAGATCACAATCCGTTGGTTTTTTAAATAAAATGTACAACCACAACCAACACCTGATGCGTTGGGCGTTAATGGTTCAACATTACAACCTCGAGATCCATCACAAGAAAGGAACAGATAATGTTGTTGCAGATGCCCTTTCTCGGGGTTAGGTATAGTTAAATTTTCTTACGTTTTATTTGGGTTTGTATTTTTCTCTTGTTTGCTTGTTTGTCTCTTTTATAAAAAGGAGATTAGGTTCTTCTCTTAGGTGGTGGAGTGTTACGGCTTGTGCCTTGTGTGCGTTGTCTTCGCCCATGACGTCGTGACTCTTTTCTTGTTCCCTTGTTTGAGTTGATTGTCTAGGTTGATTGCGGGTCTTTCCTGATCAACTCTTAAGGACGCTGAAGCGGAGCATGGCAGGAGAGAGGAGATTCACCAGCAAACAAGCTTTTCATTTTTGTATTCTATTTTTCCCTTATCTTTAATGACTTGATGACTATCAACACCTCTGTCTTGTGGTAAGAAGAATATTGTGGTAAGAAAGATGGAGGTTGCAACAGTAAAGCAAATGTCTTTGTTCTTTGTTCATTTTCAATTAGCTTTGAAAAGCCCCAGAGTTTTGTGCTGTCCTGTGACTACAAATAAACAGAAACAGACATGACTGAATATGTAAGTGTGTCCTCCCTCTTTTGTGAAATAGCAGTAAAATCCACTTTATTTCTAAATGATTACTGTGCAATCCTGACACAAACTAATTATTACACTTTATATTGTAAAACTGTGATAAAACATCAATGCTTCAATGCTCACTAGTTTCCAGTCTGATAAAAACTCCTTTCATTGGTAAAACCTCTTTCAAACTTAATTCGACTAATCAATACATTGAATCCGATACTTGACTCTGGCTTCTTTACTCCCCTCACAGTCACTGGACATTCATAGGGAATTAATTCATTCACAGTGATTTAGTACTGTAACAATAATCAGCACATTATACAGTCTCTCAAACATGAGGTGTTTCCTGTCTGTGAAATTCATTCCACAATGATGACATATAAAACCAGTTCTCTCATAAATGAATACTCATGTGGTACTTCAGGGATTTTTTATACCTAAAACTTTTCCTACAGTGCCCACATGTGAACGGCTTCTCTCCAGTGTGAGTTCTCATGTGCGTGTTAAGAATTTCTTTACAGTTGAAACTTCTTCTAGGTGAATGGCTTCTCTCCAGTGTGAATTCTTAAGTGGCCTTTAAAGTTTCCTTTTTGAGTGAAACTCTTTCCACATTGTTTGCAGGTGAACGGCTTCTCTCCAGTGTGAATCCTTATGCGGTCTACAAAGTGTTGTTTTTTAGTGAAACTCTTTCCACACTGAGGGCATGTGTAGGGTTGCTCCCCAGAGAGTGGACTTGTCTCATGTGGACTTCAAAGTTTTCATGTTGATCAAAACACTTTCCACACTGTTGGCAGATGTAAGGCTTCTCTCCAGTGTGAATTCTCATGTGTCTTTTAAAGTTTCCTTTACAACTGAAACTCTTTCCACACTGTTGGCAGGTGTAAGGCTTTTCTCCAGTGTGAACTCTCATGTGTCTTTTAAGGCTTACTCCTGGAGAGAAACTCTTTCCACACTGTTGGCAGGTACACGACTTCTCTCTAGTGTGAATTCTCATGTGGACTTTAAGGCTTCCTTTACAACTGAAACTCTTTCCACACTGAGGACATGTGTTAGGTTTATCTTCAGTATGAACTCTCATGTGAACTTCAAAGTTTCTATGTTTATCAAAACTCTTTCCACACTGTTGGCAGATGTAAGGCTTCTCTCCAGTGTGAACTATTGGACTTTAGCCATTTAATGATTTGTAGAAATCGAGATAGAAATCGAAATATAGCACTTCGAATCACTGAATCAGTTGTTGTGAATCAATCGGTTCAATTGACTCGGAGAGTCTAAAGCTCCGGTTCTCTCGTCAGTCGCCAGAGACTGAACTCATGTTTGAACTGATTCACGATAAAGAGAGAAATGAGCCGCTCCTTCTGTTACTCATTAGTTTATTCTGTTACTTTACTCACACAACGCTGATAAATGTTAGATAAAGCAATGCAGTGTTACATTTAATAATACACAATTAATTCTGCTTCACTTAAAACGCTTACCTTTCTTCAGCAGGATCACAACAGATGTGGGAGCGGGACGCAGCCTTATGACGTCACATCACCACACCAAAATAAAAGTCCCGTTAAAGTCTGATGTGTCTAAAATCACAAAAGTGCATAGAAATTTTACACAATTCAGAGTTGAATGTATTGGTAAAAATTGGTACAACACAATGGTAAGTTAATTGAGAGATAAAAAAATATTAATTTTAATTCAATTCACATTTATTTGTATAGTTCACAATACATATCGTTTCAAAGCAGCTTCACAGAAAATGCATGCATCTACACAGGGGGCACAAGTGGGGCCACAATGAATACAGACGGGCCAATCTTATGTTGTGTTTTTATATGCAGAACTGTAGATATCCAAATAATTTAAAGTTCAGCAAGCTTAAAAATCATTAATAGCTTATTATCTTTTAATAGCATTCAGTATTTCCCATAGGATTTAGTGAAGCTGTTGGTGGACCTCTGTCCCTGTAGGGGGGTTCGGGGGAGGACCAGAATTCATGTGATTTCCGAAGAAAGACTGCCCATATCTTTTTTCTGTTTAAATATTTCGGGAAAGGCGAGTCAGTCACAGACGAACTGAACATAAGACTTGCTAGGATTGTGTAATCAGAGACAGCTGTGACCCAGAGCTCTGTATGCTTCATTCATCTGACTTAATTCATGATTAAAACAGTTCATCTAAACTTCGTCTCTGCTCTCCTCATTCAACGAACACGCGGGCTTGAGGAATTGATGCCAAGCCCAACACTTTCCCCCTTTCTTTTTTAAAGAAGGATTTTTAATATATTTTTTGTCACTGATTTTGGTAAACCATTCAATAAAATAAATTGACTCAACTGCTAAAGTGTCATTTATATTTTAAAGGGTTTTCTCCCAATTTGAAATGGTCCAGTGAAGTGTAGTTCAAATATTAATGTTGTTTCAACATTAACTTGGTAAATCATTGTTTTATGTTGTCATTATATTTCAGCTGTATTTTAATTTTCAACAAAAGTGATCTAGAATCAAAATCACATTGTAACCTTGATCAGACAATATTACCAAAGATAGTTTTTCTTAATTTCAATATTGATTCAATATCAGCGATGTAGAATCCATCATAACGTAACGTTTATTCAACAATATTACCATTGATTTTTATTTCACCATTGATTAAACATTAAATATGGGTGCAAACGTAATATTGAACTAACATCAATTCATAATGTTGAATCAATGATATACAGTATGACACATCAACACTGACTCAACATTGTTTCAATGATTACATGCTATCTGGGATATGTGTCAGTATTGAAATGCATAGAAATGCTTTTTCTGATATTAAAATGTGGACATATAAAGTTCATCTAAATCTAAAAACTTGAAAATAGGTGTAAAATGTCTAAAAATACGATTGCCCTTGAATCAGATTTATTTTCATGAAATCCTCATAATCTTTCAACAGTTATTGACATTTATTTGGATCAATTTCCCCATTTATTTGAGTCACTTTTCCCAGTTTAAAGCCATAAACTAATAAATGATGATGAACATGATAAAGAAGACATAAGCCTTCAGAAAAAAAGCTTTAGTTTGAGTGTTGAATCTAAACTGCTCGTCTCTCTACTCCCTCAAACTACAGATATCTGCATATGTCCAGACCACAGCGCCTCTGTTTTTACAGACACAAATTCAAGGCCTATTAAAGCGATCATTTAAGTTTGTTATACTTTTTATGACTTTTTATGGCCTAAGGACCCACAGAAACCCTGTTATTTGCTTGTTAAGTTATGGTATTTCCTCATTTATTTCATTTATAATGAATGTTTTCTATATTGTATATATACAAACAGCAAAAATGTAAGTCGGGTAGTCTACTGTGTCTTGATTTAGAGCAATTTAATATTTTTTTAATCTCTCAATGTGAACTGTATTATTAACTTACTATTGTGTTTTTAAATGCATTTCAATTATACATAGAACTCAGAATTTTGTCATCTTTTCTTTTATTAATATATCTTTTCTATGTACATTTCTCTGCACTTCTGTGATTTTATTTAGACACATCAGTGAACGGGACTTTTATTTTGGTCTTTGTGTATGACGTCATAAGGCCGCGCCGCGCTCCTTCATCTGTTGTGGCTGGAGAAAGGTATGTGTTTTTAGCGTTTTAAGCGAAGCAGAATGAATGATATATTATTAGATGTAACACTGCATTGCTTTATCTAACATTTATCAGCGTTGTGTGAGTAAAGTAACAGAATAAACCCACGAGTAACAGAAGGAGCGGCTCATTTCTCTCTTTATCGTGAATCAGTTCAAACCATAGACCGTAAAAAAATATGGACGACGCGACTTCATTGACTTCCGCTGACCAAAGTTGAAGCTTTCATAGGCCCGCTCACGGCGCTGACATCTTGGGACCGAGTCTGCGCAGTAGCGATCTCGGGACCGGAGTTGCGCAGTAGAGAACAGGAAGTAGAGGCGCGATTATCAAAAGCCCGTCCACACTCTCGCAGATGCAGAACAATTCATTATGTTGGTGTGAAATAAACAGTTATGGAAGTGTAGAAATTAAAGCTAAAGCTCCAATCTCCTCCCAAAAATCCAGAAAAAAGTCCGTTAGTGCCTCAGTGACAAGTTCATTCAGAGAAGCCGTCAATCTCAGCTGTCAATCATGACGTCACACCCCTCGTTTTTATAGCATCAAATAACTCACTAAAAATAAACTTATTTAAAAAACGAACACTTGAAATGAAATTATTGTAATAAAAACTGCCTAAAATGACAGAAACCATCTTTAGAAAACAATTATTTGAAGTGTAATTAAATTGTTTAGTGTGTCTCGCGCCCATTCAAATACATGGAGAGGCGGGGTTTAGGAGCTATACTGGGACCGGCCACCGGGGGGCGATCGAGGCGCGAAAGCTTCAATTTCTGACTGAAGCACTACAGGCTTGGTTCAAACATGAGTTCAGTCTCTGGAGACTGACGAGAGAACCGGAGCTTTAGACTCTCCGAGTCAATTGAACCGATTGATTCACAACAAATCATTAAATAGCTAAACTGCCTAATATAAGGGTCTGTGTCTATAATTTGCTTTGTTTTGTTAATTTGCTGTGTTAGTTTTTAGTGTTTTTTGTCCATCACTCTGAATGAATAAAGATGTAAGTTAATTGTATAATAGAATTCATGATTAATTGAATTAATTCATGATAGAATTCAATAATATATTATTTAACAGACACTTAAATGTAAGGCATACTTCAGTAATACTCAAAAGCTGAGCATCGGAATTCAACAACAGTCCAACTAATATTAATATTAATAATAATAACAAATGAATAATAATACTTCAACCCCTGTCTGTATAAGTACAGTGTAAAATAGCCATACTCAAAGCTTGTGAGTTAGTCCCAGAGGCAGCAGTTTCATATGTTTAATTCACCTGAGACGAGGGAATTATTTTCTACAGATGGTTTACTTCTAGCAAATTAATAATAATAATAATAATAACAACAACTAATTCATAATAAAAATATTTTGTTTTGGTGTGTGATATGTGTACTATTCCAAATAAAAAAGGGGTGAGAGAAGTTGTTTAAGAACCAAACACTGCATCAAAAAGACTTGCTTGTGAAAATTAGATAATTGAAGATAATTGAAGAGGTGTTTTGTTAATATCAAAACTGCATCTACGAAAAAAAAAATTATACTACCAAGTTGTTTAAATTAATGGTTAGGGAAAAAAGAGCAATATTTTTTAATAATTAACTCTTCAAAGATTTATTTTTAGATCAACTTGCAGTAATCAATCGATTAGATCTCTTTTTGTTTCTACCTCTTCTCCATCTAAATTAGTTTGGGTTCATATGTTTCCCTCATTTGAGTTGGAAGATTAGTGGGTATTGTGTAACAAATAAAACCAAAGAAGTGTCATTTAACATTATTGACAGAATATATCCTGAGAAACACATTAGATATGAGATGTCTCAATTTATAAGTGTTAAAATTAACTGAAACCTCTTAAATCTGTTATACTTCATTCAAATGAATGACTTTCCAAAAGAAACATATATCTATATTATTGATTTGTTTTTGTTATTAGGAAAATGTCATATTCATCAAACTAAATGGAGTAATTTAAAACCAAATTTTACTCATTTTCAAAAAAGTGTGAAATTAATTTAACATGATTGTGATGCCCTTTACTTTTAAGTTCAACTTTTTTGTTTATTTTTATTTAAATCGTTATACAAAATGTGTCAAGAAATTCTGTAAATTCTGCTGTTGAATTCTGTCATTTTGAAAATTAAAAAAAGACAATTTTAAATCAAACACTATCACTTTCTTGCCAATGCATTGACTACTGAACTAGGAGAGATATCGGATTTATTGTTCTTTCTGTTAATTATTCTTAAACAGGACAAACACACAGAAAAACTCCTGGAGAAGCGACACTATTATAAAGATGGAGTTTATTAAAGAGGAGAGTGAAGACGTGAAGATTGAAGAAACATTGAGAGTGAAAGATGAAGAAACTGAGGAACAAACAGAGAAAGAGGAGAGAGAAGACATGAAGATTGAAGAAACATTGAGAGTGAAAGATGAAGAAACTGAGGAACAAACAGAGAAAGAGGAGAGAGAAGACATGAAGATTGAAGAAACATTGAGAGTGAAAGATGAAGAAACTGAGGAACAAACAGAGAAAGAGGAGATTGAAGACGTGAAGATTGAAGAAACATTGAGAGTGAAACATGAAGAATCTGAGGAACACACAGAGAAAGAGGAGAGAGAAGACATGAAGATTGAAGAAACATTGAGAGTGAAAAATGAAGAAACTGAGGAACAAACAGAGAAAGAGGAGAGAGAAGACATGAAGATTGAAGAAACATTGAGAGTGAAAGATGAAGAAACTGAGGAACAAACAGAGAAAGAGGAGATTGAAGACGTGAAGATTGAAGAAACATTGAGAGTGAAACATGAAGATCTGAGGAACACACAGAGAAAGAGGAGAGAGAAGACCTGAAGATTGAAGAAGTATTCAGAGTAAAACATGAAGAAACTGAGGAACAAACAGGTTGGTTGACATTAAGCTTGTTCACGTGCTTGTTTTTTGAAAAAAATGTGTGTTGTAAATATAATTTATTCTGAAGCAATATTCTCACCAGTGTTCAATCAGATTTGACATATTTACATGTGATATTTTTACCTTTTATAAAGGGCAGTTTCCCCCTAATCTTATTAAATATAGGCTATGCTTCAGCTTTCATTTTATCTTCTTAAATTTGATCTATAAATTAGAATCAGACACTATAGGGCTGTTACCAATCAAATTAAATAATTTTGCATTGGAAAAATGACAACTGCATTAAATAATGTTATGAGATTGTTTAAATGTTTAAAATATTTTTTGAATATACAAACAAGAAAAGTTTGAAAGAAGGTTTCAACATGAAACTAAAACGCCAGTAGGTGGCGGCAGGTGAACGAGCGAGTCATTGAGTCGATTCGTTCAGGAATGAGGCAGTCGTTTACGAATAGTTTATTGAATCTTTTATTCAACCGATTCATTCAAAACGCTGAATCATTCACTAACACACTGTTGCTGTGATCTTGTTTGGAACTATTTTCGCTCCTGAAATGGAACAAAAACACTCAATATTGCATCTAAAATGTAAGTGACTTAATGTTAATAATTGTTTATGGATCTGTCATATGAGTCGTGATGTTATTCAGGAAAATGGCACTCTTGGTAATGTGACGTTGCAACTGTATCATATGTTACAAGTATAAATACATTTCTAAATTTTTTAGGTAGTGTGTTAAGTGAGTTTCTGTGTGAGCGGTGCACATTTGTTTTGATTTCTCCTCGAGAGCGTCGACAGTGCAACGTTATAGTTACAGTTCATTATATACAACCCCAAACCAGAAAAAGTTGGGACAGTATGGAAAACGCAAAAAAAAAAAAAAAAAAAAAAGTGATTTCTACATTTACTTTGACTTGTATTTCATTGCAGACAATATGAACACAAAATATTTCATGTTTTGTCTGGTCAACTTCATGTCATTTGTAAATATGCATCCTTTCCTGTCATTCAGACCTGCAACACATTTAAAAAAAAGTTGGGACAGGAGCAATTTAGGGCTAGCCTGACGT
Organism: Gobio gobio; assembly: GCF_949357685.1. Lineage (NCBI taxonomy): Eukaryota > Metazoa > Chordata > Actinopteri > Cypriniformes > Gobionidae > Gobio > Gobio gobio. Next base: position 20,794,616 of record NC_137097.1, on the reverse strand, counting down.
TGTCATACTCATTTATAGTCAGAATATGAGTCTGATGCTGCTCCGTTGGGCTGTGATTATGGGGCGTGTTTCAACCGAACCAGGAAAGACCTCAATTGGATAGACCTACAACCAATCAGAGCAACGGAGCGACGCATAACGTTAGTTATCAAATGTCAACAGAACTCAACTGCACTGTGTTGCCATGTCCGCGGGTTGAAGCGACCCCAATTATGTGATATACAGACCCAGGAATGCGATTTTTAGCTGCCAGCCCTGCCAAAATAACACATATTTTACCCCCCAAATGCCTTTTTTCCCCGGAGAACCCCCATGGAAAGCTATTGGGCTTGTTTTTTGCTAGTTTTGAGGAACGTTAGCAATTGGGCGGGTTTTGTTGTAAAAACTTGGCAACCCTGTCTGCACGCACGCTGAAATAAGTAGCCTTACGTTAGAAGAAAAAGATGAGTGTAAACGATCTTTGCCGGTGTTGTAAAAAAAGAATTTAAGGATACACAGAGTACTTACCAACACAATCATCATTTCTGAGAGAAATAGTAAAGGTGAATGCATATACAAACAAGTTCTCCGTTTAGGATTAGAACAAACTCAACCCAAGCGCCTTTGATGACGTGGATGATTACGTTACTGTTTATCATCTGTCCATCATCGTCTAAAGCCCGCCCTGACAATTTCATTGGTCCGAACAGTTTCTGTTCGGGCATAATTACTTCTCTACGGATCAAGTCCAGACCGAACTGCCCGAGTAAAAATGTTGTGGGTGGGGCTAAGTTCGGCTGGCATCCAGGCTAATTTAGGGCTAGTAATGAGGTAAAATGGTTAAATAATGATGTGATTTGAAACAGGTGATGTCAACAGGTGATTGTAATTATGATTTGGTACAAAAGCACCATCCAAGAAAGGTCTAATCCTTTAGGAGCAAAGATGGGCAGAGGATCGGCAGTTTGCCAACAAATATGTGAGAAAATTATTGAAATGTTTAAAAACAATGTTCCTCAAAGAAAGATAGGAAGAGATTTGGATATTTCACATTCAACAGTGCATAACATAATTAAAAGATTCAAGGAATCTGGAGGAATTTCAGTGCGTAAAGGACAAGGGCGCAAGCCTAAGCTGAACAACCGTGATCTCCGATCCCTCAGGCGGCACTGCATCAAGAATCGTCATTCATCTATAAGCGATATCACCACATGGGCTCAGGACTACTTTGGCAAACCTTTGTCAAGTACCACAATACGTAGTTACATCCACAAATGCCAGTTAAAACTGTACTGTGCCAAAAGGAAGCCCTATGTTAACAGTGTCCAGAAGCGCCGTCGACTTCTCTGGGCTCGGAGGCATCTGGGATGGACCATCACACAGTGGAAACGTGTACTGTGGTCAGATGAATCAGTATTTGAGGTATTTTTGGGGAGGAATGGACGCCGTGTGCTCCGGACCAAAGAAGAAAAGGATCATCCAGACTGTTACCAGCAACAAGTCCAAAAGCCAGGGTCTGCAGGTTTGCAGGAAGAATGGGACAAAATTACACCTGAAACACTTCATCACTTGGTGTCTTCAGTCCCTAAACATATTTTAAGTGTTGGGAAAAGGAATGGCAACATTACAAAGTGGTAAATGCTTTACTGACCCAACTTTTTTTGAAATGTGTTGCAGGTCTGAATGACCGGAAAGGATGCGTATTTACAAATGACATGAAGTTGACCAGACAAAACATGAAATATTTTGTGTTCATATTGTCTGCAATGAAATACAAGTCAAAGTAAATTTAGAGATCACTTCTTTTTTTTTTTTTTTTTTGCGTTTTCCATACTGTCCCAAACTTTTCTGATTTGGGGTTGTATTATCCACTATCGATCACCACTTACAGGTGCTGGTCATATAATTAGAATATCATCAAAAAGTTGATTTATTTCACTAATTCCATTCAAAAAGTGAAACTTGTATATTCATTCATTACACACAGACTGATATATTTCAAATGTTTATTTCTTTTAATTTTGATGATTATAACTGACAACTAAGGAAAATACCAAATTCATATCTCAGAAAATTAGAACATTGTGAAAAGGTTCAATATTGAAGACACCTGGTGCCACACTCTAATCAGCTAATTAACTCAAAACACCTGCAAAGGCCTTTAAATGTTCTCTCGGTCTAGTTCTGTAGGCTACACAATCATGGGGAAGACTGCTGACTTGACAGTTGTCCAAAAGATGACCATTGACACCTTGTACAAGGAAGGCAAGACACAAAAGGTCATTGCAAAAGAGGCTGGCTGTTCACAGAGCGAAGGGAAGGAAAAGATGTGGTAGAAAAAAGTGCACAAGCAATAGGGATAACCGCACCCTGGAGAGGATTGTGAAACAAAACCCATTGAAAAATGTGGGGGAGATTCACAAAGGGTGGACTGCAGCTGGAGTCAGTGCTTCAAGAACCACTATGCACAGACTAATGCAAGACATGGGTTTCAGCTGTCGCATTCCTTGTGTCAAGCCACTCTTGAACAACAGTCAGCGTCAGAAGCGTCTCGCCTGGGCTAAAGACAAAAAGGACTGGACTGCTGCAGAGTGGTCCGAATTTGTTATCTTTGATGAAAGTAAATTTTGCATTTCCTTTGGAAATCAGGGTTCCAGAGTCTGGAGGAAGAGAGGAGAGGGACACAATCCACATTGCTTGAGGTGCAGTGTAGCGATGCACCGATCATGATTTTACATGGCCGATTCCGATACCGATTTTTTTCAAGAAAACTGGCCGATTCCGATTTCCGATTTTTATTTTTTAACACAATAAAAGAATGAAAGTATACATGAACAAAATGTTTATTTGGTATTTAACAGGCTAAATTGGCTTTTGGATAATGAAAACAAGTCCGCAATCTGAAATTAACAGGAAATTGAATTGGAAATGCTGAAAGGTGAAATTAAAGGCAACAACTGCATATTCTGCAATCCAAACAAAGATGGTACTTAAATCAGCATTTGTTTTTAAATTCAGTGTAAAGAAAAAAAGTCTTTACCAGTTAAATTAAATAAAACCAAAGTATATAATTTTTCCAAAATGTTAAATCAAATAATGTTTAGTGCAACAAAAAAAACAAAGATGCTACAGCAGGTGCTTTTTAAATCAAATTAAGTCGATGTAACTTCAAGGTAAAATAAAAGGTAACACTTTAGAATAATGGTCATTAGTTAACATTAGTTAATGTATTAACTAACATGAACTAACCATGAGCAGGACATTTGTTACTGTATTTGTTCATCTTTGTTAACGTTAGTTAATAAAAATCCAGCTGTTCATGGTTTGTTCATGTTAGTTCACAGTGCATTAACTAATGTTAACAAGATTTTAATAATGCATTAGTAAATGTTGAAATTAACATTAACAAAGATTAATAAACGCTTTATAAGTGCAGTTCATTATTAGTTAATGTTAACTAATGTAGTTAACTAATGTTAACTAATGACCATTATTCTAAAGTGTTACCAAATAAAAATGATCATCCTATAGGCTACAGAACTGATTTCAAAAGTGCATGCATGTTCTTCTTTAGGCTACAAAAAGAAGTATTTCGGCTTTGTCACAAGTTAGTCTGTTTCGTTCTCATCCGATCCAACATGTGAGAAGCTGAGCTGAACAAATGCTCACTATCTACGCTTGTGCAGGGCGCGGAGAGGTAAGTTCGCGCAACTTCAGCTCGCACAGGAAAGCGGCTCTTCATTCCCTTCAGCGTATCTCGTCTCTTCCCTCAGTTCTCCAGTTTCCGTTTGTAACACACAAGTGACATGTTCGCTAATGATTGCAATATAGGCGTATGTGCACGCGGGCGCACTTCTGGAAAAATCGGCAGAAAAATACAAAGAAAACCCTCCGGTTGCCGATCGCCCGCTAGAAGCAAAAACCGGCCGGTTCCGGTTTTTGGCCAGTCAACCGGTGCATCCCTAGTCCAGTGTAAAGTTTCCACAGTCAGTGATGGTTTGGGGTGCCATGTCACCCCAGGTCCAAGGTCAACGCAGCCGTATACCAGGAAGTTTTAGAGCACTTCATGCTTCCTGCTGCTGACCAACTTTATGGAGATACAGATTTCATTTTCCAACAGAACTTGGCACCTGCACACAGTGCCAAAGCAAACAGTACCTGGTTTAAGGACCATGGTATCCCTGTTCTTAATTGGCCAGCAAACTCGCCTGACCTTAACCCCATAGAAAATCTATGGGGTATTGTGAAGAGCAAGATGTGATATGCCAGACTCAACAATGCAGAAGAGCTGAAGGCCACTATCAGAGCAACCTCCATGACACGCCGCATTGCTGCAGTAATTCAGGCAAAAGAAGCCCCAACTAAGTATTGAGTGCTGGACATGCTCATACTTTTCATGTTCATACTTTTCAGTTGGCCAAGATTTCTAAAAATCCTTTCTTTGTATTGGTCTTAAGTAATATTCAAATTTTCTGAGATACTGGATTTGTGATTTTCCTTAGTTGTCAGTTATAATCATCAACATAAAAGAAATAAACATTTGAAATATATCAGTCTGTGTGTAATGAATGAATATAATATACAAGTTTCACTTTTTGAATGGAATTAGTGAAATAAATCAACTTTTTGATGATATTCTAATTATATGACCAGCACCTGTACACTAATGAATGCAGAATCATTCTTGCATTTTGGTTATTCCCTAGTTATTTTTTGTTAATGCTGTTTTATCAGGCTACTTGTCCGTCGGGCAGGTAAGATTCTTTCACTTGCTTCAAAAAAATCCACTTGTCCCGGACAAGCGTTAATGTCGAGCCCTGCTTTAAGTCCTGTAAATTGTGAGGTGGGGCCTCCATGGATCGGACTTGTTTGTTCCGTACATCCCACAGATGTGCACAGAGCTTTGTTTACTAAGGAAATACATTAGCAGTTAAATGTCACATCACAGCCATGAAAACAGGCTGAATTGTATCAGAAATATCCAAATGTGTTTACTGCTTGCGTGATCTCATGCTCAAGGAAACAAAGATAGTAATGCATCTTTATTTGACTTATGTGCAGATCAGGAGGCTGAGGAAAGGCCTGAAGACAAGTCTCATATCAGTGATCAGGGGAATGAGGTTTTAGTGAGTGACCCTTTGACATTGACGGTAACTTGTGAAAAGCTTGTTGAAGCTCAAAAGAATGACGTTTCACTTGACAAACCTGCACTTAATGTCTCATTTTTGGTGAAAGATGGACTACTGATGCGGAAGTGGAATGAAAATAATACTATCGAGGATGAGTGGAATGTTTCAGGTTGTGCTTCCTTACATTTTTCATTGGCGAGTGATCATCTGCTGTCAGGAAATTTAGGGGGAGACGAGAACGTACAACCAGGTTTCTACAGCATTTGTTTGGTACGGTTTGAAGTGTGATGTGGTACAGTATTGCATGACTTGTCATGATTGCCAGTATGCTGGGAAACCAAACCAGGTGAATCCACCAGCCCCTATAATCCCAGTTCAGTCATGGGTGAACCTTTTGAGCATGTGATAGTGGATTGCGTTGGTCCTTTATTTGCGTTGGCGTGTTGTTGTTGTTGTTGTTGTTTTTTTATACATCAAAACAATTCCCAAGCAGTGAACTAACCATTCATTGACAACAGCATTGGCTCAAGTAAAGGAGGAAAAAGTACATAAGTAACAAGATAATAGAGAAAAATGTGGAAAATCAAATAATACAACAACAAATAAGTAACAGTTCTAATTGTATTGATCAATTAGTGTTAATGCATCCATATATATATATACACTGTCCACCTTTGTAAGAAGATGTCCACTTTCAGTTGGAGCCAGGCAGTCAAATATTCCATTTTATAAATAGATTCCAGTTTTTCTATCCACTGGGCCATTGTTGGAGAATGTGGCTTCATCCAATTAATTGTTATAGTTTTCCATGCACTTAATTAGAATACATGCAAAATATCTCTTGTTTTTACTACACCAATCCTGGGGTGTCCCTTCAAGCAAGAAAAACAGGGGAGTAGACGGCATGTCTATATGCAGAATGTTCATGATCTCAGCCTTTTACCCCTTTGCAAAATGTGGATATTTTCAGACAATCCCAGAATATATGTGTGGTCTCCTATCTTCCCACACTCTCCAGCATTTCTCTGCTTCTACCACAACCCATGAGAAACATCAAAGAATCAGGTTAACCTTTAAAGGGGCACAATGACTTAGAAGCGCATCTAAAGGTTGTGAACTGTACGTGCAATGACTTCGGTTGCTGAACAAGTCCAGGTGCAATAGAGTCCAGAGTTACTTGATGTTTTCATTAGGAGTGCGCTGAAGAGTTAATTGTGTTTTTTCATGCTGATTCCCACAAAGTTAACTTAAAGATAGTTGGAAGATGGAGGAAATGTGGTGTCTCAAAAGAGATTGAGAAAAGATGTGCCTAATCAGGGAACCCTTAACCCTTTAGGCGCCAGAGGCTTTTTCCTAAAACGTTCGCTTTTGACATCTCAAAAGGCTATATCTTAAAAGTGATAAAAGATAGAGACTTTCTGTAAATTAGAGAAATATTAAAGATGACCCAAAGTTTATGTAGGGATTACATTTTCCCGTCTAATTTGCATATTAAGCTGTCATATGGTGGTGGCCATCTTGGATTATAGAATTTTCACGAAAAGTCACGTTTAAATGATAAAATGCAGCGCTTCTTTCCCCCCAAAATGTCCCTCACCTTCTGTATGCTATATTGCAAAATACTGAATGCTTAGGTAAATGGTAAACAAACTGTGTAAATTATTACTAATAAATGGTAGAAACAAACCCTGCCTCCACGTTGCCCCCTAACTGTCCTATAAATACTTCAACCTCGTCTAACATACCCAGTGGCATTAGACAAAGTCTCCACCACAATACTGTCGCCGCGATTGTGGAGAGGCACACGGTCAGAAGACAGAGCTTCATGGCTAGTGCGGTAAAAATCTCCCGCCTTGTTCCCCACAACACTAGGCCTGCTAACTTCGCGATGAACACTCCGACCCCGGGAAACACAGTTTCCACCACTGACATTGGGCAAAGGACCATCTACATTGGGCAAAGGATTCACCGTTTGTGCTTGGTGTAGGGCTATACTTTAACTTTCAGAATCACCGTCATCTTCTGAAGGCAGATATTCCCCTTCAGAATCAGGGTCCGCGAATAGAAGACCCAACACTTCATTGCGGGTAAGCTTTATTGATGCCATTAGAAAACAATAATAAAAATCAAATGCAAATACTCGCTGACGTTGACAATATTGCTCTGATAAAATGGCTCACTCGCACACTATCTCCGCTTTTGTTCGCACTGATTCAATGTACTCTTACTCAAAAGTTTTGTATAGAAGCATGACGTTTTTTTGAGTCTGGGATGAAGTATGACATGTCTGCCATCTAGTGGAGGGGAGCTTGAACGAAATTTGACACCCTATTTGACAAAATCGGCCGTTTTATTCAGTGTCGAGCATCTTGTCGAGTATCTTGTCGAGTATCTTGCCGCATCTTGTCGAGTAAACTCGACCGTGGCGCCTAGAGGGTTAAAGGCCTTATCAGTTCACACACATTTGGTGAGGTGACCAGCAGAAAGTCTTGTTCTATCTTATCCCTATCTGCATGTTTATGGTGGCATGGAGAATTTGTGCAGTTTTTACACAAAGGTATGGCAGAAATATTATGATGCATTTTATTCAAAAAATACTATACACCATAAATTCTGAAATTAAAGGTTTCTTTTGATACCAAGCAAGATGGGGATTTGAAGACATTAAATTAATGAGGATATCAGCATTAGAAGTTGCAATAACATAACTAAAGAATCATAACTAGGCTAATATAAAAGGACACGCATTCAAATGCAGAAGAAATAGTGTATACAGTTGGGACAGATTGATTGTGAGTAAAAATAGAGTCAATGTCCTTGTGTATTGGAAGTTTGTCTCTAGTCTTTGCCCAAATGGCTGGCGTCTGGTCTCCTGTGCTGCCTTTGAGGGTTCCAGGCATTGTCTCTGCTAAGGTCGTTCAGGAGAGCAGAGGTCATAACGGCATTTGAAGAGAGGTGGTTTGCGACTCTTTGGGCCGGGCCAGTGATCAAGTTTGACCAAAGGGAAAGGGGGAAGGTTTTTATGGTGCCTAGAGCATTTTTGATCATGCCCATCCGTTACGGTGTCATAAAGGCTAGTGTTGACAAGGGTTCAGAGCACTGTTCCATGTTAACCCATTCTGTTTCAGCATCATTATTAATCCATGCCACTATTTGGTAACCAGTTTTTATTGACTATTATGTGCACAGCTACCAGATACCCGGAAGCAATTCCACTCCGAAAAAAATCACATCCCAAGCAGTTGTTAAAGCTTTAACAAAGTTCTTTACCATTTTTGTTCTACTGAGACTGATCACGTCCGGATTGATCAGGGGGCTTATCTTAATTGTGTGCTCAAGTCTTTAAATCGCTCAATATTACACATCGTATATCCAGTGCTTATCACCCAGAGAGACAGGGGTCAGTTGAAAGGTTCCATCAGACCTTAAAAGCAATGCTTAGGATATACTGCCTCGAGACATGGTCTGAGTGGGACGAAGGTGTTCCTTTGCTTTTATTCTCAATCCGTGAAACGGTGCAGGAGTATCTGAAGTTCAGCCCATCAGAGCTGGTCTTTGGCCATACTGTGAGAGGACCACTGAAAGAGAGAATCTTCGGCATTGAGGACTCTAAGAAAACAAACGTGTTAGATTATGTCATTTTCTGAACCGATCATGAAATTACTGTGTGTTCTCTATATCAATGTCCCTCCATAAACTTCTGGGCCCTCCGCACTAGCAATGTGTGTGCTATCTCCCCAACCCCACACCACCACCCACACCCTGGTGTGATGCCGATGTGAATAGGATCTAGTTGTATGTTGTTTTTGATACTTTACATGTCTAAATGTTTTGTTGCCTGTTGCTTTGTACCATTAAACTGGTGTTAATTTGCATTTGTCTCTTTTTGCCCTAGACCTGACGGTGCTGAATGAGGAGAGTGAAGTACTCAATGAAATGGAAGAGAAAGATCAATTTAAGAATCATGATTTAATAACTGGAGAAAAACCTTTTAGTTGCTCACAGCCTGAAAAGCCTAAAAAGGCTAAAAATAAGGGAACTAGAAGTAATTTCACCTGCCAACAGTGTGGAAACAAATTCACTCAAAAAGGAAACCTTGACAGACACATGAGAATTCACAAAGGAGAGAAGGGTTGTTCCTGCCAACAGTGTGGAAAGAGTTTTGCTCCAGGAGTAAGCCTTAAAAGACACATGAGAATTCACAAAGGAGAGAAGGGTTGTTCCTGCCAACAGTGTGGAAAGAGTTTTGCTCCAGGAGTAAGCCTTAAAAGACACATGAGAATTCACACTGGAGAGAAGTCTTACACCTGCCAACAGCGTGGAAAAAGTTTCCACCGAAAAGGAAACCTTAACAGGCACATTATATTTCACTCTGGAGAGAAGCCTTACATCTGCCCTCAGTGTGGAAAGAGTTTTGCTGAAAATGGAATCCTTAACAGGCACATGCAAATTCACACTGGAGAGAAGCCTTACACCTGCCAACAGTGTGGAAGAAGTTTCAACCTAAAAGGAAACCTTAAAGGCCACATGCTAATTCACACTGGAGAGAAGACTTACACCTGCCAACAGTGTGGAAGAAGTTTCAACCTAAAAGGAAACCTTAAACTCCACATGTTAATTCACACTGGAGAGAAGCCTTATATCTGCCAACAGTGTGGAAAGGGTTTTGATCAACATGAAAACTTTCAAGTCCACATGAGAGTTCATACTGGAGAGAAATCCTACACCTGCCCTCAGTGTGGAAAGAGTTGTAGAAATAAAGGAAACCTTAAAGTTCACATGAGAGTTCACACTGGAGAGAAATCCTACACCTGCCCTCAGTGTGGAAAGAGTTGTAGAAATAAAGGAAACCTTAAAGTTCACATGAGAGTTCACTCTGGGGAGCAACCCTACACCTGCCCTCAGTGTGGAAAGAGTTTCACACATAAACAACATTTTGAAAACCACATGAGGATGCACACTGGAGAGAAACCTTTCACTTGCCAACAGTGTGGAAAAAGTTTCACCCGAAAAGAAAGCCTTACCAGGCACTTGAGAGTTCACACTGGAGAGAAGCCGTACACATGTGGACACTGTGGGAAAAATTTTAGTTATAAAAAAGCCCTGGAGTACCACATGAGTATTCATGTATGAGAGAACTGGTTTCATATGTCATCATTGTGGAATTAATTTCACAGACAGGAAATGCCTCATGTTTGGGAGACTGTAAAATGATTGCTGATTATTGTTACGGTATTAAATTACCTTATGCTGCGTTCACACTAGTGGTGTCAACAATAATCGATTCAGCGATGCATCGCAATGCGGGGCATGCACGATTCAGCATCGATGCGGCAAAGTGCCATAATCGATTATGTCACCGTTTATTTTCTGGACTTGAGTTGGACAATAAAGTTGTGAAGTTTCAATTACTTCCAAGGTCATAACAACAACAATCAAGATGGCTGAGGCGGAGGGAGATGACCGCGATAGACGGGTAATTAAAAACGCCCCAAAGCTTGGAAAGCGGACATCTGGGCACATTTCGGATTCTGACGCCGGCTTCACACCGCACGCGGAGCGGTGGGTATGGAGAGCCGGAGCCCGCGCCCCCATTGTGGATTCACACGGGCAGCTTTTGTCTCACGCAGATATTGCAAATACAGACAAATATTGTACATTATGTAACATTTTCCGGTCTTCTCCTCCGAGCCCCGTCTGTCTCGTGCTTTGATTTATGATGGGCAGCATATGCTGCAAATGCGACTGCGTTCCCCTCTGTCCCAACCACACATGCATATAACTTGTTGTATATAAGTAGTTCACATGATAAATGTAAGTTAACATTAAAGTGAATATATGCTTTAATCATTTAAACAGGCTTTTGAAGTTTGGGCAAAAACTGCTGGCAGTGTTGTGTTTTTAATTTTTTTAACAGCTCTGGATGTCATATGGTGATTGTGAAACACACGGGCACTTCACTACATGATTTCATGGTGAAATTTGTTATATTCCATGTTAATCTGGTCAGTTTTGATCAAGAACAATCCACTGTGGCTTTAAATCAGCGTGAACAGCGTGGCAAAAATAGACTCGGCGCCGAAACGATCGCGGCACTGCTGCATCTGCTCCTGCGATGCGTTGCTGCCGCGCCGCCTCTGCGTGCGATGTGAATGCTCTAATCTGTTAACATGGGCGCCGAAAAAAATATGCGCTGCTTACGCCCTGCTAACGCGCCTGCCACACAATCAAGCACGAGAATTGACGAGTCGCTAGTGTCAACGTTACTGTGTGTGTTGGACTGAATATTTGTATTGGTGCCTGGGTGGTGGTTGTTGTTACAATAGTGTGACTGTAATTACGGATTAATATTTGCACAGGAGTTCATGAAGTGCCCTGTCTTAGAGCTTTTTACTGTGTGTAAAAAAAAACACTTATGTTCACTGCTGGAAAAAGTTAACTTAGTTGGTTATTATTGCTCTATATAATTTCAAATGGTTCTAAAGCAGAGAGACGAAAAACATTTCTCATTCAAAGCACTGAAAGCAGTGATTTGTTTTCTTTTTCAGGTTTGAAAATGCCATATCCAATACCCTGTACCATTCTATTTTATTTTATTTAATGACATTTATGTCAAAGATACAGGAGAGTGATAATACACACATAGCAGCCAATACAATCTGTTGTTCAATATCTGACTGCTTGTTTTCCCTCATGATGACTGATTAAAAATTTGCCTTGTTGTGTGCAGTAGAATTTTGATGCATCGCAATGCATCGTAGAATCGAATTGAATCGAATCGTTACCTGGTGAATCGTAATCGAATCGAATTGTGAGGGCAGTGCCAATGCACACCTAGCCTGGCTCCGCCCTCCTACGTACTTCCGCTCAATTTTCATTTTCCTTCAGTACTACGTCTGGGACTGCGGTGTATGCTTAGGTTTTCCCCCGAACAATTTTTTACCGGTCCAATCAGCGAACAGAGGGAGTGGCTGAGAGCGATGACGTTGATGTCATGCGCTAGTTTGAGTTGTAGTTCAGTAATGGCGGCGGTGAAAGATGCGAGTGTGTGGCAGCGCTGACGAATGTCCAGAAGTTAAGAGTGTGGCGAGGTGGACGAGCGAGCGAGACCGGTGTGCGTGATTGAGACTCACCGGTCTCGAGTCCTCTCATGAGGGAGCACGGACACATATAAGGACGAGCGACACCGGTGAAGGACGAGAGAGGACTAGGCCTGGATTTTAAGTTGGGTTTTGTTATGTTTGTGCGCGGCAGTCGTCCGTGAGGGGCTGCCGCTTTTACTTTCATTTTGTGTTTATTATTTGATTAAAAGTTGTTAAACGTTCGCCGGTTCCCGCCTCCTTCTTCCCTGAACAAACAAACTGCCGTTACACAGAGCAAGAACAATCACTGCTGTACTGCTGATGTTGTGGTCCGGGAAAAGTCTTTTCCAGCTCGCTCCGTTAGTGGTGAAGGAGTTGCTGAAGCCGTCCGTCTCCCACCACCCGCGAGAAAAACCCAGGCTGAATTATCGACTTTTGACAAACACCAAGGTCGTGTGGTAATGTAATTGCTCTCCGAATCCACATCTCTGAGTTTTCAAGAATATATCACTTCAAAACTCACTGTTTATATCCTTTATAGACCCCTGCAGAGCACTGTACGGTTGCGTGAGCTGTAATTTGCATTTCTAGACTTGTATTTCTTTAAAAACTGGCAAGTGTTTACAAGAGCAAAATATTTCACCACCGCTCAAAAAATAAAATAAAAGCACGTAAACATTTGAATTGGGCTGTTATTCAAGGCAGCATTTATTCTTATCATACTAAGCATATGACATTTTATTGACAGCATACAATCATGTTATGATTGCACGAGATATGCACCACGAGAGCAGCGCGTTCAGATCACAGAACTCTCCTCCACCGTGAATAAATAACAATCCGAATGCACGAGGTTTTATCACTGACACTGAGGTGGTGTGCTCAGTTAACATGAGAATCAAAGGCGAACGGCGCGTGACATACGTCACGACCAAACGTTAGTGATTGGTTAGGCAGATCCAGAGTGACTCTTGGCAGATCCAATAGTTTTAAACTTCAACAGAGGACCGCCTTCAAGGAAGTAAACGCTTGTCAATGGAGAGTGGCCAGACTCTATGTACAAATGAAATGTACGAGAGTCTGGTAAAACCAGGCTAATGCACACCCCTAGTTCACACCAAATGCAAATAGAGCATCTGGAGCGAGTGATTTCAATGTTAAGTCAATGTAAAGACGCGTTGACGCGGGTCTGGAGGTCCTGCGGTGCGATACACGCGAATCTACCATCTTGCACGAGTGGACCAGAAGCCTGCTTGCTGCTGTCACGTGGTTAAGTGACGTGATGAGAAACCCTGCATAAAAATACTACTGTTATTGTGTCACAATTTAGTTTTAAGACTTTTTCAGGTGAGAATGTAGTGGTTTATTTATAAAGAGAGTGCCTATTTTAAAAAAAATAATCTTGCGTTTTTGGAGTTGTGAGATCCAGGTGTTCATTAACGGTGAGAGCAGCCTTTCCTCGGCCAGTCCTTCTAATGTTTGCCGCTGGTTCTGAGTGTGTCTGTAGTGGTTAAACATGAGATATAATTCATCTTGTGTAGATCTAACAGGTGATCTTTAGTGTCATGAATCTATAATTTGTTGTCTGCCAAATCGTTTTGACTGAGGGCAAAGAGATGTTCATAACATTATTTTTTAGGCTATTTAAATATACATGCAGTGAAGATAATGTAGTTAGTGCGTTGCCTGAACCACATTTGTGTTGCTATTAATGTTTAGTATATTTTTTAATGAAAATGAAAGCGGCAGAGTGGTGTTTTATGACATATTTCTCCTGGAGCAACTTGAACGCGTCAACAAGACGGGGTAGACACGATTGAGACAACTAGACGCGAATTTGACACTCTATTCGCATTTGGTGTGAATGCAGCATAAGAGGCCTGAATTCCCCATTTGTGCCCAAATTTTTCTGAATGGTTTAAAGCATAGTCATGTTAATGGTGTCCCAATGTGAACATTTTACTGCATTTATTTTCCCCAGTTTTTTTTATTCTTTTTTTTTTTTCCTTTCTTGAAATGTGTCTTCAATGTGTGGCAACTATAGTTGCCGGTTGGCAAATATGTTGTATGCGCCTCTTCAGTGTCAAATTTGAATAGGAGGAGAACACATACTGACTGTAGTAGGTGAATGTAAACTCATTACTTGTCTGAATTTCAACATTATAATTGATTCATTCTGTAAATATTTCATCTTATACTGTATCCCAAGTTGTACTGGTAGCCATCCCAAAAGAGACAACAAGGGTGTAACATGATATGATTTCCTAGCATTCATTAAAAAGCTTGCAGCAGCATTTTGTACCAGCGTCTTTAATTTTGGACCACTGTCTTTATCTGTCGATCAAATATGAGGGATGAGTCAAAAATGACTCCCAAGTTCTTTACTTGATCAGGTAGACCTTCCATGGGCCTAAACTATCGTTTACCATCTTGCTACAAGCTGAGCGACCAAAAATAATAATTTCAGTTTTATTTTCATTCAATTGAACAATATTATCAGCCAACCAAAACTTTACTTCCTCTAGACACTTTAAAAGTTTCGTTGGAGTGTCGTGAGCATACAGATGGCAAGAAATACCATAATTCTTAAAGATCATTCCCAAAGGGAGCATGTACAGTGACAACAGGACTGGACCTAGAATGGAGCCTTGCGGGACCCCACAGGTAAAAGGTGCTGAAACAGAAAACAATCTTCACTGAAAAATATCTACTTTCCAAATAAGAAGCTTTGAGCATTCTCACCAATCCCAATATAGTGTTATCATTTCAGCCAGAGGAACAGAGGGAGCTCTTTAATTAAAAACAGGAGTTATGATGGAGGAGGCTATATTTTATGACATATGCACAGCTAAATATGCATATCAGGCACTCAGACGAGGTGTATCAACAGATAAAATATGTAACCCAGACGAGGCTCGGTCAAGCCCCGGAAGTAACAGTAGAAACATAGCTAATGATGTGGTGGAAAGAAGGTTCACATTGGCAGCAATAACTGAGGAATCCAATGAACAGTTCTGTCAGGTCCATTAAGTCAAGAACACACGAGACAATAAAAATGATTTAGAAATTTTTATTGAATACATGCAATCAGTTGATGAATCTGAATTAAATTTGTTTTTGGCGGTATGGCTCTGTTCGGGGAGTCCTCTGACCTTTCATGAGCACCATGAAATAGCAGAGAGTCAGAGGACAGCAGCAGCATCAGGGAACGCTTACGAGTTTAGGACTGGGAGAGCTTAACTATTCCCCCACGAACAGAGCAGCAACGATGGCAAATCGAAATGCCACGTTATACACGACAAGAGGAGGTGGGGAGGTGGCGGGCTGCAAAAAGCGAACGCAAGTAGCGAGAGCGAACTGAATCTGCTTTAAATAGCGCCCTGTTTTTAGCTTAGCCATTTGCAGCGAGGGGCGTTGAAACAGCTGATGCAAAACAGCTGATGCAAATCAGCTGATGCGCCCGAATTGTTGCCAAAGCTTTAGCAGCGTCTTGACTACTTGGTCTGCCAGAACTGACGCTGACGCTCAATTTCTGTCAGGTCCATTAAGTCAAGAACACACGAGACAATAAAAATGATTTAGAACTTTTTATTGAAAAAATGCAATCAGTTGATGAATCTGAATTAATTTTGTTTTTGGCGGTATGGCTCTGTTCGGGGAGTCCTCTGACCTTTCATGAGCACCATGAAATAGCAGAGAGTCAGAGGACAGCAGCAGCATCAGGGAACGCTTACCAGTTTAGGACTGGGAGAGCTTAACTATTCCCCCCAAACAAACCATACCTGGCAATCCTCTTGAGAATGACACAAGAGGATGGTGTAGAAAAATGCTTATGAATTTATGAATGAATTACCATTGGTGCAATATGGTTCTGTTCGAATGAGTCTCCTGACCATTCATGAGACCATGAATTAGCAGTGAGTCAGGGGACAGCAGCAGCATTGGTGGACGCTCATATGGTTTAGGACTAGAAGAACTGAACTATCCCCCCCCAAACAAAACCGCTATGCCCTTCTGTGATAAAAAAACGAAAGATGAAAAAGCATCCGGTAAGCGCATCCAGGGCAACAGTCACTAGAGCAGAAGAAACACAAATAAAGTTAATCATATGAGGCACTATTATGATTTATTTAGCGAACCAATCAGGAAGCTGAGCTCATGGCCTTCTGAGCATCAAGAATGGCCCGAACGTCAGGACGGAGGTACTGTTCATAAGCAGCAGATGACCACCGCCCCATGGCTTTAAGGGTTAAAACCGGAGCAGATGCCGCCGCTGTAGTTGCTGCACCGATGCGTAGAGAATGAGCTGTATAACGGTCCGGAGGCAGTCCGCAGAATTGGCAGAGGAGTCGTAGGTGAGAAGCGAACCAGGCTCTAGACATTTGTTTCCCCGTCTGCGTGACAAACAGTGGTTCCTGCGGACCAGCACTAGGACGGCACCTTAAGTAGGTCATCATGGAATTCAGAGGACAAAAGACAGTGTTAGACTCAGAAATATGTATAACAACACCTTCACCATTTCTAGCAGCTTTGGAGTGTTTCAGAAACAAAGTGAAATGGTGGTCGTTAATTGAAACATCAGAAATTGTCAGATTCTGATTTGGGTCAAAAGAACATGTACGTGAAGAAATTTCACCACCCCTTAGAAAACCGAAAAAAGCTGTGAGAATGACCGTCTCTAACAACTGATCGGTGTAAGGCCCAAAACACCCATTCCGTAATTGAGAAATTATTTGTTTGACTAAAGGTAAAGTAAAAGGGAGACGTTTATGGAGATAGATTTGTGTCTTTATTACATGTGATAAAATAAATGATCCGAGAGAAAAAAAAAAGTTTGAGAGAAAAAGTTATCACAATGATAGCAAAAAAGCATTTCATGAGAGAAAAAAAAATATTTGAGAGAAAAGGTTTTCATACCAATAGCAAAAAATTATAATATTTGAGACAAAAAAAAGTTTTGAGAGAAAGTATTTTCTCATAGAACATTAAAAAAAATACATTTTAAATTTTTTTAATTATTTCTGAGAAAAAAAATCTCTCTCAAAATACTTTGAAAAAACTCTCAAATATATATATTTTTGCTATCAGTGTGAAAACATTTTCTCTAAAAAAAAAAGCGTTTCTCTCGAAACTTTTCTCGATGGGCAAGGCAAGGCAAGTTTATTTGTATAGCACATTTCATACACAGTGGCAATTCAAAGTGCTTTACACAGAAATTAAATAAAAATATTACAGTTATAATAGGAATTAAAATAAATAAAAATAAAGAAAAAATAAAGAGTATAATTAAAAAAATAAATAAAAACAGGGTTAAATTTAAGCATATAAATTAAAATGCAAGCAGTTCGGACAAAGCACGTACAGTGGCACAGTGCTCATTCAGTAAATGCACAGCTGAACAGATGTGTTTTGAGTCTGGTTTTAAAAGTGGCTACTGTTGGAGCACATCTGATCTGTTCAGGAAGCTGGTTCCAGCTACGGCTGGCATAATAGCTAAAAGCAGACTCTCCTTGCTTTGAGTGAACCCTTGGTATTTCTAACTGACTTGATCCTGATGATCTGAGTGATCTGTTGGGTTTGTATTTAATCAGCATATCTGCAATGTATTGAGGTCCTAGGTCATGGAGTGATTTATATACAAGTAATAGCACTTTAAAATCGATCCTAAATGTAATTGGAAGCCAGTGTAAAGACCTAAGGACTGGTGTGATATGGTCATATTTTCTGGTTCTGCTCAGAATCCTGGCAGCAGCGTTCTGTATGAGCTGCAGCTTTCTAATGGTCTTTTTGGGAAGGCCGGTGAGGAGACCATTACAATAGTCCACCCTACTGGTAATAAAAGCATGAACGAGTTTCTCTAATTCTTGCAATATTTTTGAGATGATAGTAAGCGGATTTAGTTATTGCTTTGACATGATTATTGAAACTCAGGTCTGACTCCAAAATCACACCAAGATTCCTGACTTGATTTTTTGATTTCAGACCTTTAGCCTCAAGATATGCGTTCACCTTGAGAATTTCATCTTTGTTTCCAAATGTAGTAATTTCAGTTTTGTCTTTGTTTAACTGAAGAAAGTTTTGGCACATCCAACTGTTAACTTCATCAATGCATTTACATAGAGAGTCAATGGGGCTGTAGTCATTAGGTGATAGGGCTAAGTAGATCTGGGTGTCGTCAGCATAGCTGTGGTAAGCCATTTTGTTATTTTTCATTATTTGGCTCAGTGGCAGCATATACAGGTTGAATAGGAGTGGTGCAAGAATTGACCCTTGTGGGACTCCGCATGTCATGGATGTCCACTCAGACTTATGGTCACCTATACTCACATAATAGCCTCTCCCTTCTAAGTATGACCTGAACCATTTGAGGACCATTCCAGAAAGCCCGACCCAATTTTCTAGCCTGTCAAGAAGTATGTTGTGGTCAACAGTGTCGAATGCAGCACTGAGGTCGAGTAGTACCAAAATTGATGTTTTGCCTGTATCTGTATTGAGGCGAATATCATTATCATCTTAATGAGGGCCGTCTCTGTGCTGTGATGTGGTCGGAAACCAGATTGAAAATGGTCAAAGTATCCGTTTGAGCTTAAGAATTTGTTCAGCTGACTGAAAACAACTTTTTCAATGATCTTGCCTATGAAGGGGAGATTTGAGATTGGTCTGTAGTTGCTCAGTATGGAGTTATCCAGATTTCTCTTTTTCAGGAGAGGCTTTACTACTGCGGTTTTTAGGGAGTTTGGAAAAGTCCCAGAAAGAAGTGAGGCGTTTACCACTTCTAGGAGATCTGCTTCTAAACAGTTAAACACACTTTTGAAAAAAGAAGTGGGGAGTGTGTCAAGGGCACAGGTTGATGTTTTAAGGTGCTGTACCGTTTCTTCTAAAATTTTACCATCAATTGCTTCAAATCAGTCATAGTAACTTTCTGAGGTTGTGGTCTGATCTGATTCACCCCAGAGAAACTAAAGGATGTGCTGATCGCATTTCTGATGTTATTGATTTTCTCTGAGAAGAAGAAAGCAAACTCACTACATTTGCTGTCTGAGAGCATTTCACTGGGAATGTGACTCGGGGGGGGGTTTGTTAGTTTCTCTACAGTAGCAAAAAGAGTGCGCGTGTTGTTTATGTTTGTTTATAATATTTGAAAAGAAGGTCTGTCTAGCTTTGCCTAGTTCCACATTGAAAGCACAAAGACTGTCTTTATAGATCTTTTATAATGGACTACAAGTTTTGTCTTTCGCCACAGTCAGCTTTAGTCAGAATTTAGTCCATTGTCAAGATCCATTGTTCTCTGCAGTGCTGGTCCCTCCACGAATAAACTATTCAAAATTTGTCTCCCAGTTGGGCCTTCTCATAGTGTTTTTTGAGGAGATATACCCCCCATATAAAGCCAATTCTTGGTGTTCCCAAAGACCATCCATTCTGTCTTCATTGTGGACAGCGGCGGTCGGATGCCAACAGACATCTGCCGGGCCATCCGTACCGGCTGGGGGTTCCGATCCTCCAGGCCCTGAACCGCCCGACCATGATGGAACACTTTCAGGAACTTAAAGATCACTCTGACCGCGGCCCTGAACTCCTCATCCGCTGACACTCTGCCCTCCACTTCTCTTCCTGCCATTTTCACACTGCTAGGGTTAGGGTTACCCTAACCAAAGTTTTTATCGATATTTCGAGATTCCTCATGACCCTGCCAACTGGGTGAAAACCAAAGTTTTCATCGATATTCCCAAATCTGATGATCTTACCTACTGGGTGAAAACCTCATCGATGTTTCCAAATCTAATGATTTATCAAACTTCTATCCCCTTCTCCAGGACATGTCACCTCGACCGTGGTAAGTTCTCGAAATTTCCGGGAACGCTACTTATGTTATCTCTCCTCTAGAAGACACCGAACGATCTACTAATCACTCCTTTGAGTCCAACGCGAACCAGGAAAATCTACTTTTTCTATTTCGAAATTCAAGGGACCTCCCCTCACTTAGTTCATACAAAACCAAAGTTTTCATCGATATCAAACTGGGTGAAAACCGAAGTTTATCGATACTTTGCAACTCAAGGATTCTTCAAACTGGGTGAAAACCTAAGTTTTTAATCGATATTTTGAGATTCCTCATGACCCTGCCAACTAGGCAAAAACCAAAGTATCTATCGATATTTCGAAACTCAAGGATCTTTCTTTCTAGGTGAAAAACCAAAGTTTTTTTATCGATACCTCGAAACTCAATGATGGCTGGATAGAGCTGGATAAAGGAGATTCAGAAATGGGGATAGGTCTTCGGACAACCGTCCCACATCTTCCTAACCCTAACTCCCAACCTATTCCCACCAAAACAGTAACTCAACAGCAAAAATCAGAAATTCTCCACCGCTGCTCGGTTATTCAGACCCCTAACCCAGGGCTGGATCCGAACGGGGTGTAGCATCGAGGGTTGACCCGGACAACAGGTGACTGGGGTAGGTTTTAGGTGGTTTGTGTTGTGGGTGTATATATATATATATATATATATATATATATATATATATATATATATATATATATATATATATATATATATATATATATATATATATATATATATATATATATATATATATATACAGTCGTGGTCAAAATTGTTGGCACCCCTTGTAAATATGATCAAATATGGCTTTAAAAAATAAATCTGCATTGGTTATCCTTTTTATCTTATATTCAAAAAATTCACAAAAATCTAACCTTTCATTGAAGTAAAAAAATTGAAAATGGAGGGTAAATCACATTATTAAATAAATGCTTTTCTCCAAAACACGTTGGCCACAATTGTTGGCACCCCTAAAAACTTTTATGAGTAAAATATCTCTGAAGTATATTCCCATTAATATTTAAAAAAATTTAGCACACCAGGGTGACAAGGAACATGAAATTGTCCAGTTATATATAAGGAAGCACAAAGTCCAATTTCCCTTAATCATTCATCACAATGAGTAAAACCAAAGAATATAGTTCTGATGTGCAGCAACAGATTGTTGAGCTTCACACAATAGAAAGTGGCTGTAGGAAAATAGCTAAAGCATTGAAAATTCTCATTTCCACAATCAGGGCAAAAATTAAGAAGTTCCAATCAACTAAAGATGTTACGAATCTGCCTGGAAGAGGACGTGTGTTTATTTTGTCCCAATGCATGGCGAGGAGAGGAGTTTGAGTGGCCAAAGACTCTCCAAGGATCACAGATGGAGAATCGCAGAGATTAGTTGAGTCTTGGGGTCAGAAAGCCTAAAAAACAAAAAAACAAACCCATACATCACCATATGTTGTTTGGGAGGGAGTCAAGAAAAATCCTCCTCGCTCAACCAGAAACAAACTCTAGCATATTATATGTCAGACACAACTGGAACTTCAGACGGGACCTGGTTCTGTGGTCAGATGAAACTATAAAAAGAGCTTGTTGGCAGCAAATCTACCAGAAGGGTTTTGTGCAAACAGGGATAAAAAGTACCCCATGCCCACGGCTAAAAATACCGCTGGAACTTTAATGTTGAGGGCCTATTTTTTTGCTAGAGGTCCTGGACATCTTGTTCAGACACATGGTATAATGGATTCTAGCAAATACCAACAGATAAAAAATAAAAACCTGACGACCTCTGCTATAAATCTTATAATGGGCTGTGGTTGGATCTTCCATCAGAACAATGATCCCAAACAAACATCAAAATCAACACAAAAATGTGTCACTGAACACAAAATTAAGCTTCTGCCATGGTCGTCCCAGTCACCTGACCTGAACCCTATAGAGAATGAGTGGGCTGAAATGAAGAGAAGAAGCACCAACATGGATCTGTTCATCTGAAGGATCTGGAGAGATTCAGTATGGAGGAATGGTCTCTGATCTCTTGTCAGGTTTCTCCAAACTCATCAGGCATTTTAGGAGAAGACTCAGAGCTGTTATCTTGGGAAAAGGAGGTTGCAAAAAGTATTTAGTAAAAGGGTGCCAACAATTGTGGCCAACGTGTTTTGGAGAAAAGCATTTATTTCATAATGTGATTTACCCCCCATTTTCAATTCTTTTACTTCAATGAAAGGTTAGATTTTTGTGAATTTTTTGAATATAAGATAAAAAGGATAACCAATGCAGATTTATTTTTTAAAGCCATATTTGATCATATTTACAAGGGGTGCCAACAATTTTGACCACGACTGTATATATATATATATATATATATATATATATATATATATATATATATATATATATATATATATATATATATATATATATATATATATATATATATATATATATATATATATATATATATATATATATATATATATATATAAAAATATATATATATATATATAAACCATGGCTTGGTATATACATGGTATAAAAACCAGTCAGGCAAGGCAGCACATTTTAATGTACCATTTATTTATAATTTACAAAAAACTATGGAAACTGAAAAAAATAAAACTTAAGGTACATTTAGAAATCAATCCTCTTCTTCGTCATCAGCAAAATACTGAAGGAAAGGAAACACATCACAAAATATTAATACGATAACTGTCACCACATTACTGAGGTGAGTAGATAAAATCACTGTTTTACAAAGTGCAACATTACATCTTCATCATCAAGAAAAGGAGGTCGAGGGAGAAGGAGGAGGTGGTGGAGGAGGTGGCACATCATCAAATGACGAACTTAGCTCATCGCCGTCCTAAAAAAAAAAACATTACAAGGTGTGAACTGTATTAGTAATTTTATAATAATAATACTACACGGTCTGAAAACATATTCATGGCTTAATGACAAAGGTACCCGACTCACGGATCTTGAAATTATTACAGTAGGTGCCTAAGGTGAAAAAAGTTGAATAAATGATTAACTGATTGAAAGTGTTAAGTATTATATTTTATGAAATGTATTAATTGTAATTACCATGCTGTAGCTACTAACCCCGCTATCACTGGACCTATCCATTTTTGTGACTTGAGAGGGGATTTTGTGGGTGGGGCTTGTGTTCAACTTGAGTGTGTTGACTTGGGTGTTCTGGAAATCTTTTATATAATCCAAACAGATATGTCCAATTCCCGAGTACACGTTTTATATGTACATCCTTTATGGTATTTAAAATTTAAACAGTACTATCAAGAGTGCAAAAACAGCAGGCACATACAAAATAAAACCTATATAAAAGGAGGTCCATAGCACATGGCGCTGGCTGGTTAGGTAAATTAAATCCAAGAAGCAGATGAACCACCGCAAGGAAAATCCCCACGATGGACAAACCACAACTGGTTGAGCACAGTCCTATGCGCTCCGGCCGCCACCTTTTAAATACATTTCATTAGGAAAGCCAACGCTGTTTTAAACACACTCACAGCACTGTAAAAATTCTGCCCGGGCTGTTGCGACGCGGGCTATCCAAACTAGGGCTCACACAACACGAAGGGGTAGGTTTTAGTGCAGCATTTCGGCGAGGGACCGGCATCCAAAGGTCCACAAAAGCTCCCTGAATTTTTCTTTGGCTTTCCTACACCATTCACCCACATGGTGGGGTTAGGGTTAGGTTTTTTGGAAGGAAATAATATAATAATAGCAACGTCTCCCCCCAGGCAACCTGATCTCAAGTCACCCAGTTTGGTTTAGGGAGAACGCAGAAAATGCACAGGCCGGCGCATGTTTTTTGAAAGGATCAGCAGGCTTCCCTATCTTTCCCAATATCAATTTCTCATTTCCCAGGGGTTCCAGTCCCAAACCAGTACCTCACAGTTCTTTTGCCAACTCAGTACTCATCTTGTCAACCAAAAGTTTAGCACCAGGCCCCTTAATATCCGTACATTTATCCTTATACGTAACCAAACACAGTCAGGAATACAAAAGTCTTCAACTGGACTTGGTCCCAACCAGCGAATCAAACCACACCCCAAGGAGTTATGGCCCAATAATCCTGGCCAGGCATCGTATTCCCATAAGCTTATTCGCTTTCCTTCCCCCAGACATCATCAAAACCCTCCAGTTTTCAAAAGGAACACATCCTCAGTGGTGTACCTCCGGATCATTGGGTGTTTCGGCTCTTTAAACACCATACACCCTCCTCAGAGGCGGCCCGCCCAAGGGGATCAGCCCTCGGCGTGTGTTCCTCCCCATTTAGCTATTCCCCATTTAGATAGGGTTAGGGTTGCTGGGCCTGGCCCCACACTTCCCCAAACTCTAGAACTAAACCCCCACACGCCCGCACCCTACCCCATGAAAATAAAACCCATCATGCCCTCCTCCAGACCGACTTTAGCAAAAAACATTGGTGGGTGAAGAGCCTCCACTGAGACTGCGACGAGCAGAACTGATCCGGACTTGGTATATACAATCTCGATGAACCAGAGCTTTACCCCGTAGGCATGGGGATCAGCAAGTCCACCTGACGGGTAGGTTCAGAATCCTTACTACGGCTCCCTCCCCACCAAACCCAATGCTCGGCTAGGCCGAAATGTAGCTGGAAACCAGCTCCCCGCTCCAGCCGTCGTCCAGGCCGGAAAGGAAACCGAGTAGATAAACCCGAGCCCCTGATCCATCATGGCTGTGATAGTTAGAATAAGGCTAGGATCAACGTAAGGACCGATCTGACCCATGTCATTGATATCAGGGTTCGACAGTTAGATCCAGATGAGAGAAAAAAGCTAAGATACCTCCCTGTAGTCGGTTGTTAAACCATTACTCCCGTTCCTCTCCCACCAAACCCAACGTTACGCCAGGCCGGAAAGAAAACCGTAGATAAACCCGAGCCAATGATCCATCATGGCTGTGATAGTTAGAATAAGGCTAGGACCAACGTAAAGACCGATCTCCCCCGTGTCACTACTCCCTCCGGGCTGTGACCTTTAGAGTTAGGGAAGAATGAACGCAGGGGCAAATTCCACTCCTATCCCCAGCCGCCACGGCCAATACCAGCGAAGGATGAACGCAGGAACAAATCCCAATGCATCTCACAAATCCATTAGGGTTGTGAGGGTAGGTTTAGGAAAAGGATGAGTGCAGGGACAGACCCCAATGCATCTCACAAATCCATCAGGGTTGTGAGGGATAGGTTTAGGAAAAGGATGAGCGCAGGGAGAGACCCCAATGCATCTCACAAATCCATCAGGGCTGTGACGGGTAGGGTTAGGTATAAACCACTGATCCATCAAGACTGTGACGGGTAGGTTTAGGCAGAAATGGGTGTGGGGATAGATCCCAACCCACGCCACTGACTCATCAGGGCTGGGACGGGTAGGTTTAAGGAAAGCAAATGATATGTCCAAACTACGACAGGTAGTAATAGGGAACGAAATGTCAACCTGAACTTGTGACAAGTAGATACTCTAGAGAAGCTTTTTCAAGGTAAAAAAGGCTGGATACTTACCGCCCTCCCAAGCAACCTTTCGTTAACACCGCAAGGTATCCAGGTTGCCCGAGAAAAGCCTGTGAGACACGTCTGCCCTCTGGGCCCTTTGTCAGAGAAAATGTTCTGCTGACTTAACCTAGGAAATCCTGCCCCGGGACAAAGGCAAGACTTCCAAACCCCCGAAGAGGTTGAAGGTCCAGACTGGCGGATGCACATTCCTGCACACCAAGCTTCTACCAGTCCTTCCCTCTGCCGATTCACGCAATACCGCACCAACATAAGTCTTACCTTTCAAGCACAACTCGTCGATTCCAACGCCCAAGTCCTTCCAACAACACTCCTCCTCTCCTTCAAATCCACTGCCCTTATGTCCCAAACACTCACTGAACCAACCCCGCCACCTCGTCCACGGTAGGTTCCCTGGCCCCGCCCCCCTGCAGCTGTCCCCACTCCCACCAGTAATACCTCGTTACAGAACTTAAGACTATATACCCAAACCTAATTTTTTACGGATCATTCTGAGCCCAAACACCTATTCTCCTGGGTCGAATGTGCCATTTTTATAGCTTAATCCTGATCCAATCAACTTGTAATCCGGGTGAACATCCAAAGTTTTTTCTCTCTCTTTGGTTTTTATCCACAGTGAGTTTTCTCGAAATTTCCTGGGAACGCCCTCTGCCGTATCCCCGAAAAATCACCCGACTTTTAGTGAAAACCGAAGTTTTCCCCTATCTTTCAGACCTGCAGGATCATTACCTGTTGGGCGAAAACCGAAGTTCTCATCGATATTCCATGCTTTTACCCAATTGATCCCCTCCTCCTAACCCACCACCTCCTCCTCGGTAGGCTTTCTCGAAATTATTTTGGGTTCCCAGAACCCTTTCCTGGCTGGGCAAGCCCAGAAGCTATTATCCAATTTTGAAGCCAAAAACTCTACTACTCCCCATTTTCCGCTGGAAATCTACCAACATTCAGTAGGAGCAAACTTGGCAAAAAGCTGGATCCCGGAGATTCAGCAACGAGGATGGATCTTAGGATAATCATCCTACCCTTTCCTCGATCATCATGTTCTCCATTATTTTATTTTTTTATATTTTCAAATTAATTTACTTGAATATTTATTCCATTGACTGAAACTTATAATTCAGTTATCCTCAAATTATATATTCATTTATTGTTCTTATTCGTTTATTTTTTATTTTTCGTTGTTATTTCCATTTTTTACTAAATATGATGATCCAAAACCGCAACCAAGGAATCTTCCAACAATTCCCCTTCCCAACCTATTCCCACAAAAAAATCGAACTAAACCAAATCCCGTCCCCTTAAGCCCACTCCGCCCCTACACCCCCCCCCCCCCCCACCCCCCCGTGGTGCTCATAGGCTCCTCAACCAATGCTGGAGCATGGCCTGCGCCGTCTGCGGGGTCCAGTGGATCTTGTCTGTTTCTGTCTGGAAGCTGCTTTCCGGCAGCGGGGGCACACTGCACCCCGTCCCCATAATCAGTTCATTGATCAACCTTAGGTTGCTCTTCTGCCACTCTGGCAGGCTCTTATTGTAATTTAGCACCGGGATCCTGATGATCGCATTGGGAAATGTCTTGGCTGCTACTTCCTGTAATCTCCCTATCGCCTGCTTCAGGTTAGCCCGATCCCCTTGTCTCCTGTTGTTCAGGCCAAAAGAAAGGAACAGGTGCCTAACCCCTGGGGAAACCGGGGTCCTATGTTTGACCAGGGTATAGGCCTGAGCCCAATTTGCCCCCGGGAAAGAGTCTACCTCGACGTCCCCGTTGTCCACCACCTGTATCCTACTCAAGTTTGAGTCCCCGATCAGGAGAATTTTCCTGACCGGGGCCAACTCCCAATTGCGTCTGCTGACCTCATGGTGTTCATGCCTCAAATGCAGACTCTTCTCCCGATCCCTTGTCTCCCTCCGGTGTTCCTCGGCGGCCCGTATCTCCGGGGCCCGCTCCCTTCCTTCCCCTTTGTTCTCCGGCCCCTTGTCTTTCGTACCCGGGTCCTGCATCTCTTCCCCTGACGACCCAGCAGGGCTCTCGCCCAGCTCCAGCGCCTCCAAACTCAGTTCCTCCAACTGTTCTAACTCCCCCAGCTCCTCTAGCCCCTCCTCCAGGAGCTCATCCCCTCTTTCCAGTGCGTCCGGCTGCCCCTGCTGCGGCACCAGCTCTCCTTCCTGAGCTCACTCCGCCCCCTCCTGCTCCTCCTGTCCCCTACCCGGAGGAGGCCGGCATCTTTCGCCTGGGGAGCGGCACCGGCCTCGCCTCTGAGGTCGCTGCCTCGACCACCTGGTCCCCCTGTTCCTGTATCCGCATCTTCTCCGGCGGCCCCATCTCCTCTGTCGTCCCAGGGCCGGGTGCCTCTCCCTGTGCCTCCATCAGGTCCTCCCAGGGGCTCTGTGCCCCCTCTGCTGCCGCAGCCGCCCCGGGAGGCCCTGACATAATCCCTTCCACCTGGGCCGTGTCCAAGTCTACCGTGTGATTTCTCAAGCCTTTGATGTTTCTGCGGCCCCACCTGATCGCCACTTTCCAGGCCTCCTCCCAGCGCTCACGGGCCACCTCTTGCAGGTCCAACCTGGCCCCCCATAGGGCCTGTTCATAATGCCCCCACAAAATTTGGACACCCGTATGTAGCCAGTTTTTGGCATTTCCATATATAAGCCAGTTCGTCTCTACGGATGGCAATGCTGGCCTAACCCCCCCTGCAACCTGCCTGGCCAACCTGTCCATGTGGGCCGGCTGGCGGTTATGCTCCTCCAGCTCCCTTACTCCCAACTCATAGTGGTACGCCTTGAGGAATCTGAAGAACACCCTGACCGATCTTTTAAATTCTTCATTCGTGGCCATCCTGACTGACACAGAAAACACCCTGAGTGCTTGAAACAAGGTCCGTGTGGCTTCCCGAAACGAGCTGGGCTGTGAGCAGATTCTTTTAAACCTCAATAATTGGGATTTAATGATTCCCCTAAAGGTATGTTTAGGGTGGAAACTGTCTCTATGTAGTAAGGAATGTGTGTCGGTTTCCTTAAAATAGACTTTAAAGTCTAGATGACCCGTTTCTGTGAATCTAGGTCCTTTATATGACACAACATCTAAAAAGTTGACCTCTGACCTGTCTATACTGTATTTAACACTAATAGATTCCTGGTGTGCGTTGAGATGGGAGATGAAAACGAGGAAATCCTCCATTGAGTGGGTCCAGACTCCCCAGATATCATCCAAAAAGCGGAAGTAAGCTAGCGGTTTCAAGGCGGAGGTCGCGAGGTCCATTTGCTCCCAATCCGCCATGAAAATGTTAGCGTACGATGGCGCAAACTTTTTACCCATGGCCGTTCCCTTGACTTGTAAGTAAAATTTAGAGTCGAATTCAAAGTCGTTTTTTGTCAAGTTTATCTCTAATAGTTTTAGGAGATATTCATCTGGCCTATGGGGGTCGGGGTATTTTTTCATACAGTTTTGGACTGCCGTAATGCCAGTAGGGGTATCAATATTGGTGTATAGACTGTCTATGTCAATGGTGAACAAAAAGGAGTTTGATGGAATTTTGAGTTTGCCAATCTTGGAAATAAAATCGTACGCATCTTTTAAATAGCTTGGATGTCTGGTGGAGAGAGGGTTGAGGAAGTGCTCGATATATTCCGCGGTGCAGTATGTCTCGCTGTTACAATCGGACACTATTGGCCGGCCGGGTGGAACTACAAAAGGTACGCTCCATTTCGGCGATTCTTTATGGATTTTCGGTAACAGGTAAAATAGTCCTGGTCTGGGTGGGCCCTCACCCATCAGATACTTCTTTTGTTTACCATTTATTACCCTCTTTTGCACCATATCCTCTAATATATCTTCCACTTCCTTTGCAGTTTCCAAGTAGACTGGACCCTCGAGTGGACGATAATGATCGCGCACGGGCAGCTGTCTGAGGCCCTCCCCTATATAATGCGCCCTGTCTAGTATGACCGCAGCGTTACCTTTGTCAGCGGGTTTAATAACTATATTAGTGTTGTCGCGTAGCTCTTTGAGGGCTCTTTTTTTCCCCGGTGGTCAGGTTGGGGGTTCTGCCGATGCCCCAGTGAAGGCTTTTAAAGGCGTAGTTATCAGCCCTGATGACTTTGCCGATTTCTTTAGGCAGGCTGGACAACGGGGGCTCCCAATCAGATGGGTGGGTAAAAGGCACTTTTTCTTTGGAGTTCTTTTTGCCCTCAAAATATGTCTCGAGCTTAATTCTGCGATGATAAGACTGTATATCCGCCAACAATTTTTTTTAGGCATTTGGGAGGGGTGGGAATGAAGGAAAGGCCCTTCTCCAGAATGGAGGTTTGATCTTTCGTCAAGATCAGGGACTTAGACAGATTAATTATAAGTTTTTGGGGACCAAGTTTTGGGCTGTCGGGTTTTAGAAGTTTAAATGGTCCATCCAATGAGTAAACAGTGCCTATGGAGTGAAAACAGTATCTAAACCTTCCACAAATGCACGGGAGAGATCCACATGCGCACGCACCAATCCACAAATGCACGCGAGAGATCCACACACACAAAGCAATCCACAAATGCACGCGAGAGATCTACGCACGCACCAATCCACAAATGTATGCGAGAGATCCACACACACAAAGCAATCCACAAATGCACGCGAGAGATCTACTCGCGCACCAATCCACACAAGAGATCCACACACACAAAGCAATTTAATGCACAGTAAATCACAAGTCTTTTGCATTGGTGTTGTTCTGCCTTAGAATGCCCCTGAATATGCGCTTTTGTACCTGTGGAATCTTTTGAGACTGTTGTTCTGTGGCCTTGATTCACAAATGCACAGAAGCCTATCTGTATCTGTCCCCATTACCTGCAAAGATGCGATACGGTGTCCTTCCTCCAGAGGGCGCTTACCGGCCTTCGCGCTGAATCTTCCCATTACGTTTTCTGACTTGGCGAGACAACTTAAGTCTAAAAATGTTTCACTAAATATATACATGCAAATATAGAGTAAAAACAAACCCTTTTTTTAGTCTTCTACGTGAAATCAGCAAATATATAGCCATTCGGATAACAGGAAAGCATTAAAGTCTTTAACATTATTTCTGTAACTGTTAGCCATTAGGCCTACTAGGCTCTTTACTTTTGTTTATATTATTGTAGTTCTGAATGTACTTTGTAGTAATGTAATAACCCCTCCCCTCACACACATTAAATAGAAATGTATATAGTTTCAGCAATTACCTATATGTTTTGCTTTCCTTATGTTTTTTTAAAAGGATGAATGCTTCCACATAATTTAACCAACAAAGTAAAAGATTTCTTTCAAAAGAATCCACAAGTATTACCCTCAAGTAAACAATTATCAAGCAAACCATTACAGGCAAAATTTTAAACATGTGATTTGCCTCAGTTGCTCCTTTTGTGGTGAATCAGATGAACCGGTTGTTGTTAATCTTTTTTTATCTGTCCATTTACTAAAAAATTTTGGCAAAATACTTCATGAGTTTCTTTCTTCTGCTGAACACAAAGTAAGACGTTTTGAAGAGTGTCAGAAACCAAACAGTTAACAGAACCCATTCAATTCCATAGTAGAAAAAAAAAGTCAATGGCTACTGTCAACTGTCTGGTTTCCGACATTCTTCAAAATATATCTTAATTTGTGTTTAGCAGAAGAAAGAAACTCATACAGGTTTGAAACAACTTAAGGGTGAATAAATTATGCCAGAATTTCCATTTTTGGGTGGACTATGCCTTTTTCACCCAAATCTGTTTACTGACCTGTTTACACAGATGAAAAAAACATGTTGTTTGGCAATTGAACCATTAAATATATAGTTCTTTTCGTGTTGTTTCTAATACATTTTGCCTTGAATTGAGAATATCATTCAGTCTCATTAGTTAGTTGGTTTAAATAATATACCTTTTTTCCACTTTTACAATAGGGCTCGGGCGTCTGACGTCATTACTTTGCGTGGCGGCCATGTTGATGGCCTCATTTGCTGCTACTCGGACTACTGCGCACTGTTTATAGACGTGCTCCCTCTCAGTCGTGTGTCTTAATTTGGCGTTATTATTGGAAACCATGGTAAACCGTTGCTGCATTGTGGGGTGTAACACTGCATCACATAATCGCCATGGGAAAAAGGTCGAAAATGGATTAACTTTCCACCGCTTTCCTGCTTGGAGACGCAACCACGGAGACCAATTAGCCGAGGTAACAGAGTCGTCGGCTCGCTTGGATCGCGGCTGTAAGACAAACTGTTACCTGGGCATATGGTGTTGGCTGATCGTGATTGGAACCGTCCGCAACAAGTAAACTATTTTGTCAGATAAAGTAACGATTCACATGGTGTTGCCAAGCAAGGACGAAGACATGACATTCCTCTATAAGATTGTGTCTGTATGTTGTGCTCTGACAAACATGAGCCCTAGCGTTGTGCTGAAATAAATGTGCATTAAATACAGCCATAAGTGTCTGTTGCATCCATACCCACAATCTTCACAATAAATATACTTAAATCAGTATAATGTGCAAAAGCAAGAAGTGTCACACAATCAGATATTTTTCAGTGTTTATTTGCAAGTAGTGCAACCTGAGAACACAGAACGGTGCAGAATGCTTCAAGGTAAAAGGTTAACGTTACATAGGCTTCATGATCTGCAGCCCCTGAACCCATCCATTTGTGAACTGCAAATTTCATATGAATCCAAACCGTTAATAGTTCCAATTTTGTCCATATACCGGTCCCTGGCTTCCCTATTTAACGTATCCCGGTAAATTCCACATCCTTTTTGGGATTTTAACATAGTTTTTCTTTCTCCCAACTCTGCTTCTCCTCGTTCGATTTGCTGTATGTTTACATTCGCGAGGCCATCAACATGGCCGCCACGTCCCAGAATGCAACGCAGCGCCCGAGCCCTATTGAACTCTTAATAAACTTTGAAGTATTTTGCCGAAGCTTTTTAGTTGATTCAGCGTGAAGGCCGGTAAGCGCCCTCTGGAGGAAGGACACCGTATCGCATCTTTGCAGGTAATGGGGACAGATACAGAGAAGCCGCGTTTCCACCGCAGGAACTTTCCCCCGGAACTAGGAACTTTGGGGGGGAACTCGGTGTGTTTCGACCGCAGGAACCAGGGTCTAAATGAAGTTCCGGGTAAATATTTCCCCCTCCAAACGGCCCTGCTTGCGAGGTGGTACTTTTGAAAAGTTCTGGAACTTTCGGGGGTGGGACTTGGGCGCTGAACATGCCGATTGGTTGAGCGCACGCAGCATTTTTTTGCGAGGTGGGTTCTGCGTTCAGTAAATATTTTCTTTGCAACAATGGAGTTCAACAAAAAATTCGACCGATGGACCGACGACGAGGTTCAGGCTTTATTGAGCATATATGCGGAGGAGGACATCCAGCGGGAACTGGAAACGGCGACCCGCAAAGAAAAGGTATAACGTTACCTGATATAACCTAAGATATCGACTCGGTTCCAGTCACACTGGAAAACAGTGCAGAGAGAAGTTAAAGAAATTAAGACAAGATTACAAGAAATTAAAGGATCATAACAACCGGAGCGGTTCCAACCGGCGTATCAACAAGTGGTATGACCGCCTGGACGCGTTGTTGGGACACAGACCGTCCTTTTCTGGTGCAGCGGTAACGAAAGACTCGGCTAGTGCGTTGTTGGAAACCATCCAGGAATCAGAGTGGGTTGAAGGTAAATATCTCATCTTGGTATCATCTATTAAACTCGTTGCAGTAACTTTTTTCAACGTGCTTTTCCAGACGTAATGAGTGGCCCCAATGAATCGCAGGCAACGGAGACCAGCGTGTTTTCCCCCGCGGTCACCAGTACATTAGCTAGTGGTGCAACGGATCGCAGTTGATCCGTGATCCGTGCGGATCACGACCCACGGTTCGGGACGCACGTGACCCGCGGATTTATTGCGCTTTTTTTTTTTACTTGTGGATTAATCTGAATTGTTTAGCGATCGCAGACTAAAAGACCTTTTTTCTGCCGATATTGCTTTTTAAGTTATCTCATTCCTTTAAACTCGATGCTGAGTTTCAGAGAAACACTTGTTCACGTGAATAGGGCATGTCAGTGGCTAGCGGAGAAGTAGAAGAACTTGAAAAGCCTCCCGCATCATTCAAATCGCGTGTACGGGAGCATTTTGGCTTCCCGGTAAAATATAATGATGACGGGGTGGTGGACAAAACTCTAACAGTAGGCACTGTGGCACGAGAAAGCCGTATGAAAGTGGCGCATACATCGAGCATGGCACCTGCTGACGCCCGTTAAACATACTCCGTTTGCAGCGCGTATGCGGTGCCTATATTTTCCGTGCCCTTGTTAACGGATACTGCACGCGGCTTCGGTCGCGTAGCCGTACAGCTGTGCTGCGATCGTTTCCGCACAGGGTCTATCTTTTGATGTGCTGGCGCTGAATTAAAGTGACAGCGCATCCGCATTAAAACAAACATGTATCGATGCGAAAATCTAGTAATTCCACCACAGATGCATATAATGTAAAGTCCACTCGGTTTCAAAGTCATCACATGGCTTTTTTCCTCGAGTAAAGCAAGGAAAACGGCCTTTAAGTAAACAAGGAGAAATAATGGAGAGCACCTGTCCTTTCTTGGAGGTGGAAAAACAAAGTTCTTTATGACCTGCAGGATTTCTTGTAAAAAGATTTAAAAACGAAAGAAAAGCGTAAGTTTTAATTTAAAATGTTTGTTATTTTAACATAGTCTATTGTCTGTTTTGCAATTTGCATGAGCAACGTAATATTTACATCTAAAGTAGGCACTAGGCCATATAAATATAAAGTAATGAATTCAATAAAAAGTTGTTTAAGTGTAGTGCGTTTAAACATGATATCTATAAAACAGTGTATAGGCCTACAAAGAGAATTGCAAAGCTGACAAGTGTGAGAGGTTTACTCTCCCTGAGAATGTTGACATCCTAATCTTTAAAAGAAAAAAGCTCAGGCCCATTTTCATGTCTCAGGTTGTTTTTAGTCAAATTTGATTTATTCAGATGGTTATTTATTTTATTTTTTCTTTGTTAACACCAAAAGTTCCTTGTTAACCTTATAAACCATATAGGTTATGTTAACACCAAAAGTTTTCATGTAATAAATGGAAAGCAAATAAAAATAGTCTCCTCCCCCTTTTATTCTGATCCGAAAAATGATCCGATCCGTGACTCATGATCCGTAGTCGATCCGAACCGTGAGTTTTGTGATCCGTTGCACCACTAACATCAGCCCTCGTCCCGTGTCTCCTGTCTGTTCTTGGACAGTTTGTCCAGTCGTTCAAGAAGTAGCCACAATGACCAGCCGCTTGAATGAAGCATTTGCACTACCACATTTGTAATTTATATATTGTACGTGTTGGCACAGCTCTTGGACAGGTTACTGAAAAATACACTTTTTTTTATATTGTTGTTTTCACATTTTATATTCTCATTTTATTGTTCTAGTAATTTATTTGTCTTTGCACACTTTTATTTTAATTTTGTAAGAACTAATCTGTCTAAAATAAAGTAAAATGTGTAAAATGTCACTGTGTCTTTAATTTCCACATTCTAACTATATAACCACATTCTAATTGTATTCATATAGTGTAGGAAGCAAATAAAAGGGCTGCTGCTCGCAAGTCTTTCTGAATATGCACATAAACATATCTAGAAAACCCAAATATTATATTTTTAAATGTATAACTATGTGAATGTAGTATAATAACTTATAACCACAACTTAAGTGAAGCCATAAGTGTGGTCCTGCTTCATTTCAAATTTGAGGAAGAAGTCTCTAAAATTATGCATTTAATGAAGCATATTGTAATACTAGTCATGTGATTTTTTGTATTTTTGTTTTTTTTGTGAATGCTAAGAGATGTTATTGTGATAAAAAATAAAATACTTGCAGTCTAGTACCTAATCTTTCAACCGCCTAATTCAGTCTATTGTTTTCATTCAATTAACTTTTCACACATCTGTCATGAATGACTGAAACCTCATTATCCTTTTATAGAAAATATTTTGTTTTGGAATTGAGCTATTACAACACATTCAGATTTTGGATTGCCCATCATCCCATTTTGCATTCAAATGGTCAAACCAGGTGAAAGTGCACGTTTAAATAAGCAGTGTTTGTAATGTGTATACCAGCAAAAGCAGCGCTGCTTGCATCACCTCCACTTGTTATTGTTGCAGACAGTATCGCGCAAAAGTGATTACTGTCCTTCGGTGACTGGGAGGAGCAGTCACGCGCATTCCCACGTCATCGGATTAATTTGCCTAATCTTCCCGGTACTTTAGACCGCGGTGGAAACGCAGATTGTAGCAGGTCTGGGGGAGAAAAAGTTCCTGGGAAAAAAGTTCCTGGTACAAATAGTTCCGGGTAATTTCGGTGGAAACGCAGCTAGAGGCTTCTGTGCATTTGTGAATAGAGCCACGAAACGACAGTCTCAAAAGATTCCACAGGTACAAAAGAGAATATTCAGGGCAGGGGCATTCTAAGGCAGAACAACACCAATGCAAAAGACTTGTGATTTACTGTGCATTAAATTACAGGTACAGATAAAGCATTTGTGGATTGCTTTGTGTGTGTGGATTTCTTGCGTGCATTTGTGGATTGGTGCGCGCGTAGATCTCTCGCGTGCATTTGTGGATTGCTTTGTGTGTGTGGATCTCTCGCGTGCATTTGTGGATTGGTGCGTGTGCATGTGGATCTCTCGCGTGCATTTGTGGATTGGTGCGTGCATTTGTGGATTGGTGAGTGCACATGTGGATCTCTCGCGTGCATTTGTGGATTGGTGCGTGCACTTGTGGATTGGTGAGTGCACATGTGGATATCTCGCGTGCATTTGTGGACAGTTTAGATACTGTTTTCACTCCATACAGTGCCTTGGCCGTAGCCGGTCTCCAATGGACGCCATCACTCTCCACCCGAAAATGTGTGGCCGCCAGGAGGGGGATGGAGTTCATGTTCTTGCCGATAAAGCGATTCATGTGTTCAATCATTTCTCGTTCGGCTAGCGGTAGCGCTCTAGAGAAATTGATCAAGGGCACGATGACAGCTGTCTGCGGTAAAATCCTTCTCGCAGTTCGGTAGGCTTTTTGAATCTCCGCGATTGCTCTCAATTTATGTCTCTGTTTTCGGTTGTTAATACCAAAAGACAGGATGATCTGATCCGGGACCAGAGATACCGTGGCCTTTTCCAGCAGATTGCTCTCGTGTTGGAATTTTGCGCCCGGGAAGCACTCTATCTGGAGGTCTGGATCATCGTATTGAGGGAATCTAGACAGGTTAGAGTCACCAATTATGACCGTTTTCTTTTTAATCGTCAAGCTCCAGTCTATGAATTTTCTATTTGTGGTAATGTGACGTAGCGGGCGGTTCAGGGAGCTGGAATGTGGACTGTCGGGCGACGCGTGTAGCGTCACAGTCTGTAGCGTCGTTGTGGTCACTGGAGGCGGCACCGTTTGTTGTGCCGGTGGTGACTCGATTCTGTCTAAATCGACCAAGGGTCTAAGTGAGAATCGCTGTTCTGTTGCTGTCGGTATGGGAAGCGATATCTGTTTCAGAGCACTGGGTTCACCCTGCTCAACCCGTCTTGGGCTTGGGTCCGACAGAGGGTTGAGTTCTTTAAGGAACAGCGACAGTGGAGAAGGTATTTTCTCTGGGGTCGATGGGTCGTCAGAAAATAACCCGTCATTTTGGGAGTGATTCGGAGAGACAATGGGCGAAGATATCGGGGGGAAGGGGAGTCGTGTGGGGTCTGGTCTTCCGCCATCAGACTCCGGTAAAGTCTCTTCACCTCGTGGAGTGGACGCCATATTGTTAACCCGTGGGTCCACTACCGGAGGTGGGGAAATCCCAACAGAGAGTTCCGTCACGGGGTTCTCGTGACGGCTCTGTGGAGGCGGAGTTTTATCAGAGGTTTCCGCCCCGATTATGTTGTGACGGCTCTGAGGTAATGAGACAGTGAGAGAGTTTTCCGCCACTCGTGATAGGTGACGGCTCTTATGTGACTTTTTTTCTCTGCTCTATAGGTTCCACCGCCACAGCCTGTATGGGCTGGAGGGCTTCGTGGAGGTCCTGAGGAGGAGCTTCCTCCTCAAAAGACCAGTCCCCTCTGGCTGGAGGGGGTGTGATAGTGCGCTGTCGGGGGCAGAGAGTAGGAGAGGTTTGTATTGACACATTTTGGTGGCTAACATTCTGTCTTACAGGGTCAATGCCAACGGAGGGCTGGACTGATGACGGCGGTTGAGTCTGCAGAGGAGCTCGACTGGTGGAAGCGACCACCGCGGCGTAAGTGCGAGGAGGTTCTCTCGCTGGAGGCTCTGCAACGACATTCTGCAGCCGAAGCGCCGCTGATTAGTGGAAGTTCCGCTGAGATGAGTGCTTCCGCCTGCTCAATGGCTTCAGCGCTAACTCTGCCTCTATAATTTCTATCTGCCCAATGTGAGGCCACTTCAAAGGCTTCGGGCCAGTCATCTCGGTTGGTCTGAGTGCGAATTTTTTCTACAGTTAACTCGATAGTGGATTCGTAATGCTGTTCCAGAATCAACTGTGTGGTGTAGCACCAGTTTTTCGCATTGCCCTGCAACAGTTGTGCCACGCGCTCATTGCTAAACGCTGGTCTCACTGTCTCAATGAGGAGGTCCGTCAGATCGGAGAAGGTGATAGGTAGGTTATTCTCCACCTTCGTAGTGACATTCTCTAGATGGTGTATCAGACGGATGAGCTCGTAAAAAAGTTTGATGCAACCAAAGTTTCTCTAGATTTTTCGGAATTCAAAGATCACTCCCCTACCGATCAATTAACCCAAAGTTTTTTATCGATATCTCGATATTCCTCATGATCCTGCCAACCCGGCCAAAAACCGAAGTATTTACCGATATTTAGAGATTCCCCATGATCCTGCCAATTAGGCAAAAACCGAAGTATTTATCGATATCCCGAGATTCCCCATGATCCTGCCAATTAGGCAAAAACCGAAGTATTTATCGATATTTCGAGATTCCTCATAATCCTACCAACTAGGCAAAACCCCAAATTTTACTGATTTTTTTGAAAAACTTTCCTTAACCAGGATTTTTTTCGGCGATCAAACCCTTAATTGACATTTCGGAATTCATCAAACCCGACCAGTCCCTTCTCTAGGACCCGTCATCCCACCCATAGTACGTTTTTCGAAACTGCTTTTGGGCAAAAACCGAAGTTATCGATATTTTGCTAACTCCAACTAAGTTAAACAAAGGAGATTCAGATCCAGGGTTAGGTCTTCGGACCATCGTCCTAAATCCCCCCTGATCATCATTTTCTCCATTTTTTTATTTTTTATTCTTTATTTCTTAATTTCTTTTATTCTTTATTATTTGTTTGGACATTCTCATCCTCGTTTATTTTCTTTCTTTTATCAACTTAATTGTTACATTTTTTTCAAAAAAACAATAATCCCCTTAACCCCCAACTTATTCCCACAACAAATATAACCAAAAAATCACTGTCCTCCTCGTGCGCCTCCAAATTATCCCTGGAGCCCAGCAAGCCAGTGCCGAAGTATCGCTTCTGCTGTACCTGAGGTCCAGTGGATCCCATCTTTTTCCGTGATAAAACCTTCCTCTGGCAGGATGGGTAGGACCTGACCCGTTTCTGCAATCAAAGCATTAATTAAGGCCAGATTCTGTTTTTGCCACCTTGGCAAATCCTTGTTGAAATTCAACAAAGGAATATAGATCTTTGCTCTAGGGAAGGTCCTAGCCGCTGACTCCCGTAGTGGCGCCAGGCCCTGTTTTAGGTTGCCCCGGTCTCCCTGCCTCCTGTTGTTGATACCCACTGAAATTATCAGATGCCGGACAACCGGGGATACCGGGGTTCTGTGTTTCACTAAATTGTAGGCCTGCGCCAGGTTTATACCCGGAAAACAGTCCACCTCCACCTCCCTGTTTCCAATCTTGGGGAGCCTCCCCAAATTGGAATCCCCTATTATTAGGATACTCCTGACTGGAGCCAGCTCCAAGTTTTTCTCCCCATCAGGGTGGGTGTGTCTGAGGTGCAGGCTTAAGCCCTGCTCCCCAGTACCTTGCTGACCCCTGCCTTCTGTCTTCTTCCCTGGCGCATGCCCCTCTCCTACTGCTGCCTCTACGCCTTGACCCTCCTTTGCCCCTTCCCTCAAGTCCTCTTCCAAGGACCATGGGGGGCTTTCCCCAAGCTCCAGGGATTCCAGGCTAAATACCTCCTGCAGCTCCCCCTGCTCCTCAACTCCTCGGCTCTCCCGCGGCCCCTGGCCCGGACTCTCGGTCACTCCTATCAAACCCTGCTGCCCTTGTTCCTTGTTCTGGACTGGGGATCTCGCCGACCTCTGTTGGGCTGGCTTTTTTCACCTTGGCAGCGGCGTGGGCCTAGGTCCTACTGCCACTGCCATCCCTCCCCGTTCCTGAACCAGGATTTTGGCTGCTGGCCCTGGGTCCAGAACCCCCTGCTCAGCCACCTCTCCCATCATTTGCTGACTCTGTCCCAGGGGCCAGGTCGATGGTGCGCACCCTAAGCCCCTTAACATTACGGCGTGCCCACCTTGTCGCCACCTGCAACGCCTCCTCCCACCGTTCTCGGGAGACCGTTGACAACTCCTCCCGGATCCCCTGCAGAGCCTCCATATAATGGGAGCTCAGGATCTGGACTCCTGTGTGGAGCCAGTTCCTGGCATTGCCATAATTAAACCACTCTGTGTCCAGGGATGGAAACGCTGGCTTAGCTCCCCCAGCCACCCGCCTTGCCAATCCGAGCATATGTTCTGGCTGGCGGTTTTGCTCCTCTGCCTCCCTGACCTCTAGCTCGTAGTGGTAGGCCTTGATATACCAAGAAAACACTCGAACTGTCCTCTTGAATTCAGCGTCCGCATCCATCCTACCCAGTACAAACAAAAAATATATATATTACTCACTATCCCAATACCGCCCATCCTAAACAAAACCTAACCCCCTCCAACCCATCAGAGACGAACCAAGAAATGCTAGACCTGTCTGGGTTAGGTTTAGGGGTTAGGGGAAATCTGCACTCTCCACCCAACCGCTGACCACTAAAGATGGCTATGTGTTCTGCCCGTCACCCAACAAATACATTGAATGAAAAAATACAAAAACTGTCTGAGAAAGCCAACACGATCCCGTGAGAAAGCCAACATCGGCCTGAACACACTTTCAAAACATTAAATAAAATTATGCCCGGGTTGGGATGATGAGGGCTACATCAACAAGGGTTATTACCCCACTGAGGGTTAGGTTTAGAGTAGCATTTCGGCGAGGGACTAGCATCCTTGATGGGTTAGGGTTAGGTTAGGGTTTTTAAAATTACAACAGCTCCTCCCCGACCCAGCACTTGCTTAGGCCGGAAAGGAGTCTGAGGACAGGCACTGGCCGACGCTTGTTTGACTCTGCCGTCCCCCCACCTTAGGGGCCTTACCATATTTGGTATCGGGTCTCCATAAACAAAAAGACCCTCCCCCCCAGGAAATGCATGGCCTGTCTGGGCACACACACCTCCCTTAACTCTAATCTAAACCCCCCAACGAATCCCCATGCCCCTCCCCAAAAACAAAACCCCAACACGCCCTCCTCCAAGAAGCGACATCGGTAATTTACAAAAAATAATAATAATAATTAGGTGGGTGAAGAACTACAAACGTGTGATGGGTAGGGTTAGGTATAAACCCAAACTAATACAATAACCCTGTGATGGGTAGGGTTCGGTATAAACCCAAACTAATACAATATCCCTGTGATGGGTAGAGTTCGGTATAAACCCAAACTAATACAATAGGTCTGTGACGGTTAGGTTTAGGCAGGAATAGGTGTGGGGATAGATCCCTCAAAAAGTGCTACCTTAGCTTTGCGATGGGTAGGTTTAGGTATAAGCCACTGATCCATCAGGACTGTGACGGTTAAATTTAGGCAGGAATGGGTGTGGGGATAGATCCCAACCCAAGCCATTAACCCATCAGGGCTGTGACGGTTAGGGTTAGGTATAAACCACTGATCCATCAGGACTGTGACGGTTAAGTTTAGGTATAAACCACTGATCCATCAGGACTGTGACGGTTAAGTTTAGGTATAAACCACTGATCCATCAGGACTGTGACGGTTAAGTTTAGGTATAAACCACTGATCCATCAGGACTGTGACGGTTAAGTTTAGGTATAAACCACTGATCCATCAGGACTGTGACGGGTAGCTTTAGGCAGGAATGGGTGTGGGGATAGATCCCAACCCACGCCACTGACTCATCAGGGCTGGGACGGGTAGGTTTAAGGAAAGCAAATGATATGTCCAAACCACAACAAGTAGTAATAAGGAACGAAATGTCAATGGTCAACCTGAACTTGTGACAAGTAGATACTCTAGAAAAGCTTTTTCAAGGTAAAAAATTAACCAGTCAGTAATCATCCCCTAATCCCCCAAACGTAATGGTGAGGTAAATATTCCAGACACTGTCATCAGTAGTGTTCCCGAGCCTCATCGGGTGTTTCGGCACCTTACACACCAGACACCCTCCTCTCTGGCGGCCCGCCTTGGATGATCAGCCCAAGACCAGTGTCCCTTAGCCAATCGCTAAATCGCGCTAAGTCGAATCGGCAAAACCAATGGTTGCAATTCGGTCCAAAGTATACTATAGGCTCGGTTCTCTAGGGTTGTCAACGTTACACAGTACCACTCGTACCCCACTACAACCCCTTCCCCAACAACACATTTTTTTCAGTGTGTAAGCATGTTGGTGCACATGTGCTGATGCTTGGGCAGTGCTCATCACCGATAGAAGACTGGGCTACAATTAAGGCCTGTTAGCCCCAGGCCACAGTCCCTGCGTGCTGTCCAAGTGGACCCAGGGGGGCTGGATACTTACCGCTTCCCCAAACAACCCTTCGTTAACACCGCAAGGTATCCAGGTTGCTTGAGAAAAGCCTGAGAGAAACGTCTGACATCAGGGCCCTTTGTCAGAGAACAATTTCTACTGACTTAAACCAAGAGCACCTGCCCCGGGACAAGGGCAAGGCCCCAACAACCCAAACCGGGCCGAGAGTCGAGACTGGCGGATGCACATTTCTGAGCAGACATCATCCTTACCTGAAAGACAACCGTTAGGTGCTTCAATCCCTAACTCTACCCAACTGCACCAAAAAGTACCTCTTCTAGGACCTGTCACCTCACCCTGTAAGTTTTTTTCGAAAATTCTGCGAACGCTACTCCTCAAAGACTGGAGCTATAATCGATATTTTCCAACCCATGGATCATTATCTGACTGGGCAGCAACCAAAGTTTCTCTAGATTTTTCGGAATTCAAAAATCACTCCCCTACGGATCAAAACCCGAAGTTTTTATCGATATCTCGATATTCCTCATGATCCTGCCAACCAGGTCAAAAACTGAAGTATTTACCGATATCCCAAGATTCCTCATGATCCTGCCAACTAGGGTTAGGGTTAGGTTAGGGTTAGGGTTAGGGGAAATCGATCCAAGATCCGATCCCCGAAGGAGTCGGAAATGGTTATGCACTCTCCACCCAACCGCTGACCACTAAAGATGGCTATGTGTTCTGCCCGTCACCCAACAAATACATTGAATTAAAAAATACAAAAACTGTCTGAGAAAGCCAACACGATCCCGTGAGAAAGCCAACATCGGCCTGAACACACTTTCAGAACATTAAATAAAATTATACCCGGGTTGGGATGATAAGGGCTACATAAGCAAGGGTTATTACCCCACTGAGGGTTAGGTTTAGAGTAGCATTTCGGCGAGGGACTAGCATCCTTGATGTCCACTGAAGATCCCTGAGTGACCAAAGTCTGTTTGGACTAAGGTAAGTATTTTTCTTGGGCTCTGCAAACATCACACACACTCATGATGGCGGCCATTTTAGCTCATTCTACCTGTATTTGCAACGTTTCGACATGGTTTTGTCTTCTTCAGGCGCAGGCAATGACTGAATTATTTTTTTCTGAACCCACACGGTCTTATATACCCCGTGTGGGCGGGACTTCTCGCACTACCAACAAAGCTTAACCCTTTCAGCACAAAATAGTGTTTCATAAACAGTGTGATATAATAATCTTAATGGTAACCCTTTCAGCACAAAATAGTGTTTCATAAACAGTATGATATAATAATCTTAATGGTAACCCTTTCAGCACAAAATAGTGTTTCATAAACAGTATGATATAATAATCTTAATGGTATTTAATTT
This sequence comes from Gobio gobio, assembly GCF_949357685.1. NCBI lineage: Eukaryota > Metazoa > Chordata > Actinopteri > Cypriniformes > Gobionidae > Gobio > Gobio gobio. The sequence continues at coordinate 20,750,831 of NC_137097.1, read as the reverse complement.
TAAATAATGCTATCAAGTGTGCCAAAACAATAGGCACTTACAAACAAAAAAGTAGGCACTTACACAGACGTTTTATATTTTTAATCCCATGTTTTGTCAGGAGATGCATAGACATGGCGCTGGCTGGGTTAGGTAAGAGTAAGGATCCAGAATGCCAGCCGATCCGCCACAAGGAAAAAACCCCACGACGGACCAGCCGACGAACGGTTGTGCACGGGACCAATGTGTTCTGCCCGTCACCCAACAAATACATTGAATTAAAAAATATAAAAACTGCCTGAGAAAGCCAACACGATCCTGTAAGAAAGCCAACATTGGCCTGAACACACTTTCAAATCATTAAATAAAATTATGCCCGGGTTGGGATGATGAGGGCTACATCAACGAGGGTTCACACCAGACTGAGGGTTAGGTTTAGAGCAGTATTTCGGCGAGGGTTGGGGTTAGGGTTAGGTTATAGGGATAAAAACGAAAAGTGCACCCCCCCCCTTATCTCCACCGCCTTTGGTCCTAGGGGGCTGAAACTTGGTATATATACTAATTAGGCCACGCCCAGTCGATCCCGTAGCTCTAGCGCCACCAGGCGCCGAGATATGGTATTGCACCCCCGGTGCACTTTGCTCCCTTTGGTCTAAGGGGGCTGAAACTTGGTATATATACTAATTAGGCCACGCTCAGTCGATTGGGCTTGGTCCCGTAGCTCTAGCGCCACCAGGCGCCGAGATATGGTATTGCATCCCCTGGTGCATTTTGCCCCCTTTGGTCCTAGGGGGCTGAGATTTGGTATATATACTATTTAGGCCACGCCCAGTCGATTGGGCGTGGTCCCGTAGCTCTAGCGCCACCAGGCGCCGAGATATGGTATTGCACCCACCGGTGCACTTTGCTCCCTTTGGTCCAAGGGGGCTGAAACTTGGTATATATACTAATTAGGCCACGCCCAGTCGATTGGGCGTTGTCCCGTATCTCTAGCGCCACCAGGCGCCGAAAAAATGGTATTGCACCCCCGGTGCACTTTGCTCCCTTTGGGTTAGGGTCCGACCTTCCTAGGCCGAGATATTGTTTTGAAACAGGGATATATTTGGTCGTATAACTCCGCCCAAATAAGATTCACTGACATCAATTATATATTCACGTAATGGGCGTGTCGAGACCTTTCGAACGCACCTACTCCCGTGTTTCTGTGACTCGGCGTTAAAGAGATAAAGCCACTTCCGTTCTGTACAGGAAGTGTACTTATCTCGTCTTAGAAATGTCTCACAGGGACGGGGTAGATGTTGTTCGAAAGGAGTCGGCGAGTCCTTTCTAATGACATATGGTAGAATGGTCTGTGCCATACATCACTGGAAAGGGTTAGACGAGTGGAGTCCAACGACACCACGATCATGTCGCTGCGACCTTCCTAGGCCGAGATATTGTTTTGAAACAGGGATATATTTGGTCGTATAACTCCGCCCAGATAAGACTCACTGACATAAACCTTCCATTATCTCTCTCTTTCTCTCTCACTCACACACGAACCATAAAATAATATTTCATAACGTTCGGAAAGGTTGATGGCGCGAATTGCAATGACATTCTCAGGCTTCTTTGCACAGGATATGCGCTGTGAGAAACTTTGCTTGATGTCACGTTACAGTGTGTTCTCGCCCGCCGGTATTTTCCTTACAAATGCTCAACGAAGGCTTCATTCATGTTGTTAGGAGTGCAGTGTGCTTGTATATTAAAAATAAGAAACATCACTGACAGAAGGCTTTCCATTTCAAATTCTCACGCGGCGCATTGTGAAGAGTGCTCGCGAGCACGCGTCTATGTGCGTCTCAAAATGCTTTTATGATGCAAAATGAATGTAAACCGTCAGTAATGTCTTAAAAAATTAAACAGACAGGGCAAAAACATCTTATATTTCAAGAGAGATCTGTGCATTAGTGTGAGTGCAGGTCTCCCGCTGTCTATGATGATGTCATCATTAATAATCAAACAACAGTAAAGCTGAGAAAGAGAAAAATCACTCACTGTTCAGAAACTCTTAAATACTGAAAGCACTCTTTCTTCATTGCTTGTAATATGTTTTTTTTTGTTCCTCTTTATGATTTACTAGCTTATGTTTTGCAGCTATATTAGTTTATATATTTAAAATTATTAACATGCAATTGTTTTAATTAAAATGTTATTGGAAGAATCCAATTAATTTGTCCCGTTTTCGTGCCCTTCTCAGCATTTATCGGTGATTCAAAGACAATGACTTCTCAGATCTGAGGGAAGTGGATCTTCAGACTTTAATGGAGGCAAGTCTCAGATATAAGACAAAGAAAGAGGTGGAGAACAGACTTATCCAATGGAAAAGAATTACATCATATATATCTCATGTTATAGGAACGTGAGCCACGTGATAATGTATACAACACATCTGGTAATCATTATTTCCACCATCCAAACACTGGGATCCCACTACTCCATTCAATAGAGAAACTGTGGGACCCGCTTCTCCATTTGAGCAAACGGAGCCTTCGTATATGAAAAACATATGTCTAGGGTATGTTTCACTTAAAGAGAGAGAGAGAGAGAGAGCGAGAGAGAGAGAAGACAAAGGAAAAAGGCCACACTTATATTCATACAAAGTGGATTAAAATAATGAGGATAATGTGGTTGATTAACTAAAAGATTAATGCTGAGATGTATATAAAAACCTATCAATCCCTCCTCTGGCAATAAAATTGCCACACCCAAATCTCAGCATTATCTGTCTTATACACAAATACAAACATTTCCTTTACCTTCTTTTGAAATTAAGGACACTTAACAGTTCTATTCATCAAAGCATATTGAGAGGATACAAAGTTATTCATAGCACGATTAATCAAGGCTCTGATAAATGGAATAATACAACAGATAATAAATGCAAGGATTAATAGGATTATACCTATAGGAATTAAGGCAGATACGAGCATTTGTTGCCATCCTGTGAGCCATGCTAAGAAACCATCTTGCTTGTCATCAACCTCTCGTCTTTCCAATTCTTGAGCAATTCTAGTCATATTTTTTAACCCTTCTGCGATTAAATGACCATCTGCATCATTTTCAGGAATGTACGTACAACATGAAGTTCCTACTATAACACACACTCCTCCTCTCGCCGCAGTTAATTGATCTAAAACCAGCCTGTTTTGCAGGGCAGTTAAACGAAGCCCTCGCAGTTTCTGTTGGACACCAGCCAAAGTGTCTCTTGTGGTATTAATAAATGAGATTAATTCATATCTTGTAACTTCTACTTCAATCTGAAGACTAGTAGTACCAACCCAGGGGAACAGTGCTTCAAAGAATTTTTCAGTACCCGTCCAAAGTCTATGTTGCTTTGGAACTGGGTTATCTCTATCCATGCTACTAGATGAACTGCGGCCAGAGAGGGAGCGTTTCTTTTTATGTTTTTGTTTTATCATAACATCAGATTTAGGTGCTCTAATAACCATGGAATACTCTTCCAGAGTTACCAGAGCACATCTTCCACTCCAATCTTTTGGAAGACTAGTATAGACTTTATGTCCACACAACCAAAACCAATCTTGGAGAGCTCTAGTCCCTCTTGCTGAAGGAGCATATATGTGACAATTTTGACCTGGTGCAAGTTCACAATAACTTTGACATCTGTTTTGTACAAAAGGACTAGCCCATCCATGAGCAATTAAAGTTAGGGATGGGCAACAGTGGTCGAGTAATCGAGTACTCGAACGTGACAGCGATCATCGATCATGAGAACGATGATCGCCCTGAAAAAAATATATTTGTCTCTTTTTTTTTGTTATTGCATCGTTTTGCGGAGGTCTGATTGGTTAGCGTTTTACAGCACGCCTCCAGACCGCGGCGAAATAAAGGCGTGCACTGCAGTGATGTCTGGAATCATGAGATCATTAAATGGTTAGTGCAAGATGTGCAGCGCCAATCTGTCATAGCCTACATAGCATTATAATGAAAACACGTTGGAAATAGAATGCTGTAAATGATCTGTGTTTAGTTCCCCGTGTATCAGCTGATCCACAGAGAAACTAGCGAGAACACTCAGACTAGCGCGTGAAGTTCATGTGCGCATCCGCGTCCTTATCTGCAGATGCACGTTGTAAGATTACTTTTATGTTGTCTATATCTGATTAATCTAATATAAGAAGCGTTTGGTTGAGCTTAATAAGCTAGAAAAGCGCTGCCGTTATACCGGCTGTTGTTCATTCTCTTCAGTTTCAGCTCAAACGCATATTTCATGCTCGACATGATGGTTTAGAGACGGTCATATTCTTTTCAGATAGGCTATTTCTTTCTCAGATTCATTGATATTAGTAATGCAGCAGTGCTATACTGTTCTCGTATTTTTTAACTGTAGACCTAGTTTATTTAAAGTTGGTTTTTCGCTATGAGTTCGAAAACGCGCAGTGATGTCTGTAAACGCTTCGATCATGAATAATAAAATTAAGTAACATGATGTGCAGAGTCAATCTGTCAAAGCATTATAATGAGAACAGGATTTTAATAAAATGTTGTTTCTGTGTGCTTTCGTTGTCCGTGTATCAGCGTTGTTAAGGGAAGAGCGCATTCAAAATGTTCCGTTTCAAACCATAGCCTGTAAAATCTAGCACGCTGAAGTTCACGTGCGCATTCACGTCCTTTTGTGTTGATTTATGTCGTAATAGGTTCATATTCATCTTCATATTAATATTGATATAGGGTGCGTTTGGTTGAGTTTATTAACCAGCTAGCAAGCTCTGCAGGGTGGTGTTATTTCACAGTTTCAGCTCAAAGGCAATGCTCGATATTACTGACTTGGTTATTTGAGACGGTCATTTTATAAAGATGTTTCTTTTTCAAAGACATTTATGCATCATAATCTAGCAGTTATTTTTTGTTTTATATGTTCATGTTTTCATATACCCGTTTTCATGTCACGTTTGTATTTGTCAACAACCATTTTCATAACAGTATTTTCATTATCTCAATGACGGACATGCCCCACCCCCTGCACATGCCCCGCCCCCAATTACTCGAGTACTCGTTTTTGAGACCTATCGATGATCGAAATGAGAAATTGACAAAAATGCCCATCCCTAATTAAAGTAGATATTGGCTGTGGTCTTTTTGTCGAACAATTAGCCATACTAGTATGTCCATTCAAAAGACATTCCATGCAACATGGCATATTTTGTATCTCACAATGCTGGAATGTTCGATTACATTTACTTTCAGGAATTTCTCCCATCCTCACTGTTCCAAATTGTCCTTCCATACACAACAGTGAGTCTGGAATAGTGGCAATGGTTGCCACTTTTGCTTGTACCTGAGGTGCGAGCATCAATTTAGCTGTTGCACAACCCCATGCTATAGTTTTATTTGGAGCCATCATTCCAGTAACGCTAGCAAAAAGTGGACACTCCAATTCTTCCTCTGTCATTGGTGAATTAACTTCTACACGTGGTCCAGAGGCACTATGTGGCATTTTTGTGCAAACATAACAGTCATCAGTTTTTCCTGCATGTCTAGCTGTGTATTTTGCGAGACGCCACCACATGTTTTCGGAAAAAGCATGGTGGGCGTTGTCATCATGATATACCCAAGTCTCATTGCCCGTGTTGACTGTAGCTTGTACACGAACAAATATATTTATTAGCACCACTAGATAAAATATAACTTTCATCATCATGGCTCAAGAGCTTTCACTGAGATGATTCTAGCTCTTTTGTGATTTCTTTCGTCGTCTCCTCTTAGAAGCTCTTGCTTCCCCTTCCGTCGGCTCTTTCCTTGGCTCAGTGGCTCCCACCTCCTCGACATCGACCAGGACGCTTCCTTGGGCTGGAGCTGCTTTCAGTCGACTTGCGTGGATCCACTGCGGCTGGAAGTCAGTCAGAACACCTGTCCTCGTCACAGCTATCACCACGGCAGGCCCTAGATACCTTGGCTCTCCCAGTTTGGTGGGCTTCAGGCTCCTTATCAACACCTGTTGTCCTGGGACGAAAGGATGAGTGGGGTTTTCTGAAGGAAGAGGGAGAGAGAGAGAGAGAGAGAGACATCACCATTGATGCTATTCAAAGTTTTGACTAGGGAATCCACGTAATCTGTGACGATCACCTCTGTGTCACCTGTGGAGAGATTGCCAGCGCGACCTTTGACCCATGGGGTCGGGAAAGGTCTACCCATAAGAATTTCAAAGGGAGACATTTTTGTTGTTGCTGATGGTGACATTCTAATTTCGGTCAATACGGTAGGCAGCAGGTCAACCCAATTTCTGCCTGTATCAATACACGCCTTATTAATTCAATCTTTGATAATTTTATTCATGCATTCCACTTGTGCGCTCGAGGTTGGTGCGTACGGTATATGTAGCTTCCAGGTAATATTAAGTTCTTTGGCTAATAATTGCGTAACTTTGCAAACAAACGGTGTCCCATTGTCACTGTCTATGACCGACGGTATACCAAAACGCGGTATAATTTCTTTAGCCAAAGCTTTCACTACCATCTGTGCATTTTCTCTTCCACACGGAAAGGCTTCTGGCCACTTGGAGAACCTGTCAACAATCACAAGCAAATATTTATTATTTCCACAAGGAGGCATATGTGTAAAATCAATTTGCAAATGTTGGAATGGTAACTCAGGGTGTGGTAAAGCGTCATATTTAGTTGGCTTGTGTCTGTTGGTTTGAGCACACACCAAACAAGCATCCAATATCAACAGAGTATTTCTTCGAGCATTTGCTATGCAGTAAGATCGATTCAACATTTGTATCACTTTCTTTTTTGATACATGTGATACACCATGATAGTGTCGACATAGCATCACAAGTGCAGATGCAGGGAGTGCAAGTCTACCTTGTTTGTCTCTCAATATTCCAGCTTGATCTGGTTTTACTTCATTGTCTGCCCAATGAGTTAAATCAGCTTGTGTAGGATTAGCTTGCAATATTTTGATGTCCAAATCATTAGTCAATGATGAATTCATCATAGGCACCTCTGTGCCCCCTTCGCTTACATGTGGACTTAAAATTACTTCTTTAGCAGCCCATTTCGCAATTTCATCTGTAAATCTGTTTCCTTTGGCTTCATCTGTTTGTCCTGCAGCATGTCCTGCTACTTTGATAACAGCGAGTTTTGATGGCTGTTGTGCTGCACGAATGAGCTCAGCTACAATGCTATGATGAGCTATTGGCTTTCCAGCTGAAGTCTTAAAATCTCTTTCTTCCCACAATTTAGCAAAATCATGGACTATGCCATATGCATATTTAGAATCAGTGTATATATTAACACACTGATCTTTTGCCAGTTGACAAGCTCTTGTTAACGCAATTAATTCTGCTACTTGTGCTGATTTGTATGGCAAAGAGTATGCTTCAATTACACGATCAGGTAATTCAACAATAGCATAGCCAGTTAAGTATGTATTGTCATTTGGTTTGAAGCAGGACCCGTCAATATACCAATGTAGCCCCTCCTCCAGGACAGATGTAAAAACATCTGGCCTGCAGGATGTTGATGTCTGAATTCTGGCCTGGCACTCGTGGCCGTCACTCTCAAATTCACCTTGCGTCAGCAACCTGTGCAAATGTACAGTAGGACCATGAATAACAGAAGTGGGTTTCAAAATCAAATTAGCAGTAGCTAATAATTAGGGGTGGTGAAAAAAATCGATTATCGATTAATCGCGAGTATGTTATGGACGAGTATGAATCGATAATAAAATTTTCAAAAATTGATTTTTTTATTTATCTAAACCTGACACTACCACCGTGTGTGTGTGTTCATTAGATGAATGTAAATCTGTCGTTAATGCTGAGATGATTCTGAGGGAACACTCTATAAATCCTCCCGCCTCGCCTCCTCTGGAGCTCAGGCACATTAGAATTAGCGCGTTAGCACGGCTCAGATTCGCGCACAAACACAGAATAAACGCATTCAATCCGCAGATTTATGAGCGCAGATGAGTCAGATGAGCGAGCGCGACACACATCGACGCGCACATTCGTGGGAATAAAGGCAATCCTGAGGACGCAATGAGCGGATCACACACACACAGCCGACTGATGCTGGAAACACACACAACGCCACACTAAAGCAGCACAGATGTCTGATAACAGGATGTGTTTACCGGACAGGCCCGTCTGATCTCCCCGGGCTCGAGTCCCGCGCTCCACTGCACCGACCCGCGGCTCCCGCTCACGGAACCGAACGGGCCTCGACACTCCTCCGACACAAACCCGTTTTTCTTCTGTCGTATTTTCCCCTTTTGTCCACACGAACACGGGTATTTTCAAAACCGCAGCTTTTTCTGCAGTTTGGCTGTTTGTCCACACGCAAACGCAGTATCCGGTTACTGAAACCGGACTTTTTTGAAAACTCCGGCCAGGGTGAAGTTTTTTAGAAACTCCGGTTACAGCGTTGTCGTGTGGATGGTGAAACCGGAGATTTAGGCTTGTTAAGTCAAAATGTGCGCCGTTCTCTCCTTTCTTTGACGTCAGTTTGTGTGCCGTTATCGCTTTTGTTTAACGTCGTTACATGAGTCGAGTCTATGCAATGGCGGACGTAGCTTTTAATAACTCTGCTAATAGCGCTTATCACATATAGCCTATACAGATACATGTGCAGTTATCTCATTGTATTGCAGAACAGAGGCGCCAGAATGCAATAATACAACATAGTAAGGCAAGTGTGTGAAGCTTCAGTCCACTTGGGCCTGCCCATGTGTACAGTTACCTGTCACTGAGTCCAAAGTAAACTTGTAGAAGGGTTTCACTGAGCCCATGGCATCCATCCGTGGATGGGACCCATGTGGAAATCAGGCAGCCAATCATAGCGCGGTTTTGCGTTTTCATGTGGACGCGATTGTTTTTTTAAACGGAGGAAAAACTCTGGTTATAAAAAATACCCGTGTACGTGTGGACTGTCAGGAAACGAACGAGAGGAGCTCGAGCGGTCCACGCGCGCACCGCATCCATCACGCACACTCTTGACATTTTGTCACTGTGTTCTACAGTAGTATATAAGCTGAAGCTACAGTAAGTTGTTCAAAAATGTTCATTTTGTCTTCTTAATGATTAAATTGGACAATTTTCTTCTAGAAAGACAAGGTGTTTCGGTGGAGAAAAAACTTCTTCTTTACCTTGACATGTTTCGACTGCAACCTGCAGTCTTCCTCCACCTGAACACATTGTCTTTCTAGAAGAAAATTGTCCAATTTTTACAGTATGTTGGTTCTGATCTACTTCCTAAAGGAAATAAGCCTTTCATTTATTTGTTATTGTTTAGTTCAACTTGATGAGTCACAACACAATGTGATGTATTCATTTCTGTGTAACTACACGACACTACACGACAAGTGCTTTGAGTTGTTGTTACTCAATAAAAGAGTTAAGTAATTCAGTAGCTGACTTTTTTTTTATACTGCAATCACTTTGTAGTGTATTTTCGTTTACTGTTGTGAAATGGAAAATCAATAATCACTAATCGAGAATCGTTAATAATCGAAAATCGACTGTAATCGAATCGGGACTTCAATAATCGTAATCGAATCGAATCGGGAAATCAGACAGATTAACCACCCCTACTAAAAATGTAGCCTCATAGCCTGAGCGACGCTGGGCAGTCATATGTTGTGTAGAAATGTTACTCATAATGACTCCTACCTGATGTGAAGTATGCACAATTCATTTGTATGACAGCACAATTCGTTCAGCATCCTGTACCATGATCGCCGTGGCAGCCACCGCACGCAAACAAGCCGGGAGTCCCCTGGCAACTGGATCGAGAGTTTTGGAAAGGTACGCAGTCGGACGAAAAACACCTTTTTGATGCTCCTGGGCCAGGTTTGCGGCGGCTGTCTCCCCACCTTGATGCACATAGAGATGGAACGCTTGTTTGTAGTTTGGGAGTCCGAGTGCAGGAAGTCTCCTCAAGGAGGATTTCAAGTGTCTGAATGCTTGGTCCATCTCAGATGTCCATGTAATGTTCTCTGTGTCTCCCAGAGTAGCAGTTCATAGGACCTTGTCAAACAGCGAGCAATTAGGCAACCACGTACGGCAGTAATTAACAAGCCCTAGGAAGCTTTGCATTTGCTTCCATGTCTTTGTGTGCTTGAAGGTTGCAATAGCTTTCACTCTGTCCGCAGACAGTTGCACCTGGCCCTGTGACAGTTCATGGCCGAGGTAATTGACCCTCCTCTGAACCCACTACAGTTTCTCTCAGATGCCTTGAAACCAGCTTCTGCTTAAATGTTGCAGACAATCTTGGAAGCAGCAGCACACATGTCTTTTGATTCCCCAGTAATGAGGATATCGTCCGCATATTGAAGCAAACAGGTGTCTGGAGGAAGTTGAGCATCTTTTAGCGTTGAGTGCACCACAGCAGAGAAAACAGCCGGAGAATCACTGAACCCTTGAGGGAGCCGTGTCCACGTCAGCTGCAAACCCTCCAAGGTAAAGGCGAACAGTGGCTGCGTTCGGCGATCAACAGGAATGCTGAAGAAGGCCCTGCAAAGATCCACAACAGTAAAAAATTAGTGCTCAGAAGGAATATAATTAATTATAGTTTGCACATCAGGTACAATTGGAGCCAATTGTGTTACTTATTCATACATTTTTCTCAAATCTTGAGTTAAACGCCAAGAACCATTTGCTTTCTTAATTGGATTAATTGGAGTCTTATAAGGTGAATGAGTTCGGACCAAAATGCCTTGAGCCAATAATTTATCAATAACAGGAAGAATACCATCCACCTTTTCTTTGGAAAGGGGATACTGTTTTTGATACACAGGTTTTTAGCTTAGCAAAATAGGGCTGGACATCAATGAATCCTGCTTCCTCCTTATGCTCCGCCCACAGCTTAGGGTTGACTCCCTCAATTTCCTGTTTGAGCTCAGTTGCAGGCTGGTCTTCGAGGAGAGCACTTCCTGTATCAACAGTGAGAGAGTAAGCTGCAGGAAACAGAAGTTGCAGAGAATCATTATGAAAGTAGAGCTGAATACCCAATTTATGCATCAAATCTCGTCCCAGAAGGCAAAACGGGGAATCGGGTATTATTGTAAAAACATGCATTTTAAACAATGATGGAACATCATTAGAAGTAACCGGAAGACTTGGCGTCATCTCACACTTCACAGCCGTACCAGTTATTCCCACCGAATTTACATGTTTTCCTGTAATAGGGCCTTCATAAACAAGTGAGGATAGCGATGAGATTGTTGCGCCTGTATCAAGGAGAAAGGCATAAGATTTATGGTCAACATTTAACTCGAAAAAGGGCAGAACGGTTGATACATTTGGATAATGCAAGGAAATCTGTGAAAAATTATCACAAGCTGATGTAACTGCACTATGATTTAGTCATTTATTTTTCCAACCAGTAGGGTAGGCTGGATTCTGTTTGTCAGTTTTAGCAAAAAAGGGTGCCATTGGTCCTTGTTTGGAGCCACCATAGCCCCTCCTTTGCTTTCCTGATTTCTGTAAGTCATAGATTTTTTTTTCTACATTGTCGCTCAAGATGTCCAGGTTTGCCACTATAAAAACAACATTTGTTTTCACCAGCTTGGTAAGCTTTCGGATTAACTGCAGCGTTCATTTGAAGTATTGCAGGGTTCCCCCTGGAGTTTTCAAATGCTCCAGCTGAAGAGAGCTCACGCAAGCGTCTTCCCAATTCATCAACAGAAATTGTAGTAATTTTTGGAGTCGTTATCCTTATTAACTGCGCAGTGTCTTTGTTCATGTTATTCAGGAACGTATTCAAGAACAACGGGCAATTTTGATCAACAGGGATTGCAGATTCTTCAACCCATGCATGCCTAAAACGATTACGAAAACCTTTCGCCCACGTTTTACATCGTGTTTGCAACAAAAGACAAATCTTGTTTTCGCAGAAGACACTTGAAGAAGACACAAAAATGCTGTCAATTGCTTAAAAAAACTTTGAGTTTATCTGCACTTGCCCACACCCATTCAGTATCATCAACAGTGTCATCATCAGAATCAGCAAATAGAAGCGCTCGTGATTGTTTAGACAGATCAATTGGCTTCGAATCTGCAGGTTTAGAAACCCGTCGAACCGGCGGTGTATCATAGATTGGGCTTAAGTACTCAATTTCTCCGATCATTTCATCCTCTGTCATTTCTGCGACGTTAGCTGTTTCATCATTGTGACGAATTTATGCGGAAATTTAGACGGATTTGGTAGGTCTTTGCAAATTGCCATTGCCTCAGTTGCACTCAGGGGGGTTATTTTAAATCCATCAGGGACCTGTATGAAAGGGAACGTCTCTGTATTTAGTAACTGCGGGTATAAGCGATTAATTGCAGGCTTTGGGGCTTCCGCAACAATTGCATCGAAAGGTCAGATTTCTGATGTGAGAGGGAAAAAGACTTAGAACAGTCTGATTCCATCAGTGCCAGACTTTGGAGGAGAAGCAGGGGCCGCATGGCCCTCCCCAAACTCCTCTGGCATGTCAGATTTCAACTGCACCGGAGAGGCAGATGCAATCAAAGAAACAGAGCTACTTTTATCTGGACCCTTGTCCCAAAAAATGTTCATGCTATTCCAAATTTTAAAAGAATCCTTCATATAATTTTCATCCCATAATGTGTCACCCCAGCCAGAAAAAAATCATATCTTTTGCCAAACGAAAATGTTCATCCTTAAACGAACCATCGCGGGGAAATTGATCTAATTGTGTTTTCCCTTCAGACCAACCCGCAAGGTTGTAGATATAGGGTTCAGTGTAAAACGCTCTATTATTATGGTTCATAAAGTCTTTGGGGGTTTCCCCCCTTGCGGGCCGACTAATTGTTTCACCCATTTGAAACAGAGATCTCTCCTTTGTTTTAAATGCAACCCTTTACAATATTTAGGAAATGTCCAAATAGAATGAAAATAAAAGAGACTGCAGTCTTATATTAACTTTTTGATATTTTTTGGCAAAATGTGAGGAAGAAGAGGAAAAAACAAATTTAATTCAATATATTGATTTACAACCACCAAGGAAAAACTGAGAATTTTCCACTGAAACAGTTGAGAGAGAGAAAAATCTTCAACTCAAACTCATCTATTTCCTTCTCACGCACAAAAGTGAGGATAATCAGCAAAAATACAATGAAAGTAGCTTTCTTCCATTCTTCCCGCATTTATATAAAAGTACGATGATCTCCACTCAAAAAAAAAAAATCTCAAAAATACGGCATGAAAATATAAAGATCAATTTCTCAACAGTGTTGCAGAAATCCCTAACGAGCCCCCGATTGACAGAGTTGCCAATTTGTCCCATTCCGTGTCCTTCTCTGTCCTCCTTGGTAGTTGCAAAGAATTTAGACTCAGATCTGAGGGAAGGGAAAATCTTCGATTTATTGGACAAAGGAGTTAGAATATTTATGAAAAAGAAAAGAGGGGTAGTATGGATTTAACCAATGAGAGAAAGACTACATCATATATACATCTCATGATATGAGAATGTGAGACACGTGATATCAGTGTAATGTATAGAACACATCTGGCCATCATTATTTCAACCATCACAACATTGAGGTCCTGCAGTTCCCTTCAATGCAAAGAATAGAGAAACTCGGGACCCTTTCACCATTAGACCGAGTAGAGCCTTCTTATTTGAGAAACATATGTGGAGGGTATGCTTCACTTAAAGAAGGAGAGAGAGAGAGAGAGAGAGAGAGAGAGAGAGAGAGAGAGAGAGAGAGAGAGAGAGAGAGAGAGAGAGAGAGAGAGAGAGAGAGAGAGACTTTGACTTTACAAACTCTTTATTCATAAAGATTAAAAATTGTTTTTGTCTTTTTTGTTAAAAAAAAAACATCATTGCCAGACAATACAATACATACATTAACATCAAAAACATGTACATTCACAAAAAACTCACATTAATAAAAAAAATTAAAAAAAAAAAAACAAAATTACAAATTACAAATTACAAATGTAGAAATACAGTTTCATCTTGATCAACCACACACAACACTTCTGCCTGTCCCCAAAACTCACTGAATGCAACCACATTTTTTGTTAATTTAAAAAAAGCAAATTCTGCTTTAATCCTTGCAGATACAAAAGCCTTTAAAATAATTTCAGGTTCAGTTGTTCCACTATCTTTCCGCTTATTTTTCCTTGTAATCCATATTGCCAGTTTAGCTTCACCAATTAAATAATTGATTAAAGAAATTCTTTTTTTATCTGTTGCAATATATTTTGGGCCAAATATAAATATATTTTCATTCATTTCTTCCCCAAGTGTTCTAAGCCAACTCTTTAAAATCAGAAACAAACTCTTTAGCCTAGAACATTCTAAAAACAGATGCTTTAAAGTTTCTTCAAAACCACAAAAATGACATTCTGTCCCCACAGTGGGATCAACACGTGCCAAGTATCTATTAGTCGCAATTGCCGAATGTACAATCCTCCACTGAAGATCAGCAGTGCGTTTTTCAATAGGGGACTTGTAAAAAGACCTCCAACATCTCTTAGGAGAGGAGTCCTGTCCAAACACATCCAACCACTTTGATTCTTTACAATTCTTCAGTTCCGATTGATGAGAGACTTTCACACATGATAGATACAAAGCTTTCTTTGAAACATCCTCAAACAAATTCAGTTCAGGTATACAGAAAACAAGAATTGATTCTTTTTCAGGCTCTTCATCTATTATCATTGAAATCTGAAGTTTTGGAAAACTTTCATTCATTTTGTCCTCTTGTTTGCCACAGTGATTTTCTTTAATACTTTGTCTGTAGATAGAAGGAAAGATTGAAAAAATATCCTTCATTATTTTTTCCATAAATCTAACAGACTTAATGCCCGTCAAACTACACAGTTCTTGGGGACTTTTCCACCTGTTTCCAATCCTTAGATTAGACAAACATGTGCATTCTGCTCTCACCATTGATGTTTGCAAACTTTTCATTTTCAACACATCTGCTTGTATTAGGGGATTGTTAAAGAGCGGTTCATTTTTAATCCAACCTTCAAGGTCTGAGTCTCTCTTTATATGAAAGACAGAACTCCACACTTTCACAACTGATTTATAAAATGAAGATGAATCATTCCATTCCATATCTTTCAAATTGATTAAAAACAGATTCAAATCATATTTAAACAAATTCATACTTCGTAATAAGGAACAAGCTGTATCCGCCCAACAGATTTTTCCAGAGTACAGCAACTTCTGTGCAGTCTGCAGCCTGAAAGCCTTGATTCTGCTCTTGATATCTATTAAGCCTTGTCCACCTTCACTGACTGGCAAATATAAAATGGCAGATTTTACCCAGTGCTGACCAGACCAAAAGAAATCATTAACTTTCTTTTGTAGTGAATTAACTACTTCATCAGGTGGAGTCAACACATTTAGTTTATGCCAAAGTGCTGAAGCAGCCAGGTTATTTGCGACCAAGACTCTCCCCCTAAATGATAACTGAGGCAGAATCCATGACCACCGTGACAAACGGTCACACATCTTATCATACATTCCTACCCAGTTCTTCTGCATAAAATTCTCAGTTCCTAAATAAATACCCAATATCTTTAGGCCTTCTTTACCCCATTTCACACCTCCTGGTAATACTGGTGGCTCTTCTTCTGACCAATCTCCTAAAATAAAGCCTTCACTTTTTCCCCAGTTTACCTTTGCTAAAGAGGCATTTTCATACTTCTTTAAAACTTCTTCTAAAACAATCACATCTCTTTTGTTTTTGATGAACACTGTAACGTCATCCGCATAGGCAGAAAACTTAGGTTTAACTCTTTGTCCTTCAATCGGCAGGCCATCCAAATGTTTCCCCAATTGTCGAAGCATAGGTTCGATGGCTAAAGAATATAGCATTCCTGACAAAGGACAACCTTGTCTAATACCTCTTCGTACTGACACTGGTTGACTTAGTGCTCCTCCAACCTTCAACATTGTAGAAACATCAGAATATAGCAGTTTGATCCATGAAATAAAAAGATCACCAAAACCAAAAGCTTTAAGAGAACTAAACAAATAAAAGTGACTGACTCTATCAAATGCCTTTTCTTGATCAATTGCAACTATTCCAACCTTATCACCATCCCTTTTTGCAATATCGATGATATCACGAACAAGAAAAATGTTATCCATTATAGTTCTGTCAGGAATACAATAAGTTTGATAATCATTCACTATATGTTCTAAAAACAATTTCAATCTATTTGAAAGACATTTTGCTAAAATTTTGTAGTCGGTACACAAAATTGCCACTGGTCTCCAATTCTTTAAAAAACCAAGATCACCTTTCTTTGGTAACAAAGATAACACAGCTCTCCGACAGCTTATTGGCAACTCTTTTTTTCTGTAAGATGACTTAAAAACATCAAACAAATCATCTTTTAGTAAGCCCCAAAAATGTTTATAAAATTCAGCCGGAAGCCCATCAATTCCTGGTGCACTTCCACTGGACAGCTGATTTACAGCCTGTGTTATTTCACCAATGTCCATTTCAAAGTCCAGTTGATTCCTCTGTGTGTCCGTCAACTTTGGTAAATCTTTAAAAAGGTCCTCCATGCATTCAATGTCACATGGACCATCCGAAAAGAGTTCTGTATAGAAGTCAATTGCCATTGATCTCATCTCTTTAGGATTAGTTGTCACAGTTCCATCCGATTTCTTTAGATGTAGCATTGACTTCCGTGCTCCTTCCCTTTTTTCAAAATTAAAAAAGAAAGAACTTGATGCATCCATCTCTTTCAGCGAGAGGAAACGAGCTCTTATTAAAGCTCCCTTAGCTCGCTCATGGAAGAGAGAGGCCAAAGCCTTCCTTTTTTCATTCAGTCTTTCAGTTGATTCACCATTTTGGTTAAATAAACTTCTTTCAATTGATTTAATTTCATTTTCCAGCTCCATAACAGTTTTATTAAAACAATAATTTGCATTAGCGGTATAATTTTGACAAAAAATCCTGATGTGTGCTTTTCCTACATCCCACCAATGCACAACATCATCAAAATCAGTCTTTCGCTCTCTCCATTTTGCCCAAAATATATGAAATGTTTTACAAAATAGAGCATCCTGCAACAACTTTAGATTAAAATGCCAATAGTAACTATGACATCTTGTTTTTTGCAAATTAAAAACAATCATACATAAATGGTGATCTGAAAAACCACTGGGGTGAATACAGGCCTTTAAAACTCTATTACACCAGTCTTTACTAATATAAAAACGATCCAACCTAGCAAAGCTGATGTGATCACTTGAACATTTCGACCACGTATATTGCTTCTCTACCGGATGTTGTGATCTCCAAACATCACACAAGTCAAAATTGTTTATCATATTATTTAAAGTTGAAGCAGAAAGCGGGCATGGTTCTTCTCCATTCCTGTCTAAGATAAAATCTGACGTACAATTCCAGTCACCACCTAAAACTAGACAAGCATTTTTATCATAATTCCCCATCATATTTTGGCAATTTTTAAAAACCTTAATCCTTTCTGAACCATTATTGGGTGCATAGACATTAACAAAGACAAAAGAAAAACCCATCAAATTAGCATGAACAGCCAAAATTCGACCCTTCTCTATTTCATCACTTGATTCAAAAACTAATCCAATTCTCTTCGAAAACAAAATGGCAACACCACCCTTAGTATTAGTGCCATGACTTAAGAAAATATGGCCTCCCCACCATTTTTTCCATTCTATCTCATTAGCCATGTCACTATGTGTCTCTTGTAAGAAAATTATATCCATATCTTTATTTTCAATATATTCTTTCAACACTGCTCTTCTTCTGCCATCCCTTCCTCCATTAATATTTATTGTTCCCATCTTAATACTTCCCATTGAAAAAAAAGAAAGATCAAGAAAGAAAAAAAGAAGGATTAGCAAAGAAAAATACAGAAAAAACACCCCAAGTGATTTAATCATTAAGGAGTTGTTAGACCTTTTTCAAGGGCCATTTTCCGTCTCAATTTAGTTACAATTTTTTTTAATCTGAATCTTTTCCGTCTACTCAGTTCATCATAGCTGGCTGTCTGTTGAATATTCACCGCTGATTGCAAGAATTTTTTTGCATCTGGGAAAAATTCACTAATCTCTATTGTTTTTCCAAAGGTCGCATCCAGGAAGTCATTTACCTCATTCACAGTATACAATTGATCTTCACCAAGTTGGGAAAGAATATCAGATGCCTCTGAAAACTTATCATCATCCTCTGTGTCCACTTGCTCCTCAGCATCAGTTAACTGGGACAAACAAATCTGCCCAGTATTGTGTGCATCATTTGTAACAACTTTTGGTAACTTAGAACGAAGACTCTCCTCGTCTTCATTATCCCCATCATTACCATCTACACACGGCTTCCCTCTCTTCTCAGTAGGCCTACCAACTACACTGCCATTTGATTTTCCTTGCTTCTGATTGCTCGTCCCTTCATTTGCATTTTCGTCTTTATTTTCTCCATCAATTGTTATTGTATTTAGTTCTGCACTGATCTCAACATTTTCACCAGTATGCACACTAGAAATAACTTCAATATTACTATTTTCTAGATGTACTTTGTTAAGTGGGCAAGCGATCTTTTTATGTCCAACGTCTCCGCATTCGAAGCATTTCAGATTCCCGGTGCTCGCGTAAATCATGTACGATTTACCGTCATGCTTAACTCGGAAAGAAATATCTAACGTTTGTTGATCAAGAAACATAAATACCTGACGCCGAAAAGACAGCACATGTTTCAATGCTTCATTCTTACATCTCAAAGGAATCATTTTCAACTCGCTGGCCATTTTTCCAAACCTCAATAATTCCTTCTCAATGTCACTGTTTAATATAAAGGGAGGCACGTTAGAGATCGTGACTCTAACAGATTGCGATACAAGCGGTGACACAACAGTATACGCTCCATTCATAAAAACGCCGGTTTCCATTAGTTTACTCACCAAACTTTCCTCCTTAAGGAAAACCACCACTGCTTTGTTCATCCTTGACGCTGAAATTATATTTCCATATCCAATCTGTTCACCAACAGCGACAAGCACGTCTTCCACATTAGAGTCCGCGTCAGGTACACACCTGACTCCATGGCGGAGCGAGAGTGCGGCTGCACCCCCACTCGGGTGCGCCTCCATCTCAGGCCTCCGCCACGAGCCCGAACAAACTCACAAAACCGACGCGTGTGTGATACTCAAATTATAATTAATAAAAATAAACACAAAACATAAAGGAAGAAACACAGACAAAAAACAAAAAAATAGAAACAAAATATATTTTTTCCCACTTCTTTTTTTTAGAAAAAAAGTAAGAAAAAAAAACACCTCACCTCATACTACTCCCATAACCCTAAACCCCCAGCATGCAAAGCAAGAGAGAGAGAGAGAGAGAGAGAGAGAGAGAGAGAGAGAGAGAGAGAGAGAGAGAGAGAGAGAGAGAGAAGACAAAGGAAAAAATGCCACACTTTTATTCATATGAAGAGGATTAACATTATGAGGATAATGTGGGTGATTAACTAAAGAGTTAATGCTGAGATGTACATAAAAACTTATCAGTGACCTTGGTCTCTTTTTAATCTTGAGAATCTGCTGTAAATAAGGATTTTTAATGATCAGAGCATGTTTCATGAAATTACAAGCGTAAATGCAATATCTCACACTTTAAATAAAGGTGACAAACAAACAAAAAATACATGAAAAAGCCATTTTTTATTCTATATGCTTTCTTACAGATTATACTGTATTAAGTAATTAGTTGTGCAAAACACGCCATCCAGTTTCATTAATGATTAGGCAACTTTCTAAAAACATTAAATAGCATCTAGTCTTGAATAGTTATTGTTTACATGTTTGTGATTTAAAAAAAGGTTTTCCTTTGCTGTCATGTTTCCTTTTAAACGAAAGGACATTAGAGATAAGCGACAGGAAATCTATGGGTAACCCATATGTCCCACCTCAACTCTGTCGACTCTTGTTGAAATGTTCATATTTATTTAAATTCATTGTATTGTGGAGGATTTTCTGCAGGATGGTGATGCAAGGAAGGGTTGCTGACCACAGATATCTGCAAGAAAACAGCTATATGATCAGTTTTCTTTGATAATATTAAACAATTCACCCATTACTTAGTGCTTTACACACTTACAGTTAATGACATTACATTCAAATAATAGATTGTTTTGTGGAAATGTGTTTTTTGAGCACCATTTTACTTAAAGTCCAATTAAACTGGGGTTACAAGCTTCTCTTACTTCTGAACTGTTAAGATCATGGAAGTGATTGGACCTAAAACAACAGGGCTGTGGAGTTACAACTTGTGGAACAAACGGCACCTGTGGAAAAACACAAATTGAGTTGTATGTCTTCTTATTGTGAAATGCAATGTATGCTATGACACTGGCAGACAGTTTCAGTATTACAGATTTATAGACATCAATGTACTTCAGATGGAGTAGAAAAAAAGCAAATGACAGAAATCCTTCTGAAATGTCCTGGTGTGGAAACTTATGCTTTCATTTGGATTTCTTAAAATTATTTCACAACTGAAAAACTACATGGCTTTTCTCAGCAGATGGTAATGTTGCTGTTTTTGAAGCGATTAAACTTGGAGTTTTGCTATTAGTAGAGAGGTTGCTGATGAACACTGTTCAGAGACGCACAGACTTTACCTCCATTACTAGCTCTAAACGTATGTTTTGGAGTAAGGGATGTGTAAGAAAGTAGTTCTACATGTGCTGGGAGTTTAACGTTTGGTAATGCAAAGTGTGCTAAGATCACTTTATTTACAGTCACATAATTTCCAAAATTTTAGGTGACAGCAGTTTAAAGCTTGATAACTTTACATGGTAAAACCTTGAGAGTTTGAACATTTAAAAAAAAATGTATATTTGTATCGTTACTTAGTAGTATTTGTCTGTTCTTTAAAAGTGTGAACACCCTTAAAAGAAACCATTGCCATTCTGTATGCATATCTGGGGGGATCAGCTGACAAAAAGGTTTGGGAACCCCTGACTTGACACGTCACTCACCTGTGGATCATAGCAGGAGGTGGCTTTACAGGCAAATGCTGACAGACAGATGGAGATGATAAACTCAAGGATGGTGAATACCAATGATACACCACTGATTCCCAAGAAGAGAGTCTGAGAGAGAGAATTCAATATTAGCACAAACAATAATGAGGAAATAATTGATAAATAGCACTCACACTGGTACAGCAGTTCAGAATCTACCATCATTGAGGTTCATATAGTAATACAACATATCTATAGGTCAAACTGGACTGAGTGTACAATTCATGTATAAAGCCTTCTAGAATTGTGAATGATCAGTAATAGTAAGAGAACTATAAACTACTTCTGAAATATTGAAAAAAGACTGGACAGATGAGAGCAGGTTGACTTTTGACAAATGTGCTGACCACACAGTGATCTTATTGTAATTACTAAATAAATGTGAAATTCAAAAGTTGGTGACATACCGTATACTTTCTCTCAGTATAACCACAATCATATTGGTTGCAGTAATTGTACATGTCGAATGGCCCTAGACCCAAATCCAGTGAAATTATGATGAAGGAAATGCCTGCAGTTATAGCACTGAAAATGTTCATTCCAAGTGAACCTTTCACCTATAGGTGAAAAAAACAACAACATAAAATAGATTAATAAATTAACATGAATTTTTGCTTGTTGACATAGATGGAAAGATGTGTGGAGTGTGATGATAATACACTACTTGACATAAATAAATAAAATATAGCAGCATGCAGCAATCATTGGGGTCCAAGCACCAATAGCTCATGTGGATGATTAAGGGATACGATTGAAATTTGTCTAATAATGTCACACATTCCCTGTGTGTTTGTGGACTTTGACGTTATTTCGTACAAAGAGCACTCAAGGGGTCCTGGTATGATCCTGCTAGATCCATTATTTGATCAGTCGTTCTGTAACGCAGAGTGTGGAATGAGCAGGCAGGGAAGCGAATCGAAGTGCAGGAACATTTAATGACAAAACTAGAAAAGGAACAAGGAACTCCTAATTCCACATCAATACATACGTACAACGATTGATCAACCACGAGTGGAACACAAGCACTATAAATAACAGGGAAGACTAGCTAAAGGTAACAAGGGGGCGTGATCAGATAGGAAACGCATGAAAAACTACAAAAGAACTACAAAGCAAAACACACAACAGGAAATAACGTAAAAGTCCACAAACACACAGGGAATATGTGACAAATAACTACATTACAAGTCCAGTCAATCTTCACTGATAGTTTAGGTTACAGTAAACATGCTGGTGTTATCATGGGCAACTGGAAATCCTCCCTCTTACTGTTAGTCCAAAACAAATCCTCGGTGTAATTATTTACTGTTGTAAGATATTATCAGAAAATATATAGGGTGTATGTGGACTTTTTGTTTTTATTATTTATTGTATAATATGTGTGGCCTTCTAGCAATTTTAAACGGTGCATTTGTTTGAACTGTTGGGCTAACAAACAATCAGGATAACTATGGTAACAAACAATGCTAGCAAGACAACAAGAGAAAAAGGAACTGGACATAGAAACAAACATAAAAGTCCATACAAAACACAAGGCACACCACCAGGATCATGACACTGACAAGTTTGGGTTCTCTACGAATTACGGTCACTGATAACCATACGCAGAAAAAATAAGGAAGAAGAAATCAGTACAAACACAATAGGGTTGCAGGGGGTATTCCAGAAAGCAGGTTATGTGACATACCTGGGTAAGTTTAAGAGTAAGTTAGCGGATAACCTCAACTTTCGGTTCCCAAAACGGAGATAGCTTTCAGGGTATGTAAGTAACCATAGCAACCTGAACATAACCTGCTCCGGAGCCGCTCATGATCCAGGGTTAGTTTGCTTAAGAGATATTCAGATGTGTGTTATATAATTAATATAGTTAAATGAATATAGCCAAATGTATTATATAGTTACAGTTATAATATAACAGGGTGGTTTAAATGTGAATTCAATTGAAATGTTTTATTATTTATTTTATTGTCATCTCACACATGGATCTGCATTCAATTAATTAGCATCAAACTAACAATATAATTCTTATGCTCAGTGAATAAAGATTACTTATTACAGTGGTTCTCAAACCTGTCCTGGGGACCCCCAACCAGTGCACATTTTGCATGTTTGTTTAAAACAAAAGAAGAAGAACGTGGTTTCAATGGGGAATTATCGATTCGTCACTCTGTTGAGAATGTCTTGTGTGTTAACTGGGAACATACTCTGAGTTGGCTGAACTTATGCTGCCTTCACGTGCTATCGGAAATTTCCTAATTCCCACTTTAGAAGTCGTGATTACGAGCTTGTTGCATTCAAGTGCTTTGTTGTCGGAGTGAACAGGAATCATGGTGGACACCAGGTTATTCTTGCCTATTTATTGGGAAAATCTTATTAAAACCAACATCATATGTAGTGTCCCATGCACCGACAACCATATAAACATTCCAGATAGTCCGCTTTCTGCTGGTTCTGTAATTTCAGTCAAATGCAGGCTATTTTCGCTGTGTACCAAACATACAATACACTTTATATGATTACTCTTACATGTAAATATGTACTACATTAATGTCAAGACAAGACGACCTAGCTGTTTTGGAAAAAAAACAATAAAACCACACCTGCCACAGTAGTAGTTCTCCCCGCCACCATGTTTAAAGCTTATGACACGCCCATCTCGGGAATTGGGGTATCAAAATTATTTCCGAACTTCCCAGTGGTAAACACGACATCAGAGGGCGTTCATGTGCAATTTTTACCTCGGAAACTCGTATTTATGATAATTCCGATAGCACGTGAAGGCAGCATTACTCCGGGACTTGTTTTTGGAACCAGCATACCTCGAGTAAGCAAGGTTTGGGTTAATCAAACGGGAGTTTAAGTATAATGTGACGGTAAGTTAACCTTCTGGAATACCCCCCAGCACCTCCAGTGCTTAGACCCCTAAAAATAACAAGTGCTGTGTACATACCAAACACAAACTGGAGGGTGAATACAGTTTGTTTTCTGCAGCAATGCAGAGTGAGCCTGCGATAATGTACTGAGAGGAGATAGACAGACAAAAATCACGATATATAAATTTGTGTTATAAAAGACACAACACTTAAATATATAATTGTTTCTTACGATGAGAGATCCCCAGTAAGGAATACCCATAATGACAAAGGTGGATTCTGCATGAACGGTAGACACGATTCCCAAAAGGAGAATCAACAGACCAATCATTATCTGGACAGTCTGTGAGGGACAAGAGAGGCTTTTATAAAGAAAGCAAAAATTATAATTTTTTTGGTGAACAGTATAACATGAACAATATACATTTATAACGGTTGTAGTTATGGATTTATTATTGTACTACTAAAATATCTAGAGACTCTCATTGCATGAATTCACACACTGATTTGCGGATGAACAAAAGTTGTCCAGTACTTCACATTCTTTAATTGAACTAGATACACAATGAAGTTTTACAGTTTTACTCTGTAAATGATAAACCTGATGATAAATGATAAATCTTATATTACTGTCTTACAGCATTGTCACCAAGGCATTACGTGTTTTTTTTTTTTTTTTCTTGTACTTTGCTAATCTCCCACTGACATAGACACATAAAAATCAATTATTATTTCACAATTTCTCACCCCAAGTGCTTTTGGTTGGCCTTTCAGAAATGGCTGAAGTCTGTGAGGAGGTGAAACTCCTGCTGGCTGGTGTCCATGAAGAGGCACATGAGCATTTGTCCCAGTTCCAGCTGCTGGTGTTTGTGTTGGTGGTTGAAACTGGATGACCACCGTTGAAGAGTTCACGGGTATGACAGTGTGGGACATTCTTGTTTCTGAATCTGAAATTGACCTGTAAAAAATCATAGTAAATCAAGACTAGATCTGATTATAAAATAGATTTTCTATGTAAACAAACTTTCCCATTTATCTCATGAAATATTATATATTCATTATATTTATTATTATAAATGTGGTCTTCACTGGTTGAAAACCCTATGAATACAGTTCTGTCAATAGTAGTTATTACCATTGGTTAAATTATTGTCATCAACTATAAAAACTCTATTATACGTTGAAAACAGAGAATATGCTAAATAACAAACTGACCCACAGCATTCACATTTAAGGCATTTAGCAGATACTCTTTTCCAAAGACCCTTACAAAAGTGCCCTACCAACCAATATTGAGGAAATTCATTCATTAATACAATTAATACATATATATAAATGAAGTGCAGACATAGCACAAAGATAGGCATCTGTATAAAGGAAGTCAGATTGTCAGTGTAAGTATATAATTTTGTGTTTTACCAGTAAGAAATCTTCTCTTTGGTTGGTTCACCGCACTTTGCTCTGTAGTTGAGTTCACTCTTCTGGGATGAGCTGGTGTAAGTTTGATGTCATTAGAGTAACTGCTGATACTGTTTCCCAGAATGAACCAGGAAGCAGCTGGAGCTCAGGTGGTAAGGAGCTGCCCCTTTAATTAGATAATAAACCATAAAAGACAATAATTAACTGAAGTACTCATAAATGTTGAGTAAATGTTTATGTTGTACTTCATAGCAAGTAATCTGGATTGGACCAGCAGATTAGCATTATTACCTCATCTGTTGCAGCTCTTGTGTCACTGCACAGTGCCTGTTCGTTCTCTAACTGTTTACATCCACAGTGTTTGACACTCGATCAGCTGGACCGTTGGTTTGGGCCTGTGGCGTGGTGCCTTCACTTCTGATTGTAGATGTGCTGGGAGTAAAAACCTTGAATCAAAGATTTAAGAGGCATGCAATAGGCGTTCAGCCACCTGGCTATCACCAATCATTTCTGCAGTTTTCCTGTGCTTATTTGGTTTTCAAGTGAATTGATTGGTTTTGTTCAATATATTCCTTTCTCATTTTGATTTGAGCTTGTTTTGTGTATGTTCTATATTTATATTTGCTTGTTCTAGTCTGATAACTACTGTCAAGTCAAAGCTTAAGACTATTCTTAAGAGCATTTCTGAGGAGTTTTATACATATGGGCCCTGGAAATGAACACTGATCAAGACGGATATAAAACCCCAAAAGGGCTATGGATGTATAGATCAACCCATCTATACACACACACACACACACACACACACACACACACAAACACACACACACACACACACACACACACACACACACACACACACACACACACGCACACACACGCGCGCGCGCGCAACCTTTACATTTATACCAAAATAACTACAGTACAGCTCTACTTTCGATTTATGCATTTATCCATCAGTTTGCGTGTTTAAGGTGACATCTGCGTTATACTGTAAATTAAATTTTCATCATGACTGGATTCCGGGATTCCCTCTACAACAAATCATTCGGCCTTACGTTATAAACATAACGTTACCTCTATCTGCACAGAGTGATGATTGTGTTCCCGAACATGTGATATGTTCCGATGTTCCATTGACTTGGTAGCACTCTCGCAAGTAAGTGTTTTATTTATATTATATAACATAACATAACATATTTTACTGGATGTACTGAGGTATGTGTTAGTGTTTTGATGTGTTCCTTACTGCTAACCTCTGTTGTGTGCGTTTTGGGTAACCTTGAGTGTGTGTGTGTGTGTGTGTGTGTGTGTGTGTGTGTGTACTTGTCTACCTATCTGACAGGGGACCTTGGTGTCGTAACACACTCACTAACAGGGGACCTCTGAGCCAAGAGGGGACATTTTTCAGGTAAAATCAAGTAAAAACACGAAAAAAACGCTCTGGTGATTTTTTTTTTTTTACTTTTGACCAAGTGGGGACCTACAAGTGTGTGTGTGTGTTTAAATCATGTGAAAATTAAGAATTTTTTAATTTCTTAAATTCTTTTCTGTAATGTCCACAACATGGCTTTTTCTCCGTTGTGTGCTCATTGTGTTCCCTGATGCCTGTGTGAACATTATATAATTATATATATATATATTAAATAATGAAGACAGACTTGACTGCCAGCTCACTTCACTTTCACACACACAGCTCCATTGCAGGCTATGGAGGTCCCCTGTTGGATAGGTAGACATCGGTCAGGTCCCCTCTTGGCATGTTTAAAAAATAATAAATAAATGCTTATTTGAAGTTATATTATGAAAAAAGGCCTTAAAACAAAATTTTGTATCTAAGTTTTGTTTCTTCAAAATGACTAGAAACACAGGTCCCCTCTTGGTCAGTGTGGAGTGATGGTCCCCTGTTGGTAATATAGACGTGTGCGTGTGTGTGTGTGTGTGTGTGTGTGTGTGTGTGTGTGTGTGTGTGTGTGTGTGTGTGTGTGTGTGTGTGTGTGTGTGTGTGTGTGTGTGTGTGTGTGTGTGTGTGTGTGCTAATGCACTGGTGTATATGTCTGGTTGTTTTTTGTGCATGTTTGTTTACATGTATGTAAAAAATGCTAGAATACAGAATGGAATAATACAGCATGTAAAAAAATAGTACAATACAGAAAAGATGTAAATGATTTGTAAATGTATTTAATTCTTAGATTTTATTTATTTATTTCATCACTAAAACAGATGAAGACTGAGAGCCAGTCAGCAGAATCCCCCCCATCCTCCACCTTCCCAGAGAGAACACCAAGAATGTAAAATTTGCAAATAGTTTGATATTTTATTTTATTATATATATTAGTGTGAGTTCTAATATTAAAGAGTTTTAATACCATAGCACTTGTTTTGTCTTTGTTTGCACGAAGTTTAGTGTCAAGAATTGTAAAAAATAAATACAAAAAACCCCACTATAAAAACACTGTAATGTTTGTGTTTCAGTTACTGTGTCAGCAATTATTGACAAAATGATTGTAAATCTGGATAAGGGATAGAATAGCTCCAAGTGTAACCTTTCATTAGAGCTCAAAATTATGACTGTACATTAAAGTATTCAAGAATAGCAGCATTTTATGTGTCAATATGTGTCAATGTTTTATGTGTTACAAAGGGTCATACGGAGTCTCCAAGTGGCTTTTTTTTTGGGAAGCGCCTAGAAACACTAATTTTCTAAAGGTATTGTTATCAAATTTGAAACTGGACTTGGTAAGGCTTCATGCTGTGATCCCACTGTGTTTTCAAGCTAATAGTTCCCAGCTATAGTCATCTGCAGGCATCTTTTTACAAAAAAGAATGTTTGACAAATTAAATTTTTTCCTTTTTCAGTGTGTTCAAAGTTCTATTACTCAATACCAGTATGACTTCCAGTGATTCTGCAGACTCCAAATGGTTCAAGAACAGCATGCTATTTATTTTGGGTATGCCTTTTTCTAGGCGTTTTAGGCAAATTTTACAGGAATGGTAAGGGGTTAAAATGTAGCGAAGTAAAATACTTCCATCAAAACATACTTAAGTAAAAGTAAAATTACAGATTTTTAAAACTACTTAAAAAAGTGGAAGTACACAGAAAAACTACTTAATTACAGTAACACAAGTAAATGTAATTCGGTACTTTCCAGAAAGAAGTCATGTCTTTACTGGATTTTAAACAAAGGATCCAAAGGTCTTTTGATCTGTCAAAGGGAGGCAGAGAGGAGTTCAGTGCCCTGAGGAGACTCAAAACTTGGCTTAGATCATCAATGTGTCAGACAAGGCTCAATAATGTGGCTATATGCCATGTTCACCAGGAAAGACTGGACAACTTAGACCTTAAAAAAGTTTGTTCATTAAAGTAAATGGTAAACACAAGACGACATTTGGATCCTTTGACAGATCAAAGCTGAGTAGGAGTTCTGGGCATTAACTGTAACAGCTCCGTGTTGTTGTTTTTTTCTATAGACAGTACTCACAAAGGTATAACGATCAAGATTAACTTAAAATTTCTCCGGAGTTCTCCTTTAATGACAGAATTTTCATTATTTGGTGAACTAAGGTTTAATGTAAGTACTTAATTACTCTATTTTCACCAACCTCATTGTCTCCAGTCCCTGTACTGTGATCTTCCTGTACTCGCTCTTTCTCTCTATCTTGTCCCTAAATATGTCAGAGCGAATGCATCAGTAATATACCTAAGCTGGAACAATGTGAATAAAGGGTTAGTTCACCCAAAAATGAAAATTCTGTCATTAATTACTTACCCTCATGTTGTTCGACACCCGTCAGACCTCCGTTCATCTTCGGAACACAAATGAAGATATTTTAGTTGAAATCTGATGGCTCTGTAAGTCCTCTATTGGCTCAATGGCACCGTTCACTCTCAAGACCCTTAAAAGGTACTAAAGACGTCGTTACAAAGTCCATCTCACTACAGTGGTTCTAAAATAACTTTATGAATCGGCGACAATAGTTCCCATTCAGTCGGTCACGTTCGACGTACGTCGGACGTACCGACGAATCGGGATCACTTCTGGGAGCCCCTATCAGCTTCGAGCTATCTAGAACCGGCCAATGAACAATTGGCGTGCGAGATTTGCATCTCGCGCTCCGCCCCGCGGGTATAAACAGGAAGCGAGTGCGAATGCACGCTGTCATTCACTTCGGAGTCAAACGGCAGATGAAGAGGACTCTCATACACATTTATGAGTTTATCGCTGCTATCAGCAAAGACTACAAGACCGGAGAATCCAGGAGACGCGTGTTGGAGAGACGGCACATTTCAGCGGGATCCGCGCTGACTCATCGGCTGCCTCTGCAAGCAGAGAAAAACTGCTGTTTTCACAGCAACAGCAAATATCTGTTGGTCTGGGTGAGCGTTTTCCTGCTGAGTACAGGCACGGGCTGCACTACAATCCCGTGTGCTGTCGCGTTTCCCCCTGAGTGCTTCAGCACAGAGCGTTTCCTCACAAAAGAGTTCACGGGTGACGTGCCGTCCTTTTCAGGATGTCTTACCACCCGTGCGTTTCTGGATGCGGTCGTTCCCTGTCCCCTGCTGACGGTCACAATCGCTGTCTCACGTGTTTGGACACACAGCACGCTGAGGCGGCGTTTGTGGATAGTTCATGTTCCCACTGCGGGAACATGACTATCTCGGAGCTAAGATCGAGACTCTCCTACCTCCGGGCTGGGGGAGTCCCCTTACCCATCCCACGAACCAGGGCTGCCCCTAACCCGGGCGGACCTGCTTCTTTGGATGGCCAGGGTGATCTGAGGATTACGTTTAGGGCAAACCCGCCGAGCGACCCTCCGCAGGCCCCTAATCCCTCAGCTCCGCAGCCGGTAGAGCCTCCGAGAGAACCCGCTGGACCCTCCCACGGGAGACCAGTGGTGACTTTTGGAGCTCCAGCGGACGAACAGATGTCGATCGCTGCATCGGAGGGGGAGTTTCAGTCCTCAGAGGATGAAGGGTCAGCTGTATTGCCTCCCTCTGGGAGAGTGGCAACGGCTGCCCCGGACCCTGAGATGGCTGCTATGCTTGCCCGGGCCGCCGAAAGGGTTGGGCTCGAGTGGGCACCGTGTCCCGAACCCTCTAGGTTGGACGATTGGTTCCTTGGGGTGGGTCGCGCTGGTTCTCAGCGTCCCGCCCCGACACCTTTCTTCCCGGAGGTGCATGAGGAGCTCACGAGGTCGTGGACGGCACCTTTTTCTGCCAGAAACCGGCCGAGTGACTCCTCCCCCCTCACTACCCTCGACGGCGAGCCAGCCAAGGGTTACGTGGGGATCCCGCCAGTGGAGCGCGCCGTCGCGATGCAACTGTGTCCGGCGACCGCCTCTAACTGGCGCGGTGACCCACGTCTCCCGTCCCGGGCCTGTAAGTTCTCTTCCGGTCTGACCGGGAAGGCTTACAAGGCCTGCGGGCAGGCTGCGTCCGCCTTGCATGGCATGGCGTTGCTTCAGGTCCACCAGGCCCAAGCACTCCTTGACATGCACGAGGGTAGGCCTGACCCAGAGCTCCTCCGGGAGCTCCGGACGGCGACGGACCTCGCCCTCTGTGCGACGAAAGTCACCGCCCGTGCCATCGGTCAGGCGATGTCCACGCTTGTGGTCCAGGAGCGTCATCTCTGGCTGAACCTGGCTGACATGAGGGAGACCGATAAATATCGGTTCCTGGACTCCCCCATCTCGTCAGCTGGGTTATTCGGCGACGCGGTCGAGAGCTTCGCCCAACAGTTCTCGGCCGCCCAGAAGCAGACGGAGGCGATCAAACACATCCTGCCCCGGCGGCCCGCTGCTGCCTCCACCCCGCCGCCGGCGGCAGCGCCTCCGACTACTCGTCGCCGAGGGCGTCCACCCGCCGCCGCCTCCGCCCCCGCCAAGGCACCGCAGCAGCCTTCCACCAGTCGACAGCGTGGGGCCGGCCGTGGGAAGGATGTCCAGCCCGCTCAGGCCGCTGCCAAGCCAGGTGGCAAGCGTCGTCGCAAGCGACCCTGAGACGGGCCGCCCAGAGATGGAGGAGACTGCTCTGAGGGAGATGGCTGCAGCACCACTCCTTCCCCCGGAGGAGGGCCGGGGGAAAATCTTTTGTTTTTCTGTTCCGAAACCCAAAACATCAATAAAAGAGCAGTTTCCAATATCTCTGGGTGCCAAGAGAGCGCGCTTGGCGGTGGTCGACACTCCCATGCCTCGCCACCCTCAAGTACCTCTCCCTTCACCAGCAGGGGACGCCGGCTGTCGGGACGCACACAAGCGGCCTCCCCACACTCGCACGTCCCGTCCGCGGATGCAGGTAAGTGTTGCACAGCACACCCAGATCCCGCTGCGGGCCGCTCCCAAGCCGTCCGAGCCGGATCCCTGCGTTCCGCCTCGCTGCCCCGCTGCGGGTACGTCTGTGGTGCCGATGGTCCCCCTTGCTCGGAGTCTGGGAGCCTGGCTAGCGCTTCCCAGTCCGTCTCGGTGGCTCACCCGTACCATCAGACTCGGCTATGCGATTCAGTTCGCCCGGCGTCCCCCCAAGTTCAGGGGCGTTCACTTCACGACTGTAGTGGAGGCGAACGCCCCCGTGCTCAGGGCGGAGATCGCTGTCCTACTGGCGAAGGACGCGATAGAGCCGGTCCCTCAAGCCGCTATGAGGTCCGGGTTCTACAGCCCGTACTTCATTGTACCCAAGAAAGGCGGCGGGTTACGACCGATCTTGGACCTGCGATTCCTGAACCGGTCCCTTCACAGGCTGCCGTTCACGATGTTAACGCAGAAGCGCATCTTCAGGTGCATCCGTCCCCGAGATTGGTTTGCAGCGATCGACCTAAAGGACGCGTACTTTAATGTCTCGATTCTCCCTCGACACCGGCCCTTTCTGCGCTTCGCGTTCGAGGGACGGGCATATCAGTACCGCGTCTTTACGAAGGTTGCGGAGGCGGCCATTGCTCCCATGAGAGAGCATGGTGTTCGCATCCTCAACTACCTCGACGACTGGCTGATTCTTGCCCAGTCGCGAGAGCAGTTGTGCGAACACAGGGACAAGGTGCTCAGTCACCTCAGCCAGTTGGGACTTCGGGTCAACTGGGAGAAGAGCAAACTCTGCCCCACGCAGAGGATCTCTTTTCTCGGTATGGAGATAGACTCGGTCGCCATGACTGCGCGCCTCACCGAGGAGCGCGTCCAGTCGGTGTTGAACTGCCTGAATTCGTTCAGAGGCAGGACAGCGGTTCCACTGAAACATTTTCAGAGGCTCCTGGGGTATATGGCATCCGCAGCCGCAGTAACGCCGCTCGGATTGCTTCATATGAGACCGCTTCAACGCTGGCTACACGATCGAGTCCCGAGATGGGCGTGGCACAGCGGTTCCCTCCGCGTCCAAGTGACTCCGAGAACAAGTGTCCAGGCACTCCGTTGTCTCCACGGATGCCTCATCCACGGGTTGGGGTGCCACGTACAACGGGCTTGCAGTTTCGGGTCTGTGGACGGGGCCTCAACTGCAATGGCATATCAATTGCCTCGAGTTGTTAGCAGTTCATCTTGCACTCAGCCGCTTCAAAGTGCCGCTCAGAGGCAAGCACGTTCTGGTCCGGACGGACAACACTGCGGCCGTAGCGTACATCAACAAACAGGGTGGTCTACGCTCCCGTCGCATGTCGCAACTCGCCCGCCATCTCCTCTTATGGAGTCAGAAGCATCTGAGGTCGCTTCGTGCCGTTCACATTCCGGGCCTGCTCAATCGTGCGGCCGACGAGCTGTCACGTCAGCAGGTACTTCCGGGAGAATGGCGACTCCATCCCCAGGCGGTCCAGCTAATCTGGAGTCGTTTCGGGGCCGCACAGGTAGACCTGTTTGCCTCCCCAGAGACGACCCACTGTCAGTGGTTTTATTCCTTGACCGAGGGGACCCTCGGGTCGGATGCCCTGGCCCACAGCTGGCCCCGGGAAGAACGCAAGTATGCGTTTCCCCCAGTGAGCCTTCTTGTGCAGACTCTGTGCAAAGTCAGGGAGGACGAGGAGCAGGTCCTGTTGGTCGCTCCGTATTGGCCCAACCGGACTTGGTTCCCGGAACTAGTGCTCCTTGCGACAGCACCTCCCTGGCCCATTCCTCTGAGACAGGACCTCCTGACTCAGAGACGGGGCACCCTATGGCACCCGCGTCCGGACCTCTGGAAACTCCATGTTTGGTCCCTGGACGGGACGCGGAGGTTCTAGGTGACCTACCGCAGGCGGTAGTTGACACCATCACTTCCGCTAGAGCCCCCTCTACGAGGCGCCTCTATGCGTTGAAGTGGAACCTGTTCGTTGACCGGTGCTCTTCTCGCCGAGAAGACCCCCGAAGATGTTCGGTCGCATCTGTGCTTACCTTTCTACAGGATGGGTTGGAGCGAAGGCCGTCTCCCTCCACCCTCAAAGTCTATGTCGCCGCTATCGCCGCTAATCATGAGCTCGTAGATGCAAAATCTCTAGGTAAGCACGATCTGATCGTCAGGTTCCTTAGGGGAGCGAGGAGATTAAATCCACCTCGTCCTCCCTCCATACCCTCTTGGGACTTAACTCTGGTGCTAACTGCACTACAGAGAGAACCTTTTGAGCCTCTGCAGTCAGCTGAGTTGAAAGTTCTGTCGTTAAAGACAATACTCCTGACTGCGTTGGCCTCCATCAAGAGGGTAGGGGACCTGCAGGCATTTTCGGTCGACGAATCGTGCCTGGAATTCGGGCCCGGTAACTCTCATGTGATCATGAGACCCCGGCCTGGATATGTGCCCAAGGTTCCCACTACTCCCTTCCGGGACCAAGTGGTGAGCCTGCAAGCGCTGCCTTCGGAGGAGGCAGACCCAGCCCTAGCTTTTCTCTGTCCCGTCCGTGCTCTCCGGACTTACGTGGACAGAACGCAAAGCTTCAGGACCTCAGAGCAGCTCTTCGTCTGTTACGGAGGACAGCAGAAGGGAAAGGCTGTCTCCAAGCAGAGGATGGCCCACTGGATAGTGGATGCCATCGTCTTGGCTTATCAGTCCCAAGACGTGCCCTGCCCGCTCGGGTTAAGAGCCCACTCCACTAGGGGTGTTGCCTCTTCCTGGGCGCTGGCTCGTGGCGCCTCGCTGACAGATATTTGTAGAGCTGCGGGCTGGGCGACACCTAACACGTTCGCTAGATTCTATAGCCTCCGTGTAGAGCCGGTGTCTTCCTGTGTGCTCCCTTCCCATAGTCAGTAACACCGAAGTACCCGTTCTAGTGTCGGCTTGCTGCGCCATTCCCTCCCCTATGGTAGACGGATGCGTGCGCTTATTCTGCTCCAGTCGAGTTCCCCGGAACGGCGAACCCTGTTGAGTCCTCCGCAACCCGCGGCAGTCGGACGTGGCGGAGCGTTCGACGCCAGGTCTAACACTCGTATGCATTGGTGGAACTTGTGTTAGGCTGGGTTCCGTATGTAGTGACCCCCACGGCGGTCCCATATGTGTATTCTTCCACGATACGGCTCCCTACGGCGAGCCCGTGTCTTTCCCTCGGCAGAGTTTCCTCTGCCGTCCCAGGTACGTGTTGTCTCCCTCCTAATTGGCCGGGGCCACCCCTGGGACTTCCGTATGTTGTGCTGCCCACGGCCAGCCCATACATGTATTCTCCGCATGTTAACTCCCTCTGTGCATGATGTGGCTTCCGCAGCTGCCTTCACAGGCACGCTTTCCCAGCGTTATCCAATACAGTCAGCTGAGTGGGTCTTGCGGAACAGCAGCTTTGACTCTCCCTGCGTGAACCTACCCGCCCGCATCAGATCGGGGTCTGTGGGGCTCATCGCTGGGCGCTGGAAGTGGTAGTAACTATGGCGTTTTCCATAGGGGATCCCAATTCGTCGGTACGTCCGACGTACGTCGAACGTGACCGACTGAATGGGAACGTCTCGTTACGTATGGTAACCCTCGTTCCCTGAAGGAGGGAACGGAGACGTACGTCCCGTCGCCACAGTTGCTGTACCATCACTGCAGGTCGAGCCACTACGTTTGGCTCCTCAGTGAAAAACAGCGTGCATTCGCTCTCGCTTCCTGTTTATACCCGCGGCGCGGGGCGGAGCGCGAGATGCAAATCTCGCACGCCAATTGTTCATTGGCCGGTTCTAGATAGCTCAAAGCTGATAGGGGCTCCCAGAAGTGATCCCGATTCGTCGGTACGTCCGACGTACGTCTCCGTTCCCTCCTTCAGGGAACGAGGGTTACCATACGTAACCGAGGCGTTTTTGTGCGCAAAAAAACCCTAAATAACGACTTACATAGTGATGACGATTTCAAAACAAAGCATCATGAAGCTTCGAAGCACTGAGCCGAATGATGATTCGGATGGCGTGTCAAACCGCCAAACTGCTGAAATTTGGCGATTCAAACCGCTGAATCGACTCAGTGATTCATAACTAATACATTTTCATTTTTGGGTGAACTAACCCTTTAATTAAGTGGTGGCCCTGACTCTCTCACTGACCTGAATGTCTCCTCCTTCTGCGCTGTGAGCATCCTCTCGTCTTCCCTCTTTATTGCTCACTTTTTCCTGAATTAAAGGGTTAGTTCACCCAAAAATATTCTCGCGCATGCGTCGTGGAGGCACACACGGAAGACAAGAACAAGTTGGATAAAGGTGTTATTTTGATTTTTTTTGCGCACAAAAACTATTGTCGTCGTATCGTAGAATTATTGTAGAGTCACTGTGGTGAGATGGACTATGTAACGAAGTTTTAAGTGCCTTTTATGGGTCTTGGAAGTGTAAATGTACTGAATGCCAATGGAGGCCTATCTGAAGCCTTTCTCAGCCATCAGCTTTCAACAAAAATATCTTCATTTGTGTTCTGAATATGAACGGAGGTCTTACGGGTGTCGAACGACATGAGGGTGAGTAATTATCCCAAACACTGTTCCTGTGAGCTAGATACAACTGTGTTTACGTTAAAACTCACCAAGATGGGCATTGAGAAATTTTTGAGTGTATTTGACCATTAATATAAGATGGAAAAAGGAGCTCATTTTTGCACTTGTATGTCAGAGGCTTTATTACGGTATGTGTGTGTGCGCTTCAGATGCGAGTGTGCGAAATCTGTGGGAATTAGTAGAATTAACGTTATGTGCAACCCCTCACGAAATTCAGACCGGTCACACCAATGCTAACACGCTGTCATGAGGAAAAATCCTGCATAACACCCGTTGGCCATGTTCAGAGGGTTAACTGGACTGAATGAGAGGCGGGTGCGTGTCAACTCGCTGTCGGTCAGAGAGGAGAGCGCAGCTGATATTGATACTGTAGAAAATGAGTATAGTATCGTATACATAGCGAAATATACATTTTTTTCAGGTTCGACACAGGTTCGAAGACTCGTTCCCTCGCCCCCTACAGTGCAATTCGGCTAGGTATACATCCGCACTAAAGTATCAAGGTGAAAGTCATCATAGCTTGCATAGTATAGACACAGCTCCCAACCCAACTTTGAGAATAGATTAACGGCGATATTTTTTTAATCGCCCGATAAGAGTCTCATGTTAACGCAGCATGTTAATGCCGATAACGGCCCACCACTACTAAATAGTAAATAAACCTTAGAGTAACAGCTTTTTATCTTGTACATAGTTGAAACACTGTAGAAGCATTAGTTTTCTGGACAGTATTTTCAATTTCCGGCACTGGCTTTCAGTTTTAGCCCAACTCACCTCATAACCTGGTTTTGAACTATCACCACTGTCCTGGGGTCTCATTTATAAAGCGTGCGTACGCACAAAACGGGGCTGGGAACGTACGTACGCCAGTTCCCACGCAAAGGTTGTGATCGATAAAAAACAAACTTGACGGGAGAATGTGCACACCTTTAAGCAAACTTTGAGCCGTGCGTACGCACATTCTGGAGACAAAGGGAATTGGCCACACAGATGGTGAGGTCGTGAACTGATGTTAGATTGTAGAAAATAAATGTGAGAAGAACGATTATAAGAATTAATGACATTTAATTTTCACTCCATTTCATACGTTATATCCACATTATCATGAAGATTAAATCCAACAGTGTTATTTGTGACGATTGTTTTAGGCTATATACATCTAGTAAAATCCAAACGTAAATCAAAATGTATTTTTTTTAAAAGAGTGAGAAAAGTAATGAAGTAAGAACAACTTAAAACTCGGTTTTCATATTGATATACACATTTACATTAATGTTCCAGTTTCATTAATGGCGATATGCAC
The DNA here is from genome assembly GCF_949357685.1 of Gobio gobio. Lineage (NCBI taxonomy): Eukaryota > Metazoa > Chordata > Actinopteri > Cypriniformes > Gobionidae > Gobio > Gobio gobio. Next base: position 20,713,314 of record NC_137097.1, on the reverse strand, counting down.
TGAAATTACATAAAGTCAATACTCAGAATTAAAACAAAAATTATATGAATTTAGATAGACATGTGGAGGTGCTACTTTGATCAGTTTTCCTGTGACATGCTGTTTTAATGACAGCAAGGATAGGTTAATTACAATAATTCCATTTTAAACTAAACTGCAGATCTCATGGTATGACAAAATATGTTTTAGCGAGAACGATGATCAGTGATGCACACTTACTTCGATATCACAGACACTGCAGGATTCGGGGGTCGAACGGTCCATTACTCGGTTTGAATAGGTCCAATGATAACAGCTTACTTTAATCTACAACCACAGCTGCATGGTCACGGAGAGTAAAGACATCTTCACAAAATTATGAAAAATACTACCACTGTATTTGAAGGATACAACTTGAAGAAAAAATTACGATTTGCACGTTTCCTTTTTTAAAATACTTTGTCAGTGACGCTGAGTCAGATGATTGTATTTACGCTGCAATAAATAAGTTGGCCTATCTGTTTAAATTAAAATAGCCTAAACATCCTATATGTTCACATTATCAGCAAAACTGCATGAATTTGAGTTGAAGGGTTTAAAATTAACTAAATATTTTAAATTAAAGTAAAGTAACATTTGGCCCGTGGAAATGAATGAATAAACTTTATTTTAAAATAATATCTGAGAAGTATTTTATACAATTTTGTTTTTATGGATATTTTGATATATTTATTCTAAAACATAAAAAGGATATTGGATGATTATCAGCAATGTACTGTGTAAGGCACAAATGGCATTTATAGTCTGTATCTAATATTTTTCATTGTCTTGTACCTTTGACAGTGTTAAACATGGTGTTAAACATGGTGTCACGTGGATGGGAATATTCATGCAAATGATATGCAAATGAGATTATGCATAGTAAAACTAGGCGTTGTATGCTCCATATATGGTGATTTCAGGGAGGAGACGGGGTGGAGATGCACGTACGCACAATCTTCTGCTGGCTGTGATTTATAAAGGGATTTTTGCGCAGGTTCTGGCGTATACATGGTTTTATAAATCAGAATTTTTTTGTGCGTACGCAAAATCTAGCTTTTGTGCGTACGTATACTTTTAGGATGAAACCTACGCAAAGTTTTATAAATGAGACCCCTGGTCTTTTTCCTTCACTGTATTTCTCATCTTTCCCTGAAATTACCAAAGTAATCACAAAATATAGCTAATTATCCATTTAGTCTTATATAAATACAAAGAGGCCAACATGAGTTTCAGCATTTCAAATTTTAAGATTCTTTTTGGAAATCTATGATGCTTTTCACCTACCTCCAAGTCATCTTGTCCTGCCCTATTGTCTTCCTGCCTCGTCTTTCCCTCTCTCTCTTTGCACTTACAAAAGTAGAGCAGACCAAATGTGAATTACAAAACTGGCACTGTGTATATATGCTATTTTCATGTTCTTGTCAGCTTACCTCGAGAAAAAAAAACGAATATCATTTGATTGTCGTTTCATTTTTTATGTCGCTGTAAAATGACAACTGTGTTAGCTAGCGAGACAAAATTACATGCACAAAATGATTTACTTACCCTCAAACCTGTATACTGTTAGGTTTCATAGAACACTAAAAGAGCATTCTGAAGAATATGTACATAGCTATAAAACAAGTCCACACACCTAAAATCTCAGGCTACTTGGGCCACGGGCCACATGGCCCTCTGGCTATCCTTGACTGGCGTGAGGTAATTCAGGATTCGATTATGGCCTTTCTGTACAATGTGCCTTTCATTGTGATTTCATTACATGCCACTGTAGACTGTGAATCAAAGTTGCAACTGGCCACTGCCTCTCTAATCCTGTCACAGTAATCATCAACATAGAATTCTACAATCTTTTGTATCTGTACAACTGGAGGGAACATGCTGCCTGCACCTAGGTAAGCTTGCAGAAGTTGGTGCAAAGTTTTCTGGCAAGCTTGTTAAAATAGCTGTGCTTGCTTTCGAATCTCAAAGTCCAGAGGCGAATTAGTGGCCCAAAGTGGTGTATAAGGTCAGGGTAATGACACATGTAATGATGCTTAGGTCGTAAGGCATTATCAGGGAAGAGCTTTTGCCTGGTGCAAATTCGATTAAAACTCTGAGATATGCAATCTGCCCTGTTGTTATAGCTGGTGCACAGACAAGCTCCACTATCTCTCTCAGTTGCAAAATCAGTTGGTATACCTCATTTCTACATGGATCTTTAATCCTGTCACCAATTAAGAGAGTTAGCACCTAAGAAAACACCAATTCTCAACAGCATGTCCACTTAACTGCTCACTTCCGGGGAGAGGTCTCCTGGTTTATCATATGCATCACTTCCTTTGTATTTGAACTGATTTTTGCATCGATTCAATTGCAAGTATGTAAAATGCTTCTCCTCAACTTAACGACCAACAAACAAAGCAGGGTCATAAGAAACAACACCCTCAAATAGATCATGCCCTAGACATGGTGGGAGCCCAGGCTGGCAAACATGGAAATGTGCAAGCTCATTAAAAGGAGAGTCCCCCTTTATACCAAATACAGAGCCAACAGCAGCACCGTCTAAATCTTGCACGACTTTTATATTACTGCACATTTCTTGCAGTACCACACAGGTTTGGCAAAAATGTGGTTTTGTTTATCTCACAATATCGGCAGAAATAATCTACATAATGTTTTCTGCAAAAAAAAAAAAAAACCCTATGCAATGGGATCCCAAATTATCTCCTGAAATGGCAACAAGTATCCCTTTCACAATTTTGCCATTGGGCATTGAAATACCAGTTTCCTATAGAAATGTAAGTCAATGTTAATCAATGGCTTAAAAACTTTGTTTATACCAAAGTATTTGAAGTCATGTTCACTACAAAGAAGCACAAGTTGCATGTGATCTGTAGTGGATCTATTGTGTGGCAAAATATCAGTAAGAGTACAGTAGACCGCTAAAACCTTGTGTTTTTTCTTCCCTGAACCAAGAGGGTTTACAACCCCAAAGGCATCCTGATATAAAATGAGGCCAAGAGAATCAGAAGCTGTCTTCAAATCCCTCACCATCCTTAACATCACGTAAAACGTTTTCAGGAGTGGGTTGTTGAGAACGTGTGTAAGCATGTTGTTCTTGGACAGATCTGCTTTTGAACAGTGCAGCCAATGTTTCCTTAATCGGTATATATACTGGGCAAAACGCTCTTTGCCATTTTCATCATTGCCTAAAAACAATGGCACAGGTTCAACATAGTCAAAATGACTTTTGAAAACAGACTTTCTTTTGTGGTCTGTATTCAACAGCTCCCTGTTATAAAACATCAGAAGATCGTCTCTATGTATTTCCTCAATGATGTTGCTAACAATAGCCTCTGAAATTTTGAGTGCCTTCAGTTTCTCACTCAGAATCTTAAGACCAATTTCATATGCATTCTGAAAGTCGTCAATTCTTTTTGTTATAGTACTTGCTAGTAACAACAATTTTGCTTGTAATTTCAAGTACATAAGTGAATTATTTTGCAGGAACAAGGATTCATCAACAGCAAATGGCTCTTCACATTCAAATCTTTCTTCATCAGGTGTCTCTAAACAAGGTTGATTAGAAATGCAAAACTCCTCAGTGGTAGCTGTCTGACATTATCGAGTATGTCCCTCACTTTACAAAAGCCAAACAGAAACACACCTATAGAGAGCATGCACACGCTCTGCGATGTACTCTAGCATGTTAAGCCCAGAACACACCAAGACGATGGTCGGCCGTCGTGCAATTTTCTCGGTGAGGTCCACACCGCCGGCTGACGTTGGTCCTCCTATTTTTTGGCCAATTCGACATGTTGAATCGGCATCGGCGCTCGTCGGTTCATCGGGCCATCTGATCATTCTGATTGGCTGTTCAGCTAGTGAACTAGTGCACACGGGGGAAAAAATGGAAATGACGACCCAAGTAAACGACAGAGTCAAGAGGGAACACAAAGAATGCTTGTCACATTTGTTTACATGTCTCATTCCGATACACATTTATATTTTAATAAGATATGGCTGTGTGGACCGAGGCAAGTGAAGACGAATTGATCAGCATGATCCAGGAAAGGCCGGCTCTGTATGACATTACGGAAAAATGTTATGTCAACTGTGTGGCGAAAGCTGAACTGTGGCGTGAGATCGCAAATAAACTTGTCATATCAGGTAAGATTTCCTTTTTGGCATTGAGGTCTTTAGAAAACTTGTTTGTTATTTTTCAGTAGTCCATATTAAAAAAACTACATTGTTAGGAATTTGTGCGTTGTGTACCAAAATAATTTGGTTTATGGAAACAGGCAGTGCAATAACTTTTTTTATTATAATCGCTAGGACACATTTCTCATTACTTAGAACTGTTTGAAGAATTTTGCAAATTGACCTATTAACCAACTTCCATCTTTGCACAGCAGTTAATTTCACATTCAAAATGGACTAAAGATACCAAAACACTTAATTCATGTCTTCATGTCCCAAAGCAATGATAAATGATCCACAGTTTAGCCCACATAGTTTTCTGTTGTACTCACTGTGTGAAGAGTTTTCCAAAAGTGACCCTAGAAGAATTGAGAAATGTGTTCTAGCGACTGTAAAAAACTGAAATAAGTTCTGTCATCTAGAATAAATCCAGTTAACAGTAGAACAAAAACTAACATTTGTTGGCATTACAAATAGTCATGAAATTGACATAACTAGGCTTAATGCTTACAAAATTTAACTTTGTCCCTCAGAGAAAGAGCTCAAGAAGCGTTGGGATTCATTGTGAACCCAGTAAATGCGTTACAAGAAACATGGACCCTCAGAAGTTCTGGAGCTCAGAAGACTGGCGGGCAGCAATGGATCCTGACCCGTCTGCAGTTTCTAGAGCCTCACACAAAAAGGAAGGACAAGTAACAAGTAGTTTGCAAGTAACTCAACACATTAACTTCCACATGTGCATCTGAATAGATCTATTTAGCCAATTTGCAGTGTATTGTTTTAGCTATGCCCTGTTATTGTTATGGGTGATTGGTGAACAAGTGTAAGAATCTGTGGTATCACATCGTTCATGTTTTGATTGTTTCTTTTAAGGAACCTTCGGCTGAAAGTGATTCCTGTTCACCCTCAGATGGTACCAACAGTGACACCTGGACTGGCACCCATGAAGAGCCCGGCTTCATTGAGGCTGAGCTATGGCCCAGAACACCCTTGGCTGAATCTACCATCTGTGGAGCTGAGTCCACAGCCAAGTAAAAAGAGCAAAGCATCTACGTTCAATTAAGGCCTCCGGGGAAGCGCAGGGTGAATCCTCCACTGAGGAGTCCACAAACTTGATGCGCATCATCAGCAAAACTGTAGAAAAGCTAGCATCACATGAAAAAACCAGTGACGCCACCTCAGCTTACTGGAAGAATAAGCCTCTGATAGAATGTTTAATATTTTCTAACTTTAAGAAAAAGAGGACATCTCGAGTCCACTGCGTTGGAGTTGGAGGCCTCTGGTCCTTCCACCTCATCAAAATGAATCGTTTGGCTAAGAGCGTGATGAAAGCTATACAGTCAGATTTTACCTTTGTAAGATTATACGACTTCGAAGTGATTCCAAAAATAGCAATCAATGGGCAAGGGGAAATCGGTCTACCTAAAAAAACAGAGATGGTCTCAAAAATAGTGGCCCAGAAGTTCCTAAGCTTTGTACAGGACCAAAACATGTGCATGAGAGGCTAAAGCTACAGCGGGGTAAAGCTGGGGTTCAACTCGCTCCAGTAAATAGGGGAAGTTTTCAGTAAAAAGTTTAGGAAAGGTATTGGCTACTTGTATACCAAGGTATGTAAATGAGTGGGAGACCTTAAATGGAAAGGAAGAGAAAGAGAACTCCCGGGCAGCATTGTTAATAGGAAACATTTAACTTTACTGTAAGTTCAATTTATAGCCCGAGAGCCTTCCATAAATATAAAAAATATTAAGGATATGGGGCAAGGATTTAGATGGGTCAGAAATATATAAAAGCAAGTCATCCGCATACAGTGAGACTTTATGGTCTCGCCCTCCTCTGATTATACCAGCTATACTTGTGTTTTGGCGCAAGGCAATAGCCAAAGGCTCTATTGCAACTGCAAACAAAAGGGGCGAGAGGGGACAACCTTGTCTTGTGCCTCGATTAACCTGGAAATATGCAGAGGAAATATTGTTGGTACGAACAGAGGCAAGTGGGGCATTGTATAATAAGTTGACCCAAGATATAACTATACTTCACCTTTGAACGCGTACGCGAGAGTCAGTACAGTGCATGTGACATCAGAAGTGTATAAGCGTATTGTACTGTTTTTTTACAGCAATTAGTTTATCCACAAGGTAGCAACTGTGCTCTAGGGGCGTCGATTCATAAGTAGTCAAAATAAAACAGAACACATGCAAGCTACAATGGAGGGCTACTACGGATGACACGGTATGAAAATTTCATATCAGGATTAGAGTGACCCAAATTATCATGATTATCAATATTATCACGGTTTTGTTCAAATGCGATGAAAGTGTTCAAACAGAACAGATACACACACTGAAAACATTTCAACAAGTTTTATATTTGAATTCCACAAACAACAAATAAATCAAGCAGCTCTATGCACTTTTTTAAGCAAGATTATGTTCTGTGGGATTTCCTTAATGAAATCAGAGGACTTTAATATTAATACTACTACAATTATTACTATAACTTCTTGTGATCATTGTCTGGATGATTGTTTTGTACACTGTACAAAATGGATAAGATTTAAAATCAGGTAAGATTAAAAGATGTCATGAACTGGCTTTTTAAATTTTTTTATACTGTTATCTGAGGTCAACTAATGACATTCACATGGTTTTTACATTCAAAAGCATCATAATGAATAAGTAATAGGCTATTTTCTGCTTTGGTTTTGAGGCTCTCTGAAAAACGCTCGGCTTTTATGGGCGTGCCGCACTGAAGACTTGGAAGTAAGATAAGGAAGTTGGATAAGATTTGCATATTTAATGAGCTTCAGCTCCCCTCAGTACATGTGGAAATTGTTTTGCAATTGTCTGGGGAATCGCTCACAGGACTCGCAAAATATCTTTATCAAACAAACGCAATGATTCATCTCTCATCCACCCACGAATGATTGGAATGTTATTTCTGTATTACTTGGCCGGCCCGATCATCAGTGAATATAACTGCAAACGTAAATATAACCGCAAACCGTACACACACACGTGCAAGAAAGGAATGTTATTTCACTATAGCCCGTCGGCAGGCCGGTGATAGCCCGTCTGAAAAACACATAGCCCGAGACGTTGGGCTTTGCGAGCACTGCCGTTACAAGTCCGAGTCTGATCACGAATGAAGCAATAACTCCTTCTCCAGCCTGTGACAGCGTGCTACAGTATGTAATCAATAGATTTCAATGCACCAATGCAAAACTAACACATATAAAAAAACCATGTTTTACTCACAAAAGTGTGTGTTGCACCGTTCCTGTCGGATCCAATATAGAAGGCAGAGCATTGTGTTTTAATCTCAATATGTCTGCAAATCCAGTCTCGACCTCTATCTTGTTTACAATCGATTCTGAGGTGAAATGAAGCGAACAAACACGCAATGTCTTACGCATGTGAGCTGGAACCGGCATGTTTATTGCAAGAGTCGGCGGGTGGGCTTGAGGCGGGGCTTCTGCATCCTATTACGTCAGTGGTCAACATATTCGGAGATCTCTTGTTTTCTGGGTCTGGGTTCAATAAAAGCTTTTCTTTGACTAACAAGGAAGTTTTCAGCTCTGAAACTTACAGGATATTCTTATATCACGATAAACTTTTATATATCAAAGGCTCAAAGGAAAGTTGATTTCTCAATTATTATTTAAAACATTAATCTCAATTCAATATGTCCCCGTAGTTATTTATGTGGTAAAGAAAATCTGTGTACTAAGTGTACAATGAATATACATTGTTGTCCCTTAAATGTAGGGCTGGGCGATATGGCTGAAAACTGTAACACGATATAAATGTTTCATATCGGTCGATATCGATAATTATTTATATTTTTTATGACCTGTTTAAAATAAGGACCAGGAGAAAAATATTATACATTTAAACATGTTTATTTTAAACGTAACCTTCCTCTGATTATAATACCCTCAGTTATAAAAGGCAGAAATGTCAACACAACCATGGAAAACACTCAAATAATTAAAATATAAACACAAGTCTAAAATCACAATGAACACTTAACATTTGTCTCTTAACATTAAGGTGCAGTGCCTCCGTTATTTCTTTGTAACTGTTACCATTTAGATGCTTTGTCATAAGGCACCGATGCAGAGTAACGTTACCTCTCCATGTAGATTCAAAAGCTGAATCTGAAATCGCCCCTATACCCTTAAATAGGGCACTATTTGAAGGGACAGCCATTTGTAGTGGTGTCCGAAACCATAGTGGACGTTTTTGAGTGCACTCATTCTATCCCACAATGCACCGCAATAACGAGTGTACAGCCGATGTACACACTTTCTGAATTCACTCACTCGTTCTCATTCACTCCTTCAAGTGAACTGTATCAGTGGACTAAAGTAGGGAATCGTGATTTGAGGGTTTAGGGGGCGATTTTGGATTCAGCCGAAGAATAGCACAACGGCGAGCGCGTCGAGTATAAACATGTCCCCAAATGCGCACGCTGTCAGCGGAGGTGGTCAACCAACTGATACAGTTACCTGATTGGATGTTAGCCTGTCACTCCCTACGTTGCTTGGTTACCAGAGAGCGAGTGCCTTTGTTCATGCAACCAAACTTGCTTCGCAACCTCTGGTTTCTTCCGACGAAAAAAAAAAAAGTTATCGAAAGTTTTATCGAACGCATTTTTTATTGATATCGAGTACGTGTCTATCACGATATATATTGTTATCGTTTTATCGCCCAGCCCTACTTAAATGTCACCTTGTCTGAACTTGTTCGTTCACGTTATTATTTCCCAGTAGTTTTGGTATTGAGGTCAAAGTCCACTAGCCTTGCGTTCACAGATTTGAAGTGTTCCCCCTATTACAGCGAGTTTCTTCTGGCATGTTCTGCAGACAGGGTGACTATCCTCGATTATGTTTCGATTATGTGACTTTTGTAAAAGCCAAAATATGACCACACCTCAGATTTGGTCCTTTAAGAAGGCTGGGAAATCTCCCGGCGATGTCACTGCCTTCAGCCATTTCTTCTCATTAAAAAAAACTGCGTAGGACAGACGCTGACTGGACAGGATTTACAGCGAGTTTTCAAAATCGTGATAATCACGCACGGTTTTAATGATAATTAAATTTGAAACGATATTATTAACGTCTGTACATTTTATCGTGGTTTATCATGAAACCGGTAATCGTTCCATCACTAAGGTCTACACAAATGAGAGATTGTGCAAAGTGGTTAGAAAGTCCCTAATATTTACACCTCTAGCACGAAAGAATACAAAGATATTTGCATGGGTTGTAACTCATGGCGAGAGATTGCTCAAACTGCACAGAATGCCTATGTACACATACGGGTTAAAAGAAGTATACTTTGCAATGCTGTGCGTTTGACTGCGCATACGCGTAAAAAAACAACAACTATACTTTCGGCTTAAGGTTTTTCTGTCTGAGACTCATTCCAGACTGATGACAAATAAAACCACTCTCACACAAGTGAATGCTCATGTGGTGTTAAAGGTTTCTTTATATCTGAAACTCTCTCTCCACAGAGATCACAAAATGAACGGCTTCTCTCCAGTGTGAACTCTCATGTGGGAATCAAGATTTCCTTTTTGGTTGAAATCTTTTCCACACTGAGGGCAGATGTAAGGCTTCTCTCCAGTGTGAACTTTCATGTGCCTGTTAAGGCTTTCTTTTCTGTTGAAACTCTTTCCACACTGTTGGCAGGTAAATGGCTTCTCTCCAGTGTGAATTCTTAAGTGGCCTTTAAAGTGTCCTATTTGATTGAAACTCTTTCCACACTGAGGGCACGTGTAGATTTTCTCTCCTGTGTGAACTCTCATGTGGACTTTAAGGTTTCCATGTTGTTCAAAACCCTTTCCACACCGTCTGCAGGTGTAGGAGCTCTCGCCAGTGTGAATGTTCATGTAATATTCAAGACTTCTTTTTTGGCTTAAACTCTTTCCACAAACTTGGCAAGCGTAAGGCTTCTCTCCAGTGTGAATTCTCATGTGACGATCAAGACTTCCTTTATGGTTGAAATCTTTTCCACACTGTTGGCAGGTGTAAGGCTTCTCTCCAGTGTGAACTTTCATGTGACGATTAAGACTTCCTTTATGGTTGAAATCTTTTCCACACTGTTGGCAGGTGTACGGCTTCTCTCCAGTGTGAACTCTCACGTGTATGCTAAGAATTATTTTATTATTGAAACTCTTTCCACACTGTTGGCAGGTGTAAGGCTTCTCTCCAGTGTGAATTCTTAAGTGGTCTTGAAAGAGTCCTTTATTTTTTAAACTCTTTCCACACTGAGGGCATGTGTAGGGTTTCTCTCCAGTGTGAACTCTCAAGTGCCTGTTAAGGATTCCTTTTCTATTGAAACTTTTTCCACACTGTTGGCAGGTGAACGGCTTCTCTCCAGTGTGAATTCTTAAATGGTCTTGAAAGTGTCCTTTATGTTTGAAACATTTTTCACAATGAAGGCACGTGTAGGGTTTCTCTCCAGGATGAACTCTCATATGGTCTGTAAGATTTCCTTGTTGATTGAAACCATTTCTACCCTGAAAGCGGGTGAAATAACGTATAGTTTCTTTCTTTTCAGTCTTTGAGCAACTAAAATATTTTTCTTCAGTTATGAAATCATGATAATTCTCATATTGATCTTTTTCTTCCATTTCCTTTAGTACTTTACACTCCTCTTTTAACTGCATCAGGTCTAAGGAAATAAAAGACAAAAATTAACCCAATAGCACAGCACAACACAACAGGAATAAAAACGTAAAGCATTAACCCCTAGAGGTCCGGCATGACCAACTCACTTTTTTCATATTAGTGTGAAAGGGACTCCAAATACTCCATTGATTTTAGTCTTTCAGGCAAGTGTTATAAATCATTATAATCTGTTAAGTTTCTACTTCTAGTTTTGTTCACTCACAATAAAAACTAAATGTTGTGCTATTTGCAAAACAAACATGATGCGCGATCTTCAGACTCTCAGTCAAAGAAGTCCATTCTGATACTCTTCAGAAAATGAACTGTAACTTAGTGAATACTTGTCACACAACATGAGAAAAGTCTAAAGAAATTATGAAATGTCAAGTTTTTAAATAATGTAACTCAAATATTCTCTGTTTATGTATTCTGTTTGAAAAGAAAGAGATGCCAGTCGTTTGTGTGCTGCCTCATCTGCTAATGGACAACACCCATGGAGTGTGCACTCTATTTGTTAGAATAATGATGAAATTGATTCTTTTATTCCCAATGTATGTACAGGGAGACGGCCTAATGTATGGAGGTCTTGCCCCCAATGTGTAACCAAGGGTGATGCCAAATGTAAAGAGGCATATGTTAACCACACAGATATGTTATGCATGGTTTTATGATGATGGAAATATATAGAAAATGTAGTGGAGGTTTTATAGAGAACCTCTGTACTGGACTTTATAAGAGCCATATGTAGAACAGAAGCAGCAAAGTGAAATAAAGAAATTGTTTATATGGCCAAGAGACTTTTATAAAAAGTTTTTATTTTACAACTTTTATGTATTAGCTGTTGATAAGGCCGAGGAGCCTAAAGGAGGTTTTTTTTATATACAACTTTCATGAATGACTTTGTAAGCATGGAAAAACATGACAACATGATATTGTAAAAATGTTTTACTTTGATTCATAGCAAGAATGCAGACACATGGTTTGGTAAAAATGTTTTATTTGGTTTTATAGTAAAGACATGGAGACAAAGACTTTGTAAAAGTATTTGATTGAATAATTGAAATGAACACGCTGAGATATGTTTTAGGCAATCTGCTTTATTAAAAAGATGAAGAAAAACACTAAGTCATATGTATAAAAGTCATTTATAAATGTAACCAAGTATTGAATGAAGAAACAGGTTTTACCCAGGATGATGTCTTGCAGACGAGACGAAGGAGGAGATTAAGGAAACAAGCCAGAAGAAGAAGAATGAAAGAATACAGAGCGTTATATACTAAAATGTTGAAGGAATTGAGGGAGTTGACAATCGTTCAAAATCTAGGATTGGATGAACTGTGCCTGTGTAATTGAATATGTGATGAAGAGGTGTGATAATGAAATGGTATATAAGGTATTGATCTCTGTATGAACACCAGAAGCTGAGAGCGTTATGCTGCTTCTCCATTGCTTGATGATCCGAGCCTGACATCTGCTGGTGACACTTGTGAACTGCCGCTTTTGTTACTTAAGACTTTTTCTTTTTGTAAACTTTTATTTGATTGTATGTAAAACTTTTTGTTATTGGAAAAATAAATCTACTTATAATTGATTTATAAAAAGAAATCGTTTGCCACGTCTCTGCTTTCTAAACGAGTTGATCTGAACCAGACACGGAGGGGGTCTGTTCTTCTAGAAAGTGAGTATGAATATATATTTATGATCTAGTTAAGGATTCGACCTGCTTTACCTAGCCTGAGGTTGTAAACTAAAAATAGGTAGAAGGTGTGTGGGATCTAGGCAGATTGTACACCAAATAACATGGCGCCCAACTAGCGGGGCACGATTGCTTATTGATTTCTGGCCAAAATCAATAAACAAAGTGCTGACGAAAAACGTGACTATTGTATAGAAAGTACAAAAGAAAGAAAGCTTAAAAATAGGATTAGTGAAAAATCCTAGAAGGACTTATAAAGTCAAACGAGAATATAATTTAGAAACGAATTATATTAAACCTAATGAAAGGTTGAAACTAACAGTAGTTTTGAAATCTCGAAGAAAGAGATAAAAGTCTAAAAAGGAAGGTATCCTGTAGACGAAAAATAATTCAGGGAAGAATTATTATTATAACCTGGGAATGGGTTATTAAAAAGCCTAAAGATAGGATTAAGGAAAAATCCTAGAAGGACTTATAAAGTCAAACGAAAATATAATTTAGAAACGAATTATATTAAACCTAATGAAAGGTTAAACCAGTAGTGTTGAAATCTCAAAGAGTGAGATGAAAGTCTAAGAAAGGAAGGAATCCTGTAGACGAAAAATAATTCAGGGAAGAATTATTATTATAACCTGGGTAGGGTTATTAAGTGCATGCACAACACTACTAAAATCTCTATAAGTATTGAGTCGGAATACAGAAAAGCGTTGAGAGCTCATATAAGAGAAGCGCGCTCCGATAAATACATTAATAGGCTGAAAAAATAGAGATTGGCTAAATCTTAGTGAAAGAGATTTAGTATAGACTATGTGAACTGTTCAACGAAGTGCACATCGTTGAATGGGAATCATAGTGAAAAGCAGATCCATATTAGAGTGTAATATCGAAGATATACTAAGTACTGATATGGATAGAGAAAGCTTGATGAAGTAAAATCGACAATAAGAGCAAATTGCGATTTTAGCTGTGACTTCCATCCAGAAAGTTGTTAAACGAAAGTATATGAAATCAATTAAAAAGTTTCTGAAGAAAATGTCCGAAGAACAAACAATTGATGAGAGAAGTAATACTCCTGAAAGGCAAGGAGCAATAAATAGAGATATGGAAGAAGCTAGGGAAGAAACCGAGCTAGGTGAGCGAAGAAACCTAGTTTCTGAAAATAGAACTCCGATTGGAGTAACAGGAAAAAGAACTGACAGAGAAAACAATTCAAGTTCTGAGGAGAGTGAAGATGAGGAATTAAATTCCACAAGGATTAGTACTGATTGTGATATCAGTGAGGAAGAGATAGTGCTCAGAAAAGAGACTAGATTAAAGCACAAAAAAGGTGTGAAAATAACATTACAGAGAGTAACAAAACAAATACAGAATGATTGGCCAGAAGTAGAGTTAAGGGGAACTAAGTATAGAAATCCCAGTGGAAAGAAAAGAGATCAGGAATTGTTAAGTAAATGGAATAAAAGAGTAATACCTGAAAAGGAATTAACTTATGGTCAAATAAAGACTGCCAGTATGTCCCCGTCTGCGACAGAAATAGCCGAACAAGAAGGTTGGTCGAAGGCAGGCAAACAAACTTTATTCCAAGAGGGATATGAGTATAATAGAAAAATAGTAAAAGAATTAGATAATGTGATAAAAATATTGAAGAATCAGAATAAACAATTACAAAGAGATTTAGAAACAACTAGAGCTCATAGACAAATTGAGAATCTGAACAAAGCCACAGAAGAAATCTGGGAGGAAGAGAGCGAGGAGGCCGTATATCAAGAGAGACGGGGAACCCCCAGTGAAAGGGAAACTCCAGTAAGGCAGCTGCAGTTCAGCACTCCACGGAGAACAGAGGGAGAGAAAAGTGAGGAGCAAAATGTCCAAGCAAAGTTATTAGAGTTAAAATTAACTGACGTTGTGAGAAACCAAATAGGTTCAAAGAAATCAAATGAAGATTACTGCAGTTATATGGATAGAATCATTAAAGCGGCAACGCAGGCTGGCTTAGGTTCTGAGGCAATAACAAGATTAGTGCACACGTGCACAGGACATGCCATAACGGCGAAGGCCTTAGAAAAGGTTAGAGACCTTACAGGAGTTGAAGACAAATACAAACAATGGAAAGATATGTTAGTAAATGCAAGCAGAGAGCAAATGCCCTTACTTAGTGTATGGTTATCAATTGAGGATGAAATCCCAATGTCAGATAAAGTAAGGCTGCTACGAGACGTAGGGCATAAAATACCAGGAGGGCAAAAGTTAGGAACCATACTGAATAGCACGACCAAAAAACAGATAGAAGAGAGACTAGCTGAATATGATTTAAATAGTCAGTTTGTGAAAAGAAAGGAACCACAAGGAGCTAGGGTTCAAAAACAACAAAAAGATAAATTAATGAATAAACAGAGAGCCACCGTGGAGAACGCGAGACCATATAACACAAGATTCCAAGCTAGGCAGGGTGAGAAAGGTCAGTCTAATAGGCCCAGAACCTGGAATGCAAGGAAGCCAGCATGGCAGAAGAATAGTAGTGGCAGAAAACCCTTTAAGGATGACAGATATGGTAGTGCGCAAAAAACAAGCTATGTTCCAGCAGGAGAATGGGAGAAGTTAACCTCAGCACAGAAAGATCAAGTGATTCAAAAACGCAGAGGCACTGATTCCAGTGTGAAAAGATTTGGCAGAAACAAAGTGACTCATAGTACAGAAGTACAAGAAGCCACGCAAAAAGGACAAAATGTCCGAGATAGAGACAACACAGAAAATAATGAACAATGAAACGAAATTGGCCTGTTAAAGGAGCATATCTGTGATAAGAGAGTTTTGGAAAGAGATGAAGATTTGTTTGTAAAAGTGAAAGGTGTGGAATTCCTGTTAGATACAGGAGCTCAGATATCCTCCACGACAGAGCCAATAAATTACACAGGAAAAGTGCTAGTTCAGACATACAATGGAAATATAAAAGAGGAACCAATGGGAGAAAAGTTTGGTGTAAAAATGATAAAAGGTAATGAGAATTTACTTGCAGGAAGAGATCTTAAAAAGGTGCTGAGATTGAAGGAGGTAGATACGGAACAGGAGTTAACTCGCATCAAAAAGAAGATGATTGGTAGTGAAGAATCAAAGGAAGAATTAATACAAGCATTGAGAGAAACTCCATGTGGAAAATATAAAAACGACACTGGTTTGGTTGACCAAAAATACGCACATGAGATTTTGGGCGGAACACATAAACCACAGAGACAATATCCGATAAACAAATTGGGTAAAGATGAATTGGATCAGACAATAAAAGAATTAGTGGAGCAGGGAGTTATTAGGGAAGTAACTTCAGCTATCACAAACAGTCCCGTCCAATTAGTGGCGAAACCTGGAAATCAAGGATTTCGTATGGTGACAAATTTCAGGGCCCTTAACAAACTGACCCGTCCAGACCGTCGATACCTGATTAATGCAAGAGACACAATTGAGAAAATGAAAGATGGCAAATTTCTAACGAAATTGGATCTGATTAATGGATTCTGGGCTGTCCCAATATCAGAGAATAGTCAAGAGAAAACTGCCTTCACTGTTGGAAATAAACATTATCTATACCAGCGTTTGCCACAAGGGTATGTGAACTCATCAGTTGTGTTTCAGGCAGTAATGATGGAAATATTAAAAGATCTGCCCGTGGAAGTGTACATAGATGACATTTTGATTACGAATGAAAACGAAGAAGAACACGTGAAAACCGTGAAAGAAGTGCTGAAAAGAATAGCAGAGGCAGGACTAAAAATCAACATAAAGAAAAGTGAAGTCATGACAGACCTAGTTGAATTTCTAGGATTCTGGGTGTCTGCAGGGAATCGAGGCATTACACAAACGATGAAGGAAAAAATAGCTGAGATAAAGACACCAGAGAATGTCAAAAACGTACAACAAATGATGGGGCTAATGAATTATGTCAGAGACGTAATTCCTAAATTTAGTCAAATAGCAAAACCAATCTACGCAACGATTAAAGGGGACAGATTGAGCTGGACTGAGGAGGCAGAAAATGCACTGTGTGCTTTAAAGGAAGCAATCTTATGTTCAGGACAGTTGGAAGGCAGAGAAGATGAAAAAAATCTCGAGATTGATCTGGACATAGATGAGGCAGGCTACCAACTGATAATGCGAAATGAAAAGAGCTGCATACCAATACGCATTATGACAGGAAACTGGGAAAATCCTGAGAAAAAATTTCTGCCTGTTGAAAAGAAATTAGCAGCAATCAGCAAGAGATATGCAGAGATAAAAGGTCTGGCTAGAGGAAGGCAAATACTGATTAATACAGATGAAATGGTAATGGCTCATCTGAACAAAAACAAGATCAAGGATGCTAAGGCCCAAAATACCAGATGGCAGAGATGGCAAAACATAGTGTTGGATCCCAGTATAACTGTAATAAACAAAGAACGCAAGAAGTGTCAAAAGAAAAGTTTACCATTGTTTAAAGGAATAATGGTATATACTGATGGATCTAAAACTTTGGCAGACAACGAAGCCCATTGGGCGTATATAATCAAAAAGAAAAAAGGTAACGAAGTAACAGACAAGGGATCTTGTCCTGGTACAGCCCAAACAGCGGAAGTAATGGCAGTGCTTAAGGCACTAGAAAAATTGAAAGAAATGAATGCCAAACAAGTTGTTATAGTCACTGACAGTAAATATGTAGAGGCAAGTCTAAATGAAAACTTGGAAGTTTGGGAACAGAATGGTTTCTGTAAGTACAATAAAAAGCCCATTGAACATGAACAGCTGTGGAAGGACATAAATTCTTTAGTGAAAGATTTAGACCTGGTCGTAATCCACCAGAAGGGTCACTCGAAGGAGAAGACAGAATTATCACAAGGGAATGAAGCAGTTGACAAATTAGCCAGGCTAAGGAGAGTGGTTATAATCGAGGATAAGGGAACAGGTGCGCTTCAAAAGCTGCATGACTGTTTAAAACACCCCGGTGTAAATCTAATGGGGAAAATACTGTCAGACAATAACATAAATATTCCTAATTGGAGGAAGAAATATAGAGATATCAAGCTGAAATGCGAGAGCTGCATGAGAAAGGGATATCACAGAACAATCAGGAAAGATTATGGCAGGATACTCCCAGACAAGGCAAATGTAGAGTGGGACTTAGACATAGCTGGTCCACTCAACCCACGCACTAAAAAGGGTAATAAATTCTTTTTAATAGTAGTGGAGGCATATCTGAATAAGATTTGGGCTAAGCCATTAAAAGACCCTAGTGCTAAAAATATAATCAAAGCACTTAGTGAATTAATGTCCGCGTGGAATAGAATTCATCAGAGTAGATAATGGATCGTACTTTGTAGGAAATCAGCTTGAAAACTGGCTAGCGGAGAAACATATCAAATTGACTAAGTCCGTGCGTTATCGTCCAGAAAGCAATGGATTGAGTGAACGATCAATCGGCAGCTTGAAAAGCTTTTTTCGGGCAAACTATAACAATACGGAATGGGATGAACATATGGAAGAGGCTTTGTACTTCGTTAATATGAATACGGGGATTAGAGAAGCCAAAACAGACATCGAACAACCTGAGGATAGATGTCAGGTGGGAGATTCTGTGTGGATAAAATTAACAAATAAACATCCAACTAAACCATTCAAAGATTTAATTACTAAGAAAGACAGAGTAATGAAAATCATAGATAAGCACACGGTCCAGCTGGAGCAGAATGGCGTGTGGAGCAAAAATAACCTCATTTTAACTAAATGATAGTGAGTAACCATGAGATTTCAGTGTGTGAGCTGTAAATTTTCTGGATGGAAGGTGAAGGTTATTAGAATCAAAGAACAAAAGGATATAGCTAAAAGACAGCTATGTAACCAAAGTGTAAAATGAAAGCTATGAAAGAGACTGTGGCTGGCAGAAAAGCCGAAATAGAGAAATACAATTTGCAAAAGTAACATACTGAAGAGTGGGCAATAAGAAACGGCTCGGTCATCAAGCAATGTAAGTATGGAAATACTTTGAACCCTGCAATTGCAGTGAAGGGGAATGGATATTGAAGGATTTTTAAGAAGGGGAAATAAGCCCAATTGAAGTATTAAAAATCCCTTCAATACTTATTACACAAGACTTGTAAGGAAGACTAGAGTTGGTGAATTTGTGAAGCACTTGAGAATTAAAACACCAAGGGAAGCTTGATGTATTACAGGAATGGAGGCAGAGAACCAACGTGGGCCTTCAAGGTCAAGAAATCCCAGGACAGAACGAAGGTGGAATCAGACGTGTACGCAGCGACCCGTTGTGGTGGGAGCGGTAATTATCATTGTGATAGCCTTAATTGTATTATGGACTAGAACTAAACTAAATGATGCAGGAATAGAGGAAAAAATAGACACAGTACAAATTGATCCAGATTATGAGGTGGACACAACCTTTCTGATAAACGAAGGGCAGAGTGAGAAAGGGAGAGAGTTAGAGCAGGAGAAGTCGCCTGAGACAAACGAGAAAAAAATGAAAAGAGTAGAGGATAGAAACATCAGAATTGAATGTAAAGAAGAATTCACAGACGAAAGGTACACGATGTATGAAACGAGAAAAACTAAGCAATCCAATTCCTGGATTGAAGTGGTATAGTGAAAGTACAAGAATAGCTGAAATAGCTTTGGAACGAAATAAGTTCGGAAAGAACGAGGAGAAGCTTTATCAGATAAGCATTAAAACGAACAAATCCTGGGAAGAGTGTAGTGATAATGACTTAAAGAAATGCGCCGAAACAAGCTATAATTGGAAGTTGCACAATATATGGAGAGAAAAAGTTATAGAAAAATTGATTAAACAATTTAATGGTAAAGATTGTAAGGAACATGAGATGAGTTGGATCGGATGTGAGTGCATGAAGAAATGGAAGTGCGAGGTAGACGAGGACGGAGCAGAAAACAAACACGATGACAGGGAACATTGGTTATTGTTTAGTAATGCAAATGGAATCATAAGTCAAGGTGTAAAATTAATGACTATGTTGGAGCACTCTCAGAAATGGATAGATATAATCACGGAAGATAGCACAATGACAGATCAGATGATACTTCAGTTTAGATTATTTGACATATTGGAAGATGTAGCCACAAGAGAGAATGAAAAAGTAATTCCGATCAAAATAACAGATATGGAGAAAGGAGAAGGGGTAGTTGTCAGTTATGACAACAACCTATTGGGTAAATATTATCCAATTCCAATTGTAAGGGTGAGAGCGAAAAGAGATAAAGAGGTTATGTTGTGGAAAATTCCTAAAGAAATAAAGGAGTACCATGGAAAAGAGAATATCCCTGAGCCCGCATTTATGATGACATGGGGTGATAGGGGAAAACTGTCAAAAGAGGAAAAAATGGTTGACTTCAAAAGATTTTGGACAGTAGTGTGGAGTGCAAGTATCTACCGATGGATGTACACGGGATGGACGTGTAACAATGAAGAGGTAGATGGGAATTGGAGGAGAAATGAAATAAATCAAGGAATATGCAGAATGGTTTCAGAACCAGTAGCTACTGAAAAAACAATTTATGCTGACACCTTAGGAACCTTCAGTTCACAAGAGAATGGTAGATGTATGCCACCATTTCCTTTCTATTTTATGTTGGCTAAAAAACAATTCTTCAGCAAACAACTACATGACATAGAGCCCAGAAGAGCAACATTGAAAGAAGGAATTCAAACCATAAATGAGAAGGTGAAGAAGAGATTTCTAAACATGGCTGGGATTGGAGAGGATACCTTTGCCTCATTAAAATGGCTAATGAATAACTTTAAGATAATATTGATTATGACAACAGTAATTTTTGTGTTGATCCTAATTGAGTGCACAGGCATAGGAAGAATGTGCAGATTGTGTATGTTAGTAGTATGGAGATTATGCAGATACGTTAAATGCGGTAATCAGGAGGAGACAAGATCTAACAGAGTGGAACCACACCCCCCAAGCAACCCCCAGAGAAATGTGGGTGTGGTTAGTCCCATAAGAAATATAAGTAGAGTTTAGAATAATGGACATAGCATAAAGTTTTGAAGGGACTGAAAAATCAGAGAACATGGCTGTTAGCAGACTAAGGAGTCCTAGGGAGCCAAACAATACAATGGACAGAATGGATGATTTTGGAACACTGGTAAATATGATTCTATATTGAATATAGAGGGCATCGAGTAAGAAAATTAACTGATTATATGAAAAAAAAAGGGAATATAGAAATTAAACAAAAGAATTGGAATTTGTTTATAGGAGCTGAAGAAAAGCGTCACGGGCCATCTAGTAACCAGGCATCTGGATTGCTGCATAGTAGTTAGAGAATATGAATGTATGAAGTGCCATGAACTATTGGGTACAGAGGAAGGAGTTCTTCTGCGAATGGGAAGCCTGTGCAATGTGTGTTTTATAAAGACCAATACAGTGATATGGTACAATGAAAAGAATGAGATGGAGTATTGTTTGGATGTGTTTAAACTAGTAGAACAAATGGGTATAGAAATGATGGATAAATTGAAATATATGTTTGTGGAGCTCCACCCAGTGGTAAAGAGTATATATAGCGATCTGACAGCTCATGTGGATTGGAGAAAGGCAGACCAATTGTTTGTACATGTGCTGCATGCAGAAGGTAAAGGGAGTGATTTGAGAGTGATTAAACATGATGGGATATTTTATCTTATAGCTCAGAGAGATGAGGGATCTCCAATTGAGGGAGACCCGGAATGCTACACCCCAATTGACAGCCCGGGATTCCAGGAGAGGGATTGCGGCTCGGAGCAAGGTAGCAATAATACCGGAAACTTTGATCCCAAAATTCAGCCGATGTCAAGCTTGTCTGAGTAATGGGAGGGGCCGCACCTTTATCTGTGAAGCTCCTGATGGGCAGTTAATTGGGGCATGTCCGCATGAAATAACTAATGGTAAATGGATGCGTAAGAGATTTGGAGCATACCTGACGATTATTAAGCAGAGTACAAAAAATTGGCCTTCCACAACCAGAATTAACGGAAAAATAATAGGTGGTGAATTAATCAGACCAATGAACAGGAGACCCTGGGTGGCGAGATACATGAACATATCTCAAAGAAATGTTTATACTGAAACTGGACAGGTTTATGCTCAATTAACCAAGTATGATAAGAAAAGGAAGTGTTATGTGAATTATCTTGATTTGGAAATAAAAGACTAAAATTTGCATAAGGGGCATGTTAGAATAATGATGAAATTGATTCTTTTATTCCCAATGTATGTACAGGGAGACGGCCTAATGTATGGAGGTCTTGCCCCCAATGTGTAACCAAGGGTGATGCCAAATGTAAAGAGGCATATGTTAACCACACAGATATGTTATGCATGGTTTTATGATGATGGAAATATATAGAAAATGTAGTGGAGGTTTTATAGAGAACCTCTGTACTGGACTTTATAAGAGCCATATGTAGAACAGAAGCAGCAAAGTGAAATAAAGAAATTGTTTATATGGCCAAGAGACTTTTATAAAAAGTTTTTATTTTACAACTTTTATGTATTAGCTGTTGATAAGGCCGAGGAGCCTAAAGGAGGTTTTTTTTATATACAACTTTCATGAATGACTTTGTAAGCATGGAAAAACATGACAACATGATATTGTAAAAATGTTTTACTTTGATTCATAGCAAGAATGCAGACACATGGTTTGGTAAAAATGTTTTATTTGGTTTTATAGTAAAGACATGGAGACAAAGACTTTGTAAAAGTATTTGATTGAATAATTGAAATGAACACGCTGAGATATGTTTTAGGCAATCTGCTTTATTAAAAAGATGAAGAAAAACACTAAGTCATATGTATAAAAGTCATTTATAAATGTAACCAAGTATTGAATGAAGAAACAGGTTTTACCCAGGATGATGTCTTGCAGACGAGACGAAGGAGGAGATTAAGGAAACAAGCCAGAAGAAGAAGAATGAAAGAATACAGAGCGTTATATACTAAAATGTTGAAGGAATTGAGGGAGTTGACAATCGTTCAAAATCTAGGATTGGATGAACTGTGCCTGTGTAATTGAATATGTGATGAAGAGGTGTGATAATGAAATGGTATATAAGGTATTGATCTCTGTATGAACACCAGAAGCTGAGAGCGTTATGCTGCTTCTCCATTGCTTGATGATCCGAGCCTGACATCTGCTGGTGACACTTGTGAACTGCCGCTTTTGTTACTTAAGACTTTTTCTTTTTGTAAACTTTTATTTGATTGTATGTAAAACTTTTTGTTATTGGAAAAATAAATCTACTTATAATTGATTTATAAAAAGAAATCGTTTGCCACGTCTCTGCTTTCTAAACGAGTTGATCTGAACCAGACACGGAGGGGGTCTGTTCTTCTAGAAAGTGAGTATGAATATATATTTATGATCTAGTTAAGGATTCGACCTGCTTTACCTAGCCTGAGGTTGTAAACTAAAAATAGGTAGAAGGTGTGTGGGATCTAGGCAGATTGTACACCAAATAACATATTCAAAGGCTAATTCTGAGGAGATTAGGGCTGAAATGATTCCTCGAGTAACTCAAGTTACTCCCTCCGGCGCGAGGAGAATCCATTTAGATCTGCTCTGACGGATAGATCTGTATAGCCTTGGTGGTGAGAGGAAGGACTGTGTAGATCCGCTCTGACGGTCAAACAAAGTAGAGTTAGCCCTGGTGGTTCAGTCCAGGAAGATTTGTCTGTAAGGGTAATGTTTAAATGCAGTTACCTGACAAATATTTTTGAGTACTCCCTCCGGTGCGAGGAAGACCCGTTTAGATCTGCTCTGATGGGTAAAACATTTTGAGATAGCCCTCCAGTTAGGCCAAGGAGATTTGTCTGCAAGGGTACTGTTTAAAAGCACAGTTACCTGACAACTATTTTTAAAAGAAAACCTGACTATATATATTTTATTCACTTACAAATATTTTAATTCTATTTCTGTGTAAAGCACTTTGAATTGCCACTGTGTATGAAATGTGCTATACAAATAAACTTGCCTTACTCGAATGCAAAAAATCATTGAGACAAAATCATTCGCCTCAAAGATTCGTTTAGTCCATTTAACTACACGGTCATGTTGCAGAAAGACAATTATTGTGCAAGGACTTGGAGTATGCAGTTATATCCGCGGGCAGTGTTGGGGAGTAATGGAATACATGTACCGGCTTTACGCATTCAGAATACAAATTATGAGTAACAGTATTCCGTTACAGTTACAATTTAAATATACAGTTTGTATTTAAAATACAGTTACATTGTTGAAATCAATGGATTACATTACGATACTTCTCGGTTTCACGTGTTTATTCGCTCTCTAAATAAATTAAACCAACGCCCCGATACGAAAACACGTGTTTTGCTGGATCAGTAACAATGGAGTCTGAAAAGGAGCAGTGGAAGCAAGAGGTGGACAACAGAGAACAACAGAGCCAGGGCAAGAACGCGTTTCTATCTTGGAAATTCAAACAGCATTTCACATTAAAGTAAGAGAATGGAGAACGAAATATAACTGTCAGTGAAGAGTGGCTCTGTGATCAGTTATATTTAAAAAACCATCACATGTCAAATATCTTCACCAACTAGTAAAACGAAGCGTTCATGAACCTGTTGTCCAACAAAATACGATGTTTAATAACACGTTTTAACTCACTTCATATAGTCAGTCGAGTGTTTGTGAGCTGATATGGCTTCTTATCACAGAATGAGGCACACAATGCATTATTTTATAGTATTCTACAGTGATAAAGTCTATGTCAATCAGCACTTTATTATTATGAAAATACCCGAGAAGGCTTAAAGAACTAAAAAGCGTTTCTATATTTTACTATATCTCTTTACATAAATATTATTTTCTAATTAAAACTATAATTTCGTTAGGCTGGGTTTAAAAACCCAATATCAGCCCTCTAGGTTGCTTGTGAGGGGAAAAACGCAGCTTTCTTCCACTTAAATTTTTATTTTGACTGTATCTCTTTACATAAATATTTTCTACTTAAAAATTATAATTTTGTTATTTTACTAACCCAACTAATGACTCATACGGGCTTTCCAATAGTTTGCACATGAGAGGAAAAACTTAGTTTTCTTCCACTTAGAGTTGTGCACTTTTAAGCTATTTTTATTTTACTGTATCTCTTTACATAAATATTATTTTCTACTTAAAAACTATTGTTTCGTTATTTTAATCACCCAACTAATTACTGGCTTTCCAATAGGCTACGCACTTTTCACAATCCATTACAGAGCTGATAAATTTCGATTTTGCATATTGTTCTTTAAATGTTGTTTCGTGTAGTTCATACAACCACCTTACAATATTTCAATAACTGAATTTATTTTGTAGCTTATGCTATGCTTTGCATAACAAAAAGTTAATTGTGCTGCTAAATCGCAAGTTTCGATCTGAGTGTTGTTCCCGTTTTCTTGTTCTTGATTTGTTGTTCTTCTGTGCTATGTGTGTTATCAGATCACCTTCATTCTTTCATTTGATTTGACATTAGAGCTAAGGCAAATTGTCTTTAAAAGTAATAACCAGAGGACAGTAATATGACGTTCGCTGAAGTCTGGGTTTATCTTAAACTGCCGCTTCAGCACAGGAGAGTTGTGTGACAATGAGCACGATCTCATGAGACACTACAATATGCTTGTATAGCCTTCTAATAATTCATTAATAAGGACTGTTTTCTTATACAAAATTTAATATTTTAAGTTAAATACACAGTGTAAGATAAGAGGCTAACAATGTCAAGATCAATATATATTGATACAAATATTTGACTAACATCTCTGGCAAAGACTACAATATTTAAAATATGCTTTAGTTATATTCTCACTTTAATTTACAGAGTAAATTAGAATTAGACTAGGATTAGTGTGTGTCGCTTGCGCAAGACTCGCAACGGGGGGCGGCACTCCATCATCGGCACAACCCTAGTGGAAGTAATCCAAGTATTAAGAATACGTTACTCAGATTGAGTAACGTAACGGAATACATTACAAATTTTTCGGCATGTATTCTGTAACGAAATACATTTTTAAAGTATCCTTCCCAACACTGTCCGCGGGTCAGGTGGGCAAAGTAATAAACAGTAACATTCCAAAAATTCCAAAAAGGTGGATGAGAGATAAATCATTAATGTGTGGATTTTAATAGACGCGGAACTCATTTCACGGTAAAACACAATGAATGCGTGTCATTCTTTAACTTTAGTTTTCAGCTCATCTCAAGATCAGAGACTGCAATGCGAGCGAGAGAGCGGCATCAGCACTGGTGATATATATATATAATCTAGTCTGGCTATTTTTAAATGAAGACAACTGTGTGTTGAGCTTCAGGACGCGACGCTGAACATTTCAGTTTAATTTGCGGCAGTTCGCATTTCAGCTGAAGAGATACGAGCACTCAAAATGCATGAACAGCATGAATGGAGTTTGCACATAACCATCATTGTGATGTGTGTGAATTGTTTAATGGGACTTTATATACTTGATATCTACGAAATACATGTTCTCAAAGCAAAGCACAACAAATAGCAGAACAAGCTGTATCTGTTGTGAGCGTGTTGTTTGTGTTTGAGCTCCGTCAAATTGATTCATAATCCTTGATTTTCTTCTTAATACTCGCTTACAAACGAATACTTTCTATTATTTACAGCGTGTGAACATATCTCCGATACGATTCTCTATAAAAAACAATCGGATTGCTTTGATATCGCTACTTATATCCGAACTTCCGCTACTAGCCGTAGCCCGCTAGCCTTGCACGCGTGGTAACTTGTTTAACGTTACACCCGGTAAACACTGATAGCTACAATTCGCCATCGTAGCACTTCTGCTACAATGGCGAATAACTCGGATGTGTGTCTAATGTTACCTTTGAGTGCAGGTGAGGACACGTTCGAGCTGCATTCGGTGCAGTTGGAGTTGCAGTCGTTGGAGAGGCAGATTCGCGGCCTTCTAGACAGACAAGCTGTGCTGAGAGAGCGGCGAACGGCGCTTGAAACATCACGCGCCGATGCGCACAAGTCAGTGGATACTAACATTTTGACTCCGACCTCGTCTACTCCGCGTGTTTCTCTGCACAGGACCCAAGCACCCAGGACGCGATCATCATCCCTGGTTTCGTTCACTCCGGCACCGACACAGCGCCATGGACCCTGGGTGTTTCCACAGCGGAAGACGCGAGCCAGGACCAGAGCGAGGACCTCTCCGCCCCTCCCGGTCTTCGAGATCTCCACCCGGAACCGCTTCTCCCCTCTTCGCGAGACGGAACGCGACGCTGTGGTCATCGGTACTTCCATCGTCCGGCATGTCCACGCTACCTCAGGTAAAGGCAAGGTTATCACTCACTGCTTTCCTGGTGCTCGAGTTCTCGATGTCGCTGCGCAGGTTCCCGAGATCCTGAACGGTGACGAGCGCATCGGAGCTGTCGTGCTGCACGCGGGAACGAACGACACCAGGCTGCGGCAGACGGAGGTTCTGAAGAAGGACTACAGGAGCCTGATCGAGACGGTGCGCAGAACATCGCCTGAAGCAACGATCATCGTGTCTGGACCGCTTCCCACGTACCGACTAGGACATGAAAAGTTCAGTAGATTATTTGCTCTAAATGAATGGTTAATGTCATGGTGTAATGAACAGAAGCTGCTCTTTGTAAATAATTGGAATCTGTTTTGGGAGCGACCTAGGCTCTTCCGTCCTGATGGTCTTCACCCCAGCAGAATCGGAGCGGCTCTTCTGTCGGACAACATCTCGAGAGCGCTGCACACCGCCATCATATGACTAGTAAGTCAAAGTCCAAATAACAGTATTTGCTGTCCTAACTTAATTGACATAAGTACCAATGTAGAACATTATATAGAAACTGTGTCTATTCCTCGTTTAGTGAGGTCAAACATTAAATCTACTGTAGGATCTAGGAAAAATCTAATTGTGATTAAACCAGAAAATCTCAATATTAGTGAACAAAACCAATTTTGTACTAACTTAATTGACATAAGTACCAATGTAGAACATTATATAGAAACTGTGTCTATTCCTCGTTTAGTGAGGTCAAACATTAAATCTACTGTAGGATCTAGGAAAAATCTAATTGTGATTAAAT
Organism: Gobio gobio; assembly: GCF_949357685.1. Taxonomy (NCBI): domain Eukaryota; kingdom Metazoa; phylum Chordata; class Actinopteri; order Cypriniformes; family Gobionidae; genus Gobio; species Gobio gobio. The sequence continues at coordinate 20,685,625 of NC_137097.1, read as the reverse complement.
CAGAAAATCTCAATATTAGTGAACAAAACCAATTTTGTACTAACTTAATTGACATAAGTACCAATGTAGAACATTATATAGAAACTGTGTCTATTCCTCGTTTAGTGAGGTCAAACAGTAAATCTACTGTAGGATCTAGGAAAAATCTAATTGTGATTAAACCAGAAAATCGCAATATTAGTGAACAAAAACAATTTCTAAAACTAGGTTTTCTAAACATTAGATCGCTCACACCTAAGGCGGTTATTGTAAATGAAATGGTCACAGATAATAGTTTTGATGTACTTTGCCTTACTGAAACCTGGCTTAAGCCAAATGATTATTTCGGTCTTAATGAGTCTACTCCACCAGGATACTGTTATAAGCATGAGCCCCGTCTGATTGGTCGTGGCGGCGGTGTTGCAACAATCTATAGAGATATTCTAAATGTTACCCAGAAAACAGGTCACAGGTTTAATTCATTTGAAGTACTAGTGCTAAATGTTACGCTATTAGATGTAAGAAAGAAATCTGTATTATCTCTAGCCTTGGCTACTGTATATAGACCTCCAGTGCCCTATGCTGATTTCCTAAAAGAGTTTGCAGACTTTCTTTCAGATCTATTGGTCAACGTCGATAAAGCATTAATTGTTGGAGATTTTAACATACACGTAGATAACACAAATGACACGTTAGGGGCTGCGTTTACAGATCTATTAAATTCCTTTGGGGTCAAGCAAAACGTCACTGGTCCCACTCATCGTCTTAATCACACACTAGATTTAATTATATCACATGGAACCAACCCAACCGATATAGATATTATACCACAAAGTGATGATGTCACTGACCATTACATGGTAACTTGCATACTACGTACTGCTGAAATCTGTCATGTTGCGCCACGTTATCGACCAGGCAGAACAATCCTTCCAACCACTATAGATAGATTCTCAAATAGCTTACCGGATCTGTCTCAGCTGCTAAGTGAACCCAAACAAACAGATGAACTAGAGGAAATGACTAGCAGTATGAGCACCATTTTCTCTAGTACATTAGAAATTGTAGCACCAATTAGATTAAAAAAGGTTAAAGAGAAAACTAAAGCACCATGGTACAACAGTGCTACACATGTTATCAAGAGAGAAACTCGTAACTTAGAGCGTAAATGGAAACAAACTAATTTAGAGGTCTTTAGAATCGCATGGAAAGAAAGTATGTCACGTTATAAAAAGGCCCTAAAAGCAGCCAGAGCTGAGCATCTCCGCAAACTAATAGAAAATAACCAAAATAATCCAAGGTTTTTATTTAACACTGTGGCTAGACTAACAAATAAACAAGCATCGCCTGAACAAAATATTCCGTTACAGTTTAGTAGTAATGATTTTATGAACTTCGCTGACAAAATAGAAAGCATCAGAAACAAAATTGTAAATGTACAATCATTAATGATGTCTTATGATTCAACCGCAATTATCGCCCCTCAAGAACTACTACACCGCTTTACAACCATAGGACAGGAAGAGCTAAATAAACTTATCATTGCATCTAAACCAACAACATGTTTATTAGATCCAATACCCACTAAACTACTGAAAGAGTTGTTACCTGTAGTGGAAGAGCCTCTTCTCAATATTATTAACTCGTCTTTATCTTTAGGTCATGTTCCAAGAATATTCAAGTTGGCAGTCATAAAGCCTCTCATTAAGAAGCCACAATTAGATCATAATAACCTAGAAAATTACAGACCAATATCAAATCTTCCATTCATGTCTAAAATACTAGAAAAAGTTGTGTCCGCTCAATTGTGCTCTTTCTTGCAAGAAAATGATATCTATGAAAAATTCCAATCAGGATTCAGGCCGCATCACAGCACAGAAACCGCACTCGTTAAAATCACAAATGATTTACTTCTAGCTTCTGACCAAGGCTGTATCTCAATACTAGTTCTACTTGATCTTAGTGCTGCGTTCGATACTATAGATCATAAAATACTATTAGATCGACTTCAAAATTACACTGGTGTTCAGGGACAGGCATTAAACTGGTTTAGATCGTATTTATCAGACCGCTACCATTTTGTCTGTCTAAATGGGGAAAAATCAAAGATAACATCAGTAGACTATGGGGTGCCGCAAGGATCCGTGCTAGGCCCTCTGCTATTCTCTATATATATGCTGCCACTTGGTAATATTATAAGAAAACATGGAATTAATTTCCACTGTTATGCTGATGACACTCAATTATATATTTCATCACGACCAGATGAAAATGCTAAATTATCTAAACTGACAGCGTGTGTTGATGATATTAAACACTGGATGACATGTAATTTTCTGCTATTAAATTAAGATAAAACGGAGGTGTTACTTATTGGTCCAAAAAACTGCCCACAAAACCTCTCACAATACAACTTTAACTTGGAAGGATGTCCTGTCGCTTTATCCACTACAGTAAGAGACCTGGGTGTTATATTAGACCGCAACTTGTCTTTCGAAAGTCATATTTCATATGTTACAAGAACGGCATTTTTCCACCTTAGAAACATTGCCAAGCTACGTAACATGCTATCTATTTCTGATGCAGAAAAGTTAGTTCATGCATTCATGACCTCGAGATTAGATTACTGTAATGCTTTATTAGCTGGTTGTCCTGCATCATCAATAAACAAGCTACAGTTAGTCCAAAACGCAGCTGCTAGAGTTCTTACTAGGTCAAGAAAATATGATCATATAACACCAATTTTATCATCTCTACACTGGTTACCTATTAAGTTCCGTATCAATTACAAAGTATTGCTACTGACCTATAAAGCCCTAAATGGTTTAGCTCCAGTGTATTTAACTGATCTTTTATCGCCCTACAATCCATCGCGCTCTTTAAGATCACTAAACTCGAGGCTTCTGGTCATTCCTAGGATATCTAAGTCCACTAAAGGAGGGAGGGCATTTTCACATTTAGCTCCTAAACTCTGGAATAGTCTTCCGGATATTGTTCGAGGTTCAGACTCGCTGTCCCAGTTTAAAACTAGATTAAAGACGCATCTCTTTAGCCAAGCATTCACATTATAAATAAGTTTTATACTACAGTTAAATCGCACCAACAGCATTAATATTCTGAACAGCAGCTATGCTAATTATTTCCCATCTGCTTTTCTGTTGTTATCTCGGGACACTAGTCCCGAGGTAACTAGTTCGTCAGCTCCAGTTTGTATCCAGCCTCTCATGGAGACTTCAGATGCCCCTGTGATGAGACGACTCGACGCCTGTGAAGAGATGACTCAACGCCAGCGTTGTTATGGCCTAAAATAATACATGATTGATTAACTTATCCTAAAATTTTTCTTTAACATTCTCTTTCTAACATCTTTCAATGTACATTTATGAAATGCACTTTCTGTGAAGCTGCTTTGAAACAATGTGTATTGTGAAAAGCGCTATACAAATAAATTTGAATTGAATTTAATTGAATTGTTGTGCGCGTGTGATGCACAGTGCTCATGCTTTCAGAGATGCATGCTTTGATTTGTGTAATTTAAATCTCACACTTTAATCTTATAGTTCCTAACTTAATAAAACAATCTGTGTTACTATGATGAATGATGAGCTCAAAATGTAGATCTGTGTGTGCAATGTACTTGATCTGAATTAAACACAAACACATCTCTCGTGTTTCCTCATGTTCCAGCAGTTACTCCTCCAATTGCTGTATAGGTTGTCAACCCTGGTTTAAGTTATTTAAGAAATGAGAAACACACTTCAGTGTAGCTAATATGTAACAATAGCATCGCAGTTACCACTGAGAATTTGAATAATTGTAATGTGATGTTCAGGTGAAGATCTAAATCAGAGAAAATCATGTGCGGGTGGAGGGTTTGTTTTTAACAGCGGATTCGATGACATTACAGCTGATCTGCCCATCTTTACTTTTGTTCTTGTTCCAAGTTTCCTTCCTGTCCAATATGTTTTGCTTCTTACAAAAGCCCCAAAGCCTTCAGAAGACAGTAAAGCCGTCTCCGGTTACGTATGTAACCTCTGTTCCCTGAGAACAGGGAACAAGAAGCTGCATCAGAAAGACGCAACGGGGAATGCCTCCAGCGTGACAGGTGCCTGAACTACTATCAAATCACGGCAATCCTATTGACCGGCAACAGCCAATGATGTCATCAAGGTGCGACCAGGAAGTAAATAAGGGCGCCTTGCAAACATGACACCGCTTTTCATATGAAGGGATTGTTTAGCAGGCAGGCTCCAAGGCATGGCAATGAGACGCAGCGTCTCGTTCCCTGTTCTCAGGGAACAGAGGTTACATACGTAACCGGAGACGTTCCCTTTCGAAAGGGAACTCGCGCTGTGTCAGAAAGATGCTACGGGGAACGATATACCCACGCCGCCATGTCGAGGGGAGTGCATGCCTACTGGCAGTGACGACTGTCAGGACAAGCAAATCCCAGTGAAATGCCTGAACCACTCCCCCTCTGGTCACACAAGGCTGTCAGTGATGGCATTCCCTATTATACTCCCTATAAGAGTAAGAAACTTCGAACACTAGAGAAGTTCTACCCAGGCCGCTCAAAGGCCTGGATCCAACCAATTCAACAGAAGGGGCTCCTTTAAGGGAATGTGGCTAAGGGGCCCTAGGGCGCCCCAGCCAGCCACTAATGCCACCAGGGAGGCCTGGCCTGGTGTCGCTTCCGTGGGACACTTCGGCTGGGCCACCCCTGTCTGTTTCAGAACAGAGTTTTCTGGACATTTGCCTCCTGGAGAGGCATCCAGCCCAAGGTACTGCAAACTGGCAGTGTCCGGATCTCAGAGACGGGCATCCTGGAGAGCAATACTCAGCATATCGCTTTCAACCCTTGCTAGCGAGGGGAGTTAATCTGCTCGATCCTAGGATCTACTGAGCTCCTATCTTATAGAAACACTCAGGAGGCCAGACTGGCCTACAAGCTGATCTAATCGGGAGAACTCGCGAGGGGCCTACGACTGCCTGATCAGACCCCGGCAGCTTCAGGCTCACAGACGACCCTCAAAGAGAGGGGAGCTCAAAAAACAGCCCGGTAGGTAAACCAGGGTGTAGGCTACATTCCCTCACTTGGGGACCAAGTAGCAGATGTGACAATAGTCGCGCTAGGGTAAGACCGTCCTCAGATGCTGCCGGCTAAAGGCCAGATTACTGATAGCAGGTCCCGACTAGCTGTCAGCGTTATGCCAGTTAACAGTTCCCAAACTGAGAACCCAACCCCTTAGGGAGGCCTAGTGAGGCTCATTCTCTGATAGCAGTACATGCTAACTGCCCGAGAATCCAAACTCAGAAACTCGCCTAAAGGGAGGCCTGGTGAGGCCTACTACCTGATGGCAGCCGAAGCCAACTGTCAAAGTAGCTGGAAAACAGAACTTGTTTTCTGAGGGAGGCCTACTAATGGATAGTCAAGCTACGCCAGCTAGCCGAGCGTCCTGACTCGGGAACTCACCTTCAGGGAGGCCTAGTGAGGCCTACTACCTGACAGCAAGCCTTTAGGGAGGCATGGAGAGGCCTACTACCCGATAGCAAGCTGATAGCGGGCCAGCAGGGAGGCCTAGTGCAGCCTGCTACCTGCTAGCGACTCATGCTAACTGTTTCTCAAGTGAATGAAGTCCAGGAACATGCCCTCGGGGGAGCCCTGGTGAGGCCTGCTATCTTATGACAAGTCTCCAGAGAGGCCTAGTGAGGCCTACTTTCTGATAGCAGGCTTTCAGGGAGGCCTGGTGAGGCCTACTACCTGCCTATAACTCATTCAAGCTGCCAAGTGGCTGAAGCCCGAGAACATGCCCTCAAGAGAGGCCTGGTGAGGCCTGCTACCTCACGTCAAGTCTTCAGGGAGGCCAAGTGATGCCTACTGTCTGATAGTGGGCCTTCAGGGAGGCCTGGTGAGGCCTACTACCTGCTAATAGATCATGCTAACTGCCAAGTGACTGATGTCCAGGAATGTGCTCTCAGGGGAGGCCTGGCGAGGCCTGCTACCCAATGGCAAACCTTGAGGGAGGCCTGGTGAGACCTACTACCTGATAGTCCCACATGCCCGCTGCCAGAGGCATCCTAGTCCTGGGGCTCACCCCTAGGGAGGCCTGGTTTTATTGAGGCCTGCTTCCTGCAAGCAATTTATGCCTGCTGTTAAGGTGGCTGGGGTCCGGGTACTCGCATCCAGGGGAGGCCTGGTGAGGCCTACTACCCGATAGTGAGCCTATTGGGAGGCCTGAAGGGGCCTACTACCTGCTAGCAATCCATGCTGACTGCCACGGCGACCGGGAGCCCACCTTCAGGGAGGCCTGGTGGGGCCTACTACCTTATACAGTGGCATGAAAAAGTATGTGTTCCCTGGATGATCCACGGCTGTTTTTTTGTTTTGTGATGGTTGTTCACGAGTCACTTGTTTGTCCTGAGCAGTTAAACTGTAGCCTGGATGCCAGCCGAACTTAGCCCCACCCAACAACATTTTAACTCGGGCAGTTCGGTTTGGACTTGATCCATAGAGAAGTAATTATGCACGAACAGAAACTGTTCGGACCAATGAAATTGTCAGGGCGGGCTTTATACGATGATGGACAGATGATAAACAGTAACGTAAACATCCACGTCATCAAAGGCGCTTGGGTTGAATCTGTTCTAATCCTAAACGAGAACTTGTTAAAAATATGTTTATTAATAAAAATACTTTATTAATAAAATACGTTATTTTGGCATGGCTGCCTGCTAAAATTCGCATTCCTGGGTCTGTATATCACATAATTGGGGTCGCTTCAACCCACGGACTTGGCAACACTGAGTGCAGTTGAGTTCTGTTGACATCTGACAACTAACGTTATGCGTTGCTCCGTTGCTCTGATTGGTTGTAGGTCTATCCAATTGAGGTCTTTCCTGGTTCGGTTGAAACACGCCCAATAATCACAGCCCAACGGAGAAGTATCAGACTCAAATTCTGACTAGAATTGAGTATGACGACGTCAGGCTAGCTAAACTGCCCAATGTTCTTCAGAAAAATCCTCCAGGTCCTGCACATTCTTCAGTTTTCCAGCCTCTTTTTCATATTTGAACCCTCTCCAGCAATGACTGTATGATTTTAAGATCCATCTTTTCACACTGAGGACAATTGAGGGACTCAAACACAACTACTAAAAAAGGTTCAAATATTCACTGATGCTCAAGAAGGAAACACAATGCATTAAAAGCCAGGGGGTGAAAACCTATTGAATTTGGAAATCAAGGTAAATTGTACTTAATTTGTCTTCCGGGAAACATGAAATTATCGTCTGTTGCTTCTAAAGGGCAGTACTAAATGAAAAAATATATATTTAAACAAAATAAGAAAAATTTTGACATCTTCATCCTGTTCAAAAGTTTTCACCCCCTGGCTCTTATTATATGAAAAAGAGGCTGGAAAACTGAAGAATGTGCAGGACCTGGAGGATTTTTTCTGAAGAACATTGGGCTGTTTAACTGCTCAGGACAAACAAGGGACTCGTGAACAACCATCACAAAACAAAAAAACAGCTGTGAATCATCCAGGGAACGGCCCACAGCACTGAGAATCAATGGTTCATAAACTTTTTATCAGGGTTATTTTAATAAATTCAGCTATTTTTTTGTCTTGTGGACTATATGTAAACATTTTTTTTATGTAAAATATCTTATTCAGGGCAGTACTAAATAAAAAATAATATGCATTTTGTATGATCCCTCTTATTTAGTTAAAATTATTCCCATTTTCACAGATTCTGCAAGCAGTTCACATACTTTTTCATGCCACTGTAGCAGGCCTGCAGGGACGGCTTCCTGGTGGCAGGCCTGAAAAACTAGCTGCTATAACCCTGGACTGACAGTAGCTTCTCTGCTGGCTGACAGAAAAAACATCCAATTACTAAGTAGGGCTATTAGTTGGGAATTCTGCTACTTGAAGCCGACATCGTTGGGGAGTAAACACATATCGCAATACACATGGGGCCGATTTTGCAACAGACCTACCAAGGCTGATCTAGGTTGCAGCTATGAGGAGTGGGATACTCAAATCTACCCTGCCTTATCAGAGGAGTACTGCCACCTGGCCAGGACATATACCCCTTTTCCACCAAGGCAGTGCTAGAGCTAATTCAAACCCAGAGCTAGTCCCAGTTCATAGTTGGTTCGACTGAGGAGCCTTCTAAGAACCGGTTTGCTTTTCCACGGGCTGAGAGCCACAACAGAGCCATGTCTTACGTCACTGTATACGTCTCATCTTTCTCAGCAACGCTAGCGAGGCAGCGGCAATGTTGCCAAGTATGTGGTTTTGCCGCGGGCTGTTTTTTCATGTCAGCGGGATGAAGCGACCCCAATTATGTGATATTTAGCCCCGGGAATGCGAATTTTAGTGCCAAAAAACACATATTTTACCCCCAAATGTGATTTTTACTGGGGAATCCCCCCTGGAACGCTATTGGGCTTGTTTTTAGTAGCAATTGGGCGGGTTTGTTGTGAAAACCTGGCAACCCTGGGCAGCGGGAAACACAAACACACCAGGCTTGTTCGAGATGCATCGTCACTGCGCAGACCGATCCACGTATGATATTAAAAAAAACGCATGAGTGAATCAAAAGCATAAGGAGTCATGTGCTCTCGCTGGACTCGTTATCATACGGCGATCGGTCTCTGCACAGCACCGCTGCGAACAAGCCATCCATCAACAATGCAAACGTTGCGTTACTATTCATTCACATGGCTTTACGATCCTACATCGGCATCAAAACAAAACGCAAACACAGCGAATCCAACGCATTCATGTAGTTCGCCGTAATTTGTATAGACGGAGATTACAAACGAGCAGCAGCTGTTTGCTCCATTAGCTGCTATTTAAAAAATGGAGGATCTAAAGTTTGTGTTCGTCTTGTTGACCCCGCCCCCAGCGCCTGACGTAATCGGTTCTTACTTCTAGCCCTGTTCTAGCCCAGCAATGTTTTGGTGCTACTTAAGAACCACTTTTCCTGGCTCGGAGCTGGGGCTTTGGGTGTGGAAACACAAAGAACCGATTTGAAACTAGGCTCTGGCTCCGATCTAGCTCTGGCTCTGCTTTGGTGGAAAAGGGGTAATATATACAGGGCCAGAGCCTGCCAAAAGCTTGCGGCTTTTCAAAGAAACTAGCTCTGGGGGGCGGGGTTGAGCTACGCATACAATCTTTTCATATTTGAACGAAAGATGGCCTAAATCCTGCCCCACGACAACTGGCTAAGTCGCTATCAATTCTGCCAAGCACCAACCTGCATTACTAGTGAAGACCCCAGAATGCAGAAGGGGGCGGGCCTTGGCCTGACGACTCTACATGAGAGGAGGCTGACATTAAGGCTACTAAAAAACTACATTCACTCAGTGAAGTTGCCCGGGGTGCCAGCGCTTTTAACGGATGCCTCCGTAATCCCTAGAAAGCCTAGGCCAATATAGATCTATACCCGAGGGCAACTTTTAACCAGCACAAAGGCACTCGGGCAGATGTGCCAGTCATATACTAGAGCTGGCTCTAGATCTAATTTTAGTTCTAGGGTTAGTCTGAACCTGCATTCTCGAAAAGCTTATACTGAGGGAGGATACAAACCGCCTTACCCCGAGGTGGCTACCAGTCACCAGCTTAAACTAGGAGAAAATATACGCCTAGCAATACACTACATACCGGCAGGAATGAGCAGTGCTTACCCAGAGCTATTCTCACATTTTTAAGGTCTTGGGCAGTCTATAAACTGTTCTTCACCCACAGTGAGCATATAGGCTCTTGGAATTAATCTAGATTAGATTAGCACCAAAACACTATTTATTGTTTGAATTTCATATTAAAACTTTAAAAAATGTAAAAGCTTAGACTTTGTTTAATAACAAGAGCAGGTTTGGCAATTTGAGAGCGAGAGACGCGCGTGAGTGACAGAGACAGAGGGAGAGCAGGGAAAGAAAGTGCAGCTGAACGAATACGCTGCACGTTTTAAACAGGGTAAAAAAAATAAGGACATGCAATATGTGGCGGCCGGTGTTGATTCTGTGGCGCACCGCCACGAATTAGTCTGTGTGGGAAACACACAGGGAAAAACATTTTCATGACAGATTTATTTAAATATACATTAAATAATCAAGACATCACTAACAGGTTATGTAGAATATAATGAATATATAGGCTAATACAGTGCATATATTTAGCGATGGAGTTGATTTCTGTAGTGAACTAACAGCTCTGGACACTGAATGACTTCTGAGGTAAATGTAATGCTACCTGCATGACATTGTTCTCAAGCTGTTTTATTGTGATGTCTTTCTGCGGTTGAAACACTGGTTGAGCGATTACATGACATATGATATGTTTCAGTTAGTTGTAATGTATCCTCAACATACCTTCATTCATGTTTATTCTTTAGGAAGAGAGAATAACACATCGCTCTGCACTGGCACTTTCCCTACCACTTTCAAGCAGGCTCGGGTAACTCCACTGCTTAAGAAACCCACTTTAAACGCATCACTCATAGATAACTACAGACCTGTCTCTCTCCTGCCATTCATAGCAAAAACTCTTGAACGAGTTGTTTTCAACCAGGTTTCATCCTTCCTCTCACAGTATAACCAGCTGGACTCGAACCAATCCGGTTTCAAAAGGGGCCACTCCACAGAGACTGCATTACTGTCGGTCACCGACGCCCTGCGGATAGCTAAAGCTGAGTCCAAATCATCAGTCCTCGTCCTCCTTGATCTATCTGCTGCCTTTGACACGGTAAATCATCAAATTCTTCTGTCCACCCTCTCATCACTGGGCATCACAGCGACTCCGCTCCATTGGTTTGAATCTTATCTCACAGGTAGGTCCTTCAAGGTTGCCTGGAGAGGAGAGGAATCCCAAGCGCATCAACTGGCCATGGGGGTTCCTCAGGGCTCAGTGCTTGGACCTCTCCTTTTCTCCATTTACACTACTTCATTAGGTCCCATCATACAGGCACATGGCTTCTCATATCACTGCTATGCTGATGACACTCAGCTCTACCTTTCATTCCAACCAGACGACCCCACAGTAGCTGCACGAATCTCCAGCTGTCTGGCTGACATCTCTGCATGGATGAGTAAAAACCACCTACAGCTCAACCTGGCAAAGACTGAGTTCCTCATCTTTCCCGCCAGTCCCACTATGCAACATGACTTCACCATCCAGCTAGGTGCATCCCTGATCTCCCCTTCAAAATCAGTCAGAAATCTTGGAGTTACATTTGATGACCAGTTGTCCTTCAGAGATCACATTGCTAAGACAGCTCGCTCTTGCAGGTTTGCGCTCTACAACATCAGGAAGATCAGACCGTTCCTAACAGAACACGCAACACAGCTTCTTGTCCAGGCCCTGGTTATTTCTAGACTTGACTACTGCAATGCGCTTCTGGCTGGACTCCCCTCTTGTGCGATCCAAACACTTCGAATGATCCAGAATGCAGCGGCACGTCTGGTCTTCAACGAGCCCAAAAGGACCCACGTCACACCACTCTTCATCTCTCTGCACTGGCTACCACTCGCTGCTCGCATCAAGTTTAAGTCGCTGACGCTTTTCTACAGAGCCACCACGCACTCAGCTCCTGCATACTTTGACTCGATTCTACGTCGTCACACCCCCACCAGAAGCCTTCGTTCAGCTAAGGAGCGAAGGCTTGTGGTACCATCACAGAGAGGCAAAAAATCCCTCTCCAGAACATTTTCATTCAACGTTCCCAGCTGGTGGAATGATCTGCCCACCGCCATCCGAAATGCAGATTCATTGACAACATTCAAAAGTCAACTAAAAACTCATCTCTTCCGTGAGCACTTAACCTCCTAAAAAAAAACAAAAAAAAACTTTCCTTTCCTCTTTTCCTCCTCTTTCCCACCCTACTCTGGCCTGTGCTACACTGAGAAATGTACACGGACCAAGTATTTCAGGCACTTGTTGCGCTCACTCGACTCTTCACGACCAATCGCTTATTGTACCCCCAAGTTGTAAGTCGCTTTGGATAAAAGCGTCTGCTAAATGCATAAATGTAAATGTAAGAGATGATTTGCTTATTTCCTATTTACAGTACTTGTTTGTTGGAGACAATCCAGAATTACTGTTGGTGAAATTATAATCAGATCCTCTCAAAACCTCTTCGGATCTGCACGATTCACACAAGTCACCCAAACTGACGTGAAAAAAGCGGGAGGCGCCGAAAAGCACACTGTGTGCATCCCTGACAAAGGCACTCAGGCAGATGTGCCAGTCATATACTAGAGCTGGCTCTAGATCTAACTGTAGGTCTAGGGTTAGTCTGAATATTTTTTTTTTTTTTTCTTGCTGGCTCTCTACTAGCAACACTAGCTCACCATGGAGCCCGAGCAACTGGTCTGTAATGATCGTTCTAGTCACCTAACAGAGGAACTACAGGCCCTACAGAAATATCCAAACTAGTGGTGGGCATAGATAATTTTTTTTATCTAGATTAATCTCACTGTTATCTTGGAATTAATCTAGATTAAAATGGCTCATTTGAATTCTGCAGAAGGCATTCAGAATATGTGTGCTCTTAAGTGATCGTTTGTCTTTTTGTAGTTTGAATAATAAATAACTTCTGTCCCTTTAAGACCTGATGCACGCATGGATCCCACTGTTCCTGTGAGCTGGTTACAACTGTGTTTATGTTAAAACTCACCAAGATGGGCATTGAGAAATTTTTTGAGTGTATTTGACCATTAATAAACTGGAAAAAGGAGCTCATTTTTGCACCTGTATGTCAGAGGCGGCTTTATTAAGTTATGTGTGTGTGTGCTTCAGATGCGAGCACGAAATCTGCGGGAATTACTAGAATTAACGTTATGTGCAACCCTGCGCGAAATTCAGACCGGTCACACCAATACTAACACGCTAAAGAAAAATCCAGCAGAACACCCGTTCTTAATGTCCAGAGGATTAAACGGACTGAATGAGAGGAGGCGGGTGCGTGTCAACTCGCTGTCGGTCGGAGAGGAGAGCGCAGCTGATATCGATACTGTAGAAAATGAGTATTGTATCATTGCAGATATTTCAGTATCGATACATAGAGAAATATGGATATTTTTGACAACACTAGTAGGCATACACACAGGTTCGTTCTCTCGCCCCTTCAGTGCAATTCAGCTAGGTATACATCCGCGCTAAAGTATCAAGGTGAAAGTCATCATAGCTTGCGTAGTATAGACCCAGCTCCCAACCCAACTTTAAGAATAGATTAACGGCAATATTTTTTTTATCGCCTGATAAGAGTTTCACGTTAACGCAGCACATTAACGCTGATAACGGCCCACCACTAATCCAAACGATCCATAGCGATCCCCGAAGCCCTCTACAGGGAGCATAAGTCTAAAAATATATTAATATTTTTCCCTCTTATAGAGGACATACCCGCTCGCCTGCGGCGCGCCATAATATCCACCCACAAACTTAAAGCGTTAGTTCAGCCAAAAATGAAAATTCTGTCATTAATTAGTCACCCTCATGTCGTTTGACACCCGTCAGACCTCCATTCATATTCGGAACACAAATTAAGATGTTTTAGTTGAAAGCTGATGGCTGAGAAAGGCTTCAGATAGGCCTCCATTGGCATTCAGTACATTTACACTCCCAAGATCCATAAAAGGCACTTAAAACGTCGTTACAAAGTCCATCTCACCACAGTGACTCTACAATAATTTTACTATGCGACGGCAATAGTTTTTGTGCGCAAAAAAAAATCAAAATAACACCTTTATCCAACTTGTTATGGTCTTCCGTGTGTGCCTCCACGACGCATGTGCGAGAATATGACGCAGATCCGGCGTTCGGACACATGACCCAGAAGCGATTTATTTACAATCAGAGGAAGACGCGCGTGTCTAAGCTGTTGAATTCTACATTGATCGTGCTTTAGGTCTCAGCGTAGTTCTCAAAATGGGGCTTAAGTGTGCATTTCATGGATTCCCGAACGCCGGCGCTTCGTCATATTCTCGTGCATGCGTCGTGGAGGCACACACGGAAGACAAGAACAAGTTGGATTTATAGGTTGTAGGTTTAGTTTTAGGTTGTTCTTTGTTTACCTTTTTAAATTAATTTGAAATAGATTTGTATATATTTTTTGTTTATGATTTTTTTTTTTTAAATATATTTGTATTTTGAATATAATATGACAATTGGACGCACTAAATTGGTTTTCACAGATATTAATGTATGCCGTTTCAGCAATAAAACTTTTTTCTAAAAAGAAAACAAATTAGTTCATTTTAAGAGACGAAAATCCTCTTATTTTGAGGATGAAAAAAATCCCTTATGGCCAACAAGTGTAAAGCTAATCAATCACATTTCTTGCTTTACTTTCTGCAGAATAAAGATTTAGTTAGATACTGTTATATAATTAAAGTATACATGAATGGTTTACATGTCACATTGTAAAAAGCTACTTCTATATTATTTTTCCTAACATGAAGGTAGCATTAGTATTTATCTGGTCATGTGATCTTAACATGTCTGACCTGCTTCATGTCATATGATAGCACTTTAATCGGGACACTCATATGACATTCTTCCAAAACATCCTTCTTTTCTGTAGAGATGGAGATTTGAATACAGATCAAATGAGTTCAGCTTTGAGAATGAAACAAACCTGTTTGTTCCTCAGTTTCTTCAATCTTCACGTCTTCACTCTCCTCTTTAATAAACTCCATCTTTATAATAGTGTGCCACGTGGATCTCAGTCACTTCACCACAAGTTTTTCTGTATTTGTCCTGTTTAAAATGACAATAATTAAAGGGGTTAGTTTACCCAAAATTGAAAATCCTGTCATTAATCCCTCACCCTCATGCTGTTCCAAACATGAGAAACCTTCGTTCATCTTCAGAACACAAATAAAGATATTTTTTGATGACATCCGAGAGCTCTCTGACCCCTCCATAGAGAGCTATTTAATTAACACATTCAAGGGCCAGAAAGTTAGTAAACACATGGTTAAAATAGTCCATGTGACTCCAGTGGTTCAACCTTAAAGGTGCAGTGTGTAATGCTTGTGAGGATCTATTGACAGAATATAATATACATAACGTCTAACTCTCGTTCCCTGAAGGATGTCGGACGTCACCTCTCAGCTTTGAGTCTATACAGAACAAGCCAAACAGGCCTACATTTGATATTTAAGGAATTACAGATTGTATTTAAATGATTTACACTTTCAAGGAAACATCAGCAGTTTGTTAAAGTTGTCATGGAACGTTAGTGTTGTTCTCGCTCATTTACACTGTTTGAGCAGCACGAGTTGTGAATTGAATCACTGAATCGTTTTGCAAAGTATTTGAATCAACTGACTCGGGGGTCCGACTCAATCAGCTCTAGTTCAGTAGTCAGGGCACTGATCAGGGACTCAGCCCATTGACTTATGTCCTTATAAGTGGCCTGACTACTGAACTAGGGAGCTGATTGTCGAAAAGTTCAGTTTCTCCATCATTACTTGCCAGAACTCGTGTTTATGATGAACTGATTCATGATAGAGAGAGATAAATACACAGCTCTTCTGTTACTGGTGTGGATAAAATATACTTTATTAAAGTTAGTTAAAGCTTTACAATGTTATATTCAATGGTGAATAAACTATTTTCACGTTGCTTGTAAAAAACTGTAAATCATTGAACGGGTTATATCGATTTAAACAGATTAAATGCTTAAAACACACCTTTCTTCAGCCGAATCACATCAGATGCAGGAGCGAGCGCAGCCTTATGACGTCACATCACCGCACCAAAATAAAAGTCCCGTTCACACTCAGCTGTCTACAATCACTGATGTGCAGAGAAATGTGTCTAATTTTTTTTTTTTTTTTTTACAGATAATGCTTATATTAAACTTAAAACAGTGACAGATGTGATGAAACAAACATGTTAAAAAGAGTGTATGAGTTAATAAAGCAAGGTTGATACATGTGTCCGAATTGAAACACATACAGTGTGGTTTGACAATATTAAAAATGTGAATCGCCAACAAATAAAGTTAATTTGAGTCTACAAATGTGTAAAACAAATAAAAATAAAATTATATATATATATATATATTACAATAAAATGTTTGTATATGTAAATTAAATTTATTAACCCTTGTGCAACCTTATGGACATTTTTGTCCATTTCAGTTTTGTTTTTTGTTAAAAGTGTGCCTTTGTTAATGCCAACTACATGAATTTTGGCTCAGGTGTTTATTTTTATTGGAATTTTAATATTTTGTCCTCATTTCCTTCAAAAAATCAATTTTACCCTCCATACAAAAAAAAATCACACTCAGCACCTTGTGGACAAAAATGTCCACATTGAAACCCATTAAAACTGGAATTTTTTAACCCTGGGCCATTTGACTATAAAATGATACAATATTTGCAAATAGGCATTCATTCTATTGGCAAGGCTTCAAATTTTACATTTTTACAATTTTTTACTAGATTGTGCCATATTTTCAAATTTGGCATATAAAAGAAATACTTGCTTTATTTGTATTTTCTACTTATGCATATTATAGTCTATTATAGAGTCAATTGGAAAAATAATGCAGCTATAATTGTGTGGGTATATTGGTAAGGATGTCAGAGGGTAGTTTGCATGTGTTTACTGAAAATTTTATGTGTGTAATTAGTTTGAAATAAATTATATTGTACTAGCAATCAAAAATCCCACTCCATGTATGTGTCACACCCACGGCAGGGTCATAGGGCCATGTGAAAACTATGAAAAAGGTCAAAGAAGGTTAATGAGCTGTGAGGTTTTTCTTTTTCACCCAAACACGCATCTTAACCCTTGATTGCACTTTTTCAATTGTTATTGTTTTTGTACGGAGATAAAAGGTGCGCTTGAATTTGAAGTAGAAGTTCAGAAGCCCCTAAACACATTGTTTTAGTTTTCACCACAACACAATGCTGATTGTTTAGTCTGGTAGGTTTTATACAAAGTTTGAGTTCACACAGGTTTTCTCACTTACAAACCTATAAATATGTGGTGCTTGGGGGGTTGATCATTTCATCGTTTGCAAGATGAAGAGAAGCTCTGAAGCTAGTGTTGCCCACTGAAGCTGAGGATGAAGAGTTGAGCTCAGAGGATGAAGTTTTGAGCTCAGAGGATGAAGAGTTGAGCTCAGAGGATGAAGTTTTGAGCTCAGAGGATGAAGTTTTGAGCTCAGAGGATGAAGAGTTGAGTTCAGAGGATGAAGAGTTGAGCTCAGAGGATGAAGAGTTGAGTTCAGAGGATGACCTTGAGATTGAGCTGGAGTCTGGCCCCTCTGATAGCTCTTGTTCTTCTGATGAAAGCACTGAAAGAGAGCACATGGAGGATACAGCACATTCTCAGTATACCAATACCAATTTACAAGGGAGGCGTTCTGTGAAAAACTGGACTGACTTTGATTCCACTGACATCCAGGCATACATCGGCTTGCTAATTCTGGCTGGAGCATACAGATCCAGAAATGAATCAACACTGAGCATGTGGGATGTGGAAAGTGGTAGGGACATTTTCCGAGCCACCATGTCCCACCGTAAATTCATGCTCCTGAGCTCCACCCTGAGGTTTGATGACAAGCTGACACGACCTCCACGTCACAGGGTCGACAAGCTGGCTGCATTTCGGACTATCTGGGAGAAGTGGACAGATCACCTTCCTATGCTGTTCAACCCAGGCCAAGATGTCTGTGTGGATGAGCAGCTGGTCCCTTTAAGAGGCCGATGTGGATTTCGCCAGTACATCCCTAGCAAGCCAGCCAAGTATGGCATAAAGGTTTGGGTCACTTGTGACGTCAAAACATCCTATGCATGGAAAATGCAAATATACACAGGGAAGTCTCCTGGAAGTCCTGCGGAGGTGAACCAGGGAAAAAGAGTTGTCCTGGACATGACGGAGGGGCTCCAGGGAAACACTGTAACCTGCGACAACTTTTTCACATCTTATGCACTAGCTGAAGAACTTCTAAAGAGGAAGATGGCCCTAGTTGGTACAATTCGGAAGAACAAGCCAGAGCTTCCCCCACAGCTGCTGGATACAAGGCAAAGAGCACTACTGTCCTCCCTCTTTGCTTTCACAAAGACACACACAGCGGTTTCTTGATAAATCTTGATTTTGTTCAAAGTGATCTTGTATTTGTTTTATTTCTGGAGCAAAGATGGATACTATTCTATTATTATATTTATTATCTTATTTATTATATTTTTATTGAAAAGAACAGCGGCATTATGTAAAGAAATAATAATTTTAATGATTTTAAAGCATTACAATTTTGAAAATGAATGAATGTTTGGTAATTATGAATAGAAGAGATGCTGATAAAAAAACAGTCAGTGAAAGTGGAAAGAAATATTAATATATTTTTTAATATATATTAAAATGCCTCAAAATTAATGTTGTTGTTCTTCACTGACATACCCAAGAATCTAATAATCAAAGACAAAAAAAAAATTGTTTAGCATTTAGTATATGGAAAATTATTGTAATAATTATTTTTATAGAACACAACAGTGGCGTTATGTAAAGAAACCAATTTGTAAAGCTTTACAATTCTGAAAATTAATGAATGTTTGGTAATTATGAATAGAAGAGGTGCTGATAAAAAAAAAGAGTCAGTAAAAGTGGAAAAAAATATTAATATATAATATTTCTATGACAGTTTTTTGGCATGGACATTTTTGTCCATTATGGACCTAAGTGTTAGTTTTAAAAAATAAAAAAAATCTGACACTACATAAAAAATAAAAATGGCTCAAAATGAACGTTGTTGTTCTTCATTGACCCACCCAAGAATCTAATGAGCAAAGAAAAAAAATTCTACTTTGCATTTAGTTTATGAAAATAAACTACTATTTTTATTTTTTTCATAAAAAACACCTATGGCATTATGTAAACAAACCAGCTTTTAAAGGGTTAAAGTTCTTAAAATGAATGAATGTTTGGGATCTATGGATAAAACAGATGCTGGTTAAAAAAATGACATCAGTGAAAGTGGAAAAAAATGTTAATAAATCATATTTCTATGACAGTTTTTGGAACTGGACATTTTTGTCCATTATGGACCTAAGTGTTAGTTTTTTTTTTTTAATCTGACACTACATAAAAAATATAAATGCCTCAAAATGAATGTTGTTGTTCTTCATTGACCCACCCAAGAATCTAATAAGCAAAGAAAAAAAATCTGCTTAGCTTTTAGTTTATGAAAATAAACTATTTTTAATTTTTAATAAAAAAACACATTATGCATTATGTAAACAAACCAGCATTTAAAGGGTTAAAGTTCTTAAAATGAATGAATGTTTGGGATCTATGGATAAAACAGATGCTGGTTAAAAAATGACATCAGTGAAATTGGAAAAAAATTTAATAAATCATATTTCTATGACAGTTTTTGGGCATGGACATTTTTGTCCATTTTGCGTCTATGCGTAACTTTTTTTTTGAATGCACAAGGGTTAACAAGAGGAGGGGGTCAAGACAAATATGAGCGCACATAGCAGGCAGATATACAACAATGTTTTGAAATGACGAGAAGTGTTTGAAAACTGCAGTGAGATTTTGAAGGAAAAAAAACTTTCTATTTATTCAAATCAGTCTGCATGAAAAAGTTAATAAGGCTCCCATGTGTCCTTCCACTTTGCTCCACTGAAAAACAAAAAAATTTGAAGTAAATTATATTTGTGACATTTATTGATGCATTTATTATGCAAGTAAAACTGCAATTCAGTAGCGGAATATTAGAAGATAAAGAAAATAATGATTGATTTACAGCTTCTTAACTTGAAAACTCTCCATGCAAAGCTTAGACAAAAAAACAAAACAAAAAAAACATTCTGGTCCCTGTGAAATCAATGTAAAAAGTACATACCAGCCAGAGCAAGGCTGCCAGCGCATCTTAATTAATGTGCTATCGGAATTATTGTAAATACTAGTTTCCTAGTTAAAAAACTGGACGTGAACGCCCTCTCAAGTTAAAACTTGAATGCAATGAGCTCATAATTATGACTTCAGAAGTGGGAAGTACAACATTTTCTATAGCACGTGAAGGCAGTATTTTATTTATCCCATAGCTGCCTGATCCTTCTCAGAAACTCAAATAGAAGACAAATAAAATAAATTCAGTGTTACTTTGTTATTTTTTATGTTTTATGTTTTTGTTATTCTCATTCCCATTAAAACTGGAAAGTGTTCTTGGTTTAAATGCACTGGAAAGTCTATTGGTAAGAGCAAAAACTATTATATTACTATTTGAAAAGGACTGAGGCTTCAAACATACACAATGCTTGTATATGCATGCATATATGAATAGAAGACAGAAGGCATATATATATATGTGTGATGAGTGAAATAGAGAAATAGATCTTCCCTGCTGAAAAACCCCACAGTCCTGTTCATCAGCATAATGTATATTTTATTATATTTATGCCTGGACCAGAATGGGATGCTGCTTGCTGGTTTGCTGGTCATGGGAAGCGTATGTTCTGGTAGACCAGCATATGTTGGCCTTTGAATGCTGGTATGATGCCAGCAAGACCACAATGGAATTCACATGTGTTGCATATCACATTTCTTATTGTGTGTTCATAGCTAAAAGACCAAGAAAATCTTCCAATTAATTTTAATTCATTATTAAAATGCTGTTTAATGGTGCAATGCAAATACCTCAGTCTTAAATTAACACTGTTCAGTGTACATATGGTCCTGAACTATAGAGAGTAAAAGTTATACTGATGCAGTGTTGTAGTTAATACAATTTTGTAGATTTACTCCACAAGTGATGACTGACAATAAGTAACATATAAATAAACATCTACAAAACATAACTACATCTACAAATGTTGCACAGAACATTATTCAACATTGGCAGATTTGTGTACAGATCCTTTGAAAAAGTATACAAATCCTTCTAAAATGTAAAAAAAAAAAAAAAAAAAAAAATTAACAACATAATAATTTATGTTTAATTAATTAATTATTTAATTAATAATTTTAATAACAATAAAAGTTTTTTATTGTTATTAAAAACTTAAAAACTTAATTTTTTTAAATTCACTTTCAACATCGGAAGCCAAAAATGCAATTAATATTAATATGTTAAATATTGTAATAAGTAAGCAAAAACAACATTCAGGGAATTACCTTTAATCTTGTAGCAAAATCTTTTCAATTTTGGTACAGACAGCTGAAGGACACTGGCTGCTGGAGCAGAGGCTTGTACAGCAGCACTGGACAGGGTATCTGCAGGTTTCACCAAGTCAAATTTAAGACTTTTTAAGACCTTTTTAAGACCATTATGAATTAAATTTAAGACCTATGTAACGCAATAAAAAAAAAACGTACAATAGGAAATGAGGAATCACAAAATGACTTGCAAAGCAAATTAATTTATTAAAATTGAACAAAGTATTAGTAAACTTGCGCTTCGTCCTAGCTCAATCACATCAGGATTAATATACAAACACACTACTGGTCAAAAGTTTGACAACGGTAAGACTTTTTAATGTTTTTACAGAAGTCTCTTCTGCTCACCAATGCTGCATTTATGTTATTAAAAATACAAAAAATCTGTAATATTGTGACAGTTCTGTTGTGACTTTTCTCTATGTGAATATATAGTAAAGTGTAATTTATTCATGTGATCAAAGCTGCATTTATCATCATTATGCCAGTCTTCAGTGTCACATGATCCTTCACAAATCATTCTCATATGAGGATCTGATGATCAACAAACATTTATGATTATTATCAGTGTTGAAAACAGTTGTGTAAAACTTTTTTTTTTTAGGATTCTTTGATGAATAGAAAGTTCTAAAGAACAGCATTTATCTGAAATAGAAAGTTTAAAAAAAAGGTTTTTGAAGGATTATGTGACTCTAAAGTCTGGAGTAATGATGCTGAAAATTCAGCTTTGAATCACAGAAATAAATTGCATATTCAAATATAAAAAAAGTTAATAAATGCAGCCTTGGTGAGGCTTGGTGTGTGTGTGTGTGTGTGTGTGTGTGTGTGTGTGTGTGTGTGTGTGTGTGTGTGTGTGTGTGTGTGTGTGTGTGTGTGTGTGTGTGTGTCTGCATGTATGTGTATTTATATATATATAATTTTTTGTGAGATCAACATTTTCAGAAATGTGCATGTTTTTTTTTTTTCATAATTAGGATGCCACATTTACCATATCATTATGTTAGATGCACAATAGTCACACATGGCAATAAAACAAACAAAATGCATGAATCTTGTTTGACAATAGGACAAATAAATACAACTTAAATATACAGATACAAACAGTGCTTTAGTTTAGGTAGGCTACTGTTTGTTTTTCCCCGTTGTTGTTGTTTGATTAATATGAACTACATAGACAGGAGTGGGTATAGGCTAGGCTATATTGGGTTGCTTTCACTTTAATCGGTAGTACACTCGCGCGAGCGCTGACAGGCGGCAAACGCATGCACAGAATCCGCAGCCAGTCTGACATCTGTCCGTGTGGCAGTAGCGAATCAGTTCGGGGTTTACATCGCTTTTTTAGTGCTATCGGGAATATCATAATTTTATTTGGTCATTATACGAGATGGCAGGTAAGAAAGATTCGCCTTCGCTTTCACGATCGCGTGAACTGGAAGAACTGGAGAACTGAAGATGAAGAATAAAATCTGTTTGATGTGTCTGTGGCACAATCCAAAAGAGTCTCGCGCCAATAACATGAAAGCTGATTCGCTGCAATATAAGATGCATGCTGGTCTCATTTGTAGTTGTAAAACAGCGAACTATAGTTGGACTAGCGAAAGAACGAACTACAACACACACACACACACACACACACACACACACACACACACACACACTAAAGCGCTGCCGGAGCATTTCAATGAGCAAGAGGTAGCGTTACATGGACGTAGGAAAATTAAGACCCGTTTAAAATTATTTAAGACCTAGAACTCAATACTTCAGCGAATTTAAGACTTTTTAAGGCCTAAAATTTTGATTTTGAAATTTAAAGACATTTAAGACTTTTTAAGGCCTAAAATTTTGATTTTGAAATTTAAAGACATTTAAGACTTTTTAAGATCCCGCGGGTACCCTGCTGGAGTCTTCTGGACCTACAGGGTGAGCGTATGTGACTGGATCGCAGGCACTTGTTCCTTGAGCAGACATCTTGTAAAGTACAAATAAATATCAAAAGGTCAACATGACAATAAAAAAAATGTCATATGCCTAATTTGTTAATCTTGCTAAAACAAAAAAACTGTACTCTAAAGAATAACTACAAATGACAGCAAAGAAATAAAATAAAATTACTTGTTTTGCTAATTATTGGTTGTGAGCTTTACTACAGCCACATTCAGTTATCACTAGTCAGCATTAAGTTGAAATATAAACAGGATTTAGAAGTTTACAACATTAACTGTATCTCAAATTCAAACACCAGTAGTCAAACATACATAATGATTATAGTATATGTGATTATTCATCTAGATGAAACATTGTGCTAAATCAAGAGTTAATTGAACTTAGAATATAGTTAGAAACAAAGGCCTAGATGGGCCAGAAATCTCTGCTTTAACTCTGAGTGTACAGAATGTGGGCTGCAGCTCAGCTTCATAGAATGTCCAGAATGCATCACTGTGACATCACAGCTCAGAACATTAGAATGTTCAGTATCTCTATAACACTCGCTCTGCTCGTCTCCGCATTACTCGCTACTGCTTTACCCAATACTACAGTCCGTTTGCTTGATTTCAAGATTCGTTCTGCGTTACAATAATATTCACTCTACAAGTTTCACTCTGCTCGGTTGATTTCAGTCTAAAAACTAAACTTCAACTGTTGTCCAGAACATCGAGCTGGCTCTTAAACAGTAAGCCATGCTGTTCACTATCAGTCTGGTGCTGATGCGATACTGCTTCAGCAAGGTGAACAAACAACCTAATATAATGCAGTCGGAAGGCACCAAACAACAACAAATGACCAAGAAGACGACGAAGAGACGACTGGAGTGGCATTCTGCAAAACATCAAGGTAAGCACATTGTCATTGTTCCATCTGTCCATGTCTTCAAGTAAATCAAGTACATTTTTATTTATGCAGTAAATGATCTCCATCAAATGTGCTTTGATGTGTGCACAATTTAAATGTTTTGTTGTATTTGCCGCTCTAGGTCTTGAAGCCATTCTCGATAAGGAGGACGATGCTTTGTTCAGGGCGAGCCCAGCTTTGAGAGGTGATACACTTCATCTGTAGACAGTGTGAACACATGAATACACATATATCAGTGTGAACACATGAATACACATATATCAGTGTGAACACATGAATACACATATATCAGTGTGAACACATGAATACACATATATCAGTGTGAACACATGAATACACATATATCAGTGTGAACACATGAATACACATATCTCAGTGTGAACACATGAATACACATATATCAGTGTGAACACATGAATACACATATCTCAGTGTGAACACATGAATACACATATATCAGTGTGAACACATGAATACACATATATCAGTGTGAACACATGAATACACATATATCAGTGTGCAATGGTCTGATCAGCTTGACATTACAGGATATATACAGTTAAAAAAACAACAAAAAACACATCAATTGGTTAAGACATCAAGTAGGATGATTATTATTTATTTATTTTTATAATCTGAACTCTAAGATAATAGTGTGCTTAATGGGTAACGTTACTTGAGCTTAATAGGTAGCCTACGTTTACCCTAGTGTGCAGTGGTGCAGAACTCAGGACTGCATTATATTATAGTACGAGGTGTTTCTAATATCTTGACCACTCCATTTACATACATGAATACGGACAGAATATTAGAAACACTTTTCAATATAATGTTTTCCAGTATAACAATCAATTATTGTACAGTACTTTTTATTATTATATTCTGATATTAATATTGTACATAATTTATATTTTAATTGTTTAAATTTCGCACGTGCGCAGCTTTATTATGCGTAACGTTACCACTTAGGCTGTGGCACCGACAATATAACAGAAGCGAGCAAATTACTAATATTTTGGAAAATCTTACCATTAAATAAGATAACATTTGCATTAAGAATGGCATGACAAACACAAAGCTCGACACTGCCCGGTCCCGCTAGGAGGCGATGAACCCCGCGATTGATTTCCGTCTGGGCGGAATTTATATATTTATCATTCATATATATGATATTAGGGCTGAACGATTTTGGAAAAAAATCTAATTGCGATTTTTTTTTAACCAATATTGCGATTGCGATTTAATATGCGATTAGTTTTTAAACTCTTTATCTTCTGTATTATTCAACAATACATCATTATATAGTAATGGTGGAAATCTTTAATTGGTACCTCACGATCCGATTCCGATTCTGGGAGTCACGATCCGATTCCAAAACAATTCTTGAACTTTTTCCTTATTAATTATTAATATTATTAATTTATTAAAAACTTAAAATGTTTTTTATTATGATATATGTAATTATAAGCTTTTTAAAATAACTACACATTATAACATTTTAATTAAAACAATTGCATGTTAATCATTTTAAATATATAAACTAATATAGCTGCAAAACATAAGCTAGTAAATCATAAAGAGGAACAAAAAAACATATTACAAGCAATGAACAAAGAGTGCTCTCAGTATTTAAGAGTGTCTGAACTGTGGGTGATTTTTCTCTTTCTCAGCTTGATTATTAATGATGACATCATCATAGACAGCGGGAGACCTGCATTCACACTAATGCACAGATCTCTTTTGAAATATAAGATGTTTTTGCCCTGTCTGTATAATTCATTAAGACACACACGCGTGCTCGCGAGCACTCTTCACAAAGCGCCGCGTGAGCATTTGAAATGGAAAGCCTTCTGTCAGCGAGTTTCTTATTTTTAATATACAAGCACACTGCATTCCTAACGACACGAATGAAGCCTTCGTTGAGCATTTGTAAGGAAAATACCGGCGGGCGAGAACACACACTGTAAGCGTGACATCAAGCAAATTTTCTCTCAGCGCATAACTTGTGCAAAGAAGCCTGCGAATGTCATTGCAATTCGCGCCGTCAACCTTTCGGAACATTATGAAATATTATTTTATGGTTCGTGTGAGTGTGAGTGTGTGAGAGAGAGAGAGAGAGAGAGATAATGGAACCAATCAGAAAACGGGTGTTTCTAAAACACATGCAGCGTCACCGCACACACCTGCAGTTAAAATCTAAGCTCAGAATCGATCCAGAATCATTGGAGAGATGATAGTAGCCTATAGTATGAACAACACAATATTAGATAGATCAAACACAAACAGTTTTTTTTTCCCTTTTAGGCCAGGCATATGATATGTGTAGCGTGCCAAGTTACTTCTTCTTCTGCAGACTTTACTCTCGCATTTCACGTGACCCGACTGTAATCGCAGCCTTTGCGGTTAGGAAATCGTGCTTTATCATATCGCGATATTATCGCAAATGCAATTAATATCAAATGCAGTTGCACTGGTATCAGCACCACCTGCTGGACTGGAGTTACAGCCTTTACAGCAAATTTACTAAGGATTTAAAGATATCTAAATTACTTTTTCACAGTAGTGCAATCAAAAAAATATGATCTTTAATCATCACAGTAACCATTATACTGATAAAAATTAAGTACATTTAAAAGTATAATAGTTTCTGCTTTCTTCTTTTGCTACAGAGTCTGAGCCTACCACTGACTTTCGGATTGACGCCGGCCCTCAGGTTGACGACGCTGCCTCCGAGATTGATGCTGCCTCTCAGGATGAAGCTGCTGTCTCTCTGGTTGAAGCTGCCTCTCAGGTTGACGACACTGCCTCCAAGATTGATGCTGCTTCTCAGGATGAAGCTGTCTCTCTGGTTGACGAAGCTGCCTCTCTGGTTGACGACGCTGTCTCTCTGGTTGACGACACTGCCTCTCTGGTTGACGACGCTGCCTCTCTGGTTGACGACGCTGCCTCTCAGGTTGACGACGCTGCCTCTCTGGTTGACGACGCTGCCTCTCTGGTTGACGACGCTGCCTCTCAGGTTGACGACGCTGCCTCTCAGGTTGACGAGGCTGCCTCTTTGGTTGACGACGCTGCCTCTCTGGTTGACGACGCTGCCTCTCAGGTTGACGACGCTGCCTCTCAGGTTGACGACGCTGCCTCTTTGGTTGACGACGCTGCCTCTCTGGTTGACGACGCTGCCTCTCAGGTTGACGACGCTGCTTCTCTGGTTGACGACGCTGCCTCTCTGGTTGACGACGCTGCCTCTCAGGTTGACGACGCTGCCTCCGAGATTGATGCTGTCTCTCTGGTTGACGACGCTGCCTCCGAGATTGATGCTGCCTCTCAGGTTGACGACGCTGCCTCCGAGATTGATGCTGTCTCTCTGGTTGACGACGCTGCCTCCGAGATTGATGCTGCCTCTCAGGTTGACGACGCTGCCTCTCAGGTTGACGACGCTGCCTCCGAGATTGATGCTGTCTCTCTGGTTGACGACGCTGCCTCCGAGATTGATGCTGCCTCTCTGGTTGACGACACTGCCTCCGAGATTGATGCTGCCTCTCAGGATGAAGCTGCTGTTTCTCTGGTTGATGACGCTGCCTCTCTGGTTGACGCTGCCTCTCTGGTTGACGCTGCCTCTCAGGTTGACGACGCTGCCTCCGAGATTGATGCTGCCGCTCAGGTTGACGACACTGCCTCCGCGATTGATGCTGCCTCTATGGTTGACGACGCTGCCTCCGAGATTGATGCTGCCTCTCAGGTTGACGACGCTGCCTCTCAGGTTGACGACGCTGCCTCCGAGATTGATGCTGCCTCTCTGGTTGACGACGCTGCCTCTCTGGTTGACGACGCTGCCTCTCTGGTTGACGACGCTGCCTCTCTGGTTGACGACGCTGCCTCTCAGGTTGACGACGCTGCCTCTCTGGTTGACGACGCTGCCTCTCAGGTTGACGACGCTGCCTCTCTGGTTGACGACGCTGCCTCTCAGGTTGACGATGCTGCCTCCGAGATTGATGCTGTCTCTCAGGTTGACGACGCTGCCTCCGAGATTGATGCTGCCTCTATGGTTGACGACGCTGCCTCCGAGATTGATGCTGCCTCTCAGGTTGACGACGCTGCCTCTCTGGTTGACGAAGCTGCCTCCGAGATTGATGCTGCCTCTCAGGTTGACGACGCTGCCTCTCTGGTTGACGACGCTGCCTCCGAGATTGATGCTGCCTCTCTGTTTGACGACACTGCCTCCGAGATTGATGCTGCCTCTCAGGATGAAGCTGCTGTTTCTCTGGTTGATGACGCTGCCTCTCAGGTTGACGACACTGCCTCTCTGGTTGATGACGCTGCCTCCGAGATTGATGCTGCCTCTCAGGTTGACGACACTCCCTCCGAGATTGATGCTGCCTCTATGGTTGACGACGCTGCCTCTCTGGTTGACGACGCTGCCTCCGAGATTGATGCTGCCTCTCAGGTTGACGACGCTGCCTCTCTGGTTGACGATGCTGCCTCCGAGATTGATGCTGCCTCTCTGGTTGACGACGCTGCCTCTCAGGTTGACGACGCTGCCTCTCAGGTTGATGACGCTGCCTCTCTGGTTGACGACGCTGCCTCCGAGATTGATGCTGCCTCTCAGGTTGACAATGCTGCCTCTCAAGTTGACGATGCTGCCTCTCAAGTTGACGATGCCGCCTCTCTGGTTGACAACGCCACCTCTCTGGTTAAAGCTGCCGCCTCTCTGGCTGAAGCTGCCCACTCTCTTGTTGAAGCTGCTGCTCAGGGTGACGCTTTCTCTCTATTTTACACTGCCCACTCTCTGGTTGACGACGCTACCTCTCTGGTTGAAGCTGCCTGCTCTCTGGTTGACACGGCCTCTCAGGCTGACACTGCCTCTCTATTTTACGCTGCTGCCCTTCTGGTTGACGATGCCGCCTCTCTGGTTGACGATGCTGCCTCTCAGATTGAAGATGCCCGCTCTCTGGTTGACGCTGCCTCTCAGGGTGACGCTGCCTCTCTATTTGACGCTGCTGCCTCTCAGTATGAGGCTGCCGCCCCTCTGGTTGGAACTGCCACCTCTCTGATTGAAGATGCCCGCTCTCGGGTTAAAACTGCCGCCTCACTGGTTGTCGTTGCTGGCTATATGGTTGATGAAGCTGCCTCTCAGGTTGACGACGCTGCCTCTCAGGTTGACGACGCTGCCTCTTTGGTTGACGACGCTGCCTCTCTGGTTGAT
Source organism: Gobio gobio (assembly GCF_949357685.1). Classification (NCBI taxonomy): domain Eukaryota; kingdom Metazoa; phylum Chordata; class Actinopteri; order Cypriniformes; family Gobionidae; genus Gobio; species Gobio gobio. The sequence goes on along the minus strand of NC_137097.1, from coordinate 20,656,406 downwards.
GACGCTGCCTCTCAGGTTGACGAAGCTGTGTCTCAGGTTGACGACGCTGCCTCTCTGGTTGACCACGCTGCCTCTCAGATTGATGACGCTGCCTCTCTGATTGACGACGCTGCCTCTCTGGTTGACGACACTGACTCTCAGACTGAGACTGACTCTCAGATTGACACTGACACTCAGACTGACACTGACTCTCAGACTGACACTGACTCTCAGATTGACACTGACTCTCAGACTGACACTGACTCTCAGACTGAGACTGCCTCTGAGACCGACACTGCCTCTCAGATTGACACTGCCTCTCAGATTGACACTGACACTCAGACTGACACTGCCTCTCAGACTGAGACTGACTCTCAGACTGACACTGCCTCTCAGACTGACACTGACTCTCAGACTGACACTGACTCTCAGACTGAGACTGCCTCTGAGACCGACACTGCCTCTCAGATTGACACTGACACTCAGACTGACACTGACTCTCAGACTGAGACTGACTCTCAGACTGACACTGCCTCTCAGACTGACACTGACTCTCAGATTGACACTGACTCTCAGACTGAGACTGACTCTCAGACTGAGACTGCCTCTGAGACCGACACTGACTCTCAGACTGACACTGACAATCAGACTGACACTGACTCTCAGACTGACACTGACAATCAGACCGACACTGACTCTCAGACTGACACTGACAATCAGACTGACACTGACTCTCAGACCGAGACTGCCTCTGAGACCGACACTGCCTCTCAGACTGACACTGACACTCAGACTGACACTGACTCTCAGACTGACACTGACTCTCAGATTGACACTGACTCTCAGACTGACACTGACTCTCAGACTGACACTGACAATCAGACCGACACTGACTCTCAGACTGACACTGACAATCAGACTGACACTGACTCTCAGACCGAGACTGCCTCTGAGACCGACACTGCCTCTCAGACTGACACTGACACTCAGACTGACACTGACTCTCAGACTGACACTGACTCTCAGATTGACACTGACTCTCAGACTGACACTGACTCTCAGACCGACACCGCCTCTCAGATTGACACTGACTCTCAGACTGACACTGCATCGGAGACTTTCACTGCATTAGAGACTGCCACTGAATCAGAGACCGCCACTGAATTGGAAACTGTCACTGAATCAGAGACTTCCACTGAATTGGAGACTGTCATTGCCTCTCAACTGCCACTGGATATGACACAGCTACTGATTCTCAGACATCCACTGTCTCTGAGACTGTCACTCCCCGAAGACCTGAATCCATTTTAACTTCTACCATCTGTCTTACTCTCTATAAGATGTAATAAATATACATTTTTGATGATATCATTGCACAGTGAAAAGCAATACTGTCTTGTTTCATTTATTTATTAAACACTGTACAATAATTAGTTTTTTTCTGAAAAATATAGGTAATAATTCACAACTATTTTTTAACTTGTCACCCTAAATCAGTAAATTTGGATAAAGGTGTAATTTCTTTGCCAAGGAAAATCATTTTGAAACAGCAATCAGGAATCTGGGCTGGACCGAACTTGTATGAAACCATGACCCCAAAACCAAGGTACATACCGAACCGTAACTTCTGTATACTGTTACACGCCTACTAATATATATATATGTGTACACAAACAGTACTGAATAATACCAATATGTTTCACGATCATGGCTGTGACTGAGTAACTATTGAGTGTATATATATATATATATATATATATATATATATATATATATATATATATATATATATATATATATATATATATATATATATATATATATATAATTAATTGCAGAATTGTTTAAAAAAAATTACATGTGTGATATACAAAATATGGTTTATCAATAATGTACAATTATCAATTCGACTCCCGTGCGTGTCAGTGACCTTTTTTGGAGCAATACCTCCAGATCGAGGCAAAAGGGGTTACAGTATGCAGTGGAGGGATATATTCAAAATATAAAAATACGCAATGAAGGAGACACGACTAATATCGAGGCTAATGCTCACCGCTTCACCATCTTGCTTGGAGTCAGTAGGTGCGTTTACATGGAGCACTGTAATGGGTTTAAAATTACTGTGCTCCATATAAACACCTCAATCGGAATAAAAATGCCCAAACCGAATGAAATTGTAATCGGTTTGAGAGGGGTGGAATAAACCTTTTCATGAACTGATCAAATGAAAAATTCCACCATATAAACGACCTGATCCGATTACTGTGAGTGCACGTCTTTCTGTGACTGATATACAGCACTCGCCTACACCACTGAAGAGTGTGTGCCGCGCTCACACCAGGCTAATGTTGACAAGAGAGGAAAGTTAATTTTTCTGAGGTATTAAACTTTTTATTATTATGAACATATGATGTTATGAACATATGATGTTGGAATAATGACACAGACATAGCCTGGCTACAGCATCTCATCTTGACAGCGTTTGTCCTAGGCTTCAATTTCTGGGGTGATTCTTACACTTTACAACAAATAATAAATAGCTTTTATAAAACTGTGTAAGTCCTGGTGTCCGTTGAGAGGTGCCATTGCAACAGGGAACATTCAAGCTGCTGGAGAGGACGTGTCGATATTTCTCTGTTTCTTGTAAGTTATATAGCCTAACATTATATATATATATATAAAAAGTTCAACAACTGCTTCAAATTGGTTAAGTAACATTACCCACAGTCTTTAATTACTTCTGTTAATATTTATACATCTGTGATTATGGCATCTTTCCTTAATCATCTGAAATATGTATGCGCTTAGCAGGCACGTGCAGAGGGGCTTTGGGTGCTCGAGCCCCTGCCCTTTTTCAAAATGAATCAAAAGTGCCCCTCTCAGACAAATATCAATGACAGGGCCGTGCAGAGAGTTCTTCAGGGGCAGGGGCTCAAATGTAAAAAAGGGGCAATATGTAAATATATATATATATATATATATATATATATATATATATATATATATATATATATATATATATATATATATATATATATATATATATATATATATATATGTTATGTATAAATATTATTATATATTATATATATATATAAATATTTACATACTTCCCAGCCAACATTTATATGTGGGGCCCATATGGGTATGAAATGGGCTGAAAAATGGGCCCCATATGGGATTGTCCGCGGGTTCCATAATGGCCCCATGTTAGTTGCCCACATGGATTTCATATAGGATGGCACTTGCCACTAGGTGGGACCCAAGTGGGCAACATGCACAAGACCCATCTCGGTCCCAGCTTTAACCCAGACAAAATTTATATATGGGGCCCATGTGGGTATGAAATGGGCTGAAAAATGGGCTCAATATGGGATTGTCCGTGGGTTCCATAATGGCCCCATGTTAGTTGCCCACATGGATTTCATATAGGATGACACTTGCCACTAGGTGGGACCCAAGTGGGCAACATACAGAAGACCCATCTCGGTCCCAGCTTTAACCCAGACAAAATTTATATATGGGGCCCATGTGGGTATGAAATGGGCTGAAAAATGGGCTCAATATGGGATTGTCCGCGGGTTCCATAATGGCCCCATGCCAATTGCCCACATGGATTTCATATAGGATGACACTTGCCACTAGGTGGGACCCAAGTGGGCAACATACAGAAGACCCATCTCGGTCCCAGCTTTAACCCAGACAAAATTTATATGTGGGGCCCATGTGGGTTTGAAATGGGCTGAAAAATGGGCTCAATATGGGATTGTCCGCGGGTTCCATAATGGCCCCATATTACTTGCCCACATAGATTTCATATAAGATGACACTTACCACTAGGTGGGACCCAAGTGGGCAACATACAGAAGACCCATCTCGGTCCCAGCTTTAGGTTTTATGCGGGTACTACATGGTTTCTATATGGGCTGAAATACGGGCTGTAAGTGGGTTTGTCCACGGGTTCCATGTTGGCCCCAGCAACTTGTTCATGTGGGTTTTAAGCAGGATTTCACAGGGCTTTAGGTGGGGCATACGCATGGGGCCCCATTAAGGATCATCTGGGTTCCATCTAAATGAGTAGCAACACCACACAAATACATTTTAAAGCATTAGAGCACACAGTGAGATTAAAAGTTTTTCAAATATCAATTTTATTGAAACTACCAATCACATTATGCTATATTCTGACATTTGCGGAGACAATATTTAAGCTGTTTGAAGAGTATCTTTTTAAAGGTATATACCTAATGTTTAAATAATTGTAATAATTAAAGTTAATACACATTTTGAACCTGTATTTAAACAATCTTTACTCAAAGCTTTGGGCATTTGAACAGGAAATACAGTGAATTAGTGTTGTCAAAAGTACAGACCGCAATACCAAGTCGGTACTGAAATTTAAAAAAAATGTGACGCTTTGAGCACTGTTGATCAGAATCGTAAATAACTCTGATTGCCCATTGTGCTCACACGCTCATCAAATGTGATTGGCTACAATGACCAGCGCTTCAAAAACATGTTGTTAATATAAATCAATTATGCTTTTCACTGAGCGCTTAAACAGATACACACGGGAGTGTTTGAATGCAGGTGCCTATCAACCTACCGGTCCGCTGGTTGATGCCTGCTTGTGCTTTCAAATGCTCCCGCTTTGAAAACACTTTCAAACACTTCTTTCTGCTTTCAAACGCTCCTGTGCGTTGATCATTGTATCCAATCACAGACACATCCAATGAGCGTGTGAGCACAATGGCCAGTCAGGTGTTTACGATTACAGCTCAACAGCGTTCATAGCAGCATTTTTAACATTTCAGTACCGACTTGGTATCGCAGTCGGTACTTTTGAGAACACTAAAATACATACAGTGGGGACAATTACAAGCAGCAGCCACTATACATTTTTCAGTACTGCTTACACTGTAGACAGTCATTTGTGCATTCTAGACACCCTCAGTCCTCCTCCGTCTCTTGCCCCAGTGAACCATTTTGAGAGTTCCCACTCAGCTTCTTGCCGGTTGATCTTTGACATCACCAGTGCAGTCTTTTTGAGAGCCTCTGCAAAACAATTTGTTTTTTAGATATAGCTATACAATATAACATTAAAAATTTCACTTTTTTGCTTGGTTTAATCAGGGTAATATTAAAAATGGTGCTAAATCTGACTAAATGTTATTTTCTGCAGTCGATTTAAAATGTTTAATCTGAATGTAAAAACTGTTTGAATTAGGGCTGTCAAGCAATTACATTTTTTAATCTAATTAAATCACACATAAAATTTGCCTGAGAAGTTAGTCCCAAAATATAATTTAAAGTAATCAAATAGAAATATTTTTGGGTGAACTTTACTGTTTGTTTTTATTCATATTGAAATATGAAATTATACTCTAAATAATAAACTAAATGTCTAATGGAGTAAGTCATTGAGTCATTCATTCGATTCGCTCAAATGTGAACGCAACACAGACCCGGGTGGGCAAGAAAAGTAACCTGCGCATGCGTTTTATCAGATGATGTTGTATTTAATTCAATAAAACACATGTAAGGGATGATGGTGTTGATGATTTACCTTGGATACGAGAGTGAGTCTGCAGTGTATGTGTATTCGCACACAGCACCGGCAGGAACATCGCGCTCTGACACGGACAGTGTAAAAACGCCCAGAGACTGAAACATTTTTGCCCTATATCTTGCATTTTAGGCACACCGTTTTCTTAGGCCTTTTATAGAATTGCATTCTATAGGGTTCTTTACGCAGTCAGTTGTTGCCCTGCATCATATTTTTCATGACCTAAGTAGGGGCGGGGCAAGTGCGCTAAATGCGTTAATAATTTTAACGCGTTATTTTTTACCGTAAGTAAATAATCAAAATGTACGCGTTAAATCGACACCCCTAGTTTGAATGAATGATTTAATGACTCACTAAAATACATGTTTCATTACTTTTTTATCAAATCTCTTGTCGCCACCTACGGGTGTAACAATGTGACAATTTTTATTTTAAGTGTCAAGTTCCTTTCAAAAGGTGATTTACTTGCTACTGTAGACAGTGTTTATATATAAACCATAAACTTTTTACTTCTGTGATCATTTGAATAATTGTAACACAGAAATAACAATAGTGTGGTTAAAAAGACCTGAATATTAAGTCTGCATTTTAAAACAAAGGAGGATGGTTAGTATGCAGACCTGCAAACTCAGAGTAAAAAAGGTGACAGTGGGGGGTGGGGGGTGCGTGCCCCTGGCTCGATTTTTTTTGTTTGTGATTTTAATATGCAAATTACACATTTCTGAGCGTGACTTAAAGTGAATGACATTTAATATTTTAAAAATAATTTTATTTACAACAAAGAAACGCCTGCAACTCAGGGAAGTGTTGTGACGCATGACACAAATAAAAAGAAAAGACTGACATTAGGGGTGTAACGGTACACAAAACTGACGGTTCGGTACCTTGGTTTAGAAATCACGGTTTCGGTACGAGTTCGGTACAGCAGTTTTACAAAATTGCTTTTTATTTATTTTTATATTTAACAGTGGTTTACTGAAGAAGAAAAAGTGTCTGTCCTTGAATTAATTCAATTATATCTAAAAGTTTATTGAAGACATTTCTGTAAACTATATAGGGAGCCCTTACTTGCACACTAATATTAAAGGTCCCGTTTTTCGTGTTTTTTTTTAAGCTTTGATTGTGTTTACAGTGTGCAATATAACATGTGTTCATGTTTCGCGTGTAAAAAAACACAGTATTTTTCACACAATTTACTTATCTGTATACCGCTGTTTTCACTGTCCTCAAAACGGCTTGAAAGATTTCCCTGTTCTATGAAGTCCCTCCTTCAGAAACACGTAACGAGTTCTGATCGGGCCAGCGGTTCCCGTGTTGTGATTGGACAGCAGCTTAGGGCACGCAGAGCGCACGTTACCGGAAAGGTCGCGCCTCTCACCATAACGGGGATGCATGCGCTCAATGATCTCTAAGTACAGCGTCCCTGGGAAAGCCAAACAAAGGTGACTTGACTCCGGGATGAAAATAGCAGCGTCTCGACGACATGGCGACAAACATTATACAAACGCAACCGAACGCAGCACTTCCTCTTCTCCACGCGGGAGCAACAAGACCACGCCCCCTTTTTCGCGTACTCTTGTGGGCGGAGGTTAGTCGACAAACTGCTCTACTGACGTAATTAAAGCAGGATGTACAGGGATGTAGAACAAACCGGCCGTTCGCTGGAGGCTTTGAAAGGGAACTTCTGTTAAATAAAATATCTCGCTTGGCATTGAACTTTGAGCTTTATAATTTTACAGGTATTATATATGCTCTAACAGCAACATTACACACTAACTAAAGTTTGAAAAATGGGATCACGAAGAACAGGACCTTTAAAGGTTAACAACAGAGCCAAAACTATTAGCCTAAATTCAGTTGCTATTTATTTTTAGGTATAATAATCAACACTCAAATAACACATTGTATGCAAACATGTAAACTTCGCATAAGGCAGTTTTTGCATTAACTTCTAAATCGAATTGTAAAATTGTTTTTCATCCAATTCATTGTTGAAATATAATAATTTATACAGTGTCTGTCATTTTCATGACAGGTTTATTTAACATGCTTGAAATAATCAAGACATCACTAACAGGTAAAGTAGAATATAATGAATAAATAGGCTAATATAGTGCATATATTTATTGAAAGAGTTGATTTCTCCAGTGAATTAAATTCTGTGGACACTGAATGACTGCCTGAGGTAAATGTGATGCTAACATTACATGACAAGATGGGCATTCATGTTTATTGGTCAGTGATCAGTCACACCACATCGAGCGTCAAAATGGCATTTATCGTTTGAATTTCGTGGTAAAATGGACTGAATACTTAATATGTTCGTGTGGAAACTCGAAATTGAAGTGTGTTCTGCGCTTAAAACAAGCCGATTGTGAACTGTTAAAGATTGCATTCGGAAACAGTTCGGTAACGTTACACGCTTGTGACATAAACGCACACATCAACCTGATCACTTTATTTCGTTTATTTCTACTGGCAGTGAAAACGCAGATATGAATGTTAGCTGTACAACGAATCGTTGTCATTTCGGAAAAAATATTGTGTGGGTGTTTGAAGCGAGATCACAATAATTTAACAATTAATCAGTAGCTCTATTTTCTGATAATATATGTGGCTCTGTACATTTCTGATATGTAGAACTATTACACTTATTTCAAAATCCTAACTACACATTGTATTATGTTAATTGTGTAAAATCTAATTAAGTAAGTACATTTAAAGGAACACTCCACCGTTTTTAGAAATAGGGCTTACGGTATTCAACATCTTTCCTACATTTAGATATGTGGGCAAATGCATTTTTGTCTCAGTGCATGCATTGTTTTAGTTTGGCAGGGTCGCCGCTAGCTTAGCTTAGCATAATGAATGGAATCCTATGTTGCCAGCTAGCATGTCCTGAGTAAACATGATAAAAAAAAACCCCAACCTAATTACTTCTTGTGGCCTGCATATTCACAACGAGTACAAACAGCGATGCAGATTAAGATTAGGCGATTTCCTAGGCGGGGTGCGTGTCCCAAAACCATAGTTGCTAACCTGTTAGCAACTTAGGTCGTTGGCAATGGGAAATTGCATTGCAACCAACAAAGTTGCTAACTTAGTTAGCAACTATGGTTTTGGGAAACGCACCCCAGATATTGACTTGGGACTATATTATGGGGAAGCACAGGCGAAGCACTGCTACTTGGGCGCAGAGATATCACACAACACATGAAATCCCCAAACTTCCGTGAATAGTAGGTGGCTATTTTTCATACAGTACATGAATGGCAATGAACATGGCTGATTTTGTTAGAGACGAAGAGGGTTACTTAGAAAGTCAAGATCCAGAACCATAGCTTGAGTTTTCAGAAGAGGAGCTACGCCTGCGTGCTTTGGAAATAGAATGACAAGAGGAGGAAGTTGCGATCGCTCAACAGCCGGAGGACGTGAGGAGGATTTTTCCGGTGTGATAAAGTGAACTGGAAAAAACTGCATCGCTATTTGTACTCATTGTGTATACGCAGGCCACAAGAAGTAATTAGGTGTTTTTTTTTATCACTTTTACTTGGGACATGCTACCTGGCAACATAGGATTCCATTCATTATGCTAAGCTAAGCTAGCAGCGACCCTGCCAAACTAAAACAATGCATGCACGGAGACAAAAATGCATTTGCCCACATATCTAAATGTAGGAAAGATGTTGAATAAGCCCCATTTCTAAAAACGATGGAGTGTTCCTTTAATTAAATTAAGTAAAATCAAAACACCTCACATATCACAAAAGGTTCATGAATCCATTCCATACCATAAGTGATAGTGCAGCAGTGCTCCATGCAGTGTAGCAGATGAAGAACAATCCTCCACCAAATCGCCATTAATCAGCGGAATCCCCGGTCAATCTGGGGTGGGGTCGGCTGACAAGTCCTTAAAAAGAAATGTATTGAAAAATACAACAAAATGTATTGAAATTCTAACAACATTTGCCATTATAAAACATTCAGACAACATGAACAAATGGTGAACTTTGAGACTTAGTTTGTATACAATTAAAATTTTAAAAATATTTATATTCATATATATATATATATATATATATATATATATATATATATATATATATATATATATATATATATATATATATATATATATATATATATATATATATATATATAAAAAAATGAAATACCCAAATTACATTGGATTCACAACAACGGTCTCTTTTCCTAGATGTATCATAGCAAGGTAAACAAAATTGTAGCTTTAAAAAAGCCAAATGGCACACAGATATCAATCTAATAAATTTACCTGCAGCCGCATTTTTCCTGTCATGACATCTCTGAGAGTCATGAGGGTCTTTCCCTTGATGTTCTCCAGTGAATTAAATAAAGGACTGATGATGATGATGGTGATAAGTTCTTCTTTCTTTATGTCACTTCAGAGGAAGAAAAGACAAAAGTTACTCAGATTTATTATCACTAGTGGAGGAAAAGGAAATGTCTTACAAATGTAATTTTGATGATGAAAATAACTTTTAACTACATTAATCCCAATGTAAGGTTTAGAAACAATGGTTAAAACAGACTAATATCTTACTGCAGTTGATAAATGGATTCGTTTCTGGATCTTCTTCCAGTGCTTGATCAAAAATAAATGTAAACAGACATCTTATCATTAGCAGTTGGCTGTGATCTACATAGAGTTTCCTAGTGTAAATGATGCTTTTATCAGTCACTTTACTAATTCCAATGTCCCTCGTTTTAAACTAACGTTACAACATTATGATACATGAGAGGAAACATTGAAATACGTGCAAATACGCTAATCGCGATTAGCATCTCATTTCAACATCTTTAATGAAGCAGTACACAGACACTGCAGGTTGTAACGTTACGTCTGTTACCCATTTCTAAAGCTCTCATGTGTACACAGAGCATTTATTTAAGTTAATGAACACCATTAACACAAGATTTGTTTATCTGCATTATTTAATATTTCATTAACTATATTAACACGCTCATCCGCTTATTTTAATTGGATACCTTTTAAACAAATATATTTATTTAGGCTATTCATCTATCTGTGTATCTAAAATGATATTGGGATACATACATTAAGTAACGTTACATGAACAAACAACACAACTTTACTATGACTGAAAAATATTATCTTACCTGATATTGCGTTTGCAGTACCTCACAGATCCAGTCTGAGTCTGACCCTTCCTCTGTGTTCTCATTCCAGCTTTTGTTCTCCGTTAACATGCCACAACTCAAATTAGTTAAAAAATAATAACTTAACAGACACATTAATCGGGGACTGACAGAAATCTTGCTGAGCAGTAGCACGCGACTCGTTACCAATTCAAACCCACGTATTTTGAAACTCGACCGGTAAAAGGGCGCGCACAGTTGTCATTGGCCAGTTACGTAGATGACAGCACGATTAACCAATCATGATGCAAAGAAGCAAGGTGAAACAACCAATAGCAATTGTTTCAGCATGGTAATGGAAAGATTATTTTATTTTTCAAAGAAATGTATGTGTTTAGTGTTATTTGTAGGCTGTATTATTTGATTAGCTGGTCGAATAGTATTTTCATGACAAAGTATAAATAAAATACATTACTGCATGGTAAACTATAGCCTCACACACAAAATTGTACACAAAATCACACAAAAAGTTTATGCTGCACTGCTCTCCAGGATTAAATGACATCCATTATTATTATTATTGATACTTATAATAATTATATTTTAACATATACATTTAGATTTTTGAATGGTTTTGAATGAAATAGATAAAATGCTAACAAAATAATAATTTGAAAGGCATATATTTCTTGAAGACATGACATTGAGTCAACATACAGATCTGGAAAAAAAAATGTATATTGATTTATAAGGTTTTTTTTAACCTTTTTCAACAGCTTAGCATTACATGTTATATCAACATTGTGTCAACGTTGAAACAACAACTTACATTATTTTAACCATATTTAAACTTTGAAGGAAAGTGCTGAGGATTGAAAAAGAAAATTAAACTGCACTTTATTATGTAACGTTTGCTTTATTAAAAAAGTTTGTTTGCTGCAAGTATGATTTCTTGCAGTTTTTTGTTCGCTTTGTTACTATTTTCACAAGCAAGGTGTACATTTTCAAAACTCATAGTGCTAATATCACAACAGATCATCAAAAGTGCACTTTTTTCAAACATTTCAGCATATTTTCAATTGTGTGAATACAATACACAAAACCACAAAGTATCCTTTTCACTATACAAAATAAGTGTTTCATCTTTATAAATGTTTAATTCACAGTTCATTGGACCGAAATATTTGCAATTTGTGAATAGAGCAGAATAGAGTATAAGGGAGTGGAAATAGTCAATGACGGTGTAACATCAGACAGATGGCATGAAATATAGCATTTTACATTACAGTATGTATGCCATGTGATACTGTAAACCGATTACCATGGTAGAGACTGTCACATTACTGTAACTGTAACCCTTATAAAGCTCAACTACAGTAGATTCAGTCATATACAGTGAGAACATTTATTGGCAGCAAACTCTGATATAGCACAGAACCTCATGGCAGTGTCATAACTTTATCACACCAGATAACACACTGAATACTATTACAAACATCATGGGTTCAATGACACAAGTTAGGTAATGTAAGTGTATTTTCTAATGAGGCATATGTAGCCTGTGTTACTGTAAATAATTCAGCAACGAGGGAGATTTGAAACAAGTATCTTGCATTGTTCGCTGTTGGATGAACTGATTGTTTAAAGTACTAAACTGAAAGAAGATAATATTGTTGTGTTTCGGTGATTAAACCAACATATTATAATAATCTTGTGTTTGAAACAATGATTATGTGGGCTGAAAATATGTGCAACTGAATGAAAGTATGAGATCAGGTTTTGAAAGAATGACGAGCTGTTACAAGTGTGAGCAGTTTGGATTTTTGTACCAAGAGTTTTGAAAATGTACACCTTACTTGTGAAAATAGTACCAAAGCGAATAAAAAAAAACTGTAATTTACATTGGATTCCCTTCAAAAATATGAATTTCCATTCTATCTTTCTTTACTTGGGCTATTTCACCATCTGATGAGCCTTACCTTTCAATGTTCAAGATAATATACCTCATCATTTATATACTGAATTATATACCCAGGTAGAAGAAATCAAAACTAGCAACAACCATGTGCAACAGCCATTATAATCCCATTATTTTGATAGATTAAGTAGCCTTTTGTAACCCATTCTTCATTTTCATATTCTTCATATCAAAATATTTTGAACAATTTGTATACATTTTAAAATAACTGTATGGAGATAAGCATTTGCTGTAACTCACAAAATCAGGCACTAAACACATTTGATATTTAATGTTAATGACTGTGTCTCTTGCCCAATTTCAGACACTAAAATATGTGTACCAGGCCATTTCTGACACCACCAGGGTTTGACCTAGTTTACCTCTACCAGGGTTCTTCAACTCCTGACTTCTGAACTCATCAACAGCCTTTAAGATCGTTTTTCTTGCTGAGTTTAATTCTAGCTTTAACCAAACATGCCAAACAAGCTAATAACAATGTTCCAAATTACTTGTAAGTTAAAACAGGTATGTTTGATTGGGGTTGGTTTTAATGTCTGCTGGACACCAGCCCTCCAGGACTGGAGCTGAACAGTCCTGGCATATATTATACTCACATATAATGCACTCCTAACCCCATTATTCTCTTACCCAACCCACCCATTTTTGGCTTGTTTGCCCATATTTGGTTTGTCCAAAAGTGCTCCATATGTATTTCTCCATTCTGACACTGATCCAAATATTACCTATGTGGGTACTACCCATAGACTGTATAAAACATGACGTCTCCAGTAGGTTTCTGAAGAGCATTTTTAAAGCCCAAAGTGGACGGAGCCAGCTGGAAGGTTGCCACTTGGTGCTACCTTGGACCCATGTAGGCAGCCTATATGGGGCTGATTGTGTGTCCTACTCATATGGTTTATCAAAGCGGGCCCCATATGAGTTTGCCCATTCAGAACCCATATAGAGATTACCTATGTGGGTACTACCTTGGGCCCATGTAGGCAGCCTATATGGGACTGATTGTGTTTGCCCATGTCTCACCCATATTGTTTATCAAAGCGGGCCCCATATGAGTTTGCCCATTCAGAACCCATATAGAGGTTACCTATGTGGGTACTATCTTGGGCCCATGTAGGTAGCCTATATGGGACTGATTGTGTTTGCCCATGTCTGACCCATATGGTTTGCCCAAGCGGGCCCCATATGTATTTCCCCATTCAGAAACCATAAAGAGATTACCTATGTGGGTACTATCTTGGGCCCATGTGGGTAGCCCATATGGGACTGATTGTGTTTGCCCATATCTGACCAATATGGTTTGCCCAAGCGGGCCCAATATGTATTTCCCCATTCAGAAACCATAAAGAGATTACCTATGTGGGTACTATCTTGGGCCCATGTGGGTAGCCTATATGGGACTGATTGTGTTTGCCCATGTCTGACCCATATGGTTTGCCCAAGCGGGCCCAATATGTATTTCCCCATTCAGAACCCATAAAGAGATTACCTATATGGGTTCTACCATGGGCCCATGTGGGTAGCCTATATGGGACTGATTGTGTTTGCCCATGTCTGACCCATATGGTTTGCCCAAACGGGCCAAATATGTATTTCCCCATTCAGAACCCATATAGAGGTTACCTATGTGGGTACTATCTTGGGCCCATGTGGGTAGCCTATATGGGACTGATTGTGTTTACCCATGTCTGACCCATTTGGTTTTCCCAAGCGGGCCCAATATGTATTTCCCCATTCAGAACCCATATAGAGGTTACCTATATGGGTTCTACCATGGGCCCATGTGGGCAGCCTATGTGGGACTGATTGTGTTTGCCCATGTCTGACCCATATGGTTTGCCCAAGCGGGCCCAATATGTATTTCCCCATTCAGAACCCATATAGAGGTTACCTATGTGGGTACTATCTTGGGCCCATGTGGGTAGCCTATATGGGACTGATTGTGTTTACCCATGTCTGACCCATATGGTTTGCCCAAGCGGGCCCAATATGTATTTCCCCATTCAGAACCCATATAGAGGTTACCTATATGGGTTCTACCATGGGCCCATGTGGGCAGCCTATATGGGACTGATTGTGTTTGCCCAAGTCTGACCCATATGGTTTGCCCAAGCGGGCCCAATATGTATTTCCCCATTCAGAACCCATATAGAGGTTACCTATGTGGGTACTATCTTGGGCCCATGTGGGTAGCCCATATGGGACTGATTGTGTTTGCCCATGTCTACCCCATTTGGTAAACCCATATGGGGCCCATTTGTGTTGCCCATTTTAAGCCCATGCACTCATTTCCCATTTGTGACCCAGCTAGGACCCACATTGGTAGCCCACCAGTTTTCTCCCATATGGGACCTACTTAGCTGACCCGAGTGGGCCCCATATAAGATGCCCATTTTTGGACCATGCCCACTTGGTTCCCATGTAGCCCAAGCATAAACCACGTGGGGCCCACATATACATGTTGGCTGGGTTTATACTCTCTGCACGGCCCTGGCGCTTAGTATGTAGCCTAATGTTAGTAATGATGCTGAGCAATGTTTGTCCGACCTGCTCACATAGTAACGGTTGCTATGATGTGTGATTGGACAGTGGCCGTTTCCAGCAAAAGGCTAATTGGGAGAGAGAGCATCCATGCACGGCAGATGTACTTCCTGTGGTCCCTGCACAGGAACTGAATGCTGAGCTCTTCATCAATGACCATGAGTCATCCAGCCCGTGGCCTGCCTCCATTCTCATACAGAACAGCTCCGGATGCCAAGAAGCCCATTCTGAAATATGACTCCCCGAAGAACCTACCGTTCTGTACGATTGAATGAAACTACACTGATTGTTTCTGCAGCATGACTGGGTGAAATTACAGCCCTGGTCACAAAATGTTCTTGGATATTTAAGGTCAGTAAAGCTTAGACTTTAAGTTCATCCAGTGCAATATTAATCTTTAAGAGAACCCATTTGGGATAATGTCTTGCTATTGGACAGTCACTCTGGAACACCAGGTGGTTCAAATCCTAAAAGACTGTCTTTACATTTCTACAGGGGCATGTTATCCCATTTGTATTTATTATTATCGGGAATCCATTTTTTAATCTCACTCCTTTAGGATGCTCACTGGGGAGTGATTACAGTATGACCAAGTAAAACTACATTGATGACTTCGAGATCACGATGTGATTATGGTGCTCTTGGATCAACATCAATTGCAGTGCCAGTGTTTCCCCTACAATGTATTCACAGCGGCGCTTCACATGATCAGTACATCACGACATTCACTCAAAGAGAGAGAGATTGACGATGGCCAGAGAACTAAACAAAAATGTAGTCTGCTTACACTTTAGGGCTGTGATATTAATCTTATTTTCGCTTCCAAGGATTATAAAAATAAGATATGAGGTAAAACTATTATAAACTATGCTCGCGCATCCATCCATCCATCCATCTTCTTCCGCTTTATCCAGGGCCGGGTCGCGGGGGCAGCAGTCTAAGCAGAGATGCCCAGACTTCCCTCTCCCTAGACACTTCCTCCAGCTCTTCCGAGGGGACACCGAGGCGTTCCCAGGCCAGCCGGAAGACATAGTCCCTCCAGCGTGTCCTAGGTCTTCCCCGGGGCCTCCTCCCGGTTGGACATGCCCGAAACACCTTCCCGGGAAGGCGCTCAGGAGGCATCCGGAACAGATGCCCGAGCCACCTCAACTGACCCCTCTCGATGTGGAGGAGCAGCGGCTCTACTCCGAGTTCCTCCCGAGTGACTGAGCTCCTCACCCTATCTCTAAGGGAGCGCCCAGCCACCCTGCGGAGAAAACTCATTTCGGCCGCCTGTATCCGGGATCTTGTCCTTTCGGTCATGACCCAAAGCTCATGACCATAGGTGAGAGTAGGAACGTAGATTGACCGGTAAATCGAGAGCTTCGCCTTACGGCTTAGCTCTTTCTTCACCACAACAGACCGGTACATCGACCGCATTACTGCAGAAGCTGCACCGATCCGTTTGTCAATCTCCCGTTCCATCCTCCCCTCACTCGTGAACAAGACCCCTAGATACTTGAACTCCTCCACTTGAGGCAGGAACTCTCCACCAACCTGAAGTGGGCAAGCCACCCTTTTCCGACTGAGGACCATGGCCTCGGATTTGGAGGTGCTGATCCTCATCCCAGCCGCTTCACACTCGGCTGCAAACCGTCCCAGTGCATGCTGAAGGTCCTGGTTAGAAGGGGCCAACACGACAACGTCATCCGCAAAGAGCAGAGACGAAACCGCATGGTCCCCAAACCTGACACCCTCCGGCCCCTGGCTGCGCCTAGAAATTCTGTCCATAAAAATTATGAACAGAACCGGCGACAAAGGGCAGCCCTGCCGGAGTCCAACATGCACCGGGAACAAGTCTGACTTACTGCCGGCAATGCGGACCAAACTCCTGCTTTGGTCGTACAGGGACCGGACAGCCCTTAGCAAAGGACCCCGGACCCCATACTCCCTGAGCACCCTCCACAGGATGCCGCGAGGGACACAGTCGAATGCCTTCTCCAAATCCACAAAACACATGTGGACTGGTTGGGCAAACTCCCATGAACCCTCCAGCACCCTGTAGAGGGTATAGAGCTGGTCCAGTGTACCACGGCCCGGACGAAAACCAGACTGTTCCTCCTGAATCCGAGGTTCAACTATCGGCCGAATTCTCCTCTCCAGTACCCTGGCATAGACTTTCCCGGGGAGGCTGAGAAGTGTGATCCCCCTGTAGTTGGAACACACCCTCCGGTCCCCCTTCTTAAAAAGAGGGACCACCACCCCGGTCTGCCATCCCAGAGGCACTGTCCCCGACCGCCACGCGATGTTGCAGAGGCGTGTCAGCCAAGACAGCCCCACAACATCCAGAGACTTGAGGTACTCAGGGCGGATCTCATCCACCCCCGGTGCCTTGCCACCGAGGAGTTTCTTGACCACCTCGGTGACTTCAGCCCGGGTGATGGACGAGTCCTCCTCTGAGCCCCCAGCCTCTGCTTCCTCAATGGAAGGCGTGATGGCGGGATTGAGGAGATCCTCAAAGTATTCCTTCCACCGTCCGACGATATCCCCAGTTGAGGTCAACAGCCGCCCATCGCCACTGTAAACAGTGTTGGTAGGGCACTGCTTCCCCCTCCTGAGGCGCCGGACGGTTTGCCAGAATCTCTTCGAGGCCAGCCGATAGTCCTTTTCCATGGCCTCACCGAACTCCTCCCAGGCCCGAGTTTTTGCCTCCACAACCACCCGGGCTGCAGTCCGCTTAGCCTGCCGGTACATGTCAGCTGCCTCAAGAGTCCCACAAGCCAACCAGGCCCGATAGGACTCCTTCTTCAGCTTGACGGCATCCCTTACTTCCGGTGTCCACCACCGAGTTCGGGGATTGCCGCCTCGACATGCACCGGAGACCTTACGGCCACAGCTCCGAGCGGCAGCTTTGACAATGGAGGTGGAGAACATGGTCCATTCGGACTCAATATCTCCAGCCTCCCTCGGGATCCGGTCGAAGTTCTGCCGGAGGTGGGAGTTGAAGATCTCTCTGACAGGGGGCTCGGCCAAACGTTCCCAGCAGACCCTTACAGTACGCTTGGGTCTACCGGGTCTGTCCAGCTTCCTCCCCCGCCATCGGATCCAACTCACCACCAGGTGGTGATCAGTTGACAGCTCCGCCCCTCTCTTCACCCGAGTGTCCAAGACATACGGCCGCAGGTCAGATGAAACGACCACAAAGTCGATCATTGACCTCCGACCTAGAGTGTCCTGGTGCCATGTGCACTGATGGACACTCTTATGCCTGAACATGGTGTTCGTTATGGACAAACCGTGACTAGCACAGAAGTCCAATAACTGAACACCACTCGGGTTCAGATCAGGGGGGCCGTTCCTCCCAATCACGCCCCTCCAGGTGTCACTGTCATTGCCCACGTGGGCGTTGAAGTCCCCCAGTAGAACGACGGAGTCCCCAGTCGGAGCACTTTCCAGCACCCCTCCCAGGGACACCAAAAAGGCCGGGTACTCTGCACTGCCGTTCGGCCCGTAGGCACAAACAACAGTGAGAGACCTATCCCTGAGCCGAAGCCGCAGGGAAACGACCCTCTCGTTCACCGGGGTAAACTCCAACACATGGCGGCAGAGCTGGGGGGCTATAAGCAAACCCACACCAGCCCGCCGCCTCTCACCATGGGCAACTCCAGAGTGGTGAAGAGTCCATCCTCTCTCGAGGAGTGTGGTTCCAGAGCCCAAGCCGTGCGTAGAGGTGATTCCGACTATCTCTAGTCGGAACCTCTCAACCTCACGCACAATCTCAGGCTCCTTCCCCGCCAGTGAGGTGACATTCCATGTCCCAAGAGCCAGTTTCCGTGTCCAGGGATCGGGTTGTCCAGGCTCCTGCCTTCGACTGCTGCCCGATCTTCTCCGCACCGGCCCCTTACGGTCCCTCCCGTGAGTGGTGGGCCCACGGGAAGGTGTCCCCACGTCGCTCCTTCGGGCTGAGCCCGGCCGGACCCCGTGGGGGAAGGCCCGGCCACCAGGCGCTCGCATACGAGCCCCAACCCCAGGCCTGGCTCCAGGGTGGGGCCCCGGCTGCGCCATACCGGGCGACGTCACGGTCCTCGTTGTCATTGTCGTCATAAGGGGTTTTTGAACATCGTCTAGCACAACTTCCTTCCCTTCATCCCAACTAACAATTTTTGGTTCCCAGAGCGTTCGTTTCTGGTTCCCAGAACGTTCCCAGAACAAAGATTCTAACGTTCCCTATTGGTTCTCCAGGAAAGTTTTCTTTACGTAAATAGAACGTTCCCTTTAGGTTAGGGGAACGTTCCCGCAACGTTCCGAGAACGTTCTTAGAAGGTTCCCATAATGTCAGAACATTCTCCTAACCTATCCAGATATTCCATAGCCTACACAAGTAACAGAGTCTACAAAAAATAGTCTATTTTGTTTATTGCTCAAAAATAAAAGAATCGTACAAATATATTATTACAATTGCTCAAAAATAAACAAATCATACAAATATATTATTAAAATTGCTCAAAAATAAACAAATCATACAAATATATTATTACAATAAATTTAATTTACAGAAACAATCTATAAATAAGCCATATACATATTTTTTTAAACAACACATATTACATAATTCCATTGAAAACACATTAATAACCATGAACATGAAAAATCTAAAACTTTAAGAGATTTAATTTAATTAATGTAAACAGGTCATATATATCATTGCTAATTATTATCAAATATATCACGAGAAACTATAGTCATCACGTATTGTTCAGAAAACATAAGAATTGTAAATATGAATAGTAATATTATTAAAAGAAATATAACTTGTATTTACACTGTAAACCCGGATTTCATATGTAATCAAACATTTAAAGTATAATGTACTTACATGACTCAAATCGATTAAGTTTTGATTGCATTACTAGCAAATGTAAGTATGTTAAACTAATTTGTAGACCTAGTTGAGTCTGTGAATAACTTTAAGTGAAATAGCTTAAAATTCCAAAGTTTTAGTCATGCAATGCACGATGGGAATGTGAAAGCCGCCACTTTGCCGCCGTGTCTAAGTTTTTTGCTGAGAAGACGACGTCATTTTCCTGCCGTGCACCGGACGGTCCAGTTGCTGCTAAAACTCGCCAGAGACGGTAAGTAGCTTTGGTCTCGCCCTCCCGATGATCATTGTTTAGCTATGTCAACTTAATGTGTTTGTGTGTGGATATAAGGGGATGTTGGTGAGTAGTGGGACGCTATAACCTTAACTAACGTTAAGTTGGCCGCCATTTTCACCTACTAGCTAACGTTACAGTTTGAAAGTTTTTTTCACTTGATGCGCTGTTTGTGAAAAGTCCAAGAGAAGCAGTTTGACGTCGATGGACATTAACATTGTCACCCGTTAAGGTACTTAGCAAGCTAGCTAAAAGTTAAGTAGTTACTTTTATCACTGAAAGGGCTTTTTGTGACGGTCCTAGTTTTCAACGTCAAGGTCGACAGACATCACCTGTAGCCACCGGTTTGATGGCTTAGCTAGCCATATTGACGCACTGTTTGTGAACTTGGAAAACTGTCGTTTTAACCAGTTCAACGGGACATTTTTCACTTGTAAAGTTAGCGTATTGGCGGATACGCTACCCCGCTTTGAACCGCCTCTCGGCAGATTAAACGCTGCGGACGAAAACCACGCGCATTCATGGCGGCAAAGAGAGCGCAACCACGTTGTAACATTGCTAACTTTCTTTTCTTACTGGAGGGGCTTTTTTGAACCGTGTAAAACCGTTGTTAAAACCAGTTCAACTGGATGTTTTTAACCTGTAACTTTAGTGTCTTGGTGACACCGCCCGATCCACGCTGAACGAGGGACACGCACTCGGTGGGAAGAGGAGTGTTAGCGACCACATTTGATTGTTTTTTCCTAGTATTAAATGTGATGACAACTTTGACCATTCATTTTATTATTGTCTTGTGCATGACATAGGCTCCGCTTTAGTGATTATTTTACCTTCAAGCACTTAAAAGAAAGTGAATTGCAACCGGTTTATGCAAACTTGAGTATATTAGCAATACACACCCCTAATAATGACATTACGGCTTTAATGTTAGCTTTCTTGAAAATACAGGTATATTGTTGCAATAGAATACTGTAGCTATAAGTTCCCTTGTCTCTTATTTTCTTTGTTTTATTGTGTTGCAGGTCATGGAAAGAGATTCTTTTGAACCCAATATCCTGAGATTAGCAACAAACTGAATATCAATCTCTGAAAATTATGCTTTGGAAGTGTAAGTATTGCCCTCTTCGCTGTGAAAAGAGAGCACAGCTATTTAAGCATTATAGGCTAAAACATGGAAGTTATGCAAGAACAGAGCCTTTTCCTTGTTTACATCAGGAATGTCCATGTACATTTAAATCACTCAATGCACTAAAAGTACATTTATCCCGCCTTCACACCAAAACTCCTGATCAGCAGCAACCAGATGCACCAGTTAAATTTTGCTGTCTGTCATGTGGGTTTGCTGAGTCTTGTTCTCAGACCGACTACTTTACTCACCTGCATACTGCACACTTAAAAGTAAACCATAAAGTCAGTTGCCCATATATAGACTGTAACTTTGAAACCAGTATGTACTCCACTTTCAAAGCACACAAGAGTAAAAAACACCAGGACCAGAACTGGAAAAGGTTCAAGTCAGAAATCATTGGTTTTGATACTGTAAGCGATGACAGTGATGCTACACAAGACCAAATGTCACATGCTGATGATATGGACGATTTAGAAGATGTCAGTGTAGAAGCCAGTGAGACTGATCTTCGTGATTTAGAAAAACAGCTTGAGCACAACTTAGCATCTCTTCTGTTAAAGATGCAAACTGTCCTGCACATACCAGAGAGCTCTGTGCAAGAAGTAATACAACAGCTTTGTCAAATCAATAAGCTGTCACAGCCACTTCTGCATAACAGAGTGAGGGACGTTCTAAAGAAATATTATGTTGACATCAATGAAACAGTTGTGAGAGAGCTTACCAGTGTAGTGTCAGAAAGTAACATAATGGCATTTTGTGCCAAAGATGGATCCCTAGGAACTGCTAAAAGGAGAGCGGCCTATGTACGTAGAGAGTTTCCACTGGTGAACCCCATTGAATACTGTGTGGAAAAAGGCAAAAAAACACTTGCATATGTCCCTATTGTTCCCATGCTCCAGAAGTTGCTGAACAAAACTGACATATTAGATAAAGCCATGTCAGAAAAAGTACATGTCCCACAGGAATATAGATCATATGTAGATGGCCAGTGCTTTAATGAAAACTCTCTTCTTGCAAGGGACGAGTTCACAATTTCTCTTGGACTTTACATTGATGACTTCGAAGTAGCCAATCCTCTAGGAACATCAAAGCTAAAACATAAAATGTGTGCCATATACTGGGTCATTGCCAACATACCTGCAAAATATAGGTCAACCCTTAACTCAATCCAACTTGCACTACTGTGCAATACCTCAACAGTCAAAGAGTGTGGTTACGCTAAAGTTCTGCAACCTCTTATCTATGATCTAAAGTCATTGGACCAAAATGGTGTTTACTTAGAGCAACTAGGTGAGAGTGTGAAAGGCACAGTCTTATATGTTGTTGCTGATAATCTTGGTGCCCACTCCCTTGCAGGATTCCTGGAGAGCTTCACTACTGACAAGTTCTGCAGATTCTGTTCGGCAAGCAGTATTGACACACAACACCAAGAGGTATGTTCTGGTTTCTTTAAACTCCGAGACAAAGACTCCCATGATAAGCAGGTGCAGGAGGTGAGAGAGGACCCAGCTTTGAGTCGGACTTATGGTGTGAAAAGAGCATGTCCTTTAACTGAGAATCTTGAGCACTTTCATGCAGTCACTGGTTACCCCCCTGACATCTTGCATGATATATTGGAAGGCATTGTTCCAACTGAGTTGTCCCTTTGTCTTAAAGACCTGATAGGCAAGGGGTATTTCACACTAGAAATGTTAAATCAGACCATCAGAAACTTTAACTACACATTTACTGACAAAACAGACCGACCTCAGATTATTGGAAAGGGATTTTCCGCCAAAGGGACCATTGGTGGAAATGCCCATGAGAATTGGTGTCTCATAAGGCTCCTTCCATTTCTTATTGGTCACTGTGTCCCTGAGGGTGACAACACTTGGGAAATTGTCATGCTTCTCAAAGATGTGGTTGAGCTAGCTGTTGCACCAAGGCATACTGAGGAGACACTGCATTTTCTGGACTGTAAAATAGCAGAGCACAGACAGCTGCTGCAGTCAACATTTCCAGATTATCGTTTAAGGCCAAAGCATCACTTTGTGGAACATTACCCTCAGCTTGTAAGGAGATTTGGTCCCCTGTCTGATGTTTGGACGATGCGCTTTGAGGGGAAGCACAAGTTCTTTAAAAAGGCAATTCGCAATGTGCAAAACTTCAAAAATGTTGCCATGACACTAGCTACCAAACACCAGAAAGCAGTCAGTTACCACCTTGACTGTAGCTCTTTTTTCAGACCATCAGTTGAGATGACAAAGGTTACCCCAGTTTTGCTTGCCTCTTTCCCTTTGAACGTTCAGAGAGTAATTGCGCAAAACTTTACAAAGCCTGGGTCAGTTCTTAATGCATCATCTGTCTGTGTAGATGGAATCAAATATCATCCCAACATGATACTCTCTACTGGCTCATGCTCAGGTCTCCCTGAATTTGCCCAGATTCATAAGATTGTGGCTGTTAACACAGAAATTATGTTTGTTTGCCACAAAATGACAGCATGGTATTGTGAGCATTTAAGATCTTACCAACTTGTCTGTAATGAGGTCCCCTCTTTGGTTGTGGTTCAGATGTCAGACTTGAATGATGTCTTCCCATTATCAGCATATAGGGTACAAGGAGAACTTATGGTAACACTGAGACGATATGTTATTTGTTAAATACCTGTCTTTTATCATGGTTTCACAGATGGCTGAGCAACAGAATATAACCATGAGGGTTATTGTCTCTGAGGGAGATATAAGAAAGATGACGACAAAACGACCTGACACACTTGACGATTTGATTGGCTGGCTCAAAGGCACTCTCCAAGCGAACTATAATTTCACCCTACAGTACCAAGATCCTGAATTTAACAATGAACTGTGTAACCTCACCAGTCTCTGTGAGCTCCCAGAGAAGCCAACAATCAAAATCATCCCTATGATTGAGCTTGTACCAATCTCACCAAACACTGAATCATATGGTGACACAAGCAGCCAGGCTGACACCGAGATCCTGTCCAGCTCCCCTCTGGATAGAAGTTTTCAGTGGCCAGAGGTATTTGACGTTCCCAAATTTTCGGTTGATGTTGAGTACAGACTTCGTCAAGGTAACCTGTTGTATCTCAGGGATGGAACCTATCTTAAGGTGACAAAAGAGTTGAAACACGATATCCTAGAGAAACTGGCTGAGACCATGTATACATTTAAAGCATACCCAGAAAAGGACGATTTTGAAGCCGTTGCAAAAGCATTAGTACAAACCCACCCGTGTCTCCAAGAATCAGGCTCATCCTCTGGCTGGATTGGATGGAAGAACAGTCTGAAGTTCAAGATGGGTAATTATAGAACTAAAATGTGCCAGATTGGACGAGTTGATGTCACTGTCAATGGTGGTAAACGTGGAAGGTACACTGCAAATGCAGACCCTCCTCACAAAGGCATAAAGAAGCCAAGGAAAGGGGAAATCAATTTCTTACCTGAATATCCAGAGGGGAGGGATGAGCACAACCTGGAAGAAGCTCGCCAGGTTTTGGTCAATGAAATGATGAAGACAAAGCCAAATGGGTCCCTTGTTAAGAAAGAGATGGACATGACGTTTGCGCTTCGGAGAAAAGAAGTTGTCCAAAACAAGCCTGCCATCAGCCAGATGGTACATCGATGGCCAGCTCTTTTCACAGAAAGCCAGGTATGTATTACTGTTGAATGTTTAGAAAAGACGTATGTGTTACTGTAATGTTGAATACAATTTGTCCATAGATTCTTGTTTTTAGCTTCTTATGCAAAACATGTTTTGTTTCAGGTTTTTTACGAGTTCACCAGAGTGGTGGGGAAAAGTCTGCAAGAGAATTTCTTTGATGAACTTGATCGTTTCTCTCCAAGGCTGATGGACCTCTTTAGGAAGAAGAAAGGCCTGACCGGCCAGCTTTTGGCTGAGCTTTTACGTCACACAAAGGTGGGTTTGACTACATTAGTCGACTATCTTTCCTTTCTCTGTTCATCTCTTTTGTATTTTCTTTCTTCCCTGCTCTTTCTTTCTTTCTTTCTTTCTTTCTTTCTTTCTTTCTTTCTTTCTTTCTTTCTTTCTTTCTTTCTTTCTTTCTTTCTTTCTTTCTTTCTTTCTTCCTTCCTTCCTTCCTTCCTTCCTTCCTTCCTTCCTTCCTTCCTTCCTTCCATCTCATTTCCCTTCCTTAATCGTCTCCTTTTCTCTCTTCATTACCTAATTTGTCTTTTTTTTGTGGTGGTGGTGGTGGTGGGGGTGATTAAGGCACAACAAAAAGGTTAAATATCATATATTTTTATTGACAAGTAAGTACACATTTCCATTGCCAACACTTAATGTCAGATAACTTGACATTGCTTTGCCATTGCTACACTTTCTCTGACTACTCCACAGACTTCTTATTGCAAGTTTTGCTCATAAACACACACCGACCTGGACCTGGAGAGGGAGGTGGACACAAACACACACACACACACACACACACACACACACACACACACACACACACACACACTCCGACCTGGACCTGGAGAGGGAGGTGGACACACACTCACTCAGACACACACACAAAAACTCACTCAGACACACACACACACACACACACACACACACACACACACACACACACACACAAACCTGGAGATGGAGGTGGACACTCACACCAACCTGGAGGTGGACACGCACACACAAACTTGCTGACACACTCAAACACAGGCTCACACACACTCACACACTCAAACACAGGCTCACACACACTCACACATTCAAAAAGACTCACACACACAGATTCAAACACAGACTCAGACACACACAGGCTCACACGCGCACACACACACCATCCTGGACCTGGAGGTGGACACACACACACAGACTCAGACACACACACAAACACACTCAAACTTACTGACACACTCAAACACAGGCTCACACACACTCACACATTCAAAAAGACTCGCACGCACACAGATTCAAACACAGACACACACTCAAACACAGACTCAGACACACACACACACCAACCTGGACCTGGAGGTGGACACACACACAGACTCAGACACACAGACTTGCACACACACACAAATACACACACACACACTGCTATTGATATTGTGGCGGGCCACCACAAATTAAGGAATGTATGGGAAACCCTGATGTGAGTATCCTTGGCAAGATCTGTTTTAACTCTTGTGTCCACTATCTTGCAGACCACTGAGCCAACAGACATCAGGTGCCTATGTCTTCGGGGACTGCCTGTCATCTTGGCGGATGATTCTTCTGCCTTCTTCAAGACATGCTCTGTAAGTTAATTTGTTTTTGTAAATGTTGCTGGTGCATGCTCCTTTTGTCTCATTTTTAGCTGTTAATGAACACTTCCATTCATTTTCAGAATTATTTGATCAGCATCAGTGTCTCCATTAGGTTTTTATTTTATGGCCGAACAAAGGTAGTTTACCCACTTTCAGTCCCAGTCCTATTGAAAAAGTAGAAAAATTTCTCCCAATAACTAAGGTTGTATGAATCTTTTTACAATTGCCCAATTAGTTTTTGACTTTACTGTCACCGGTTGGAACTTGTGAAATTGTTTTTGGGTCTAAAACTCAAATGGGGAGTTCTGACTCAAATAGCACTTGTTAGATTCTGGTTGCTCCAGTCATCAAATATATTATTTTGTATGTTACTTTCAACTGGTAAAGTAAAAAAAACAAAAACAATTAAGGTGAACGGTACTGAGAGTCATAAAAAAATGTTTCAGCACGACTGTGACTGAAAGTGGGTAAACTCCATATTTTGGGCAAAGTGTTGCAAACTGTACAGATCCAAATATGGCATTTGATAGAAATGTAAGACTGGTATCATCCTTTTAATATAAATTACTTTCAGTGTGGTTTATATTGTACAATGCTTTTCATTATAAACAGGTTATTTTTGGTGGACAAAACACCATTGTCTAACTGGCATGTTTATGTTCTCTCCTTGTCAAAACGTTTCTTTCACTGTTAGGATGTAACTGACAAGGACTCGTACATTGAAACTCCAGTGGGAATTCTTTGCCTTGGTCAAGAAAATACCCAGCTCAACCCATCCAGAGTAGGGATCATCTTGGAAGGGTCTGTGGTAATGGATGAACTGGCCAACCTGCCTCAGGCCTTCTGTGTCCTTTTTGGACTGATCTATGCCCTGCATCTGGACTACCCCAAGTGCATGAAAAACACTTTCAACTTTGTTCAGCAAGTAATGCTCAAACTGGGTAGAAGTGAGCTGGTACCCAAAATTCAAACTTTGAAAAATCAGCTGGAAGCATAAAACGGGGTTTCGAAGTGGCTCTACTACTGTTCCAGATTTGTTTGCCACAGTTTGTAACGTTGGAGTTTTATAAAAATGTTTACTGTTGTGTATGGTTTGGAGTACATGTGTCCTGTGGTATTTGCACTGATTTTTGCACAAGATTCCATGACACAGGCTTTTTCATTTCAAATTAGTTGGGTATTTTAGTTACATTACCAACTAAAAGGCAGATGTCTTGGTGCATTTTAGATTTTCAAGATGTATAGGTACATAGATATTTTAGTCATGTTTAGTCATATAAATGGGAATGTTCAACTATATAAAAAAATTCTCTAACAGGAGTTTAGTTATAATACAGTTTTAATGTGATTTGTTGTGATAATGATCTACACATGCTTGAGCACAATAAGTGTTTTTGTTGGCATGATGGTGCTTTGTTTTATGCAATGTTCAGGGCATGAATGACACATTTTGTCACTGTTTCAGGCTCATGATTCAAGGTTGTTAAAGCAGGGGACAACAACCTGCAAGTTAATGCTGTTTTCAAATAAAACAGTTAAAAAATTACTTTTGTATTGCGTATTTGTCTTAATTTAAATGTTCTAGTTTAGCATATTCAATGAATACAAAGGTTTAGTTACTTTAACTTAAAATAGTAAGTGGAGTTCATGTGACAAGATAATTAATATTACAAGAGATTGTAAGTGAAATCAACTTGGCATTCAGTGTTTTGAACTTAAAATAATAAGTCCAATGCGCTCAAGTTTTCATAACCCATTACTTAAAGTTTTTAAGGCAACCGGTTTCCTCAAATTTTTTAAGTGAATTCAACTTATCCGGGCTTACAGTGTACATAAACAATCTCTATAATCCATTTACATAAACCATGAACATATTTTAAACAACAAACTCAAAATTTAACGTAATAATCATGAACATGAAAATTCTAAAACTTAGAGTTATAATAATTTAATAAATGTATATGTAATGCTATATTATCGTATACTAATTATTATCAAATACATCATGGTAAACTAGCCACATGTTAATTTAAACAACATATTTACACATCATATAATGAAATATGAAAAAAATATTTCACTACACATTTTCAATTCCCCACCATCTGCAATTCAAAAACAAATAAACGACAAGGACATGAGTCAAATTATAAACATTTCATTGTGCTGTTGAGAAATGTGTCATTGCAGTTTTGCCGATGTCTTGTGGATGTTATGCGCTGATATTATGATATGCATTGCAAAAATACATCATTCAGGTAGTACTGATATACGATCATTTTACTACATAGGTAGGCTATTTTATTTTCCCTCACTCTACAACAAATCTTTAAAACTTAATGTAGCATTCAGAACAGAACAAGAATGAAAAATCTAATATATCAACGTCAAGCCAAAATTAATTAATTAAAAAACAAAAGTAATTTTGGCCGTCTCCTTTTCCTTTGAGCTTCCAAAAATTAACCGAGATATAGTCTATTACTTGTCGTAGCTTTTTTCATTCAATTTTTTAATCTGTTAATCTTACTTGTTTAAGATTTATTATGTATGCGAATATTTAGAAATAGTCTAGTTTTTAGGTCATAAATCTACTCGATAGAATTGATGAGTCATGCCATAATATAAATTAAATGTCACATTCAGCCTACTGAGTAATAAAAAAAAGCCTATTAATGACAAAACAGGCTACCACCAATTCTTAGTTTTGACATAGCATTGATAATTGTTAATCTCAAAACAAAATTAGCATTATTGCTTACCATTTTAAATGCCTGTGTGGGGCAAATTTTAGCACCATTGAAATAAGGTCTTCCACGTCAGTTGCCTTTAAAGACTTAAAAAGCTTTTGCGTTGCTCCTAGAAGAAAGAATAACATAGAAGGTTGATTATGTGAAAATTGGTGTTAGATTTGAGATATGGTAGCTATCAGTACAATATTTATTTCATTTCAAAGTGCAAAATACAAAACAATGATTGATAGCAGTTGTGGGGAAAAACTTGCCTATAATTATAGTCAAGTCAACTTTATTTATATAGCGCTTTTAACAATGCAGATTGTTTCAAAGCAGCTTTACAGTGTTAAACAGGAAAATAATGCAGCATAATTTTATTCAGCCGTATAGCCATTTTGGATGTTATCCAAAATCTGGATGTCATCCAGATTTATTTGGATATTTAGTTGAAAAATTTAGTGTCCCCAACTGAGCAAGCCAAGCCAGAGGCAACAAGGAAACCTAAACCCCATCAGGTGACCTAATGGAGAAAAATAAACCTTGGGATATATCACAGATAATTAAGCCTTTGAAGGCTAGTTTGCCTTTCTTCTCTTTTAAACTGTAGGCACTCAATACATTGTTTGATGCAACCTTGCTCAACATTTTGCGCACGGCTGCCCCTGAATTTGTTCCTCCAAGTGATCGAAGGTAGTTCATCTGTTAGATAACAAACAACAACAACAACAATCATAATTAATGTTATTTAGAATTTTGCCCTTACAGTTGAAAGAATGTTTTGTTTGTTTGAATGGAAACTGTAGAATCCATGGCCGATGTGTTGAAAGTTTTTAAATGAGGAAGAGAAAGAGAGACAGAAGCGTGTTCATCTCCATTGTTAAGATTTATTTACTTCGCAATAACACCTGTTCAAATATATTTTATTTTTAAATCTCTTTATCGTAATTATAGTTTTTAATTAATTACTTTTAAACTTAACAAATAACTTCTGTTTGGGGTTGTAACTAAACAAATATACACATTTCATTTTAAAGCTTTCGCGCAACTTGTTTCCGTCACAACAAGGTAGACATGCACAGGTTTACTAAGAGCAAAAATGTCAAATCAATAAGATAACTGAGGAATTAGTCATCAGATGCCATGTCTATTATTTGCAACAAAAATACAGCAAAAATCTGGCATTAATTTAATCTCAAACAGATTAATTCAAATAAGTTATTTCACCACCTGCATTAACGAACGTTTGCATTCGTAGGCTACAATGTTAGTTAAGCTGGAGATCAGGGCCCGTATTTATCAAAGCTTCTCAAAGTGCCATTTTAGTCTTAAGTGCTGAGAATTCATGAAATGTACTCCTACTTTCAAACTTGAGTATAAAAGCAAGTTATCAAATTTCTTAAAGAATCACTCTTACTCTCCAAGTTAAAGCTACACTGTGTAACTTTTTTAGTCTATTCTTAGCTAAAAACACTTAGTTATTTCAAAAATATATGTGCTCATTAATGTATATTTAGTTCTTTCAAGTAATAAAGTATTCTCGTAAGTTTATAATATGCCATTGAAAATACATAAGGTAATGGGATCTAACGGTCGTCGCCATGTTGCCCCTCCATCTTGAAAGTACATTAGCCAAAGAGGGACATACCCGTAAATTCAAGCTTCGCCTTTCGCGTTTTTAACCGGTTTTAACACTGTGCGCGTCAACTTGTTCAGACTTGTCTGGTGCATGCGCAGAGAGTTTTCATCTCAGCAGCTCCAGTAATAGAGTTATACGGAGTTTTCCTGGCTTGTTTATTCCTCAAAAGTCTGTTTTTCCTTGTGTGGTATTTCTGTGCGTTAATAACTCCGTAAGTAATAATAGTTATTGTCATTGTAGATGTGTTTCAGAGTGTGTCATCGCGTAATTCAGTTGATGTCACCTCAGAAGTATTTTTGTGTCAACATACAATAGCGTAATGCTCACCTATTGGAATAATCATTCAGTTATTAACAATGTTTATTCGTTTATAGAATATATTTGCTTGTAATGTATGTTGATGGAAATATGTATCAGGTCTGATCGGCATATTAACACTTGTTATACAGAGCTAAACCTGCGCACACACTTTTGTAATCCGACACCGCTTGTTAGCAGCGGCAGCTCCAGCTCCAGTTCCGCTCCTTTTAATGCAGCTGCATTTAGCACCTATATATGGTACAATAAGCTCTGGTTTACGGTTACATTATGCAAATGTAACTTATAAGTATAGTTATACAGTTCTTAACTGTGTATATTCTGTCATGTCATTATCATGTATATTTACCATCCTAATTTGTTCTCTCACAGAAACCACATTTATGTACATATCCATGCAAACCTGTTTATGCCTTGCAATTGGATGACTGAATAAACATTACTATCATCAAAGTTCACTCTGGATTAGCTGCAGTTCTTTCTAGCCGAATAATTAGGCCAGTTGAGTTCCAACCATCCCACTGCGCACAGAATATCCCACAGGCACCGTGTCGAATGTGGACGAGGTCGAACTGGAAGCCATGTTAATCTTGGACTAAATCGGCCACCGTAGGAGTTAAAACGAAATCGGAATTGAACAGAACAGAAACTATAATTCACTGGATGGTCATATACAAGTTCACCACTAGATGGGGGAAAATATCACACAGTGTAGCTTTAAGACAGCTCGAGAGGTCTCTCAAGTGGTTAGGAGTTGCCAGTAGGGGTTTGTAATGGCACTGACGAGGCAGAGACGTGCGCAAATCTTTCAGGAGAGGAAGGAAAATGTTTTTGAAATATTTGACGACGAGCGGTAAATCAAACGGTATCTGAGTATTGGACTGAGCATCTTTTTCAGTGCTGGTTAATGTTGCCATTTATTTAGAAGAAAAAAAATCCGCTGTTTGAATAATTCGCCAAGCAGTAGCGCTTCTTCCTCCCACCAATTCTGTATTCTTTTGGATTATATCATAAAATCTAGCCTATATATAGGCAGGTCAGTTAACAGCACACCGGTTTAAAATGTGTAATTTGTAAGACATGGTGGAAAACGTGTTTTATCTTTCATTTCCAATGTGAATATCATAATGTAGCCTATTCTCTTGAAAATTCTTTATTGTGTGTTGAATGCAAACTCCCTTTAATTCTACCATGCAATGTGAATTTATCTGAGAATATTCTTAAATAAGGAAATCTATTCAGTGATTGGTCCATGCCTATGTCATTATCCAAAAATCCCATTTGTGGCACAGCAAAATGTCTTAAATCATCTCTAAGACTGACACTTAAGATTTAGTCCTACGCTTCACTTGAGATGCTTGATAACTTTTATGCACAGCTTTGAGCCAAGATTTTTTTTACACTTAAGTCAAATCTTGTTATTGGCCCTCATTTATCAATCTTGCGTAGAAATGGGCGTATATGTTGGCAGGGCCGGCCCTGACCAATTTGCTGCCCTAGGCAAGATTTTACTTGTATCAAGGTTTAGTACTACATGTTTTCAGTCTAAGTTGCGGAAACACTGGTACTGTTTTATTTTTTTAATGCATTGATGTTTTTTAATTTTTATTGTTTTATATGATGTCCAGTCCATTCTACCCCGTCATTATGTTCATGATATTATTATTATTTTTTTAAAAGACTGATGATAGTTAAACTATACAAAAATAGCACCTACGCCACATTACAGCCTAAACACAAATAACAAGCAATTGCATCAGCATTCATGCACAAACTATTGAGAACTAGCAAAAGTGTTTGTTTTCCAGTAGATGGCAGCAAACTTCCACTAATATGCACATTCATGTTTTCACCATGAATTAAACTGAGAAATTTAGATATTTAATGTGAAATTTACATAAAATGTTGCTATTTTAAATAAACCTGTATATAAATATCATTACTAATGTCGGTAAATACATTTTAAAATGTCCATATGTCCCTTTAAAACTGCACAACTGTAGAGTAAAAACATTAGGCTATTAAAAAAGTGATATTACATGCGTTTAAAAAAACATGATTCTTTTTGACAAAATCCACTGTCTGTGGCCACTGGAGAACCCAGAACAGCTGCTTGCATATAGTTTAAGGTAAAACTGGAATTAATTAGCATACATTAGTATTTTACTACCATGCAATTAAAGAAACTGTTCATTCATTACACCACTTTACCTGTCTTTACACTGCAAAAATGCTCTTCTTATTAAGTAATTTTATCTTGTGTCCAGTCCAAACATCAAAAAATTCTTAAATCAAGATGTATTTACTAGTAAAATGACATTAGATAATTTTTTCCTTGTTTTCTGGGGGGAAAATCAAAATGAAGTCAGTTTTATCTTAAAACTAGCACAATTATCTGCCAAATGGGGTGAGAAAAATGATTTTATTTCTGTTTGGGACAGAACCAAGAAACAAGATTTCAATCAGAAACAAGATTATTTCTCACCCCATTGGCAGATAATTTAGCTTGTTTTAAGCATAAACTCACTTAAGAAAAAATATAATTTTACTTATCTAGTAAATGCATCTTGGTTTGAGAATTTTTAGATATTTAGACTAGAAACAAGACAAAAATACTAAATAAGGAAGAGCATTTGTTGCAGTGTTTCCCTTATCTTGCCTGCATCAGAGGGCTTCTGTTTTTTATGACACTACAATTCGGCCATCCGTCATAAATTATCAGGAAACTTTCACCGTGTCTACACCTGGAGCGAGCGGCCAAGCACCCTAAAAAATGAAAGCAATCCTGTCTATATTAGATGCAGCGAGAGGTGACGCGACACAAATTCCCAACGCTAAACTGATCACACGTTATATTTCTGACGCACTTCAAGTAGCGCGGCGGGGGAGATTGATGAGGCGGACTGGGAAGATGCAGGGTTTTTTTGCGCTTTATTTGGTAATATTTCAAAATAATATGAATAAAATAGTATCAGTAATACATTTTGGTGCCCCTATGGATGAGTGGCGCCCCTAGCATTTGCCTATTCCGCCTATGCCACGGGCCGGCCCTGCATTTGTTGTTGTTCATTTAAGGTTGTATATACACGGGTTTCCTGTTTACAAACATTACAGGGTGCGTGCGCATCCTGGAGGCAGAAAGACAGATCGCTCAGCTGGTCCGCTACTGCAACAACCTTAAGTATTGAAGCTTTCCTTATTGTTTGTATATAACTGCTGACTCAATAAAACGTGATTTTAGTTGGATCTGTTTGTCTGTCTTTAATTTTGCAGTGTTGCTGTGATACATGTATGAATGATCATGTTAGGCTAGTAATGTAGGCCTACTAGCCGCATACAGCGCGAATTTGTTTTTATTTACGTTAAGCTTGTTTACGTTACTTTACGACCTCCCACATTTCATGACTGCACATATATACACAAAATACTTAACTGTAAATAAAATATTTGACAATGGATTACGTGGGAAGCCTTAGTACCTCCGACCGTGCCGATTATATAAAAAAACTTACTCTCAGCAATGGTGAGATCTTGCCAGATCCTTACGCTATACATGACGATCTGTGGATTGTGGATGACAAAAAATGGCCAGCAATTGAATGGCCTGATATATACAATTATCCAATTCAGACACCAAGTGTGTATACTAGAGAAACAGAGCGTACAAATCCCTCAATGCATACAACTACGTGCGGTCATATGCAGCTTGTTAAATACTTTGATGCTGCACCGGATTTTTGCGTGTCAGGTGTGCTCCCTAGTCAAAGGCAAGGGATTAAAGCCAAGCCTTATGATGCCTGGGTGTATGTCCACAAGGCCCTTGGGTACATCCTCACAGCTAACTGCAAATGCATGGCAGTCTACCTAAAATGTACCTGCAATAACAAAAATATTTTTTTGGCAAACGCATGCTTCCCCCTAGGTATGTTAAACATCAGGCACCCAGCACTGGCTCTGTTGGTACAATTAACCACGCAGCAACTCCTTGGCATTTTGACTTACAGACACGCCGCTACTAACCTACAACACGAGAGGTTTCTTCTTTCTGCCTCTCGGGTGCGTGCGCAAGCAGTGATGACGTCGCCGAGAAATCCATGTATACACCACCAGTCAAAAGTTTGAGAACGGTAAGATGTAGTACACTTTACTATATATATTCACACAGAAAACAGTTATTTTACATTTTAATAATATTTCACAATATTACAGCTTTTTTGGTATTTTAATACCATAAATGCAGCCTTGTTGAGCAGAAGAGACTTCTTTAAAAACATAAAAAAAATCTTACCGTTCTCAAACTTTTGACTGGTATTGTGTGTGTGTGTGTGTGTGTGTGTGTGTGTGTGTGTGTGTGTGTGTGTGTGTGTGTGTATGTATATATATATATATATATATATATATATATATATATATATATATATATATATATATATATATATATATATATATATATATATATATATATATATATATATATATATACAATTTTTTTTTTCTCCTATTTGACTTACTTCCGACTCTTTGATAGCAGCAAGCCCCCAGTTCCTGTGATAAGCATTCACGTTCTAATTTCTGTTGAGTAATATAAATCCATTGTTACTTTAAAACCAATATAAATGGGTTAAATCAGTGTTATTCAACAACTACACTTGACAATAGTTTACACCCAACTTACTATGTCCAAACTTCTTATATTGGTCAACATTTGAAAAATTATTAAAAGTTAATATATTTATTAATTCTACATACTATATTATATACAATATACTATACTATAAAATATTTATAGTAGTGTAAGATACCTCTGCAGGTTTTTCATCATTGATGGTCATTGCAGGGGAGATTTCTTCCACCAAGGGCTTGTCAGCAAGCTGTCCTTCTGTAAGAGTCTACCACCAAATTAATAAAATAGGATACAAGTATTAGTTGTATAAGGCAACAAGGCATCTTGGAACAAGTTGCCCATAGCTACAATTTGAGAAGAAATTAAATGAAAAACAGAAACATACTTAACATTAACACCTTTGAAATAGTACATGTAGACATTATACTCAATATTACATTGAACAGACATTGGTGTGCATTGTAGTAATCCTACTGATTATGGTTGGGTACTACCATTCTCTCTCTGTCATATTGTCATAGAGTTCAACGGAGGAGAAACAGAGTGTGGGTGAAACTGGCATAGAGCGATCTAGCAAGATGACATTTCATCCATCCTTTCCGCCCTTTTGCCGTCCTCTTTCCATAATCTTGTCATTTAAAACGTTGTATTATTTAATGTAAAGAAACAAAAATGTGATATTTCATCTCTGTTTAATGATATTTTTTTCATGTGTACATCATTCAATTTACCATCTAATCCAATTATAGATGGTCAGAAATAGTATGATTAATAAATTACATGTCAGAAGTACTTCTTAGGTGATTTAACAGTTCTCCAGTTATAAAAAACAAACAGATTTAGAATTCAGAGGTTGGAATGTGTCAACAAATGGAGAATGTACTATATTACAAGCAAATACTTCAACTCTTACTTACAAACTAACTTCTGAAATGTTTTCCAAATGCCAATGGACGAAATTTACTATGGCATAATGTGGGGAGTAATGTTTTAAAGTAGGCAGGTCTAATAAGGAAGTGGCATGTTTTCCCCTCCCCAAATTCACATTACCTTAACTAAGAAATTACTGCAGTTCTATGTCATTCTTTTTTACAGTTTGGTAAATATCAAATTTTGGGCTACAAAGACAATTAATCGATAAGCAAAACATGTGAACATTAATAGGGATACATTTTTTTCAAAGTCTTGATTTTATTTGTCACAAACATTGTTTGTCATCCTTCACAGATCACGACTTAAGGGGAAAAAAACAGTCCACTTACCTCCTTCTCATTCAATATACTGTAATGTTGACAGTAATATTTTCTGAGCGCTCAATCAAATCCTTGATTTTTCCACAGATACATTCTGTTGGAGAGAATCTGTCCACTCTGTAGCTTTCTTTCCAAATCCTGTATTACATTTATATTTTACTTTAGATTTAACCAGGCTGAAGTGCATGTATAATTATCAAATGCCATTTAGGTAATAAAACTTTCTATATGTAATTGAATAATTTTTTTTATATGTTACTTTTATCTCTCCATCTGTCAGAATGTCTTCTGCTTTTACACACTCCAGGACGTAATTTCTGTGTAAGACAAAAACAAACATTCTCTAAATTTAAACCACATCTTTACATTTCATGTTTCATTGTACAAAATAAACCGCTAATTACCAAATAATAGTACTGAATTGTATTGTATATACTATACATATTTTAATATATGAATCTCTGTGTAACGATCACCAGCTGGAGTGCCCTTGAGAGCCACCAGAGGGCACTCCACACTTAAGACTATTAGCACTCACAAACTACATTTCCCATAACTCACTGCCCAGACTCATCATCACTTATCACTGATCACATTCACCTGTACCTCATTCACTGATTGCATTCACCTGTGTCTCACCATCCTGTTGTCTCTGTCTATTTATACCTTGGTCATTCATTCACTCACCGCAAAGTCTTGTTTAAGTGTTAAACTGCAATTCTGAGCATTCCCCTGGTTTTCTTGTCTTCTGGTTTTTGGATATCTTGCCCTGTTCTTTGGATTACTCTCTTGCCTCTGGTCCCTGCCTGTTTTGTTTGTTTCTTTGTTTGGACTGCCTGCCTGTGTATGACTCTTGCCTGTACATTGGATTACGCCTCTGGATTGCCCTCAAATAAAGCTGCATTTGGATTCTCAACCCTTCTGTCTCAGAGCAGTTCGTAACACTCTGTTTGCATGTTCAAGGAAAATGCCTACCTATTGTAAACGTCAATAGCTCCCCTTGCCATTACACTAGTATTAATAAAAACATAACTATAGCAATTACAAATTTATTGCTATTATAATTTTAGCCATGTGCACATGTAAAAGATTTTTTTAAAGAGTTGTTGCAGCCACAAAAGAAATCCTTCGTCGTCCAGTCTCCTTCAACACCAGCACACTGAAAATGCAGCCAGTTTTGACAAACTGTGCACTGCACCCATTGGTACTTCTTGACATGGTCATGGAAAACACTGTTGAAAAACAGAGGTGTGACAACTTTACCAATATTCCACAATGCCTTTTAAAGTACTATCATGTTGGTGTACTTAAAAATATTCATAATTGTCATAGAGACACTAGGCTCCATTGTTATCACCACTCAACTTTGAGTCACCTGTTAACCACACCAGTATAACGACCACATACCTTCAATTACACAATGTCTGACTTCATCTATGGATACAGACTACTCGCCTGCTGTGCTTTCTTCAAGTTCACAGCTTCTAATATTTCTAATGAACTTCTTTGTTTATCTCTTTTGATCCCCACATTGTCTGCAACTGTATTTCCTATAAGGTCTCTCAAAAATACCTATTTGGACAGCTACTTACCTGTTACTCACCTTACTCCGTGGTGTTTGTTTGAGTGGACTGGAGAGCACAAACTG
Organism: Gobio gobio; assembly: GCF_949357685.1. Taxonomy (NCBI): domain Eukaryota; kingdom Metazoa; phylum Chordata; class Actinopteri; order Cypriniformes; family Gobionidae; genus Gobio; species Gobio gobio. The sequence continues at coordinate 20,617,458 of NC_137097.1, read as the reverse complement.
CATCCAGTATCAGTTCCCGCATTCCCGGTCAGTGAAAATATGTTAAACATCTCACAATCGCCATTGACTTGTCTTCTGCTTTAATACTCACCTGCATTTTAAATATTCAGTAAATACCTGTTTAATTCAATGATCTTGAGTCTCTCGGTTTGGTTATACCCTGACACTGTTTTTACTTTTAGTCATAAGTATAAGCAATCTTGTCAATTTTGTTGTGTGTAAACTGATGTCAAATTAAATTGAAGTTAATTTGTGAGTGGTATACTGCACATACCTTGTTTTCCCAGTTGCTCGCTGGAACAAACATGGTTTAATCTTCCATGCCAGGCAATGGCTGCTGGAGTCTATCGTCTTTGCCTCTTTTTGCTGTAGTCTAAGTTCTTTCTTTTGCATCTTTAGCATTTCTTCAGTTGTATGTGGGAGGTCCTGTGTAACAAATACCTTTGCTGTAAAACTGAGTTTCTGTTATTGCCAGTACCGATTTTGACAAAGAGATTAGTCTGACCTCAGGATTCCCATTTTTAAGCATTTGTGCAGCATGGTGCAGACGGAGAGTCCTGCATTGATTTAAGGTCAAAGCCTCTGCAGTGACCTCACGATGTAGAACTTCGTTTTCAGCTGCCTAGTTGGGAACAAAATATACTGACAAATCACACTACACATGCACAGAAGAGGATAAGAATCAGCTCACATGCAACTCACAGAACACACTAAAATTCCTGCTGTTTCCACTGAATAGGATATGATACAGTCCAACCTTCAAGGCCTCCAGCAAATCTGAAGACATTTCTACAAAAGAAGGTTGTAGCACAAATATACTTTCAGTACAATACCAATTGATGATAAATGTAGTATGCAGTGTGATGCTCCCTTACCTGAGGAGGTCCATGTCACTATCACTGATAGTTCTATAGATTCCAAGTGAATCATATATTCTCATCTGCTTAGCAATAAAATCAAACACCTGCAAAGAAATACATCTGTCATCATTCCATTCTAAAACATTTAACACATTTTTAGCTCAACTGACTAATTTAACATGCAATCCTTACTTTATTTTTTACATTCATAAATTACATACATTTGCATGATTTAGCATAGGCTGTTGAACAAAATCACTTCTGCCAAAAAAGTCATACAGACATCCATGCATTTCTATTCAAGCCAAACGATAGAGTACACCAGTAAATAATGGTGCTTACCCAAAGAATGAAATGGTTCCCCCTCTCAGGAGAGTGACCACCCACAATTCTAGGGAGGAATATTTTTTCAGAGACCTACAAAACCACAATAATATCAGGTAGGAAAACAGCCCTTGAGCCCTTGTTTTTCTTTCTTCGAAATGTTGTTGTATTATACACAAAAAAAAAGAAAATGCCTAAAGGACCTACAGGGATGCGTTGCACAACCTGGTCACTGACTGCTCCGCTGCCTGACCATTCTCGGTGCCACAAAATAAAATCAAAATCGCCCAGAGATCCTTACTATAACATAAAAAGTATCATTAATATTTATGTAAATCTTGGTGTAAAAAGGTAATAGGGAAATTAAAAGTCATGTTCTCTTGAGCCAGCTGGGCTACTCGATAGTTAACTGCCTGTAATACAATATCATTGTTAATACTTAATAATAGAAACATAATTTTGTATTAATTAAAAGGACAGCAAATAAATTAAATTACAAAACAAGATTACTAATTTACACTTTATCATCTCTCAACCACAGCATGATCAATGAAGACTCTCCCAACAACTCCGGTGGGCAAACACTGCGGATATCCTTTATTAACAGTGGAAATTGCCTGGAGACATAAGCCAGGCTTTGATTTTCATCACGATCTCCAGTGAATAAGTTCTTCAGCTTTTCCTTTATATACACAACAAAACCTGTTAACTCCTTTACTTTGCAGCATAATTAAAAAAAAAAAAAATGAAAAGGGCAAGTAATTGAGTAATTACCTTGTCATTGTCATTTGTAGCATATAATTGTGCTACAAATGAAGACTTAGTGCTGTCAGGTGGGATGTTCAGTTTACTAGCACAAGTAGGCTGGAGAGGTTTCCTTCCCTCTTAAAAAAAAAAAAAAAAGGTTTACTTCGGTATAATACAATTTTCGCAACAGAATTTGGACATTTTATTATTTTAGTTCTTCAACATTTTATACATTCTTATTCTTTTGTAATATGATATATTGATAGAACACCCTGAGAGTCTGTTTGAAATGGGCCTCATTCATTTGGCACAATGAATATCGTACAGCTGAAAGTTCACGATTGAACTGCTCTGCAACTGACGAGTTCACCTCTGTTCTTAAGGCGAGGCAGATGTTGAGGTTTCTCAACTTCTCTTCTGGACGTTTTTGATTTTTCTGGTGAAAACGGTCATATAAGGAGTACCTTTCAGATGTCCCTGTAATCGGATGCTTTGCTGTCATTCTGTCGCTATCCTGCTGTTCTTCTAAAGGTAATGGGGTCCTCAGGTTCTTCACCCACTGCAAATCAACCTGTAAATCTTTGTTGGCTGCCAGCTTTATATTTTCTGAAGTTGGGGCACAGAGTCTTCCATCATGAGTTCGAAAAAAAAGCTGCTTAGTGCGGTTGTTGGTGTGGCGAGCAACCTGTCCTGCTACATCAGAAACGTAGCAGGTCGGAAAGTGCTTGAAACTTAGCAGCCCGCCTGTGTGGTCTCTTGCTGACTCCATCCAGAAGAGGAAGTGAAGGAGAAATGAAGGACACCACCTAAACAATATATATATAAAAAATAAAACAGCACATTCATGTTGTTACAAGTTTTATATATATATATATATATACGAAAAATATACCAAGCCATTTCTCACCACCAGCTTTCTGTAGCTTCTGTAGCTAAAGTTTAATAGTTCCTGAAGCCTGTTAAGCATGTCAGCGATGGTTACCTCTGAGGACACACCCAAGGCATAGCAAGCATCCTGGAGATCCTTTTTTTGAGGCTGTAAATTGAGAAGATACATTTAAATCATGTGAAAGAAACACTATATATGTGCATTACACATAACAAAAATATAATAAAAAAATAACAATATAACTATTAAGAAAAACATATGGAGGGGTATATATATATATATATATATATATATATATATATATATATATATATATATATATATATATATATATATATATATTTATATATATATATTTATATATATATATATACACAGTCACAGTATACTGAGTAAGATTAGCCCAATGTATACCTTTTTTGATTCAATTATTTCAAGTATTATGTCCTCATTTATCTTTTTCAGGTGATGCTTGATGTCATTTTTTTTTTTTTAATAGTCTTTTTGACTTCCGTTTTGGGTAGAATGTGTTCAACTCAGGTGTGCTGTCCCATCCATGGTGCCAAAGTAGAGTGACGAAAAGATGTACAGTATGGGTTTGCCACAGATGTTCCTGTTTTTTTATTAATTGTTAAACATAATTCCCTTTTTTAAAACCCTTGTACAAAGAACAGAGAGTCAGTACTACCAACAAATACTAACTACAACTACAGAACTTTCCTTTAAACGTTCTGAGGTAGGTTATTACATATTTAATCCTTGCCCACCAATCATTCTTGATACAGGCACACATTTGTATATGCATGTCAGATATCAAAATCATCATAATTGTCATTTGATAATTTTCTGATTAACAGATAAACAAATTACTTACGTGGGACACCGAAGGCCAGTTTCCAATTGGCATCTGCTATTACCACAGCTGGGTGGTATCCGCACTTGTAGCAAGAGAATTCAAAATTAAATGTCGTCAATGTCAAGAAGTGATGGAATGCTCTCCTCAGTATCTGGTGGTGGTACCGGTTGTCATTGAAGAATGACAAAATGTCCATCATGCGTCCACTGGTAGTCTTGTTCTGTTATTAAACAACATGCTAAAGTTATTATACATTAGTCTTAAATCATTTTCAAAGATTTTTCGGTACAAACACAGAAATGAGTAAATTTTTTCGAAATATATAACTGTTAGCTGTATTTAAATAAGCATTTATGGATTGGTTATGGATACCAAACCGGATAGCAGAAGCTCACACAAAGGCAGTGTCAAGAAAACACGGTTGTTAAAGTTGTGGAATCCAGAAGAATATTCTTGGAATCTCACAATGTTTTCACAAGTTGGGCATTCTTTTACAGCAACAGAAACACCTATAGTACAGTTGTAATGAAGCGTTACATACTGTAAATGTTTCATGATTCATGTACTGAAAACGCTGTCATTAAAGCCAGATATTCCCGACATATGATGGATACATCCATGCAAATGTATAAACTTGCCTTTTGACTTACCTTTTCGGACATATTTTATCCCATACACCACAGTTTGGCTGGTTAAAACTTTGGTTGGATTGAGTGCCGGGGGGGTAGGCCCGGGACAGTAGGGGCAGGTGTTTTCTGAGGGAGCAAAACATGGTGGTGGTTCTTCCTCCTGAGTCCTCAGCGTCAAAGGTAATTCCTGGAGGGGTGGGATGCGTTTATGTTTTGAGAGGTACTCTGTCATAACACAGATTTTTTTGTGTGTTCATATTGTGCGGCTTGCACATGATGCCGCTTTCAACCATGTGAGTCTCCAAATCATCAATGTCCTCTACTTGAGTATCAGAGGTGGACATTAGGGTGCCAGGGGACTCCTGGAAAATCCACCACATCCCCATCATTCGATGTACACAACAGTGTGATCTTCCAGTTCCTTTACACTGACAGTTCCACCGTCCTACCACTGCATCAAATGTCACTCTAGTTCTCCCAAACGGACACCAGTTGTCTGTTGTATTTGTGAAAACTGAAAAAAAAATACCACCGATTAGAGTTTCCTTCGTCTCCAAAATATAATGGAAAGACACTATCAACTCCATGGTTGTTTGCAGTGTTTTTGAGTGGTTCACATTTGACAGCCCACTCTGAAGACATTAGCCCTTTGCTCAGCATGTCCTTCAGTGAGTTACACTGTAGTACTGTAGGCTTTACATATGACTTGGCATTCTTGGTTCTTTCAAGGTGTACACACTCTTTTCCAGGATTTCCAGAAGACCAAGCAATCTGGACATGGAAAAAGTTTTGGAGTCTTTAAGTCCAGCTTGGAGTCCAGTACCTCTGTGGAGTCACTAGTCACATCATCAGCTTTTCGTTTCAATGAGCTTATCTTCTCTGCATAAAGAAAAACACTGTTTAAAAAGGTTAAAACAACATACTTAAACTACAGTATCTCTGCCTGCAAGACTCTGTTTAGCCTTTAACATCATGAGCCTTTTGAAAATAAATATTTTACAATTAAATTATGTATGTATGTATTTATCTATTTATTTACTGTTAGTTATTTAAGAAAAACAATGGAAACAATGAATGCTGTATACTACCTTGCTTTTTCTTAGATGCAATACCTGCAGGAGATAGATATTTTGAAAATAAGATACAGTCAGATTACATGGATATATATGTTAAGCCATCAAGTGTTTATCAAAAATAAAAATGCACATGCTATTTTAAATTATATGGAAAAGAAAGTTTCAACAAAGTGGGCATTATAGGTTAAACAATACCAAACACCGTGTCAACTGACAATAGCGTATATGACACGAACTTCCGGTTTACAGCTAAACCGGCTCCTTTACTTCCGGTGTGTTAGCGTTCGTTTATTGTTCGTCAGTGAAGCCGTCAATATGGCAGTGTTTTTCACCCGGTCACTTCAGGATTTACCTCAGATGAATTTAAACGACGTAAGTCGCATCATAGCTCTGAACTCTTCAACATCGGCGGCGATGAAGAACAAGGGTTTCAAACTGTATGTGACGAACTACATAAACAACTACGAAGGTAAGTTTACAATGTTTTTATTAGTCCTTGGCATGTCGTTTTCCTACATTAACGTAGCAACTAACTAACGGCAACAGCAGTGCTTGTGTTCCATGTATTTAATGTGTTATTTGTGTACAATATAATATATTAACCCCAGTGTTAATCTCAGTTTCAAACAAGTGTCCAGCAGGAGAGATTACTGTTAGGGCTGAGTGCTTCAGAAGTATGGAGAAACGAAAAAAGTCTCACAGTCCAAGTGTAAGAGATCACGCAGGTTCAGATCAGGTTCATGATAAATGAGCTACTCAAATCAAGTTTCTGTGAGTCATGGGATTGCTTTGAATTAAATGACTAAAAAAAACTCAACTAGCCTACCTAACAACAACAACAGGCTATATTTTTCATAATGTGTATTGTCACATTTGTTCGATGTGATCTGACCCAGTATTGGAAAAAAAAGAGGAAAAAAGTAAATCTCACAGAAACTAGATTTAGTTCAGAGTTCTCTTACTACTCTACTTTCTTTGCTCCTACTTCACTCTTTAAGTAAATGAGTACACACTGCATGAAAAGTGGGATTTTCGTCAGTATGTGACACTGTAGATTGCCGTGAAACTTCAGGTTTACGACTGTGCACAGCAATTTGCAGGCAACACCGAAAACTGCCGTAAATTGTCGTGGGCCTTGCTTGGCAGTTGTCCCCCCATGACCCCCCCCTCCCCTTAATTCTAGGGGAGGCTTTATCATGTAAATGAACATGCTGTGAGCTACACAAATGCAAATCAGAGTAGCAGCAGGGGGAGTTTTATCTAGGTTCTGAATTTTTTTGACTAAAACAAGTTTAAAGTTTAAGTTAAAATGTTAACTTAAATTTAAGTTAAATGTACTCGTTTTAGTACACATTACTACATTTTTAGGGCAACCAGTTTGCTCCAATTTTTTAAGTAGATTCAACTTGTCCGGGCTCACAGTGTAGATGAATTACTCTGTATGTCATTAGCAATAACCAATGTTATGTAAAAAAAATAAAAAAATACAGGACAGCAGTTCATGTCTTCAACCTTTTAGAGAGGTTATGTGATGCAACAAGACAATGAACCAAAGCACACAAATAAATCAAGTAAAGCATACAGTTTACATACCAACATTAATTTTTCCACCCTGCACTGTGAATGATTTTTCAAATGGCTATTAATCATAAATGTGAAAAGTACAAGTTTGTTTGTTTATAGTTAAGTCAGATTGTGTTTTTCTGTAATTGTCATTTAAATTGAGCTCACACCACATTTTATGAATTATCAATGCAGATTTTCAAGAGGTGGTTTCCTGGACAGGGTTTAAATTATGCCAAGAGTAGGCCTTAATCTAGTTAATCGTGAGTTAAAAAATTGTTGCCTGGAACAAAGATTAAGCACAGATTACTAACACCTGGACTATGAGTCCTGAACTAAAATAAACTGGATTCATTTACAGTTTTATCTAATTGCTTACACACACAATTTCTGAAAATATGGCTCCATTTCTTGTAACTCTACACACAAAACATCAGACATCTCTTGCAAAAGCAACACTTTGTGCAAAACTATTTTAACTATTTCCAAAAATGTTGTTTTTGCATATATCTAACTACACAATGCACAACTGAGGAATTTACAGTTGAACTGAAATCAACTGAACTGAATCAACACTGAAGTCACTTGAGCTGAATATTGACACTATATTGGCTTGTTAGAGCCGGTTTACAGCAGAATTTGTTTTGAACTTGTTACTGAAGCTGCTATGAAACAATATATTTTGTTGTATGCATATTCTTTCTTTCTCAAACCTTAGTTTTGATTTCTAAGTGATCAATTTATGTATAAGTGTTTTCACACATGATCATTGGCTGTATGGGTCCTCAGTAAATTAATGTGGCATTTAAATGGCAAAAGTTATTCTTGTCTCTGTAACTTATGGCTTCCTAAAGACACGTTTATGGGTAAATAAAATATTAATAATATAAATAAAATGAATATCAAAACATATTTTAAATATAATGAAGTCATTTTATTATGGCACTCATCAGATGTTCCTGGAAACAAAACAGAGACAGAACAGTATAAACAAACTATACAACAAACTAAACACCAAATTACAAAAACATTATTATGTGAAAGTGAATACAGTTGTGTGTTTTCAGTTATAAATATGTGCTGTGTAAATTAGCCTATACTTTTAGAAATTATATATAGCCTAACTTTAAAAAACAAACAATAACCCATATAGATAAATTATAATAATTGTATAATATTAAGCATTTACTTAATATACATTGTAACATTAGGCTACTTTACTCTAGCACAGTAGTCAGTTAAGCAATTAATTAATATCTTATATTAATATGTATGTAGCCTAGGCTACATCTAAAGGTAAGTCTGCTTAAAAAAAAAAATATTACACTTCGACATGTACAGAATGTGCGCGTTAAGAAACACGTTCAAATGTTTTTCTTAACATGTTAAAACTGTGCGTGAAGCGGAAAACAGGGCGTGTTGAAGGTTGAAACGATCATAAGTCACGCGTTTCGTATAAAGAGATTTGGCCCCAGGCGCGTTCCATATCAGAGCCCTAGTCCAATGAGGTGCGAGGTCGAGGTCATGGCCATGACGCGTAGAAGACGAGCTTTAAACTATTTTTTTTATGTTTTTTGCTGCTTTCCTTTTTCGTGATCAACAATGACATGACACCGTCTTCAACTCAATCTCTGCATGGACGCGACGAACTTTTTGGACTCATTTTCAGGAGGCTGTCTTCGTCTTCATAACTCTGAGGCAAACTGCAGTCGCTATGAACCAGAGCATGGGTAATGTAACGTTACGATTTAAAGAATATGCTTTTATTCAGCTGTATAAGGAAATGGATGCGTTAATAGATCCGAGCTTAAAACTGCACATTTTGTTTACACAGACTATCCTCGCCTCATAACGAAGCCGTGAGCTCTTATCTGCTTGGAGCGATTTCCGCGAGTCCAGATTTAACCGCTGATCACGACGAAATTGTGTGTAAGTAACTTCTAATGTGTTTCTCATTCCTTGTTTAATTTTACCGTGACTGTTTTTATTAATACCAGTCTCATGTAATTGTTTTCCAGCTGCCTGTAAGACGTATTATGAATCGACACGCCGGAGCTTCAGATACAAACAACCTGAAACTGCGAAGTTTAGCTCGGAGTCGATCAAGAAGAAAAAGGGTAAGATTTATTATATTAGATCCGTTTTTTGTCAATGTGAGTATTTTTCAGGCTGCTTATTGTCTTTATGGATTGTATTACAGTTGCTGGAAGCGAGAGTGTGCTGGATGAGGTGGACGTTTGGAAGTCCGCGACCATTGAACTCATATCTGACGAGGAAGACGGCTTTGTTGACGGGGTGTCTGGATGGATTGTGCGGCCACCGCCCTCTCGCAGCCTGGAGCTCGACGAACTTTACATTACATTACGAGACATTACTGCTGCACTGTACATAGTTGTATGTTTAACAATAAAGCTCTTTCTTTGAGTAAACCGCTGTGTTTTATAAATGAAGCCCTTTCTTTGAATGAACAGCTGTATGCTTATAAATGAAGCCCCTTGTTTGAATAAACGGCACGGTCCGTATAATTTTCCCATATATTCCTTGATGGTATGAATACTTCATAGCACAATAACATTAATATGAAACAAATTATTACAACATAAATTATATATTTATTATTATTATTGGGGTTTACATTTATAATGAGCCAGGGGGACCAATAATGATTGGTTTGCAGTGATCTGCCAACCAATCACGAGGGATTTTTCTTTTTTAAATGTAGTGGCTTCAGCCAATAGTGAGTGAGTAAATTCAAGTCTGGCCGTTGACTCTCTGGTTTCGCTGCTATTCATATGCAAATTAGAGGCGTCGCACCTCCGCGGGCTCTCTCAGCGGGGGCTCTCCACCTACGTCATGGTTCGTTTACGACAATTTGTGTAACAGACGAACGCGACGTTCGCTGCCTCTAAATTGTCGAAAACTGCCGAAAATTAGGGAGATTTCCAGGAGTATACAGGCGTTTACGGGGTCGAAAATCCCACTTTTCATGCAGTGACAGTGAGCGTAATCATAAAATTGGACTCTTTAAATTATGCATAATAACGTAGGCTAATAGACTAGGCCTACTACACATAAGTTGCACTTTTATAGTGTCTCACTTTTGTCATTTATTTTCTCATTTCTTCTTCTAAGTTCCCAGCCTAGGCTAATTACAGTTTATTACAGTTCAAAACAGTTCTCAAACTGTATTCAAGACTGTGTTATAAGTGCAGTTAGTGATTCTGGATGAAATTATGCATGTTTAGGTGTATGTTCACATTAGTTTATAAAAGCTGTTGTCCAACACCTTTTTATGGGGTACTCAGGAGAATATAGGGAAAGTCAATCATGGGGTTAGTTGAATTAATAATTAAAGTTTCGCTCACTGCACCTGTAACCTTAATTTGATATTGCAACTGGTCATTTTTCTATCTCTAACACACGTGTTTTGTAACAGATTGTTCTGAGGGATTCAAAACCTGTGACGCTCGAAAGCTGTACATGTACGTGTGTGGCTGGCACTGCCCTGTGCAACCACGTGGCAGCTCTTTTGTACCAAACTGCACATTATTCGCAGCTTGACCTCAAGGCCGTGCCACCGGTGCACAGCTGCACAGAGACGGAGCAGAGGTGGCACAAACCAAGAACCATGGTAACTTACCGCTAACAATTTCATTAATGGATGTTAGGTTAACTTTGACTAAAACATGTTTGGTTTCATTGCAGGGTGTTAAACCTGGTCTGGTGAATAAGATGGTGATCATCTCAGCCCGACCGAAAGAACGAAGGCTGGTAGAAGGAGTCAGGTTTGTATTGTTACTGTTACTGTACTGTATTTTGTTCATTTCAAACCCTTCAACTCAAATTCATGCAGTTTTGCTGCTAATATGAACATATAGGATGATCAAAAGTCGCACATGTCTATTTAAATTCAAATAATGTTTGTTTAAATTCTGATAAATGTATGTAATTTCAGTGCATATGGCATTAATGTAAATGTGTATATTAAAATGCAAACAGATTAAAATTGTTCTTACTTCATTATCTTACTTTAGTAAAAGAGTTTGTACGCAGGCGGTACAGATCAATTAAAGCAAGGGCAAATAGACTCAAACTGCAATAACCACCCTCAATGCTGCAAAAAAATTGTGCAATATGAACCCCGATATTAAATGACTCAATACAATGACAGATAGTATGCATGCCTGCAGATGCGTGTGCATACTAATTTTATGCAATGTGTGTTCGTTCTTTTTTTATGCAATGGCTGACCTATTCTATTCTATTTTTGTTTTTTGTTCTGTCCTTTTTACAGAAGCAACCTGTATAGGGGAGTGACTTCCCCCTTGCCTGTACCAGCCACACTTAAAGTCGGAGCAGTGTACCAGGACATTCCAGCTGATCTGGCTCCAATGATTACAACTATGTCAATATCAGATGATGTACCTCTGGTTGAATCTATGTTTGGGAGAGTTCAGGAGGGAAGTGTGCTGTCATATCAGATGCCTGCAAAGGTAGTGCCCCGCACATTTCCACATAAAGATGCTCCTTCACCCCCACAGCTGCCACTCAGTGATTACAGACTTGGGCCATCAAACTGTGCTTTTGTCTACACTGAACAGCAACATTACCACATGGCATCCCTAGAAACATCACTAGAGATGGCACACCAAATAGAAATTTCTACTAGAGAGCAGAGTAGCTGTACTGAGTGGCACCAACTAAGACAACCCCGCATAACCTCGACCAGATTTAGAGAGGTCTGTCACACAAAAGCACTAACATCTGCAGAAAATCTGGCCAAACGGCTTCTCAGGCCTTGTCACCAGACAGCCGACATGAGGAGGGGGCTAGAAATGGAATCCACAGCGATAGAGGAATACTGCAGAGTAAGAGAAGTAAACCACTATCAGTGTGGGTTCCTTATCCATCCTGATGCCCCATGGATGGGCTCGTCGCCTGATGGGATGGTCTATGACCCCAAGAGCCAGCCTGCCTTTGGACTTGTTGAAGTTAAGTGCCCAAACGTAGCAAGCTATGTGGACTGTCCATACATTGCAGTCCGTGACGGAACACCAACTTTGAGGAAAACCCATCCTTACTTCTGGCAGATACAGGGCCAGATGCTGATTTCTGGATGTGAGTGGTGTGATTTTGTTGTTTACACACAGGAGGACATGTTTGTAGAAAGGATTCCCCGTGACAATGAAATCACTGACCTCATCAAAGAGAGGGTTGATTACTTTTTTTTCTATGTTTACCTCAGCACTTTCTTGTGTAGTGTTGTGTAGTGCTTGTTATGCATTTTTTTTTAAATGTAATGGTTATATTTAAACACACGAACATGAGTTAAATAACAAATGACTGACTAATAAAAATATATCTTTAAATAATTTAAATCATTTGGTGTGATGGTATTTTTGCTACTGTTGCAGAAGATCACAAATACTTAATGGGAAGACATGAAATTGGTACATTAAAGTAATGAAGAAGCACTCAAAATAAGTTGATCATCTTTAATATAATTTTTTGTAAGGACCCGCCTCTTTGAACATGACAAAAACAAAGGGACACAGTTTTAGACGGTAAAAATAATTCATTTATTTAACAACCAACATATTTGTTTTCCCTGGTAAAATAAAGGATAAATACCTCCAGCTTTAGCTGTTTTTGCAATTCATTGCTACCCATGGCTCAGGCTTCAGGCTTCTTAACCCATGCTTTCACAAGAGGCCCATTTTCATAATTGGTGAGGAGACATGCAACAGTATAGAGTTGGTTGATGCTCCCAAAAAGCCGTAGAGGGATTTCTGTGTCAAAAAATTTGTGCTCTTTCACTCGACGAATGAGTCGCTCCACATGCACCCTAAGACGTGCTATGGCCTGGGTCTCCCTAACTTCAGCAGCAGACATTTGAGACCGCCCAGCGAGGAATGCTGGCCTGTAAATCTTGCACGGTACAATGTCTTCGATCAGAAAACCACGATCTACCATGATAGCCATGTCAGGTTTTAAGAGGTTGATGATACCAGATTCCTTTGTGATCTGCTTATCGCTTATGGAGCCAGCATAGAGAGAAGAAACAAATGTCACTGCTCCATGTGGAGCAATCCCAATTAGACCTTTAAGTGTGCAATGGGATTTGTAGGAGGAAAAAACCTCACTCTGGAGGAGAGGGGAGGATGGGCACTGACACTTCAGCTCGGTGCAGTCAAGGATTACAGTGGTGTCAGGGTAGTCCTTGAAATCCACAGGCAAATATTCACCTATCTGCTCCTGTGGTATCCAGATCCTGACTGAACCAAGTACAGTGTATAGGAAATTACTCCATGATGCTATTATGCGACTGACCGTGGACTGATGGACATTGTACCGGTCAGCGAGGTCCCGTTGTTTGGAGCCCAGGGCGAGATAGTTCAAAAACATGAAGCACTCATCAATGGGCTGGAGGGAATGGGTTGCAGACTTAGACTCAGTGAGATTTCCTCTCTGAGCCTGCCTCACACTGACCATAGATGACACCGCAGGTTCAATCAGGGCCCAGAACCGCATCAGCAAGGTGTAAGAGGCAAACCTTAAGAAATGAGAAACAGATATTTGATTGAATATGTGTAAATGATTTTCACAATTAACTATACAGTAGAATAAAAATCAATCACTTTAATTCAACGCTGCTAATACTGAGAGGCGGACAGTACTTAAGTATTTTTACTTTCTACTCCAGTACATTTTTCAAGTACATATTTTATCAGTGTTTTCCTTTGGAAAACTTTGATTTCATTGCATCCCAAAGCATAATTTATAATGTCATACATGCAACAGTATAGAGTTGGTTGATGCTCCCAAAAAGTCGTAGAGGGATTTCTGTGTCAAAAAATTTGTGCTCCAAAGGAAAACACTGATAAAATATCCAAAGGAAAACACTGATAAAATATGTACTTGAAAAATGTACTGGAGTAGAAAGTAAAAATACTTAACTCTCCTACTGCACTACATTTCATCAATAAAAGTTGTTTTTTTTTACCTTGAATACTTTATGTAATTAAGTATTAAATGATATTCAATATGAAACATAGGTACAATATTATGTTTTGGAAGGTTGTGAAGTAAATGTTTTCCAAAGAAGAACACTGATAAAGTACATACTTGAAAAATAAAATTACTTGGAAAGTTAAAATACTTAAGTACTGTCCGCCTCTGCTAATACTGCATTCAGACAGTATCACCAATTAAAATAACTAGGCTAATACTCATAATAATAATTCATATGATAATTCATAATAATTTCTTTGCTACCCATGCATCTTTTTTTAAACTGAGTAGGCTACTAATCTTACCTTGTGAAGAACCGGATGTCCTTGTCTGAAGCAGCAAAGCGATGGATACCAAACCTCTGCTTCATTGTAAGGCTTTCAACTTGTTCCCTCAGCAGGCGAACCTCCTCTCGTAGAGCTGTATTTTCGGCGGCGACTGCGGAGGCATGATCAGGTTCACCGGAATCTTCCTCCATGGCTTCATCTTGTTCGGGGGCGTGATCCTCCAGTGGCAGCGGTCTATCTCTCCTCTCCCAAACACTTGTTCTTACAGGTGGGAGGGAGAAGTTATTCCATTGGAATAAAGCTGGGATAACTCCCTTTTTCAACAGTCGTCGTCCTTTCTCCGACGCTGGTTCACGAACATCTTTTTTAAAATGCCGGCTACACACCCAGGTGTGAGGCGTTATCGTGAAGTCGTCCCTACGGATGGCGACAACCCACTTGCGTCTTAATTCTTCATCCATGGGGAAAGTGTGGAAACTAAGTACATTGTTGTACTTAGCAGAGGCCTGACACATCGGCACACAACAGTGTTCAGACGATGAGCCCATAGATCGCTGATATTTAAACGTTTTCTTCATCATTTAACGTTACCTCAGCAGTGAGCTTGTCAACAGCGCAGCATTCCGGAAATAGCAACGGTGGCTTAGTTGTAAACGGAAGAACGTCATCACTAGCGTTGGCATATAGGCCATTCACACTGGAGAAAAGCCTTACATTTGCTCTCCGTGTGGAAAGAGTTTCACTTGTAAAGGAAGCCTTATCAGTCACATGACAATTCACACTGGAGAAAAGCCTTACATTTGCTCTCCGTGTGGAAAGAGTTTCACTTGTAAAGGAAGCCTTATCAGTCACATACACATACTGGAGAGAAGCTTTATAAATGCCAACAGTGTGGAAAGAGTTTCAATAGAGAAGGAAACCTTAACAGACACACGAAAATCCACTCTGGAGAGAAGCCTTACACCTGCTCTCAGTGTGGAAAGAGTTTCGATCAGAAAGAACATATTAAAAACCACTTGAAAATTCACTCTGCAGAGGGACCCTACACATGCCTTCAGTGTGGAAAGAGTTTCAGTTTTAAAGGAAACTTTGAAGACCACTTGGCAATCCACTCTGGAGAGAAACCCCACACATGCCCTCAGTGTGGAAAGAGTTTTAATCTGAAAGGACATCTTAAAAAACACTTGAGAATTCATGTTGGAGAGAAACCTGATTTAGAATGGAGTGACTGAACGAGAAGGGAAATGCATCATCTTTGTGGGAACTTTATTGATCAAAGTTTGATGAAAAAAAACAGGCAAAAAATGGGCACAATCCCGACCGTTCCCAGCATTCTCTGCCGACCATCTCTCACGCGACTTCTCATGGGACACGGGTTTGTTTGAACATATTGTGAAGGTAAACAAACAAAACTTTCATAAACATTAAATCAATGATGATCATTTTTAACTTTATATTTAGCATTATTCAATATTGATAAACTGCAAATAATAAATCTCAACATCTGTATTTCCATCTCTTTGACAAGGTTTCTCAATTCTGAGCAGCTGGCGGAGGGTTAGATGGTCTTGGGTGGTAGAGATGTAAGTCAGTTACAGACCAGAAAATGAGCAGGAGTCTTTGGCTGTGGTTCATTCGATTCGTTTTGAACTTTAGTTAGTCACTTTATTGTCCACAAGTAGAAATTTGTCTTCACCACAAAGAAACTCATTCAATATCATCACACAAATCAAATAAAAAGACAACAAGTAACACAATCCCCCTCACACTCAGGTCCCAGTATTTAAAATTCTGACTGCAGTAGGCATGATATTTGATACACCTTTGTCCTTGCTTGAGGTTGCCTAAACCGTCTTTTTGATGGTAAAAGCTGAAATGTAATATTCAAGGGATGAGAACAATCTTAAATAAAGATTCTGTGCTTCTTGTTTGACTCTAGTTTGATAAATGTAATTCAATTGTCTTTGTGGTTGTCCTACAATTGCACTAGCAATTTGAACTTCTCTGCAGTTTTAGCTTTAACTGGCAATAGTCCATACCACATAGTCATATTAAAATATATAACACTCTCGACAAGATTATTATAAACCAGTGGTCGCCAACCCGTCGATCGCGATCGACTGGTCGATCTTTATCACTGTCCCGGTAGCTCCCGATAAATAACCGAAAAATAATGAACAACATGTAACAAGTAGAATTAGGTACTGCTCCTTTAAGGCAGAACGCATGCACTCACTCACTCGCTGATGAGTGGGCAGTTCGTGGATGGAGCGCGAGCTGTGAACATCGCATGTATGCGTGTATTTCTGTTGCTCTTTGCACTGTTTATTTTCTGTTCAGTAACGCTGTTGTTAGTGGAGTGTTTTGCAAACTGCCCCATGTGTGCGTGGGATCGACGATGCTGATAATAAACCCCTGTGAAATATCAGATACGTGAGTTTTGCTTACACTTGGCTACAACCATTCAGGCCAGCTATCTGGCCTCTCTGTGTACGAGCATTACAAACACATTATCAAGGCACGAAATCGCTACATATGCTCCCAAAATGTATTCTCTGCAACCTCAAAATTCGCACAGCACAAATCGACCGATGTTATAGTTAGATATGACAGCGCTACTGCAGCACGCATCGCCGCAGACGATCAGCTGAATATCTCTTCAGCAAACTGACGCAAATTAAAGTAAAAGTTGCAGACGCTCAATACACAATCATCATCATCATTAAAGGTAAAGAAACTAATTGATCAGTTCTTATGCCACTCTCTCTCTCATTTCGCAGTCCTGGAATTGACTGTTGATCAATAAAATGTTGGTGATGTGAACTCATATACATGATGATGTGAACAGGCATATAGCGTGGGAATTGAAGATTGGATTTATATCCGTTTTGTGGAGACACATTTATGTGGAAAAGTGTAAATGGAATGGTTCAGATAAATATCTGATCTGTAAAAACACATGAAGTGGACCAGCCTAATAGGCCCAGCAAGATCACTCTTTGGGAAGCTTGAAATATAGGAAGAAAAATATAGATATTGAATTGGGGAGTGGGGGTTTACATGAATGTAGAATAGAATAGTTTCAGAATAGTTTCTATGGCATTTTACAGCGGTACCCAAATAAACGCTTGTTTTCCATAAGCACCTCCTACTGTCAGAGAGTGAATTAGCATTTTTATTCAGTCCATCTGTTTTTGTTTTGTGCAGGTGTGTCTTATGTTACAATTTCACAAAGCTAAAGTCAGAGCATTCTGTATTTACTCTTAAGTCTTGAAATTATGCAATAATTTTAATAAAAAACAACTGCTCATGCTACATATGTGTATCTTTGTTTGGATCGTAATTAAAATGCAGTGGTTGTCTCACATTTCAAATGGCCATTTTTTTAAGGTCAGTTTGGCCTGTTATAGAGCAAATAAACAACAAATAAAGTTGCTTAAATAAAGAGAAAAAAAAACTCTGAATCGGCCATGAAAAATCTATAGGTAGATCTTGCCTTTCATCAAGGCTGAGGTCAGGGATCTTTGGCTTGAAAAGGTTGGTGACCACTGTTATAAACCATCTCTAAAATACACTCACCTAAAGAATTATTAGGAACACCTGTTAAATTTCTCATTAATGCAATTATCTAATCAACCAATCACATGGCAGTTGCTTCAATACATTTAGGGGTGTGGTCCTGGTCAAGACAATCTCCTGAACTCCAAACTGAATGTCAGAATGGGAAAGAAAGGTGATTTAAGCAATTTTGAGCGTGGCATGGTTGTTGGTGCTAGACGGGCCAGTCTGAGTATTTCACAATCTGCTCAGTTACTGGGATTTTCACGCACAACCATTTCTAGGGTTTACAAAGAATGGTGTGAAAAGGGAAAAACATCCAGTATGCGGCAGTCCTGTTGGCGAAAATGCCTTGTTGATGCTAGAGGTCAGAGGAGAATGGGCCGACTGATTCAAGCTGATAGAAGAGCAACTTTGACTGAAATAACCACTCGTTACAACCGAGGTATGCAGCAAAGCATTTGTGAAGCCACAACACGCACAACCTTGAGGCGGATGGGCTACAACAGCAGAAAACCCCACCGGGTACCACTCATCTCCACTACAAATAGGAAAAAGAGGCTACAATTTGCACTAGCTCACCAAAATTGGACAGTTGAAGTCTGGAAAAATGTTGCCTGGTCTGATGAGTCTCGATTTCTGTTGAGACATTCAGATGGTAGAGTCAGAATTTGGCGTAAACAGAATGAGAACATGGATCCATCATGCCTTGTTACCACTGTGCAGGCTGGTGATGGTGGTGTAATGGTGTGGGGGATGTTTTCTTGGCACACTTTAGGCCCCAAATACAAGACTGCAATTCACAAGTGCGTATTGAACCGTGAATGCCGTACCAAACAGTTCAATATTATATTGAGAATTGTGGCATCCCTAGTATTTAGTTCTCAGTGTTCCCTCTGTGTTTGTCTGTTGTCGTCGTCCATGTATACTGGTGTTATTTGAGTGTTTCCTGAGATTTTTGTTACTAAAGTTCAGTTGTCTTCCTGAGTTTTGAGCATCACCAACCAGTGACATCTAAGCCACCACAGTATAAAACTCATGGCTCCCAGCATGCATTGCAGCATTAGGTATGCCACCATTGTTGAGATGAATTTGCTGATTGTTTATATCTGTGTGCATCTAAACTTTCCCCCCCCTGAAATGTATTTAAAAATCAGAATTCAGAATCTGTGGCAAGGAAGTATTATTGATGAATACTATTTATTCATATTTTTAGACAGTCAAACATTTTTCTTCATGACAATTTTTGCTTATGTCTTCTTTTGATTTGAATAGCGTATGTGTTTTGTTAACAATATATCAAAACCCACAAACTGCCACGAGTCAAACTGCCCAACTAAATGAAACACTGATCACAATAATGGTGACCAAACATTTTCAATAAAACATCAACATCTAAACCTCTGTTAAATCTCAGTAAGAGCTTCTATAGATGACTTTCAGGGTTGGAGTCAAACTCTGCAGAACTTTGCCTACCCCTGCTCTAAATAGAGGAAAACTATGGTTTAATTGTACCCTAAGGACCAATTGTGTACCTTTTTAAAGGTACAGTTATACATGAATTATTCCTCCACTGTACCTTTTTTCTTAAAGTGTAGTTTTAACCTATTTTTATGTATAAATTCAGTTAAATCATCAATCATTTGTATGACTTGCTTGCCCCAAGCTATGACTTGAATTGTTTGACATAAAGCAGTATCTTGACTTTACTTGACTTGATTCTCACGTAAATTGACTTGGACTTGCTTGAGATTTTAAGGTTAAGACTTACAGTCCACATAAACCCCACGACGAGGTACATTTAGACAGAGCTTTTAATGCAAAACTGAAGTATAATTACAGAGGAATAACTATGTTTATCAGACACTTGACAACACACATGCCCAGAAATATATACCCAGAAACAATAAACAGTTTTAGTAACTTATGTAAGTCAAATATTACAATTGCAGTTGTTATGATGAACAGAGGAAGGAGAGTTTTCCGTTGCGATGAAGATAAAGAATAGGCTGCACAAAACCAGCCAGAATAAAACAAGTGAAACCAGTGAACCAAACTATTGGAGAACTATCTGATGTCAGAATGATAAAGATTCCTGTGATTGCAAATGGGAAATATAGGATAATCATGTTCACAGTAGTTATTAGAATGAGATAAAACGCTCTTCTCTTCATGTGGTTTTCCTCCTTTCTCTCTCTCCCTCTCTCTCCTGGTCCTGACTGCTTCAGAGCTCTGAGAACAGCCACAAGACAAAATAACTGGATGGAGATGACCACTGTGAGCTGCATGGACACAAACCATGCATCTGCATACATGTTGTTTGAGGTTATATTATATGTGTAGACCAAACAGGAGCCAAAACTAATGATCCATGCTCCAGTGCAGCAGATCACTCTAGATCTGAGAGGTTTGTACTTCAGAAAGGTTACAGGATGAACCACTGCCAGGTAACGCTCAACACACATCAGACACTGATACAGAGGGCGACCAGTTAAAGGAAGTCCCGTTAAAAACGCATCTAATTTCTCAAGGCTTGAAATCCACCTTGACAGTATAAAGACCAAACTATTCAGACAGATACCAAGCTCACAAACACAGAGATTAAGGTTGAAGAACTCTGATGCGACTCCACTTCTTGTTCCTGTGATGATGAGCCATATAATATAGGAGTGTGTGGGAAGACTAAAAAACAAATTGATGCAGTACACAGAGATGTTCAGACAGTCCATTGTGCTAATGGAGTTTGTAGATGCTCCAGGTGTGGTGAAGTTTACTGAGGAGTTATTCATCTCCTCTGATATTGTCTTATTTCAGCAGTTCACAAAATGTGGGAATGTAACCATGATCTAAGAAGAGAGAAGTGACAAATGTCTAATGAACAAACAATCCAGTCTGCAACGTACACCCAAAGAACCAGAGTGCATAATTATTAAATTACCTCAAAATATGGATCAATATTAAGTAGAATTTGGATTCATATACATTCAAGTGCAAAATATCATATTGTATTATATTTCCCATGAACGGATTTCATTTTAATTGTAATTTCTGTCAAAAAAAGAGCTCAGACTCATTTTTTACTTAATGTTTTTTAAATTTGCAATGCCAAATCAACTGAGTGACATTGTTGCAGTATTGTTGAGGTTAAAAACAAGACATTTAAATAGTTTGTAACCTGAATTGTGAAAGCCCAGTCTCTCTTCATGTATACGTCTCAGTGCTGTTTTGTAGACTGACTTTACAGAATACATGAATATGCAAACATTTTAAGGTTGTACCTTACACAGAATGTCACCAATGTGGCAGCTGAAGAAGGCTTTATGAATACTTTGTGAAAGAAGTGAAATGATGAAGTTAAAATGGTTTACTCCAATTGTGAGGAAAAAAGTCTGAATTCTGAGATAAAAAATTTCTTCTTCCATATGTTTCCCCAAACCACACAGTGTATATTAATGTCTGTCTGTAACACAGAAGAGCAACATGAAGTAAACTAGTGTGTAACACTAAAACATGGACATCAGTTAAAATGTTCTACAATAGCCTACATGTTTAAGTGTACTATAATTGCAGTACAGTAAACTTTAAGTGCACAACTAGTTTACAACTACGTTTCTCATTTGTACTACATCTGTACTACAAGGGAACAAAGGAAACTACAAAAAGTAGTAACATGTTGTACAATAGCCTACATGCTTTTATTTTAACTAAACATACTTGTTCAAAATATTTTTTATACCATCCCTGATCAATGTCTACCTGTATGAAAAAGAAGTATAGGCATACTTCAAGTTCTTTTTATTAAGTATATTTAAGTAAAGTCGTTTTTTAAGTATACCTACTTTACATAGTAAGTATAGGCCCACCAATATCAATGTACTAGTAGTAAACTTGTAAGTGTACTATTTAAATACTGCTTGGGACTAGTAAAGTTTCATTGTGGGTCTGTCAACCCAGGGCCGTTTTTAGGCATAGGTGAACTAGGCGGTTGCCTAGGGCGCCATCAGCTGAAGGGGCGCCAATGAACGCATATCAGGGGTGTGTGTAAAGGGTGTCATGGCCACCCTGAAATATGATTGCCGCCCCCACTGGTTCCCCTAACACTATTGGGATAGAGTACTGTCAATCAGACGACTCCTATATTGAATCAGAGTACTGTCAATTACTGTTGTTGCGTGTAAAGTTTGCATTTGGAGCGCTCAACACCATTAGATCAAAGAGCTCGGTCAAAGCTTTGGCACGGTAACGCTTTTTTTTAACCACACAATAAAGCTAAATTCGATGGCCAATTAAAAAAACAGGTACAATAAAAAGTGCACAAATCTGTATTTTGTTAGGGCCGTATTTGTGGCAGTCGAGAAATCACGCTGTGAAAGGGGCAGATAGCGTAATATTGCTGTGTGTGTATTGTAGAGGCAAGATATAGGCTAACCACACTCACTTAGCATTTCATGATATCATTATATTTTGACTCTATGACGCTTTCTTCTCTTGCACCTCTAAAAGGTGTGAGTTTTTGCGCAAATGCATTGTTAAAGGATCAGTGTGTAATTGTCCCATATAAAACTTTAACGGCCAATTTAAAAATAGTATAATAAAATGTGCTAGTTCACAATATTAATTACATCCTTTATTAAACCGCTTTGTCGAATTTAATGCATCTTTACGGATGGTGTTGAATGCTGAATCGATTCATTCAGTTCTAAAAGTGTCGTACAGGGCCGTTGCGTTATTTAAAGGGGAAGTTCAAGCGTCAATGAGAAACAAAGACCGCACTGAATTAATATTTATTCTTGTTACTTTCATGTGACTGGTCAAAGTTTTATACGTAGCCTAGTTTGCAAATTGTATTTGTATATATTTGTTAATAAGGATTACAGTTCAAAAATGGTATGTGTGTATGTATTTGTTAATAAGGATTAAAATTAATACCATGTTGCTTTTTAAGATTTGTCTGTGGGGTGCCAATAAGGATTTCGCCTAGGGCGTCAAAATGGCTAGAAACGGCCCTGTGTCAACCTCTTCTGAATGTCACAGGACTTCTGATTCTCACTGCGTGATTCAAAATAAGAACTAAAGGCTGGCCATTGGTTGAGTAGATGGTCCAAACCTTTTCCCAAAGAAAGCCAACTGGTTGGACAGTGCTTTTGTACTCTCTGCTGGGCTACATTGCAAAAGTCCTGAAACTGCTTAAGGTCTTCTCTTCTTTTTGAACTTTTCTTAAAGTAGTAGTAGATGTCAATTAGCAATTCCTCAGGTGACATTGAGAGCTCTTTAGCAGACGTTTTGGCACACATGTTAACCAAGTGACTTGGGCCTAGAAGGTACCTGGAAGAATTGTATGCTGTTTTGAAGGCAAAGGGTGGTCACACCAAATATTGATTTGATGTAGATTTTTCTTCTGTTCACTCACTTTGCATTTTGTTCATTGATAAATATAATCTATTAACATGTCTATTTTTGAAAGCATTCTTACTTTACAGCATTTTTTTCACACCTGCCTAAAACTTTTGCACCGTTTTGTAAAACGGTGCATTGCATCAAAATATTCATTTAAATGTTAGTACATAGTAGTTAAAGACACCGAATATAAAGACCCTTCTATTTTAAATTTACTTTGAAATCTTGGGATACCCTATTTACACTATTTGTGAATTGCGCCATCTTTTGTCAAGTGTGGTTTGTTTTGGTTTAGTTTTTATTGTGTTTTGTTCAAACCTTCCTCCAAAAAAAATTACCCTCTAGCTGGCGGAAAAATAATGACAGTGTCGTGTTACGTCTGACATGAAACGACATATGACTGTCATTACCACTCAAAATGTGTGTTCATTTCAATGCAATGTGTGGACTTTTTACCACCTATAGTGGCTACTCTGTCCTTGATCAACGCCGCTGAGAGACTAAGACAGGGACTTTATGCATTTGTGACGCATAAATAAAATATCAGTGAGGCTAAATTACTTTTGCTTGATTTTCTTTATTGCACAGACTGATTTCTTGTTGTTTTGTGGTCAACAAAGAATACATCGTCCCTGCTCATCCCCTCTCGCCCTCAAACAATGAACAGGTGACTGATATTCCAATTCCTACCTAATCACGTGACCCCCCACCGTGATCACCGTGATCATGTGACAAAAACATACATTCTCTAACCCTTTCATGTCAACAACATTTCCAGCCCCTAATTCTTATCAAGTAATAATTACAATTTTATTAGAGACATGACATTATCAAATTAATAATTAATTAACAACGTCATATAAAATGTACACATCTTCTTCCGAAGAAGGAAAAAAATCTTGAAAAAAGTGTTCTGCTAAAAAGTGTTCATACGGCAAAAAATTATTTCCAGTTTTCTCTGTCAAGTTCATAGGTCAATGTCAAAGTCAAAATGTCAAGAAACAAGTCAAGTTATCCATCTTCTGCTTCTTGTAGAAGACAGACCTTTGTTATCGACCTGTCCAGACAGCTGCTCTTTGTCTTAACTTGCACATGACGCACAAATCCTCTTCTGTCGGGAAAAGTTTGAATTATGCGTCCCATAAGCCAAGAATTTCTAGGTGCTGTGTTATCCACTATAAGCACTATATCTCCTGGTTTAAAGTTGCGTTTGACTCTTGACCATTTCTGGCGTTCTTGAAGCTGCGGCAAGTACTCATGAACCCATCTCTTCCAGAATAAATCTGACATGTACTGGACTTGTTTCCATCGTTTACGAGCATAAACATCATCCCTTTTGAATTCTCCGGGTGGTAAACAGGGTGAAGTCCTCAAAAGCAACAGGTGGTTTGGGGTTAATGCTTCCAGGTCACCTGGGTCTGTAGATGCATTGGTGATTGGACGACCATTAATAATGGCTTCCACTTCGCAAAGAACAGTATGTAGGCCCTCTTCATCCAGATTTTGCACCTTCAAGGTAGAATTTAGAACTTTCCGCACAGATCTAATTAACCTCTCCCATGCCCCTCCATAATGTGATCCAGTCGGGGGGTTAAACGTCCATTTCACTCCTTACTGAAGAAGGACATCATTGATTTTACACTGATTCCATTCCTTTATAGCCACTCTTAGTTCACGTTCTGCTCCGACAAAGTTTTTTCCATTATCAGAGCGAAGTTCTTTGACTTGTCCACGTCTTGCAGTGAAACGTCGGAGCGCATTTATGAATGAATCTGTGTCCAATGAAGGTGCCACTTCAAGATGTATGGCTCGTATGGCTAAACAGGTGAAAATGACCCCATACCTTTTCACGATGCTTCTTCTGCTCTTTACCTCAAAAGGTCCAAAATAATCTACCCCAACACGGGTAAATGGAGGTTAATTTGGAATGACTCTTTCTGATGGCAAATCTGCCATCTGTTGGCATCCTGGAAGTGAATTCAATCTTCGACAGATGATGCATTTGGACAGTACTCTTCTTATTGCTGTACTTACACCTGTAATCCAATACTTCTGTCGTAATTTGGACAACATATGATTGCGACCACCATGTCCTACCTCCTGGTGTATGTGTCTCAAGAGAATGTCTGAGATGTGAGAATTCTTGGCCAAAATGACTGGATGTTTGGATTCTTCAGGCATTGATGCCCTACTTAATCGTCCACCAACCCTCAAAACATCTTCAAGAACTGGACAAAGTCCATGAATGTGGCTACTTTTCTTTACACTTTCACCTCTTTTTAAACTAACAAGCTCATCAGGAAACATCTTTTCTTGTGAGAGTCTAATAATCTCCAATTCAGCAATCGTTAGTTCTTCTGTTGAGAGGTGAGATTGTTCAGGTTGACTTTTGAAAATCTCCATTTCTCTTTCCACAGAACTTTGTTGTCCATTCAAATCAGAATGAGCAAAATCAAGTCTCAATTGTTTTCTCTTCTGACTAAAAGACAAGAGCAGCTTTTAAATCTTAAAATCCAAGCCACTGCTTTCTTCAAACCGAACCAGGAAGAAAAATGATGGATTAAACGTGAAAGCACATCATCATCTTCCTTGAGCTGTACAGAGTTAATCTCAACTCCTTTCTTGACCTCAGGGTCATCCACTTCAAGCTTTTCAAGTTCACTTAGATTAGCAGGCCACTCACTTTCAGGAAGAAGAAGAAAGGCAGGACCTGATGCCCATGTCTTGTTCTTAAGGAATACATTGACTGTCGATCCTCTGGAAGCAACATCAGCTGGATTGCTTAATGTATCTACATATCTCCACTGTGAAGCTTCAGAGGCCTTGAGGATTTCTGTCACCCGATTGGCTACAAATATTCGAAATCGTGAGGTCTCATTCTTGATGTACTTGAGAACAGAAGCACTGTCCGTCCAAAACACGGAATCTTGAAGCGGCAGATGCAATTCTTTCTTCCATAATACATCCATACGGCTTGCCATGGTAGCAGCAATGAGCTCCATACGAGGGATAGTAACAGACTTTGTTGGGGCTACTCTTGATTTTCCCATGATAAAAGCACAATGTACTTGAGAATGCATGTTGTTTAAAAGCAAGTATGTCACAGTTCCATATCCATCCATGCTCGCATCTGAAAAATGATGCAACTGTGCAGTAGTGATGTCACCAAAGTTTGGAGGTTTAACACATCTTGCAAGCTCAAAGCTTTCCAGAAGGTGAAGTTCTTGCAACCATCTGTTTCATTTTTGACCAACCAATTCAGGCAAGACATTATCCCATCCCAGATCACCTTTGCAGATATCTTGCAAGATTTTTTTTGCAGACAACACTACAGGACTCACAATCCCCAATGGATCATAGATAGAACTAATCATGGATAGGATTCCTCTTCTGGTCAGAGGTCTGTCTTTGATTATGATCTTGAACTTGAATACATCAGACTGAATGCACCATTGCACTCCCAACACTCTCTCAACTGATGGAGAATCCCAATCCATGCTCAAGTCCTTCACCGTCTTTGCTCTTTGATCCTCAGGTATTGCATTCAGCACTTGACGACTGTTGCTCATCCATTTTGTGAGCCTAAACCCACCTTTGGCACATATGGATACAAGCTCCTGGTACAAGGTTATTGCTTGTTCAACTGAAGCCACTGAAACCAAACAATCATCGACATAAAAGGAATAAAGGATTTTATCGACTGTTTCCTTGTTGAACTGCTCTTTATGATCTTGAGCGCATTTTCTAAGAGCAAAATTTGCACAGCTGGGAGAAGATGTTGCTCCAAAGAGGTGTACCCGCATCCTAAAGTCAACTGGATCCTGACCCAAGTCCCCATTGGGCCACCAAAGAAACCTTAGAAAATCAACATCATCAGCTGGTACCCTTACCTGATGGAACATTGATTCAACATCTGCCATGATCAACACTGGTTCTATTCTGAATCTTGTCACCACTCCAATGAGTGAGCTGGTAAGGTCTGGTCCTTGCAGGAGTTGAGCATTAAGTTATGTTTGCTGAAAACTTGCTCCACAATCAAATACCACACAGATTTTCTTCTTTGTGGCATGGTAGACACCGTGATGCGGAATATACCAGATCTTTCCATCACTACGTGTCATATCCTTTGCAGGTACTTGTTCTGCATAGCCTTTGGAGACCATATCCTTCATAAAGGTTTTATAGTCAGCAAGAAAACCTGAATCTTTTTGAAGTCTCCTCTTTAGATGCAAAGCACGTTGCTCCACAATCTTCCGATTGTTTGGCATCTGAACTCTCTTTCTCAGAGGTAAGCCGATTTCATAATGCCCATCAACAAGTTTGGCAGAATTTGTCACCATTTCTATGAATTTATCATCTTCTTTTGAGTAGCCAGTTTGTTCCTCTTGACTACACTCTGGGAAGTCCATTTTAAACTGTTGTTGCCACATGTCTTCCAAATTCACAACTGAAATTCTGTTGACAGTGACTTCTGGCTCTGCACAATCCATTTTGTTCTTGCAGTCTACAAAGAGTGGTCCATTCACAGTCCATCCCAACATTGTCCTGATTGCATAGGGTCCATCATTCCTGCTGCGGATTACCTCCAATGGTTCCAATGCTTTTGGAACATTTGTCCCTATCAGCAGCTCAATCCCCGCCTCAATCTCAGGTAAATGAACACTCTTTAAATGAGGCCATCTTTGAAGATCTCTCTCTCTGGGTATATTCTCTTTATGAAAAGGCATACTCTCCTGTGTATAGACTCGATGCAATTCACAAAAGTAATTTCCCTTCAAGCCAGCAACCTCCATTCCAGATAGAACATGACTACTTACAACCTTTTCTTGCCCCATAGTTCGCAGAAGTATCCGCACTTTGGTTCCTGTGAGGTTAAGTCTTCTCATTAAGCTCTCCGTACAAAACACAGCAGTGCTCCCTTGATCTAAAAAGGCATAAGTAGTGACAATTTTGCTGCCTTTCTTGGCCTTGATCTGTACGGGAACAATCGGAAGCTTACAATCATGATCACCAGCCCCAGTAAGGCCACTAGATACTAAAACATCATCCACTGACGACCTTTCAGTTGTATTTGTTTCTTTGGGAAAGATATGCAGCAAAGTGGGATGTCTCAGACCGCAAACATCACAATAAAGACGTTTTTTGCACTCTTTGCTGATGTGCCCAATACACAAACAGCCAAAGCAAACTCCACTTTCTTTCAAGAAGCCAATCTTCTCTTTGTGGGATTGTTTTCCCAGCTGAAGACACATACCCAATGTGTGTGCACCTCTACAGCAGAGACACTCTTTCCGATCAAATCCAACCTTTTTCTTTTCTGAGTTTTCAGATCCTCTTTCTTTGCTTGCAGCGACCACAGTGGTAGCAAAGCTGGATCCTTTTATTCCAGGACGAGAATATTGTTTAGGTCTCTTCACATCTTTATTCATTGCTACTGGGACATCCTGTATATTTCCAAACACTGGGTCTGTTACTACTTTGACTTGATGTTCTAGAAAGTGGACAATATCAATGAAGGAAACTCTGCGATTGTGTCTTGCTTGTAATTCACATGCGACTGTTCTCCATTTATCCCTGAGTCTGTAGGGCAATTTCTTTATAATTGTCAACATATTGGCAGGCATGTCCAAATCATACATATATTGCACTTCCTCCATGACGTTACCACAGCCTCTAAGAAAAAGACTATATTCTTGCAAAGCATTCACATCTTCAGCTTTAACGAGAGGCCATGAAAGAGCTTTACTCATATAAGCAGATGCTACTTTCTGTTCATTGCCAAAATGTTCCTGCAACAAAGTTTTGGCTCTGATGTACCCCCTCTGTGGATCGATATGCTGACAGCTCTGTATCAAATCCCTTGGAAGACCAACGGTATACTGTTCAAGGTAGTACAGGCAATCACTGTCGTTATCAGTTTTACTTTCAACACTGTTCTTGAAAGCTCTCATGAATGCATGATACTGTAGAGGGTCACCATCAAACACGTTCAGATCTTTTTTGGGCAAGGATGATAAACATTGCTGTTTTAACAACAGCGTTGTTATTTCATTTTGCTTTCTCATTATTCCCAATATGTTATTTTGCTCTTCATCATTGGATTCAACATGTGAATTTGATGCATTTCCTCGTGAGCTCTGTTCCACCGTGTGGCATCTAGATGGATGTCGGTCCACTGGAAGAGGCTGTGAGCGTACAATGGGGTGTTCAGCTTTCTCTTTAGGCCTTGCTCCTGATTCCAAACGGTCATGCACTGAACCTCTTGCAGACATTTGAGAAACAAATGGTTTAGCAGTGGCATTAAGCCTTTGTATTCCCTTTTGTTCCTTCATTAGATTGGAATGTTTCCCACCTGAACGGTCAGATCTTTTGCTTGACACACTCTGAGATTTTAAAACATTCAGTTTGGCCATTTGAATTGCAATTTCTCCCTGCAAATTAAGTTGTTCTTTTGTTTTTCTTAGCTTTTCCTCTTGATCCTCCAGCTCATGTTTATCTTTCAACAATTTTTGTTGTGCTCTTAATGCAGCCAACTCAGCCTCTGCTCTGAGACGTACAGAAGAAGTGGATGATGCCACAGACCATTTTTCAACAGTTGAGCTTTGATTTTTGGATGTTCCACTCCCCACATTTGATACGCTGTCACTTGGCTTGATGTCATCCTGTAAGTGATCTGTAAAAACGACGGATGAAGCATGAACTGGCACTTGAGAATTGGGAGACTCTGACCGCATTGCTTCAGCGCCAGACTGAACAGATATAACATTCTCCAATGATCCCTCTGGTTCATCCAACCCATGTTGAACTGCATCTTTAAATGTGTTGCTGTATTTCATAATGCTCAAGAACCATTCATTTTGTTTTTCCTGTTCATCTTCAGGAAGTAAGGGAATCACCATGTCATGCAGCTTATTGGCATTTTCACAAAGCTGAACAAGAGTTTTTAACATGCTTTGCAGCTGGGAGGCATTTTCCTTTTTGTTCATCAGACTTTTCATCTCTGGTATCAGTCCTTTAATTTTATTTACATTTGTTTTTCGTTCCTTTTGCAGGCTTTCAATTTTGTTCGCCAAGGCCTTTGCAGTGAGTTTAGTTTCTCTTTTACCGCAATCCATTTCAATGCCAGTGACGTCATCAACACTCACTTCACTCATGTATAGTCTAGCAAGTGACCTTCAAATCCTCCAACAACATCAAAGCGACACGTAAACAAACGCCGTCAACTCAATGAACATCGCGATCATATTTTCCACACAAAAACGGATCCGCAACATTAAGCTTTAAACACCAGAGCTCTGATCAACACCCACTGAAGTCAAACTACAAACAATAACACAACCGCACGATTATCCCCAATGGATAAACAACGTTCACAACTTCAAACTGCGCGCAATCCAGAACTGCACAGCTGATTAGAACAAAGCCCAACAGGCTTACCTATGCGGTGACTGTTTGCTTGCTTCTCTTCAGAGCTTTGCTGATCAATTTTCGTTGGCGTTTCAACTTCTGCGGCTGTAGAATTCTCTTCATTTCCAGTTGAGCAGAATCCTGTAATCCGATGTGCAATGTGGGCTTAATCCGTTTGGCGCGCGTCCGCTGAGAATGTTCTTTGTTGACATAATATAGCGGCTACTCTGTCCTTGATCAACGCCGCTTAGAGACTAAGACAGGGACTTTATGCATTTGTGACGCATAAATAAAATATCAGTGAGGCTAAATTACTTTTGCTTGATTTTCTTTATTCCACAGACTGATTTCTTGTTGTTTTGTGGTCAACAAAGAATACATCGTCCCTGCTCACCCCCTCTCGCCCTCAAACAATGAACAGGTGACTGATATTCCAATTCCTACCTAATCACGTGACCCCCCACCGTGATCACCGTGATCATGTGACCAAACATACATTCTCTAACCCTTTCATGTCTACAACACCACCATTTGTCGTATTTCCATTTAGCAAAAGTCATTTTTTATTAAAGGTCCCATGGCATGGCATTTTTCTATTATTTTATAGTGTTTCCTGAGGTGTACTTATATTGTTAGTATGATTTTTACATCATAAAATGTCATAATTTAGAAATAAAAGGCATTTTTTCTATACTGCTGTTTGCCCTGTGGCTGACTGCCCTGCTTCAAGAGGCGTGTCTGCTGTGAGACTTCAGGAAAAACGCCCACTGTTGTGATTGGCTGACATCTTTGCATTTTAAATGAGCGGAGGGGGCGTGGTTTAACGAGGCACGAGCAGGCACGAGTCTGCCAGAGACAGATGGACCTGTGTTCACTTCACATCAGTTCTCTCAGCATGTCTCAGTTCAGGGTGAACTGTTGTAGTTACTAGAATATACTTCAGGTTATTAGTTTATTTCTAGTCAGAGGGGCTGTCACTCATGTCAGAAAGTTAGTAAATTATGGATCAGCGCTGACTCGAGACGCGAACCGTTTAGAACGATTCAGTCCGATTTGGTGAACTGGTTCGGTTCACTAAAAAGAACCGATTCAAAAGAATGATTCGTTCGCGAACAGGACATCACGGAGACGGAGCGATTGCTAACAAAGTTATTTATAGTAACTACTGAGTTATGAGAGCGTTGTCTGTCAGCGCGAGTTTATTGTGTTTGTATCTGAGAGTTCTGAATAAACACGAGTCCCAGTCACACCGAGTCCTCTTCATCATTATTCTACCAACTTTGTAACACATGCAATGTACCATTACAGCGAGATGAACGAGTTAGTAAGTTTGATTAAAGCATTATTTCTAGATATGTTCCAATCATATGAATAGCGTCAGTGATGCGCATTGAGTAACTTACACAGCGCAAACAAAGACACAACAGCAGTAATCGAATGTAATCCAGTTTATTGTGGGGAAAGCTGGCTAGCCTAGCCCAGATATGCTCACGCTTACCCTCCTTCTGCTTAATCTCACCCGCGTTTGGTGCCTCCGCTGTGGGCCAGATGCAGTACTGGGGGTCGGGGATGTTGAAGGCCGAGCTTCGGCGTGTGTGAGGTTTATCTCTAAAGATGTTACTGCTGATGTTAAACAGAAAAGACTGTATGCACATTTTAGAACAGATAGACGCGACGAGGACGTACAAAAACACTGACTCACAAGATAGAAAACACGAAAACACCGTTCTGTCGGGAGAGAGAGAAGCCGCAGCGTGTGCACGAATAATAAATAATTAGCTACACATCAGAAATCAATGATCACAGATCAGAAGGAACTGAAGAAAGACTTCTGTTTTCATTTGTACATCCAAACACTGAGAAACTGCCAGTTCACTCGTTCACAAGTAACGTTAATGATCTCGAGTGTTTGCATGGGCGTGGCAGATTCTCTGGGCGGGGGAAAGGGAGGAAACCGTTCCTGCTTGGACGTCAAACCAGGAGGCTTCAGGATTGGCTAGTCTGGCCTGTCATTTTCTCAAAGGCAGAGAAAGACAGCCAGAACTCGGGTTTACACCGATCAACATTTCTATCCACTTGGGGACAATATTCAGGCTAGGGGAACTCATATTAATGTTGAAATACCTCATAAAATGAAAATTTCATGCCATGGGACCTTTAACAACTACACCCACCTCTAAACCTAAACCTACCCAGTGATTTATAGTGCATATACACTTTATGAGCACATGCGTTCCCTGGGATCGAACCCACGATTGCATGATCATATGATTACATGATGTTTTTGCTTTTTTTGCAATGCTCTACCAATTGAGCTATGCAAAACCCGAAGCCTATGATGGGCCTATGATGCAAATAAAAGGGAACATTGCATTAAAATGAAAGTGTCCTGTTGTTGATAGGGGCACAACTATAGTAAACGCTCCAATGGGTCACATTTCAGGGAAGTGATAAACAACCTACTGTATATAGGCGTATTGGTTGGAGGACATGTTGGTTTTGTTCCTGTTTTGCCGAATTCCTAGAGTGCGTTCCATTCGACAGGGTCCCTACGCACTGTTCCCTGAGCACGGTATATCACCTGAAGTGGACTTAGCAGGAAATAATCGCTCATTTGGAACGCCCTGCAACGTCATCGAAGAAAGGCAAAGATTGTGATATAACATAAATGTATATTTTAATTTATTTTACTTTCAAATTTAAAACCATATCATTATCATATACATTTACAAAACACACAGTATGTATCTAAAAAATATAATCAAAACATTGTCCATTAGTTTGATTAGTTTACATATACCTGTCTTGACAATGAACAGATTTGAAGCTGCACCTGTCATTTAAAATATGAAAATACATTTTGATTTGGTATGCATAAATGTATTCTTAATTAATGGTCTTTTCTCATCTCGTGCACTTTCTTTCCCAAGCGCAGCTGCATAGTAAACATTCCTGAGGTAAATAAAGTAAAATATAAAAAAATGACACCCCTCAGCTGTTTCTCAACACTTTTAATCTGTTTACCTATTCATAAAATATAATATGCGAATGTAACAGTTATTTCCATAACCATTCATAAATACTCTAGTTTGTATAATAACTATGAATATTCAAATGAATATGTAAACTCCTCCATCGGCTCTGCTCCATCTTTAGTTCAGACTGGTGACGTGACAGTTGGGTGATTTTCCCTCTCCACTTCCTTTGAAGTGATGTGTATATTTTCCCTTCTTCCCTACGCCGTTCGCAGTGCCCTTTTAACTGAACATGTTCACTCCCTTTGGATTGGATTCTCAC
The DNA here is from genome assembly GCF_949357685.1 of Gobio gobio. NCBI lineage: Eukaryota > Metazoa > Chordata > Actinopteri > Cypriniformes > Gobionidae > Gobio > Gobio gobio. Next base: position 20,583,557 of record NC_137097.1, on the reverse strand, counting down.
TTAAGATGGCAGAATACCCTCTGAAGTCCACTTCGCAGTCCACTTGCGGTCGAATGGAACGCACCTCTAGTTGGTTTCCTTGGTTGTTCATTATTTCCACACACCTGTTCCTGTTCACTTTGATTACTCCTTGTCAGTATTTAAGTTCCTTATACTTTCAGTTCCCATGTCCAGTATTATAAGCCCTACCTGCGCAACTGGGATTTAGACCCGGCTCATGTCTTCTGCTGGTGAGATCAGCGATTTCAAAACACTGCTGCATGAAGCTTCGGAGCGAGTTGAATCATGTCACTAAATGACACAAAGTCTTGTGGGTGTGGAACGGCATGAGGGTGAGGAATTAATGACTATGATTATTATTTTCATTTTTGGGTGAACTAACCCATTTAAGAAAAATCTCAACTGTCAGATTTGTATAAACACAAAAAACAGAGAGGGAAAATAAACGTAAGAAATTAAATTTTGCTATGGTTAAATAAATGTTCAGTGATATCTTCCAAATTGTTTTTATTTTGGTGCAATTTTTTCTCTAAATAATGTTGATATGGCATCTAAAAAATACACTAAGTTTTGTCGTCCTGGCATGTGTGGAAAGTTTTAAACCATGTGTGTTAAAACTAAACCTGCCTTAGGTTGTGCCCCGCCCTCTTCTACACAAATCAGTAAAAAAATAAAATAAGTACTGCCTTTGATTTAATACAGTACATTGAACAGCTGACCATTACCTGATTACACATCTGGATTTTTGTTTTACATTTAGCAGATGCTTTTGTCCAAACCAAGTTTGAGGTATGCAAATGTACCAGTATGTGTGTCCTGTGAAAACAATAGTACTAGAACTGTGAATATTTAGTGTCATAAACCATCTTTATACATATGAAACTGGTCAGCAGGTGCCAATGAGTAAACATGAGATTTGCAGATTGTTAGAGCGAGCATTTAAAAGTGAGTGAGAAAAAAATACTTCAAACATCTGTGTTATGATAGGTTGTGAAGGGTAATGCAAAACATCTTTGTGGCAACCCTCAATGTGGAAAAAGTGACCTTGATGGAGTGTTTTATGGGATAATCAAGCAAACAGCAGTTTACAACAACCATATCTGATAAACACTCAAGCATAAAGAAACAAAAACATACAAAACAAACAAAAGTCATTATTTTTATGTGGAAAAGGTTCATATGAAAGTTTGTGATAGTGTTGAGTCCTTGTCCACCTTTGTCGTGTTCAAGTCAAGTCCAAGTGTTAAACAATCAAGTCCGAGTCCAAAAGGGGCAGAGTTGGACTCAAGTCCGAGTTCTTATCGGCCGAGTCGAGTCCACCCGAGTCCAGAGTGTAATTAAATTGAAAAAAGATTAGAAATTGTTATTGTACATTTTCATCTTCTATTAATATTTTAATCTTTCAACCCATTAAACCAATGGCAATATAACATTTTACAAAAACACCACTATTACATCTAGCCATTGCCATTTAACATTTTTATTTTGTCAACAGATCAACTAGTTTCCAATCAACAATGGTTTCAAACAATAGAATGGACATACTACATTAGCCTACTAATATTGAAGGTACAAATTAACTGATTTGTATACAAACACTTAAATGCACTAAATTATGTTTTTTATATATATATATATATATATATATATATAATAATGTTATAATATTAACTTTACAATTACATAATCATAATTCTACTCAAATTAGTTTTTTTTAAATATAAACATTTAAAGGGTGGCTGTCATAAAAACTTTCCAGATTTATTAAATATTGAAGAACATTGACAATGAATAGCCTATATAAAGTGGCGCATATAATTAGCAAAATGCTCCTCTCTAGAGTAAATTTTTCTAGCTGACTAAAGAGTTTATGGACACTGGATATGGTTTTTCTGAGGTAACTGTGACGTTACGTGACATTGTTTACTTGTAAGCCGTTTTACTTACATCTTTCTGTGGTTGAAACACTGATTGAGCGATTCTATGTGACATGATACGGATTTCGGTAAGTTGTCCTGTATCTTTTAACACACTTTCAGAAGCTTATTCATGTTTATTTTGCGCTGTTACTGGTATTAAGGCGGAAGAGAAGATCCGTTCATGTTTTCTCCGTGCTGCTGGGGCTCTTACACGATCTCATGACAATGCGTATCAATAGTACGAGTGTGCAATCGTTATGGCGTGTATATGACACGCTTTTGGGTAGGGTAAGGGTAGGGGGTCGGGGGTTCGTACGTATAATATGCCATAAAGTGCGTATCATATGCACGCGAAAAACGGCGTACCATGTGCACGCCAAAACTAATTTTGCCGTATACATTCCACGAGATTGCACACTCGTATTATTTATACGCATTTTCGTGAGATCGGGCTCCTTGAGCTGAGCTGCAGCAGAGCGATCTCACGCAATAGCGGCAAAAACGGTATTTATGTTTTTGAATTTCGTAAAAAAAAAAATATATAGACTAATCGATTCTTGGGATTTAAGAATCGATATTGTTTTGTAAAAGTGAAATCAATATTTTTTACCCAGCCCTAATATATATATATATATAGAGTGCAGTGATATATACATAATATATATGCAGTTTTTAAAAACAGCACAGATAAATAAAAAAAACATGAGCAAAATAAACAATCTTTCAATAATTTAAAAACTTTAAACCTTTGCACATAAATTAGAATATTTTTCAATAAAGCATATTAAAATTTGTGATGCATTGTTGTCAGTGTTCCTGATTTCTAAATGAATCATTCCTTTGATTCACACCAATGTATTTTTCTAATACCAACCTTTAGACAATAGCAAGTGCTATTCACCAATCTTTTTTTCACGAGTTCACACCTACATATAATTTGTAGAGAGTTAATTGAATTGCGTATTTGGCGTGCTGTCCGGGGGGGAGGGCTTCGAGCTCGGACTTCGGCCCGAACCCAGAGTACCCCCCGTATGTAAGTGGTTTAGAACTGAAAGATAGGGCAAGATGTGGAGAAGGGGTGGTGGAGGGATGCTGAAAAACTGTCAACAAAATGGAGGTAGGACGGCTGCGTATATATACCTCTTTGTTGATTAGCTGAGTACTCTCCACCTGTGTCAATTATCTGACATGTTCCTCCCGAACCTCGTTTAGTGAAACAGCATTTCACGAGTTCACACTTACATATAATTTGTAGAGAGTTAATTGAAAATGCGTATTTGGCGTGCTGTCCGGGGGGGAGGGCTTCGAGCTCGGACTTCGGCCCGAACCCAGAGTACCCCCCAAAAAGCTAGTAAGCATAGGACAGCCGCCTGCTAATTACCCCCCAAGAAGTGCCGAGCTTGGCGGCTGGCATGAGAGAGGGGCCTGGTTGTTTGACCGGGAGGGCCCGTGAGCGGCTTGTGTCACGGATGGGCGGCCCTGTTGGTTCAGGAATCGCACGGTTCTTGGTGAGAGCAGGGTGTGGTCTTGTACGTGGGAGACCGACCTTTCTTTGCTGTGTAGAAAACTGCCCACTTCTCGCTGTGTGAATTTTTATCCTTCCTTGTTGTGTTGAAACTGATCCACTTTTCACTGTGTGGAAATTTCCGCTGCCTTACTGCGTGGGAACGTGCTGCTTTGCTCTGTGGAAACTTCCACTGACTTCTTGCGTGGAACTTTCCACTTTCTTGCTTTGTGGAAACGCTCTGCTGGTTTACTGCGTGGAAATGTGCCACTTTTTTCTGCATGGGAACTTTTTGCTGATTTCCTGCGTGCGCTGATTTATTGCCTGGAAACGTGCCACTTTCTGGGTGCGTGGAAGGCTTTCCACTTTCTGGCTGCGTGGAAGACTTTCCACTTTCTGGCTGCTTTCCACTTTCTGGCTGCGTTGAAACTTTCCACTTTCTGGCAGCGTGGAAACTTTCCACTGACTATCTAAATGTAATGTATTGATTAACTTTCAAAGTACAGCACTCTCCTCACAAACCCATCAAGCAGACTGACTGAGCCAACAAGGACTCTGGGGTTCGAACCTTCTGACACGCAAAGCGAAACACGCACGGAAAGGGAGGCTTTATTTGTCATCGATCACGTGACTCTGAGAAACCAATATACACCCTGAAAAAGAGCTTCACTAGAAATTGCGCATCAACGCTTCAGTGTCATATACTTAATATCACTACCTCCTGGTTCTCCTACGAAAAGACATTGAGTTTATTCATCCAAGTTATCTGCATATCCTGCCATTCATCTCTCTGACTGCTCACCTGAACCACTCTGCACTCTGGACACTCAATAAACTGTCATTAACTCCATCTCCTGTTCTCCGTGTATCTGTACTGTAACAGAATCGTGTTGTGTAGAGATATATGGTTGTGCGCTTTATACTCTTCAATTGTGATCACAGTCTAGGGCTGAATATACCTATTGGAACCGAATACCTTTGACTTTGTGGTCATGTCACACTTTTCCTCTTCAGAAGTACGTTTACATTTACATTAACTCTTCAAAACAAAACAAATGTCTTCCTTAATTGATTCCAATTACATTGTACATTTTGTATCTCACAAAAGTGTTTTCATTTCACAACAATTCAACCAATACTCTAGGTTTATACAGTTAATTAATGCTTAAATTGTTAAATAGTTGATTATTGACTCAAATTTGTAGGCCTATAATTACCATTATGTCACTTTCATGTTCTATTTCCAGAGTAGTTTAGATGAAGAAATAGAACACTTTAATGAAGTCTGATATTATTCACACATTGTTAGCCAGTTGGTAAAGTTGTATGTGTACAGTAGGCTATACAGTAATTTAATGGATTTATAAATATAATAAATATGAAACTTTTTCGTGTTTTTTTTTTATTGGAGTTATAGATTATTTATTAATTACCTTTAAGACGGAGTCTCCTTGTTCCTCATCTGAACTAATCTGCTACATATTGAAATAATTGTTAACACTTTACAATAAGGTTCATTTATTAAACATTAGTTAAAACATGAACTAACATGATCAATACATTTGTTACTGTGTGTTAATCTTTGTTAACATTAGTTCATAAAAATCCAGCTTTTCATGATTTGTTCATGTTAGTTCACAGTGCATTAATTAATGTTAACAAGACTTTAATAATGTATTAGTAGATGTTGAAACCAACATTAACAAAGATGAATAAATGCTGTAGAAGTGCAGTTCATTATTAGTTCATGTTAACTAATGTAGTTAACTAATGTTAACTAATGAAACCTTATTGTAAAGTGTTACCTAATAATTTGTAAATACATTTCTAAAAGTTAACTAAAACCTGTATTGTTCACTTGACATCTAATACATTTGTGCAGTAAATTATGGTATGTAAATTTAAATCATACATCTTTACTAAATAATAATTTATCCTACTGTTGTTACTGTGTCACAATAATTTCACAATTTATTGTTAAATGTACTCTCACAAATACAATAAACGCAATCAATTCTTTAGCCTACTCATTGGACAGGGCATTATGTTCCATGTTCTTTTTGGTCTTGATCTTACATAATGTATGTTTTAAAAAAAGTTAATTAGTGAGTTAAAAATGTACACCTGTATTTGGTTCTTCTTATTGATAGTGATTTTACTCATGCATCCCCAATTTCTAGCGAGTTCTTGATAATCTTAAACTAAATGCAATTACCATTGTAGACGTCTTAGCATTTTCCTTTTCCGAAGTTGACTTTGAAAAGAACAATATTTTACTAATAATTATTAAGTCACATAATAGAACAATAAGGAAACATACACAAGTACATTTACAAACAAAATTATTTAGCAAAATATTAAATGGTACATTCATTTAAAGAACTAACTTATGGAGTGTATATGTTCATCTTACTTCTTATATTAATTTTACCTTTTGGTCAGCTCCATCTTGTTCCATTTCCATCAAACCACCGGTCGGGGTTGCTATTGCTTACTTATTTGTAAGTGTGAACTCGTGAAATGTGTAATAAAAAGTAGACATCTCTGTTAAATCTTTCAATTAAGTGTGTGGCTTACCCTTAATAGGAGAACATGACACACAGTACACTCTGTTGAGAATACAGTACTCATAACTTGGACTGTTGCACACTGATCACCAGAGCCTGGATCCATTTTTTCATTCATCCCATCATAGAGCCTCCACTGGTCGCAAGCGAGTCGATGGAATCCAATAAAAAAAAAATTTTTTTTTAATTCTCGACTCTGATGATGTTATGAAAAAAAGAAAAAGTACAAATATGAACCTGTTGAAAAGATGCCATACCAGTGATGGCTTTTGCAGATTTAGTTATTTTTCTCTTTTACAACTCGCCTGCAAAAGCCAGTGTCTCGCTCAAAATCTTTAGTTCATCTCTCAAAAGTAAATATCTGTGTCAATGAACATGTCAGTGCCACCAGATTGACAAGTCCTTGTGTCATTGTGTATGGATAAGACAGTCATAACAGTGTAGCCGACTCTGGAGGGATGTTCTATGGCTAAAATTTTGATGACAATTATTGTAAATGGTAGGTTACACCTTAGTGTGTGTGGGAGTTTTAACTGTTTTACGCTTTAACTGTTTGTACTGTAATTTGTTGACAGACCATGTCATTGCGATACAGAAAGGAAAAGACTGCATTGCATAGCACAGAGAGAAAAAAAACAAAAACGTAGAAATGTGAACATAGGACAATCTCCTCAGGGAAAACTGTACACGCAGTGCTGTAGAAATTACAGTTCCTGTCCTTCCACATTCTCATCCACATCACAACGAATATCTTTAGAAATAAAATCTAATGGAAATGTATAGAAATATGCTTGACATATTCTGACAACTTGTTCAACCATTTTGCTTGTAAAGACTATGAACTAATGCCTAAACGATGTGGGGGTGAGACTATTCAACAGAGACCCAGTATAATACATTTTGATCAACATGACATAAGCAATTGATAATGTAGGAAACAGTAGAGAATTGTAAATAATAATTTACAACTTGTTCAAAGAAATGAGAAACTGATGTCCACAAGTGACTTGATGATGTGAATTTCAATTGTGATCTGAGAAATGTACTAAAGCCACTGAGAAAAACTGTAACAAAAATATTTAGTTAACAAATGCATCAAACTTTAATCTTTTTATTTTTTAGGTTTAGAGGACCACATGCAGACATACTCTTATTAAAAAAAATAGAAGAGAAAGCCAAAGAAAAAAGCAAACTGGATGAGCTTAGAAGAGAGTCAAGGCTTTGAAAGCTGAAGATCTGGAGCTAAAGGCACTGAACTTTAAACTGCAAAAAGGTGTTTAAACACATGTTTCTCTTATAAAAATGAAAAACACTTCCTTTTGGTGTTGATTACAGATGTCATGTGAACACTTTGTTGTTGTTGTTTTTCCATATTTAGATATTATTAACAGATTTGATGAGTTGTTGCCAAAAACAATTTAACCAGATCTGTTGCACCAGCTACATCTCCTAAAAATGCTCCTCATCCAGCTAATCAATCGCATCCTCATGTAAGAACCTTATTTTTTAGATATCATAGGAATAGTTCATTTAAAAAAAATCATTGTTTACTCACTCATGTTTTCAAATGAATATGTGACATATATTTGACATATATTGCACAGGTTGAAATCCACAGAAAATTGAATATCACAAAAGAGACATTCCAGGCATGTGGGAGAGGAGGGACTTCATGTTCAGCCATGATAAAAGATTTAGCAGTGGCTGTTTTTGGGAGGAGTACACTGGCCACACATTAGGCAAACCTGGCAATGCCAACAAAGGATCACAACCTAGGCCACTCTTGGATTAGTTAAAGTGGAATTTATTTTAGGTAAGAGGATAACAAGTGTTATCTATATTTATTAAAATGTATTTAAATAATCCTGATACCTATCTCTTACAGTATCTCTTACATCCTCTTACACACGCAGGTTTCTGAAGGGCTTTGTTCCGGGGGGAAAATTAACCACGAACACCAAGTGCTATTAAGGTACATATTTTTTGTATCTCTTAAAGTGAACTGTATTAACTTACCATTGTGTTATTAAATGTATTTCAATAATACATTAAAGATTAATATTGAGATTACTTTGAGATCTGTGCATTTTTTTTTTAATGTAAATTTCTCTGCACTTTTGTGATTTTAGACACAGCAGTGAACGGGACTTTTATTTTGGTGTGGTGGTGTGACGTCATAAGGCCGCGCCGCGCTCCTGCATCTGTTGTAATTCGGCTGAAGAAAGGTTTGTGTTTAAAGCTTTTGAAGTGTTTATAGCGACGCAGAATGAATTATATTTTATTGAATGTAACACTGCATTGCTTTATCTAACCAGTGGCGCCACCAGGGGGTGGCCAGGGGTGGCCGTGGCCACCCCTGGCCGACTCCTGGCCACCCCACTGGCCACCCCATGGCCAGTATAAATTTTAGTAGCATCAGTTATGCATTTCATCCCTAATGCACAGCCAGGCAAGCCGCTCTAGACCTTCGATCACACCCTATGGATCACACACAGCCCGCCCCGCCCCTCCCCCGATGCCGCTGTTGCGCGCTCACACAGCAACAGTACAGGTCAGCGCGTGCCCGTCAGTCAACAGTTTCAAAAGAAGTTAGAAGACGAAGAAGACTACCGTAAATAAGTCAAAAAATATTCTTTAGTAAAAGAAGACGGGGAATTATGTGTCGTGACGTGCTTTTTAAGTGCCAAATGGTTACAGTATACTGTTACAGCAGCTTTTTGATGTGTCTTTGACACGTTTTGACAAGAGTACGTTACCTAGCTAACGTCGTTAGCTGGTGCAAGTTATATCAATTTTCAGACAATGAAGAGAAAGTCCACAGACATCTCTTCTTATTTTAAGAAGAAAAGTACAGAAGGAGGAGTGAAAGAGATGGCAGGGGAGCAAGAGAAGCTTAGTAATAGTGAGGATGAGGAGGAGGATGCTTTTATTTGTATCTGCCAGTATCTGCTTTTCCCCAGTAACTGTTTTGTTTGCAATAAATGTACACCTTATGCCAAATATAATTGCAAAATAAAACAGAATTGTTGTGCAACTCAAAATGTTAACTGTACTGTTATTAGTCTATGCACATTATATAATTAGTAACATTAAATATAACACAATAAACCAAAGTATATCAGTAGGAGTTTCCTTAAGTCTTTCTGATAGTTTTCTACAGGCCGGTTTACTACACCAGTAGAACACAATTCTGAAATTATGGTTTCTAGTTTTGGTGTGCCACCCCAAGATTTTAAGTGGCCCCATCTGGCCACCCCTATGAAAAATTTCTGGAGGCGCCACTGTATCTAACACTGTGAGTAAAGTAACAGAATTAACTCATGAGTAACAGAAGGAGCTTCTCATTTCTCTCTTTATCGTGAATCAGTTCAAACATGAGTTCAGTCTCTGGAGAGTGACGAGAGAACCGGAGCTTTAGACTCTCCGAGTCAATTGAACAGATTGATTCACAACAAATGATTCAGTGATTCGAACCACTCCGTTTCTATTTCTATTTTTACAAATCATTAAATCTACAATGATGAGTATATAAAGGATTTGTATAATTTGTATTCTTTTATTAATTTGTTGTGTTAGTTTTGAGTGTTTTTGTCTCATCAGGGGGCCGTTCTTCATACCTCGCTTCTGAAATTATTTGAGAGATCTTCTAATCTTAGAATTTCTGATTTGGTTCTTCAAACGAATTTATGAATTATGTTAAAATATCTGGATTAAATTGTCTGAGATTACTGTGTTCACTGAAGAGGGCAGATGTATCGATACTCCACACCACGATTGGCTTCAAGACCTTATGAAAAACTTGACAAATTTCTGGAGCTTCATAAAGAAAACAGCCAAGCAACCTAAATTACATAAAAGTTATAATAGATAAATGAAATGTGCAGTTGTTTTTTTACATGATTCCCAGTCATTTATATGAATGGTTTCTAGTATTTGTACAGGCTTTACATTTTTATTTTAATGTAATTAGCAAATCATTGCGTAATTTGACCTTTGAAGCAGATTTGTTGCGTGACAGCATTAATATACTAAAACATATCTATCTAATAAAGTTTCTTAAGGATCAAGATCAAGTTCTCTGCATCTCATGCGCTGCATCAAGCCATCCCATAATATCTGTCACCACCACTGGTCTATATAAATATTATTTTCAAATTAATTTTTATTAGGGCTGTCAATCGATTAAAAATTGTAATCTAATTAATTACATACTCTGTGATTAATTAATCTAAATGAATCGCATACATAATTTTTGCTGTGAAAGTATTTTAAATATTTCAATTTAAATAAATCAATGAATAATCAGCAATAGTGACATTAAAGTTCAAAAACTCTTTTATTATTATTTTCACTGTTCAAATGTTGGCCATAACAATCAACAATATGACCTGATATGCTGAGGAAATAAATTCAAAAGTGCTAAATTCAAAAATATTTGTTTTCACTGTACATACAAGGCATCTCAGGCCACAGTTATAACATTGGGGACACAATTAATAATTTAACACTCCCCTCAATGTCAAAACAATTTCTCTGTTGTATGTGCCATAAATAAACTCGGGCAACAGAGAACAAAAGTTGAACATAGTGCAAAATACATTTCAGGGCTTTTTTGTGTAATTGAACATACACCTTCAACAAAAAAATCAGCCCCTTTTATCACATTGCACACAAAAAACAAAGCAACAATTTCTCATTTTTAAGTTGCAGTCATACTCATCTGCCTCATTTCTACTTCTCCTTCAGCCAGTCACTGAGACAAAGTAGCTTCTCTACATTCTCAGAGCTCAAGGCTGCCCTCTTTTTTTGGACTATGTTACCTGCAAGTGAAAACTGTCTCTCACAAGGGACAGAACTGGCAGGGGCAGCCAGATATTTGCGAGCCAGGACAGACATCTGTTGATGGGCTCCTGCATGAGTTGTGGTTCCTGCTTGGTTCCACCGTGTCATCATCATCTGAGTCTGTGTCTGAAGCAAAGAGTAGGAGGCTTCTCTTTTCGGTGGCTCTTCTGCAGGTTCTGGAGTAGCCGTACTGGGTTTATTTTGCAGCAGTACCTCAAGGCTGGTCCACACCTCTTCTGTCTCCTCTTTGAAGATACTTCAAGTCCTTGAAGCATGGGTCCAGTGCTGAAGCTATTCTGAGCCATCCATTGTTGAGGTTTGCTTGCCGTTCAGACAGGTCCTTTTTAAAGGCAGTCTTGAATTTTCCTATGTAGGCTGGGTCCTCATCCGAAACGTCCATTGTGCGATGTTTTTGTGTGTGAGTGTGTGAGCTTTTACCTGCATGGTTCTTCTGGAGACGAGAGATCATGGCGAGTGAAGAGTTCCATCTTGTGGGAACGTCCTGAATCAGACTTTCTGTCAGTTGTCCAAGTTGATTTTGCTGCTGGTGGAGCTCCTCTGTATTGGCAGGGCTATGTTTAAAATGTATATCTTACGACATTTTGCCAATGTGTCACAAAACCCACTGTCTGCGAGGCAAACATTGATGCTTCTCTGTAACACATGAGGAAGCTTTCTCGCTGCAGCGATCATGTTTCGTGCACTGTCTGTGCCGACTGTGGTGATCTTTTGATGAACTCCCCATGCCTCCACCACTGACAAAAACTGCACGCATCGGCGTAATGTCTGGTGTCCGTTTTTAGCATCGCTAACGCAAATGACTGGAGTTTCCACTCACTGTCAATTATGTGCGCCGTAACACTAAGATAATTGTGATTGCTAACGGAAGTCCAGTGATCCCCTGTCAGCGCGATATATTCTGCTGCCACCAATACACCACCTTTGGTTTTTTTCAGTGTCCTACAGCTGCTGGATTTTTGACATAATGGTGTTTCGCGACGGCGGGTTATATGTTATGTCTGAAGAGGCTATTTGCAAAACCTCTGCTAACCCCCTGTCTTCTATCCCCGAAACTGGTCTGCAGGACACTGCGATCCATTTAGCAAGGGAATTGCTCAGTCGGTCACATACAGCTTTGCTAAGTTTGTGTTTCAGTGTTTGCTCCAATGTGGTTTGAACTTGACGTTGACTGCTAGAGTTTGTATCACGGGACGTGCTAGGTCGTACCTCAGGGTTAACTCCTGGATGCTTTGCATTGATGTGATACTTTAGAGTTGACGAACTCCGGTGATATGCAAATTCCTTGCTGCAGATATTGCAGACGGCTTTATGTTTATCAACACTTCCATCAGGCCGTTTTTTATAAGTAAATGTTCAAATCAATGCTCCAGGTAGCGCGTTCTCGTCTCCCTCCTTCATTTTCCAGTCGAATAGTGGTGAGAACAGGTCAGGTTCAAAGTTCAATACGGATGGATTAATCTGCGTTATTTTTTTTATTTTGACAGCCCTAATTTTTATATTTATATTACTCAAAATTATTACTGCCCCTGGTTCAGTAAGGAGCTCTTGTAATAAGTGAGTTAGCGATGTATGAAGAGCAGACCCCAGGTCAATTAGTTCCATTAACTGGACGACTGAACTAGAGCTGATTGACACACTCAGAGATTAAGGGATTTATTTTTCTTTCTGTTATTTATTCTCCTCTTAAACAGGGACAGAGTGTTCAAACACACAGAAAAACTCCTGCTGAAGCGATGGAGATCCTCGACTACATAAAGATGGAGTTTATTAAAGAGGAGAGAGAAGACATAAAGATTGAAGAAACATTGAGAGTGAAACATGAAGAAACTGAGGAACAAACAGGTTGGTTTAATTCTCAAAGCTGAACTCAGTCATTTGATCATTATAAAAATCTCCAGCTCTACAGAAATGATTGATATTTTTGAAGAGTGTCATATAAATGTCATTATTTAACATGAAGCGAGTCGCCTCATGTGGACACACATGTTGAGATCACATGACCAGACAAACACTAATGCTGCTTCAAGTGAACCTGTGAATATCTGACTTCCATTCATTATTACGACACGTTAAATTAGGAAAAATAATACAGTAATAGCCTTTTATAATTACTTGTGACATTAAACCCAAAATCTACTTCTGATTTGAAAACCATTCATTTATGTCACTTAATTACACTAGATAACAGTATCTAACTAAATCTGTGTTTTGTATAAAGCAAAGCATGAAATGTGACTGATCAGCTTTACATTTGTTGTCTTTAAGGGAGCAAATCACTCCGCAGAAGTAAAGCAGTGCTGCGCCTTCTGAGAATATAGTCCCCAGTGTGTATACGTTTATAAGATGGCTGTGTCTCATGTAACCTTGTTATTTGTACATGCTGTCACTATACACATCACAACATGTAAATAGGAAAATGTTGGCATTATTTTGTCACGTATTGAGCAGTAGGCTAGCTGGAGCCATTTACTTCCAGTCTTTGTGCTAAGCTTGGCTAGCGGTTGGTGCGTCAGACAGAGTTATGGGATGCACAGAGATGAGAATATGTATGGACTTATCTAACTCTGGAGGATACAGTGAATAAGATAAAGTCCCAAAAGGCGGCGTGTTCCTTTAACTTTATCCATCCTTGTGATTTATTGACTAATTAAATGCCTGAACTGTGTCATTTGCTTTGGGTAAGTCAGAATCATTTGTATTCGTATATTTGTACTCGTATATTAATTTGTAAATGGAAGATGATGTGGATGATTAATGCCGTTCATGAATGGGGAATAATAGAGGTCTGGTTGCAACCGGAATCCACCAAGGCCTGATACGTACCCCCCTTGATACTCCCGGGTTTCGGCACCAGTGTAGTGAGGTTCGTGTGGGTGTGGGAAGGAAGAAGACGGGGTCGGCGTACTGGGACTCATGAGTTCTCTTTTATTTCGTTTTGCTCAATACTCAAAAGGGTGTGCACATCGCACAACATAAACGTTCACATAAACTCTTTCTCTGGATCAATCATCGTTTTGGGCAGGTCCTCTCTGCATATCTCGTCCTCTCTCGAGTCCCAGTTTCCAGGTGTCTCGCTCTCCCTTTCCCTCGTCCCGCAGCGGCTTTTATGCGGTCTCTCCACGGCAATTACTGCAATGAGACACAGGTGTTTGTGATCTGCACTTGACCTACTTACTCACCGCTTGGCTCAGCCCTCTCTCTCCCGCTGCAGACCTCGCGAAACCACGCCCCCTCCGCCACATTAGCCTATTAATTTTGTTTTTGGCCACCGTATAAACCCCCCCGTTTTGCACAATGTATTGCATGATAGCCTACATTACTTTCACTGTATTTCAATATCAACATTGCTTTTAGGACATCAGTGGGCAGGATGTGAAATAAAATTATTAAAATAAGTACAGATTTATTTTTTCCAAATAGAAAAACTTTGCCATTGAAATGACTGGGAAAAAAGTGTCCCAATAACCCTGAAAAAAAAGATTTTTCGAAAAGTTGGCAGCTCTGCTATGTATATATTTCTATGGAACTCTCATGGTTGGATCATATCGTGGTCAAAAACACCAACCAGAGACTGAGATGGGGCGGGTCTTTGCCTCTGATTGGCTGTGGTCCAGATATTCCTGTCAGTTTACACTGCTTCATCAAGCAAACCACAAAAATAACAGTCGTCATGTGTAATCATTTGGCGTTCGCTGTTTGTAATCTTCCTTTGAAGAGACTGGCAGATCGCGTTGCAAGCCTGCAACATTTCCGTCAGATACAGTAAATGCTTAACCTAGTCAGCGTCACTACTGTGATTGTGCATTATTATATTATATTCCAAAAATAATCTCTCTGAAAACGATATTTGTCAAAGCGGCCGCTCGGAGCTGTGGCCGTAAGGTCTCCGGTGCATGTCAAGGCGGCAATCCCCGAACCCGGTGGTGGACACCGGAAGTAAGGGATGCCGTCAAGCTGAAGAAGGAGTCCTATCGGGCCTGGTTGGCTTGTGGGACTCCTGAGGCAGCTGACACGTACCGGCAGGCTAAGCGGACTGCAGCCCGGGTGGTTGTGGAGGCAAAAACTCGGGCCTGGGAGGAGTTCGGTGAGGCCATGGAAAAGGACTATCGGCTGGCTGTTTACAGTGGCGATGGGCGGCTATTGACCTCAACTGGGGATGTCGTCGGACGGTGGAAGGAATACTTCAAGGATCTCCTCAATCCCGCCATCACGTCTTCCATTGAGGAAGCAGAGGCTGGGGGCTCAGAGGAGGACTCGTCCATCACCCAAGCTGAAGTCACCGAGGTGGTCAAGAAACTCCTCAGTGGCAAGGCATGAGGGGGTGGATGAGATCCGCCCTGAGTACCTCAAGTCTCTGGATGTTGTGGGGCTGTCTTGGCTAACACGCCTCTGCAGCATCGCGTGGCGGTCGGGGACAGTGCCTCTGGGATGGCAGGCCGGGGTGGTGGTCCCTCTTTTTAAGAAGGGGGACCGGAGGGTGTGTTCCAACTACAGGGGGATCACACTTCTCAGCCTTCCCGGGAAAGTCTATGCCAGGGTACTGGAGAGGAGAATACGGCCGATAGTAGAACCTCGGATTCAGGAGGAACAGTGTGGTTTTCGTCCGGGCCGTGGTACACTGGACCAGCTCTATACCCTCTACAGGGTGCTGGAGGGTTCATGGGAGTTTGCCCAACCAGTCCACATGTGTTTTGTGGATTTGGAGAAGGCATTCGACTGTGTCCCTCGCGGCATCCTGTGGAGGGTATGGGGTCCGGGGTCCTTTGCTAATGAATGTCCGGTCCCTGTACGACCGAAGCAGGAGTTTGGTCCGCATTGCCGGCAGTAAGTCAGACTTGTTCCCGGTGCATGTTGGACTCCGGCAGGGCTGCCCTTTGTCGCCGGTTCGGTTCATAATTTTTATGGACAGAATTTCTAGGCGCAGCCAGGGGCCGGAGGGTGTCAGGTTTGGGGACAACGCGGTTTCGTCTCTGCTCTTTGCGGATGACGTTGTCGTGTTGGCCCCTTCTAACCAGGACCTTTAGCATGCACTCGGACGGTTTGCAGCCGAGTGTGAAGCGGCTGGGATGAGGATCAGCACCTCCAAATCCGAGGCCATGGTCCTCAGTCGGAAAAGGGTGGTTTGCCCACTTCAGTTTGGTGGAGTGTTCCTGCCTCAAGTGGAGGAGTTCAAGTATCTAGGGGTCTTGTTCATGAGTGAGGGGAGGATGGAACGGGAGATTGACAGACGGATCGGTGCAGCTTCTGCAGTAATGCGGTCGATGTACCGGTCTGTTGTGGTGAAGAAAGAGCTAAGCCGTAAGGCTCTCTCGATTTACCGGTCAATCTACGTTCCTACTCTCACCTATGGTCATGAGCTTTGGGTCATGACCGAAAGGACAAGATCCCGGATACAGGCGGCAGAAATGAGCTTTCTCCGCTGGGTGGCCGGGCGCTCCCTTAGGGATAGGGTGAGAAGCTCAGTCACTCGGGAGGAACTCGGAGTAGAGCCGCTGCTCCTCCACATCGAGAGGGGTCAGCTGAGGTGGCTCGGGCATCTGTTCCAGATGCCTCCTGAACGCCTTCCCGGGAAGGTGTTTCGGGCATGTCCAACCGGGAGGAGGCCCCGGGGAAGACCAAGGACACGCTGGAGGGACTATGTCTTCCGGCTGGCATGGGAACGCCTCGGTGTACCCCCGGAAGAGCTAGAGGAAGTGTTTAGGGAGAGGGAAGTCTGGGCATCTCTGCTTAGACTGCTGCCCCCGCGACCCGGCCCTGGATAAAGCGGAAGAAGATGGATGGATGGATGGATGGATGATAATGCCCCCTCCATTTCCAAATTTCTCTTAAATTTTTCTTCTGTACAGTACTCACAACAATTATTATTTACATGATCGAAAAAGTGGTTTTCCGGGTCAAAATAATTGTCAATCTCATACATTTTATTCTCTGTGTGATTGAAAGTTTTAAGATTCAAATTTTCATACTTACAGTCACTTTGTAAATGGTTAGTCACACACTCCTTATGAATATTAACAAACTCCTCATTGTCAATATCTCTAAATGGGAACAAAAAATCCTTATCAATGTCCATCATTTTTATTGGTGATCCATATGGGTCCATTTGAGAATAATATTCCTCCATATAATCATCACTTGTAACCACAATCCACAGTTTCCATTTTCCATATTATTCCTCCACACAGTCCTCACTTATGCATACTGGTCCAATTCTTTGAGTTCACTTATTATGAGTATTTTAGCTTCTTCAGGTGTTCCATTTAGCCATATCATCACTTTGCAGTTTCTTGTCCATGTAGCTTGTATCTTGTTTTGCTTCCTCAGAAAGCGTGCACGTCTGGCAATGTCTGCGTTCTTTTTTTGTAAGATGTTCATTCAGGTACACCCCTGTACCCTTCAGCTTTTCTCTCAGTAACTCGGTCTTGTGCTTCCTATTCATAAACTGAACAACTATGGCAGGCTTCGCTCTGCTGTTTCTTCGTGGAAGGGGATGACAGGCCACAACTTTATCGCTCTGAATTATCATATTCTTACTTTCAAAGAATTTTGTTACTTGTTTTTCCAGCGTTTGTAGCTCCTCTGGGAGGGCATCTTCACCGACTTTGTCTCTAGCCACTGTACTGGCATAAGTTCGATGTGTTGTTTGCAGTCCGCTTATAATTAAGTCCTCCATTCTTGTATATTATTCAAGATCATCAATCCTTCTTTCTAATTCTTCGATTTTCTTATCCTTCTCTTTCACAAGGTTCTTCAGTTGTTTAACTTCATCCATCAGATCGAGTAGCATAGCTTGATGTTTAGCAACTTTGCTCAGCTCGTCCGACATGAAGTTTAGAGATTTCCTTATCTCCTCCAACTCTTCCTCAACGGCATTGCTGATTTTCTTTGGTGGCATTTTTCACTTTTTCGGGCAAGGATTTGATCAGATTTTAAGTTTTAGACTTCCTCAAACAGCCCATGCTCACGCTGTTCATGACATCAGCCAATTGTTCTATAAAACCCCTTTTAATAGTTAAATTAAATTAATAATCAATGATTTATCCATTTCAATATTTTTTTTTTAATTGAGAAATTGTGTGTATTTTTATCAGAGATTTTGTTGTGTATTTAAAATTTTTCTGGCAATCGAATGAAGGCATAAAACATTAATTGAATTTATCTTTAAATCATATGAAATTAAACATCATCAAAACATCATGAAGGTTGAATTTTGTCTTTTTTTCTCCTTAGACCTGTTGGCGCTGAAAGAGGAGAGTCAAGATCTGGATGAAATGAAAGAGAAAGATCAATTTGAGAATGAAGATGACAGAAACTTGACAGAAAATTATTTCACCTGCCCTCAGTATGGAAATAGTTTGAATCAACAAGGAAACCTTACGGACCACATGAGCGTTCATACTGGAGAGAAGCTTTACATCTGCCAACAGTGTGAAATGAGTTTCACTCATAAAAGAAACCTTAATGTCCACATGAGAATTCACACTGGAGAGAACCTTTACACCTGCCAACAGTGTGAAATGAGTTTCAGACATAAAGGAAACTTGAACAGGCACATACAAACTCACACTGGCGAGAAGCCTTACACCTGCCCTCAGTGTGGAAAGAGTTTCAGTCAAAAACAACACTTTAAATATCACATGAGAACTCACACTGGCGAGAAGCCTTACACCTGCCCTCAGTGTGGAATGAGTTTGAGACATAAAGGAAACTTTAACAGGCACATACAAACTCACACTGGCGAGAAGCCTTACACCTGCCCTCAGTGTGGAAAGAGTTTCACTCAAAAACAACACTTTCAATATCACATGAGAACTCACACTGGAGAGAAGCCTTACACCTGCCCTCAGTGTGGAATGAGTTTCAGACATAAAGGAAACTTTAACAGGCACATACAAACTCACACTGGCGAGAAGCCTTACACCTGCCCTCAGTGTGGAAAGAGTTTCACTCAAAAACAACACTTTCAATATCACATGAGAACTCACACTGGAGAGAAGCCTTACACCTGCCCTCAGTGTGGAAAGAGTTTCAACCAAAAACAACACTTTGAAGACCACATAAGAGTTCACACTGGAGACAAACCTTTCCCTTGCAAACAATGTGGAAAAAGTTTCAGCCGAAAAAGAGACCTTAATGTCCACATGAGAGTTCACACTGGAGAGAACCCTTACACCTGCCAATGGTGTGAAAAGAGTTTCAGACATAAAGGAAGTCTTAACAGGCACATGAGAATTCACACTGCAGAGAAGCTGTTCATTTGTGGTCCATCTGTGGAGTGAGTTTCAGATATAGAGTCACCTTTAAGCACCACATGAGCATTCACTTGTGAGTGAACAGTTTTACACTCACCTAAATAATTATTAGGAACACCTGTTTAATTTCTCATTAATGCAATTATCTAGTCAACCAATCACATGGCAGTTGCTTCAATGCATTTAGGGGTGTGGTCCTGGTCAAGACAATCTCCTGAACTCCAAACTGAATGTCAGAATGGGAAAGAAAGGTGATTTAAGCAATTTTGAGCGTGGCATGGTTGTTGGTGCCAGACGGGCCGGTCTGAGTATTTCACAATCTGTTCAGTTACTGGGATTTTCACGCACAACTATTTCTAGGGTTTACAAAGAATGGTGTGAAAAGGGAAAAACATCCAGTATGCGGCAGTCCTGTGGGCCAAAATGCCTTGTTGATGCTAGAGGCCAGAGGAGAATGGGCCGACTGATTCAAGCTGATAGAAGAGCAACTTTGACTGAAATAACCACTCGTTACAACCGAGGTCTGCAGCAAAGCATTTGTGAAGCCACCACACGCACAACCTTGAGGCGGATGGGCTACAACAGCAGAAGACCCCACCGGGTACTACTCATGGTAAATGGTAAATGGACTGCATTTATATAGCGCTTTTAACAGACCTACGGCCATCCAAAGCGCTTTTACATTTTGCCTCACATTCACCCATTCACACACTCATTCATACACCGACGGCGGTGTCAGCCATGCAAGGCGCCATCCAGCTCGTCGGGAGCAGCTGGGGTTAGGTGTCTTGCTCATGGACACCTCGACACTTGGTCAGGTGGAACCGGGGATCGAACCACCAACCTTCCGGTTTGTAGACAACCTACATGAACCACTGAGCCACTGCCGCCCACTCATCTCCACTACAAATAGGAAAAAGAGGCTACAATTTGCACAAGCTCACCAAAATTGGACAGTTGAAGACTGGAAAAATGTTGCCTGGTCTGATGAGTCTCGATCTCTGTTGAGACATTCAGATGGTAGAGTCAGAATTTGGTGTAAACAGAATGAGAACATGGATCCATCATGCCTTGTTACCACTGTGCAGGCTGGTGGTGGTGGTGTAATGGTGTGGGGATGTTTTCTTGGCACACTTAAGGCCCCTTAGTGCCAATTGGGCATTGTTTAAATGCCACGGCCTACCTGAGCATTGTTTCTGACCATGTCCATCCCTTTATGACCACCATGTACCCATCCTCTGATGGCTACTTCCAGCAGGATAATGCACCATGTCACAAAGCTCCAATCATTTCAAATTGGTTTCTTGAACATGACGATGAGTTCACTGTACTAAAATGGCCCCCACAGTCACCAGATCTCAACCCAATAGAGCATCTTTGGGATGTGGTGGAACGGGAGCTTCGTGCCCTGGATGTGCATCCCACAAATCTCCAACTGCAAGATGCTATCCTATCAATATGGGCCAACATTTCTAAAGAATCTAAAGACCTTGTTGAATCAATGCCACGTAGAATTAAGGCAGTTCTGAAGGTCAAACACAATATTAGTATGGTGTTCCTAATAATCCTTTAGGTGAGTGTATGTCATCAGTGTGGAATGAGTTAAAAAACCTTATGGTTCACGTGTTAACTCGTACCAGAGAGAATCATTTAATGTGCCAACACCAGCCCTCAACCCCTCAAGGTTGAACTCAACTGCATGCACACTGGAAGAAGCAGAAGAAGAAGATGAGTGTAAACGATCTTTGCCCGTGCTGTAAAAAGAATTGAATGGGGTACTTACCAACACCATCATCATTTTTGACAGAAATAGTAAAGGTGAATGCATATACAAACAAGTTCTCTGTTTGGGATTAGAACGAATTCAACCCAAGTACTCTTTGGTGACTTGGATGATTACGATCACGCGATGCGGATGTGGACTATTCTGAATTGATTCACAAATGTAAAAAAAAAAAAGCGATTTTCTAAATGTTGACGTAACGCAAAGCGCGGGAAGTGCCGCACCGGGACCGTCTATGACGTGCACATAACAGAGACGCATGAGAGCTGAGCGAGAAATCTGAACGACTGCACCCTAGCGTATGGAAGCACGTCTATGAAGTTAAAGGGGAAAATGACCTGGACAAGAGCAACACTATATGCAAGTTGTGTCAAACTAAACTAAAATATTTTCCAAACATGAAAAACCATATCACACTTTTCCAACGCTCGTTGATCGCGTAACATTAGTTGCTGCCAACCAGAGAACCACACACTCTATCGCAAATTTGATGGCGGATGTTAATTTTGTGTTCAGATGTTCATTTCATAAAAGCTGTTTTCGATTGTGGTATGCAGCAAAAATGTGTCTGTGCTCAGGATTTAGTTTTAAGTCATAAGTTTTAGACTCTATTATGTATTTGTGTATAAGAGCAGCTGTATGTTACTAGTTATTCAGAATATGCTGAAGTCCACAAGCACTACTTTTGTATGAGAGCTGTTGGTACACAATTCTATATTTTTGTATTAAAGCTGTGATTTTTACTTTAAAAATCTTTATGTTAGTGATTGGTTATTACTTTATGTTAGTGATTCAGAATATGCTGAAGTCTGTAATATGCTGCTACAGACACACTTCATTTTTTGCAATGTTGGGACATATTCTGGCCTAAATGTAACCTTTCTGTTGACTTGCCAAATCACTTCCATTTGTTTAATTAATAAAATATTTTGGAAGTAAATTCATTATGGGTCATTACAAATGCTTTGCTTTAAAAGTACCAAGTGAGAAAAAAGAAAATCTGTATAGAAAAAAAAAAATGCATCGATAATCGTTTATAATCGCATCGCAGGTGAGGTGCCTAAAGATTCCCACCCCTAGTTACTGATGAGATTTTCCGGTGAAACTTCTTATTTTAGTCATACTTCCAAGACGTAGTATCTGTGATTCCTAAGTACAGTATCCTCACTGATGCAGTGACTGAGCCATACAAACTCCTCAAAACATGACATTTATCCACGCTGAGGAGTCGCACTGATGCACTGCAAGGATCGGTTTTGGTGCTAAGACAAAAGCTAAGATTCAACATCCTGCAATAAGACAATACAACTCACTAATCTGTGGAGAAGATCTCACAGAAAGACTGTGGGACATCGCCCTGCCCAAACCTTCTCCCCATTCTCCCCTCCCTTTTCCCATTTCAATGGTAGATATACCTGGTAGATATACCAGAGATGAGGTATGTTGTGAATATATTGTTTTATCCCTTTCATGTTTGGTGTCTTTTCAAATGTCTCCTTTTGAGTGGTCTCCCCCAAGATATCTGATCCACTCCCCCGAAACCAGGTGTTTGTGTTGCAAATATTTACAACCCTTTTGTTCCAGTCTGAGTATATAAGGAAGGGCAACAGAGCTGCCATTTGGGAAACATTCTGCAGCCAGAACCCCCATGTGGTGTTGGGTGACACTCACACACACTGCATGTATTGTGCCAGACATGATGACTCCTTGAAAATATTTTCAAATTACTTTGCAAGTGTGTTTTATGTTTTTTTATGTTGATCAGTTGTGTACCATGGATTCTTGTTTAAGTATTTTTTTTCCTGTCTGGCCAAAATGCATGTTAATCTTGATTTATTTATCTTGTATTATTCTGAAATCATTATTCTAGTATGGATCCATGTGGAGTCCTTTATTTCTGCAAATCTTATGTTATGATAGATCATATCGAGGACCTCATGACTGGAGAATGGAGCGCAGAGTGCGGGATAATCTGATTTCTGACTATCACTGTATTAGCAAGTTGCATGGGGACATGTAATGTTGCTGGTGTTGATCATACACCATGTTCTGTAACCAATCATTAGATTTACAAATACATTTTCTGTGTAATTCATTCTGTGTATTATCTTGTAAACATGCAGAAAGCATGCAATTTTTTTGGTGGTGTCCCTGTACCAAAATTTCAGTTGTCGCTACAAATACCAGTCAATTGTCACAGTTCTCTGTACTAATTTGGTACCATAGCAGAAACTATAGAACTATTACTGTTTGAAAATAAGAAAAATTAAATACATTTAATGATGATGATAATAATAATAATAACAATTATAAGTATGTTACATCAAAACATGTATCCATCAAATATTTATGTAAACATTACTAATAAGCTGTGTAGCAATAACATGAAGAACATGTAAATGAATCATATAACACAAAAGTGGCTACACTGCACAATAAATCTCTTAATCACATTGTATTTATAATGCAATAATTCACAAGTCTGTAGAAGAAAAGCTCCTGCTTTTTATACAATATTAAGCAGATTCTGACTAAACTAATTTAGAATTTTAACAAGTCTGTATTTGGCTAGAATGCTGCAAAAATGAAATCTTAGATGTGTTTTACTAAAAGTGCACACAAACATAACGTAACAGCGTGTTTGAAAGCAGCAAGTACTGTTTGACCTTGTTAACAATTTATTAACACAATTTATATTCTATGGATGACTATATAACTAACTAACAATGCGTGCCAAACTGCATTTTGTTTCAATACACTGTTCAACTTACATCATGCATGTCCTCTTCATCACTTGAGACGACAACTTCAGGTCGGTTTAAAAACAAGTAAAAAAAGCACTCTTAGGCATAAAGCACTGCATTTGCCAGCCATAAAACAAATAACCAGAAATATACATACAGTGGAACTTCAGTCTGAAGTGGAATACAAACTGAATCACCTCCAGCCTCATGTATATCGGTGTCTACTTTCCTATACAGAAATGTCTTAAGTAGGCTACTGTGTAGCCTGAATGACTCCAGTGAACTTCGTTTTTCCTTTTAAGGTGTTTTCCCTTAGAGCCCCCAGACTTTCGGCCATATAACCCCAGACAGAGTTATATGGCCAAAAAAGTCTTGCAAGATTCACCTGGATCTCATCTTCCCTTGATGACGATTCTTGGCTACTCTGAGAACCAGAGGTGGAGTTTGTTCCGTAGCATGGTGTGGTTGTTAAATCCTTGCAGGAAAAAGAGATTTTCTGTTTTTCAAAATTATAATCTGACATGGGGGGCATGGGAAATTATGAAGCGGCCTAAATTGGTAGACCAAATGTGGCGGTCAGGACCCCAAAAATGGCCTTAGGGGGGACTGAAGTGTGGATTCTGAAATCCACTGCCGCTTCAATATAATTGTATATCTCCTAATTAAATTTATAATCAAAGCCTTAATCAATATTTATCCTCCTATATAATTATAATGATTTGTAATGATTCTTTCCAGGACCAATGATTGTTTCTTCCTTTATATTTTCTAAAGTTTGTATTTGGTCTCTGCGTGGTGATTGAGGGATGAGTGATGTGTTGCTGAAACACTTGATTTCAGTCATGTGTTTGGATTTTGGAGGCATCACACACCTCTTACTCGACAGGAGTGCATTTACAGTGTTTACTCACTTAGCCTGGCTTCTAGATATGAAATATGGATCAGTCTTTAATTTTTATATTATATTTTATTCATTTTATATTTATTTTTACTGGAAGACTAAAGATGAATATTGCCTGTACTATTGTCTGTACCTCTCACTGAGAGAAAACACATGTTATCAGTATGTTTTGGGAAACCTTTTCTTGTCAGTACTAGAGCTCACCCTCTCCAACCTTGGAGAGACTGTGTATCTGTGTATGTGTGCTGTATTCTGTTAAAGATCAGTATTGGAGGTGGATTAAGGGCATCATAAGAGATGAGTGGACTTGTTGTTCTGGACAAGCTGGCGCCTGCTCCAGATCTGCAAGGTCACTACGGGCCTAATTCCGAATTCTCCAAAAGTCTCCTAATTGCAATGAAAGTAGCGTTCTAAATTTTGGGGTGGCACCCAGGGTGGCCACTCAGTTCAGCAATGGAGGTTGGTCATGTGCTGAGCGGTTCATAAGCCATAACGCTCGGTGCATCTACATGAGAATTAAAGGGGGGTTCAAACACTCAGTTTCAGTCAATCTCATGTCAATCTTGAGTACCTATAGAGTAGTGTTGCATCCTTCATATCTCCGAAAAGTCTTTAGTTTTATTATATTTATAAAAGAAAGATAAGCTGTACCGGGTCTTTCCGGAAAAAAAAAAACAGAGCGGCAGGGGGCATATCGTGTGGGCGGAGCTAAAGAATCACGAGCGCGCGCAGCTGTTGCGTTGAGAGCGCCTGAAAGCTGTGACAACCTTAAATGTGGAAAAATCGTTATCCTAAATAAACCATGGAGATCAATCAGATTTAGCCATACATATATGACCCAGAATCAGATCTAGAGGCTGAAATTGTCCCATGTCTGTCTTGTCTTGTTTGGCACATGTGGTGTTTTGGGTAATTCCTGTGTCATGTGCGTTCCTGTCTTCTGTCTTGACCCCACCCCTCTTGTTATCTGATTAGTATCTTGATTAGTTAATTTGCCCCACCTGTTCTTCCCCATTACCTGCCTGATTTGTCAACCTTTATTATCTTTGTGTGTCTACAGTCCTGTGCTTGATCGTTGTCTTATGACGGATGTCGTCTGTTCTCTGTTCCTGCTCCTTGTTCCGGTTCCTTGTATTTAAGTATTTCTAGTTTGATTTTCCCAGCTTGGATGTTTTGTTAGTATTTGTATTATTTTCTTCCTAATAAATCCCATCTTAATTTGCATTAAGTCCTCGCTCCCTTTTCATGTACCATACCCTGACATAACGATCAAGCCAATAGAGGATTCAGCAGAAGATGGGTATCTTCCTTTTTCCATCTCCCCACACTGAACCCTCCAACTACCTTCGTCTCATCAGATATGTGACCTCTCGGTACTTCCGTCAGCAGGGAGCTGACGTGAGGGACTTTGCCTGTAGGTTCCTCGTCGAGGTGGATCACCTGGTCTACACATAGACAGAGATTAAGGAGGTGTTCAACGTTTGTCCTGTCATGCCTCTCAGCCTGTGGGAGATGGAGAAGCTGGGGAATCTGGAATTCTGGGACTTTGTCTGGCACATCCGCCATCTTGGAGAGCCAGAACATTTACGGCCAGCAGAGTCCCAGTCCACTGACTGTTATGTGCCATCTGCAGTCAGTGGAGGCCCCAGCCCTCCGATGACCCAGAGAAGGAGAAGGAGGAGGAAGAAGGGGCCTACTTCGTTGGAGACCTCTGCTGAGGAGGATCCGCCTCCGGTGGTCCTGAGTCCGGTGGTTCCAGGTCCGGTGGTGCCAGTTCCGGTGATCCCGAGTCCGGTGGTTCCGAGTCCGGTGGTCCCGAGTCCAGTGGTCCCAGTTCTGGTGATCCTGAGACCGGTGGTCCCGAGTCCAGTAGTCCCAGTTCTGGTGATCCTGAGACCGGTGGTCCTGAGTCCGGTGGTCCCAGGTCCGGTGGTCTCGAGTCCGGTGATCCCGAGTCCAGTGATTCCAAGTCAAGTGGTTCCAGTTCCGGTGGTCCCAAGTCTGGTGGTCCCGAGTCCTGACATGGCCAGGAAGGCTGTGCTGGGTTTTTTTGTGGTGGCAGTCCTACGTGCTTGGGAGGAGCACAGGGCTTCCTCCAGACATTCGGAAACAGTTGCGGAGCAGCCGGCGGTCATCGCGGAGGAGTGTCCTGAGCCGCCCAAATGTATTGCCTTGCCGTAGTCGTTAGTAGCACGTGGAATGGTTTTGCACGTCAGACTAGTGCGTGTGTTTACATTGAAAAACAATGGAATAGTAGCGCATTTGAATAAACGAGTCGATAGCTAACAACACAAAGACATTTGAAGCAGTTTTACTTACCGCCTGCTTCCAACACACAACCGTGAACCTTAATCGCTGGGACTGCTCCATCTTTCAGCATTAAACGAGCTATAAATCCGGAGTTGAACTGGGCCTTGTATATAAAACGATCGTCGCCGAAATGTAGGGAACAAACAAAACACTTACACAACTCTGTTGTTGCTCTGGAAAAAACAAACTTCATCCACTGTCCCATTAACGCTGGGTTCTTTGGGAAGCTCTGTAGGGTTGTCTTGCCCAGACAAACAAAAACACATCTTTGGTGACATTGTTGATTTCGTAAAGTCCTGTGACTGCAGCGCAGCCGTTGACGTCCCTAAAGCCGAGCACAGCGCGTTAATGGGCGTGCATTTGCTCTCTCGCTCTAGCCGTGCGCTCGCCCGCCCTTCCAGGAGAAGAGCCCGTACGGCCCGTACAAAGACATTCCGTCCTAGTTGACGTCAGATAGACCCACACTCGAAAAAACTTTCCGAAACTTATGAGAAACCGGAAGGAGTATTTTTGGCACAGAAATACTTCATCAAACGCCAACTTAAAAAAAAAAAAAAAAAAAAACGTCCATGTTTAGCATGGGAATCCAGGTCTTTAACAGTGTAAAAAAGCATTTCACCCCCCCTTTAACAAAATGTTTAAGGACCCACAGAAACTGTTATTTGCTTGTGAATTTATGGTATTTCCTCATTAATTTAATTTATAATGTGTGCTTTCTATATTGTATATTTATACAAACAATAAACATTTTATTTGGGTACTGTGTCTAATTAAAAAAATATCTCTCAATGTGAACTGTATTATTAACTTATCAGTGTGTTATTAAATGTATTTCAATAATACATTCAACTTTTTGTAATGTTTCTTATTTTTATTAATATATATTTTATATGTAAATTTCTATGCACTTTTGTGATATTAGACTCATCAGTAAACGGGACTTTTATTTACCAGTGTTAATTGATGGAAAAAAATCATGCCGTATCAGATGCTGATAAGGCAAATGTGTTAGGCGAAAAGTTTGCTGATATTCATAAAGGTAACCACCTAGATGAAATTTTGAAGGGAAATAAAGCTAAACATATACATATATATATATATATATATACTCCTCCCCAGGAATAGCCAATTTATGTTATGCTATGCTTAGGAAATTACCAGAGGGAATATTGAATAAGATTCTAGAATTATTTAATGAAGTATGGAATAAGGGCAAACTGCCAAAGATATGGAAAAGGGCAATTATTCTTCCATTTTCTAAGACAGGAAAATACCCAAGCAATCCAGGGATTTACAGGCCTATAGCGCTGACATCACATTTAGGGAAAGTAATGGAGAAAATGATAGTGGCCAGACTAAATTATTTTTGGGAGAAGAAATGTTTACTTAAAGATTACCAAACTGGTTTCAGAAAAGGTAGATCTACAGTGGATGCTTTGGTGAAGTTGTGAGAAAACATTGATTATGAAAGAGGTAATGGTGGCTGTGTTTTTAGATATAGAAAAAGCATATGCTACTATGTGTAGAGGAGGCTATTGATCAAACCGGATAGAATGGGAATTGGTGGCAAAATGTAAAATTTTATACTTTTAGCGTTAGAGTAGGCTCTGAAAATTCAGAAGAATTTACCGTAGAGAATGGAATTCCTCAAGGAAGTGTAATCAGTGCCATTTTATTACATTTGATGATTCACGATATATTTGTTAAACTAGGACAAGAAAGTGAAGGATTACTGTATGCAGAGGATGCTGTAATATGGAAAAGAGGCAGAAATATTCCATACATAATAAAAATCATGCAAAAGAGAATTCAATCATTAGAACAATGGGGAGTTGAAAAATTTAATTTTCCATACAAGAATCCAATGTTATGTTCTTTTCAAGAAAGAAAGTTGCTGATAACCACAAATTGTTTATTTACAAGCAAACTCTGGAGAGAGTAATGAAATTGAAATATTTAGGAGTTTGGATAGATTAAAAATTTATATGGAAATATCATATTAATCACATTGAAACTAAAATGTAAAAAAGTCATAAATATGATGAGAATGATTACTGGGCATAACTGGGGAGCAGATAAATCTTTAATGGATAAATATATATACAGGGCCTGAAATTAACACCCGACCACGCGCCAAATGCGGGTGGATTTTGCAATTGGCGGGTAACACTGTCAATCTACCTGCCACATTGGTAGGTAGCCAATGAGAATTGAGCGATTCATTGGGCAGTTTCAGAGGATGCGACTGCGTTCATGCGACCGGAAAGAAGATGAGGCCCTTCTCTGACTACGTTTGGATGTGCGAGTATTAAACTGTTGGTGAGATGGCATAAGATAATAATGCAACGCTGACGTAGGCTACAGTACAGTGACAGTTGCACAGATGTGTGTGCGTGTGCATGTTGGGAGTTGGGAACCGGTGAGAAAATGTCCCGTACCCGGTAACTTTACCAGTAATAATAATATTAATTTAGTTCTGTTTAACCGTTCCCAGGCGTGACTAAATCAGCCATCAAAACAGCAGCGTGTGATGTGTTCACATACGAGGTGCGACAGGGCTATATCTGGACTCAGATTAGCAGCAGTCAGTATGACTGTCTGTGACACGGGAAATCAATTAATAAAAATATTTTTTTTAAAAGTATATTATAAGAGTTATTATTACTTATATGATTTCGTTAATAACTTGGCAACACTTGAATGTGTATTCTTACAAGTTAAAGAACAATGTTTGTGGGACAAGTGGATTTTTGAAGGGGCAAGTGAAAGAGAATTTTACTAGACAGATTAAATCATCAATAACAAAAAACTAGGGAATCAACAAAATGCAAGAATGATTCTGCATTAATTTAGTGTAAGTGGCGATCGACAGTGGACAATAATATATAGCCTAAACTGACGGTAACAATGTTGCACTGTTGATGCTTGCGCAGCCTCTCGAGGAGAAATCAAATGTTACTGAATGATTCAGTGTTTGAAAGAGTCGTTTGTAAAAAAGATTCAATGACCTGTTCCTAAACGACTGCCTCATTCTTGAATGAATCAGCCGTTTGAACGAATCGACTCAATGACTCGCTCATTAAGACGGTATCTGCTGCCACCTACTGGTGGTTTACTTTCATGTTTAAACATTCTTTCCAACTTTTCTTATTTGTTTATTCAAAAATATCTAAAACAATCTCATAAAAAAATGTATGCAGTTGTAATTTTTCAGTGTAAATTATTTAATTTGATTGGTAACAGCCCTTCAGTGTCTTATCTTATTTATAGATAAAATGTAAGAATATAAACTAAAA
Source organism: Gobio gobio (assembly GCF_949357685.1). Classification (NCBI taxonomy): domain Eukaryota; kingdom Metazoa; phylum Chordata; class Actinopteri; order Cypriniformes; family Gobionidae; genus Gobio; species Gobio gobio. Next base: position 20,553,418 of record NC_137097.1, on the reverse strand, counting down.
GCTGAAGCATAGCCTATATTTAATAAGATTATGGGAAAAAATGCCCTTTATAAAAGGTAAAAATATCAAAGATATGCAGATTTAAATATGTCAAAGCTGATTGAACATTGTTGAGAATATTTCTTCAGAATAAATTATCTCTACAACACACAAAAAAAATCCGGACAAGCACGTGGACAGGCTTAATATCGAGGAGAAAAAAAAGTGGCTGGTGGTCTAAAAAGTTAATTTCAGGTCCTGTATATATATATATATATATATATATATATATATATATATATATATATATATATATATATATATATATATATATATATATATATATATTAATCAGGTCAGTTATAGATTATGGATGTATAGCATATAGCACAGCATGTCAAACTAAATTAAGAATGATTGATAGAATTCAGTTTAGAGCACTGAGAATGGTCTTGGGTGATATTAAAACGACTCCAACAAGTGCTTTACTGGTAGAGACAAAAGAAGCCCCTCTTACATTAAGATTCTTTAAACTAGCTTTAACATATAGGGTTAGGTTACTAGGGAGTAGGGATGGGCAACAGTGGTCGAGTAATCGAGTACTCGAACGTGACAGCGATCATCGATCATGAGAACGATGATCGCCCTGAAAAAAATAATATTTGTCTCTTTTTTTATTGGTTATTGCGTCGTTTTGCGCGGTACCGGAGGTCTGATTGGTTGGCGTTATACAGCACGCCTCATGACCGCGGCGAAATAAAGTGAAGAGGCGTGCACTGCAGTGATGTCTGGAATCACTGATCATTAAATGGTTAGTGCAAGATGTGCAGCGCCAATCTGTCATAGCATTATAATGAGAACACCGTGGAAAATGCTGCTAAATGATCTGTGCTTAGTTCCCCGTTTATCAGCTTATCCTCAGAGAAACTAGCGAGAACACTCAGACTAGCGCGTGAAGTTCATGTGCGCATTCACGTCCTTTTTCTGCAGATGCAGAAGATTACCTTTATGTTGTCTTTCTGATTAATCTAATATAAAACGCGTTTGGTTGAGCTTAATAAGATAGAAAAGCGCTGCCGTTATACCGGCTGTTCATTCTCTTCAGTTTCAGCTCAAATGCATTAATGCTCGAGCTCGACATGGTTTAGAGACAGATATTATTTTCAGATAGGCTATTTCTTTCTCAGAATCATTGATATTAGTAATGCAGCACTGCTATACTGTTCTCGTATTTGTTTAACAGTAGACCTAGTTTATTTAAAGTTGTTTTTCGTTATGAGTTTGAAAACGCGCAGTGATGTCTGTAAACGCTTCGATCATGAATAATAAAATTAAGTGCATGATGTGCAGAGTCGATCTGTCAAAGCATTATAATGAGAACAGGATTTTAATAAAATGTTGTTTCTGTGTGCTTTCGTTGTCCGTGTATCAGCGTTGTTAAGGGAAGAGCGCATTCAAAATGTTCCGTTTCAAACCCTTCGCCTGTAAAATCTAGCACGCTGAAGTTCACGTGCGCATTCACGTCCTTTTGTGTTGATAAATGTCGTAAGGTTCATAATAATCTTCATATTAACATTGATATAGGGTACGTTTGGTTGAGTTTATTAACCAGCTAGCAAGCTCTGCAGGGTGGTGTTATTTTACAGTTTCAGCTCAAAGGCAATGCTCGATATTACTGACTTGGTTATTTGAGTCCTTTTATAAAGATGTTTCTTTTTCAAAGACATTTATGCATCATAATCTAGCAGTTATTTTTTGTTTTATATGTTCATGTTTTCATATACCTGTTTTCATGTCATGTTTGTATTTGTCAACAACCATTTTCATAACAGTTTTCATTATCTCAATGACGCACATGCCCCGCCCCCAATTACTCGAGTACTCGTTTTTGAGACCTATCGATGATCGAAATGAGAAATTGACAAAAATACCCATCCCTACTAGGGAGTAATAATAATCCAGCAATGTCAGTATTAAATGATTGTTGGGAATATCAAACAAAGGCTAAAGGGTTTGGATGGGACATACATCATTTAGCAGAACAGTAAGGCATTAAAGAGTTAGAGTTTAGTCCTGCAATAGTTCTGAGTGAAGTTCCTCCCTGGATGCTTCCAATGCCAGAAGTCAACATAGAACTATTGAAAGAAAAGAGAGAACATTCAGATGAACAGAGTTTTGCATGGTATAGTGAAATATATCTGTCTGCTTCATTTTATGGTTTTATTAACATTTACACAGATGGATCAAAAGACCAAAATGGTCATTGTGGTATTTACAGTCCTGAATTAAAAAAAGGTCTAAAGTATAGACTAAATAATTACATTTCAGTATATTCAACTGAAATGATTGGCATAATAACAGCATTAAGGTTGATAGAAGAGATAAAACCATTAAAATCACTAATATGCTCAGATTCAATGGCTGTATTGCAGAGTTTAGAAAGTGGAGTTTCAGTCAGAGATGATCTAATAGGAGAGGTTAGAAATATACTGTTAAATATTCAAAGCCTAGGAAAACAGTTCAGTTCTGTTGGGTTTCAGTTCTGTTGAAATTCTGTCATCATTTGTGACCCTGTCTGTGAAAACCCAGCTAAAGTCATTTTTTTTGTAATTCGCTGTTTTAAACATAAAATCATCCTACATAATGTAAAGAACATTCTGTGAAAATATAACCTTGATATCTTTAATATTGACTTAGTAAGACCATGTCAAAAATTAGCTGAATTTCGGCCTCAGAAAATCATGATTTTGAGAAATTCCAATTTTAAAATCAGCTTATTTTTTTAAATGGCAAAACATTTTAACCATTATTATATTATATTGGACACATTTATGGGGAAATTCATAAGAGTTTTGAAAAACAAGTCTATTTATTATGATGTGCATGTCCAAAAAGCGTGAAACATTGAAATGAATGGGGGAACCACAAGAGCTTGATTTACCAAGTCAGTTCACTCTAATGATTTGTAGCCTATAACTTAATTAGTAAAATGAAATATTAGTAGAAAATGTCATTAATAGGCCTATATATATACATTAATATATAAAACATCCATAGAAAATCTCACTGTGTAACATTTGGAGTAAATGCCCTACCAAGTTAACAGGTCAGTCTCAAACTTTGTGCAGATAGTTAGTCATAACTGTGAATCTTCACTTGTCTCACAGTTCGATTAGATTATGATTCATTATAATTGTTTCATGGCTCATTGCGCTTAATAACTCTTTTACATAAAGCACGTCCTGAAACCAAAACATCAGACGCAAGAGCTTTGCTTCCGAAGGACATACGCAACTTTTTTATATTAATATATAATACGGGTTCTTTATTTAGCCTACAAAAAACAGTAGCCCTATATTAATCATTATTAATTAAACTATCAGCTGTTCTGTTCCTTGCGCTTCGTGTGCCGCGGCCGCCCTGTCAGAGAGTATGGTAGTTAATGGTTGCTCTATCTGCTTGGTTACAAACATTCTTCCAAATATCTTCCTTTGTGTTCAGCAGAACAAAGAAACTCATACAGGGTTGGAACAACTTGACGGTGAGTAAATGATGACAGAATTTTCATTTTTGGGTGAACTATCCCTTTAAGTCCATTAACTGAACTACTGAACTAGAGCTGATTGAGACACTCAGAGATTTTGTGTGGATTTGTTTGTTAATTATTCTCATCTTAAACAGGACAGAGTTTTCAAACACATAGAAAAACTCCTGGAGAAGTGACTGAGATCCACGTAGCACACTATTATAAAGATGGCGTTTATTAAAGAGGAGAGTGAAGATGTGAAGATTGAAGAAACATTGAGAGTGAAAGATGAAGAAACTGAAGAACAAACAGAGAAAGAGGAGAGTGAAGACGTGAAGATTGAAGAAACATTGAGAGTGAAACATGAAGAAACTGAAGAACAAACAGGTTGGTTTCATTCTCAAAGCTGAACTCAGTCATTTGATCATTATTAAAATGTCCTGCTCTACAGAAATGTATATTTTTGAAGAATGTCATATAGGTGTCATAATTTAAAGCGCTATTATTTGACATGGAGTGGGTCGCCTCATGTGGGCAGACATGTTGAGATCACACGACCAGATAAACACTAATGCTGCTTCAAGTGAACCTGTGAAGATCTGATGTCCATTTGTTACGACACATTAAATTAGAAAAAAAGAATTCAGTAATAGCTTTTAATAGCCATTTATAATTACTTGTGTGACATTAAACCCAAAATCTACTTCTGATTTGAAAACCATTAATTTATGTCACTTAATTACACTAGATAACAGTATCTAACAAAATCTGTGTTTAACATAAAGCAAAGCATGAAATGTGACTGATCAGCTTTACATTGGTTGTCTATAAGGAATTTTTCCCTCATCCTCAAAAACGCTCTCTGTTTAGCTAACATGTACTATAGAAGATTTTGTCGTTGATATGGTCATTGATTTGGGGATTATGTGTGTAATCTGGAGGAAAGTGAGCAAGGGAAGTGTGTAAACATTTGATGTAAAACACTGAGTCCTGCACGTGGGAGAGCAAAGCGCTAGTATTTAATGAAATGAGTGGAAATATTGAGCTTGTCATTGTCAAATAGGGTTGACGACTTGACAGCTCAACAATAAACCTTAAGAAAACATTAGATCAAGTGTGAACTTGCAACAGAACGCATTTGATATTGTTTTACATTTGATTATTTTATTTATATCCAAAGAACTCTTTAGTAGCATATTTGGTGCACTTTAAAGGGATAGTTCTCCCAAAAAAATTAAATGTCTGTCATCATTTACTCACACTCATGATGTTCCAAACCTGTATGAGTTTCTTTGTTCTGCTGAACACAAAAGAGGATATTTTGAAGAAAGTTTGTACCCAGGCTGCTTTGGGGGCACCATTGACTTCCATAGTAGGAATGAATCTTCCTGTGTTCAACATAACAAAGAAATGTATACATGTTTGGAACAACTTGAGGGTGAGTAAATGCTGACAGAATTTTCATTTTTGGGTGAACTGTCCCTTTAGGCAGTCATTCTGAACCAGTAATCACTTTTTTGACAATATATTTTTTTAATTAATTTACTTAAATTATGACTATATTATTATGTAATTATTTGTCCCAGCTTTAATTTTTTTTTAAAATGTCATAAACTTTATACGACAGGATTATTTATGTATGATTAATGGCCTAGCTAAATGATAAATTAATAATAAGTTAATTAATAGAATATAGCCTAATTAATGTTGTCTAATGTCTAAAAAATATAATAATTCTGTCTGCCAAGCTTTGATAATGTATGGAATATTATATTAATATTACCTTTAGAAGCACGGATGTGTCTGTCAGCGCTGCTGCTTTAAGTCAGACAGTCTGAGACACTGAAATGCTGCTTCAAAGTGTGAAGTTCATCACGAGTTACTAATACTTTTTTCTATTCAGCTCTATATCTGGAGATCCTCTGGCGTTCAAACGGTAGACACGATGCGAGCTTGACATGTTTTTAAAAACCCGTGCCTACAGCGCATGTTTGAATGTTCTTGAGAGAGCATGTTCTTCAAAGCCACTAAAAACGCAATCACGCGCAAATGAGCTTCTCTACTACTTATTGTGATATTGATTTCTTTATATTTGCTATCAGTATTCCCAACACTGCAAAATCCTTGTGTTTATTGATCTATGTGTGGACCTATGTAAAATAGGGGACCGGTCGCGTCCCGTATTGGTTTGATACGGTACTCGTCAACTTGCTTGTAGATACGGGACGATTTATGTATTTCACGGGATGGGTGGCAACCCTTGGTACAAATGTAGCTGCAATAAACACGTTAAGAATCCGTACAGCTGTAGCGGCAGCGGACTTTTATTCTGCTGTGTGAAGGAAGGAACTGAGGAAGAACCGATGATGGAACAGTTTGATCTTCGGCTGACCAATCAGCAGAAAGGGGCGTATAATTTCCGTCCACGTCTAGAAATCGAATATTCAAGCCGTTTATTAATTTTTCTACCTCTGAATGAAAATCGAAAAATCAAGCTAAATTCTCGTTTTCTATTTTGTTGCCGTTTTTTGTTTTTTAATACCCGTTTCTATAAGGAAAATCAAATGGCCAAAAGATACACGTACCGACAAATTTTCCTGGTTATCAGTATGTTCATGTTTTTATTAAAATGGGAAGCAAATGTTCACAAAGTACTGATACAAACTGAAATCTTTTCACCAAGTTTTATATTAAACTAACTAATGCAATTAGCAGCAAACATTAAAATAATCACATTAAAGATGGCACCGTGTGGCCATGAGAGGTAAATGTTTAATTAAGAACATTACAATCATTCTAGGAATGGGCATTTCTGTCATTTGAGGGGAGACGTGGGAGGTTGTCAGCCCACCATGAAGATAATAAAGCAATTTTATAATTTCATACTGTTATTATTAATTCATCATCAGTGTTTTTGAATCCAGTCCAATAGGAGTATGATGTGATTGGATTAATTTAATCCATCATATGCCATTAAAGACATGTCATTTCGTCAACGAAGCGAAACTTTTGAAGAAAAGGAACTTTTGCTTTAAATAAATATTCATTAAAAGCAGCCTACTTCAGAGTTATATGTTACCATATCATTGCACATTTGAATAATTGTGTGGCGATCGGGTGTGGATATCTAAATCAGTGAAAATCATGGGTGCGGGTGGATGATTAGTCCTCTAGTTGTAATAAAGGCATGTACAGTGAGGAATATAAGTATTTGAACACCCTGCTATTTTGCAAGTTCTCCCACTTAGAAATCATGGAGGGGTCTGAAATTGTCATCGTAGGTGCATGTCCACTGTGAGAGACATAATCTAAAAAAAAAAAACCAGAAATCACAATGTATGATTTTTTAACTATTTATTTGTATGATACAGCTGCAAATAAGTATTTGAACACCAGTCTATCAGCTAGAATTCTGACCCTCAGACCTGTTAGTCTGCCTTTAAAATGTCCACCTCCACTCCATTTATTATCCTAAATTAGATGCACCCGTTTGAGGTCGTTAGCTGCATAAAGACACCTGTCCACCCCATACAATCAGTAAGAATACAACTACTAACATGGCCAAGACCAAAGAGCTGTCCAAAGACACTAGAGACAAAATTGTACACCTCCACAAGGCTGGAAAGAGCGACGGGGAAATTGCCAAGCAGCTTGGTGAAAAAAGGTCCACTGTTGGAGCAATCATTAGAAAATGGAAGAAGCTAAACATGACTGTCAATCTCCCTCGGACTGGGGCTCCATGCAAGATCTCACCTCGTGGGGTCTCAATGATCCTAAGAAAGGTGAGAAATCAGCCCAGAACTACATGGGAGGAGCTGGTCAATGACCTGAAAAGAGCTGGGACCACCGTTTCCAAGGTTACTGTTGGTAATACACTAAGATGTCATGGTTTGAAATCATGCATGGCACGGAAGGTTCCCCTGCTTAAACCAGCACATGTCCAGGCCCGTCTTAAGTTTGCCAATGACCATTTGGATGATCCAGAGGAGTCATGGGAGAAAGTCATGTGGTCAGATGAGACCAAAATAGAACTTTTTGGTCATAATTCCACTAAACGTGTTTGGAGGAGGAAGAAGAATGATGAGTACCATCCCAAGAACACCATCCCTACTGTGAAGCATGGGGGTGGTAGCATCATGCTCTGGGGGTGTTTTTCTGCATATGGGACAGGGTGACTGCACTGTATTAAGGAGAGGATGACCGGGGCCATGTATTGCGAGATTTTGGGGAACAACCTCCTTGGCTGGGTCTTCCAACATGACAATGACCCGAAGCACACAGCCAGGATAACCAAGGAGTGGCTCTGTAAGAAGCATATCAAGGTTCTGGCATGGCCTAGCCAGTCTCCAGACCTAAACCCAATAGAGAATCTTTGGAGGAGCTCAAACTCCGTGTTTCTCAGCGACAGGCCAGAAACCTGACTGATCTAGAGAAGATCTGTGTGGAGGAGTGGGCCAAAATCCCTCCTGCAGTGTGTGCAAACCTGGTGAAAAACTACAGGAAACGTTTGACCTCTGTAATTGCAAACAAAGGCTACTGTACCAAATATTAACATTGATTTTCTCAGGTGTTCAAATACTTATTTGCAGCTGTATCATACAAATAAATAGTAAAAAAAAATCATACATTGTGATTTCTGGATAATTTTTTTTTTTAGATGATGTCTCTCACAGTGGACATGCACCTACGATGACAATTTCAGACCCCTCCATGATTTCTAAGTGGGAGAACTTGCAAAATAGCGGGGTGTTCAAACACTTATTTTCCTCACTGTATAAGCCTTTCTGTGTCTGCAAAAGAGAGAAATGGTCTAAGACGGGCTATGTTTCTCAGGTGGAAAAATTCAGTTTTAGAGATGTGTTTTATGTGTGCTTCAAATGTTAACCCTCAGAGCCCGACGGCATCGCCCACGACGTCACACGGCACCTCCGATAAATATCTATATTATTTCATGAAACTTTTATCGATTTTCTTACCGTTTTTTCCAGCAGAAAGCTAACGAGCTAGCCATCACGGGGGTGTCTTTGGTGTCTTTGTAGCCTTTACAGAAGGTTTTCTATCCAGCCTGGAACATGTGCATCTTTTTGGAGTTGTTCAGCAATAAATCAAAACGCTTACATCCAAGATATATCCACTTGATGTCCATAATTTATACATTTTCCGTCATTTTTGCCGCTAGCGCGATGCTAGCTGCCATTTTGGATGAGGGTTTGACCAATGACAGGCTGATCCGTCATCCACGTTGGTGTGCGTCATTACGCATTACCACAGCTCTGTTATTGTGGAGAGAGAGAGGCGCACGGCTAGTGTTGAGGAGATAGAGAGAGAGACGCGCTGCAGTTTTGTGGAGAAAGTTTGAGGAAAAAGTTTGAGAAGAAAGTTTGTGGAGAAGTTCCTGATAGGAACTGTTTTGAGGCTTGGCACCAGTAAATATCCAAAATCCAAAGAGGCCAAAAGCGCCTGGACTTTTTTTGGAAAAATGTAAATAGTTTTGGTTCTGTATAAGTTATCATGTTTATTCCTGAGTTCCAGGACTCCAAAGACTTGAACAAACGTTTTCCAGAGGAAATATGCTTAGCTTTTATTTATTTGTGTGTGTTTTCAATAAATATTTGAGTGATTCAATTTCCGTTTTATGTTTTCATTTGTCTTTATGGTCCCCTAAACTTATTTTACATTCAGGTGACATCAATGCAACACAAAAATACTGACAGTGCTACTTGTCTTGAAAAAAAAAAGGTGTGTCAATTGTCTGTGCTCAACAGGGTTGATGTTTTACAAGCTTTTTTAGTAAATAACACCAGGCGGAAAATTAATTGTAAAAATACCCTTAGGTCTTAAAGGGTTAACTGTGGATCCAAAATGACACCAAGATTTCGCACCTGATTACCGTGCTGGAATCAACAATCAAACTGATCTGCTTGGCCTTACGAGTAGCCGCCACTGCACCAATCTGCATCAATTCAGTGTTGGAGCCGTTCAGCTTCAGTAAGTTATTCTGCATCCAGATACTGATCTCTCCTAGACAACTACGCAAAGCTATTAATGACCAATGGACATCAGGACTAGTGGTGATGTAAATCTGCGTATCGTCCGCATAGCAGTGATACCCAAGACCATATTTCCTGATGATCTACCCAAACGGAAGCATATAAATGTTAAATAAAATTGGACCCAATACTGAGCCCTGAGGAACTCCCTGTTGAACAAGCACGGTATCAGATTTGTAGTTACCCAGGCTAACAAACTGGGCACGATTCATTAAATAAGACCGAAACCAACAGAGTACAGCTCCAGAAAGACCCAACCAATTTTCCAGCCTGTCAAGCAGAAGAGTGTGACATATAGTGTCAAAAGCAGCACTGAGGTCTAATAAGACCAAGATACTGCAGGCACCGGAATCTGCCGCAATAAGATAAATTTACGACCCTAATTAAAGCGGTTTCAGTACTATGCACTCTTCTGAACCCTGATTGAAAAGGTTCAAAGAGATTGTTCAGTTCTACGTGATTATTTAACTGAATGGGCACAACACGCTCCAGAACTTTAGCCAAGAATGGGAGGTTAGAAGTGGGAGGTTAGATTGGCCGAAATTCTCTGCTCTCTGAACAGGGCCTGTCGCTGCCTCACAGATGCACAAATCACTTTTGCTCCACATTTCACGTAGTATATGGTGCATAAGTTAGAGCGCGTGGAACTTGTCATTTGAAGGCGAAAAGACTGTGTTTGAGACTCGTGGCAGCTGATTCAAGCAGTTGTAGTGATTGGACTTGTGTTTGTATTAAAAAATATCCAAGAAAAGATGCATTTGTGACCAAATATTCTACAAGTGTGCAACTCTCATTGCATGGATTCATATTAATTTGCGGATGTGCAAAATTTGTCTGTGACTTCACATTTTTGATATTTGAATAGGATTTGTGCACCTGCAGTGAAGATTGTGTGAAGGTGTAACTGTTGTGTTGTGTTGTGTTTGTAGGTGAGAAAAAAAAATCTACAAGTTTACAACTCCTAGAATATTTTTCTCTGTGACTTCATATGTATTGATACACATGTGTGGACATGCTCTACAGCTACAAATTCCACTCTCACACGTGTTCAGTTGTTTTGCACCAAAAATACCTTCATAGTTAAAGTTCATTTTCTGAAGAGTATCAGAATGGACTTTATTAAGAGGCGGCAGATCGCAGATCATTTGTTTTTCTTTGTTTTGCAAATGGCACAACATTTAGTTTTTATTGTGAGTGCACACAAATAGAAGTAGAAACTTAACAAATTATAATGACGCATAACACATGCCTGTATGACAAAGTATTTTGAGTCTCTTTTGCACTGATAAGAAAAAAAGCGAGTTGGTAATGCCAGACCTCTATGGGTTAATGCTTTACATGAGTAAATGGTTTTTTTGCCTGTTGTGTTGTGCTATTGGTTAATTTTTGTATTTTTTTCCTTAGACCTGATGCAGATGAAAGAGGAGTGTGTAGTACTAAAGGAAATGGAAGAAAAAGATCAATATGAGAATGATCATGATTTCATAACTGAAGAAAAATATTTTAGTTGCTCACAGACTGAAAAGACTTTAAAAAAAAGCAGAGAAAAATCTGAAAAGAAAGAAACTATAAGTTCTTTCACCACCTTTCAGGGTAGAAAGAGTTTCAATCAACAAGGAAATCTTACAGACCACATGAGAACGCACACTGGAGAGAAACCCTACACGTGCCCTCATTGTGAAAGGAGTTTCAAACATAATGGAACATTTCAAAACCACTTAAGAATTCACACTGGAAAGAAGCCGTTCACCTGCAAACAGTGTGGAAAAAGTTTCAATAGAAAAGGAACCCTTGATGGTCACATGAGAGTTCACACTGGAGAGAAGCCTTACACTTGCCAACAGTGTGGAAAGAGTTTCAACCAAAAGGGAAGTCTTGATCGTCACATGAGAGTTCACACTGGAGAGAAACCTTACACCTGCCAAGTGTGTGGAAAAGGTTTAAGCCAAAAAAGAAGTCTTGAATATTACATGAACATTCACACTGGTGAGAGCTCCTACACCTGCAGACGGTGTGGAAAGTGTTTTGAACAACATGGAAACCTTAAAGTCCACATGAGAGTTCACTCTGGAGAGAAACTCTACACGTGCCCTCAGTGTGGAAAGAGTTTCAATTATGAAAGATTTCTTAACATACACATGAGAATTCACTCTGGAGAGAAGCCGTACACCTGCCAACAGTGTGGAAAGAGTTTCAACCAAAAGGGAAGTCTTCATCGTCACATGAGAATTCACACTGGAGAGAAGCCGTTCATTTGTGATCTCTGTGGAGAGAGTTTCAGATATAAAGAAACCTTTAAACACCACATGAGGATTCACTTGTGAAATAATGGTTTTATTTGTCATCCGTCTGGAATGAGTTTGGGACAGATAAACCTTAAGCCAAAAGTAAAGTTAGTTTTTTTTACACGTATGTGCAGTCAAACGCACAGCATTGCAAAGTATACTTCTTTTAACTCGTATGCGTGCATAGGCATTCTGTGCAGTTTTGATCAATCTCTCGCCATGAGTTACAACCCATGCAAATATCTTTGTATTCTTTCATGCTAGAGTTGTAAAAATGAGGGACTTTATAACCTTTTTGCACAATCTCTCATCTGTGTAGCCCTTAGGGATGGAACGATTACCGGTTTCATGATAAACAACGATAAAATGTACAGACGTTTAGTAATATCATTTAAAGGGGTGGTAAAACACATTCTTTCGAAGGCTTGATTGTGTTTGTGGGGTGCACTGTAACGTGTTCATGCTTCGTTTTTATTTTTCATATATTTGACCTTTATTCTACACTGCTCTGTCCCTCCTTGTAAAAACGGTCTGATGATTTCCGGGTTGTATGAAGCCGGTCCCTCAAAAATACGCAATGGACTCAGATTGGTTAGCTGGCCCAGTGTGTTGTGATTCGCTAACCGCCTAGTGCACATTTGTCGGAAACGTCACGGCCCTTACCTTTACCGGTAGACTGTGCTTTGGGTAGTATTAGAAACAATGGTGTCAATAAAACCATACCAATCTGAGCCCGAATCAGACCCAGAACATTTTAGTGAAGATGATCGAGCAGAAGCTACTAATAACTAATAACCCAAAACGAACACTAAACTTTAGCTTTACTATAGTAGCCAAATCACACTCAGAACCATGTTTAGCATGCCCGTAGATAAACAATAGTCTACATAAAAGCTCTAATCAAAGAATCATTTACACTAATGCCAAGTTCGCTGTTGAGATTTAAAAAAAGTTTGTAACGTTAGGTGTTCGTCGGATAACGTTAAGTATGAATGAGCATTTAACAAACTGGTTTGCAGAACAGTGTTGTCATCTGTGTACTTCCTTGCTACAACGTACAATTAACAATACGAACTATTACAGGAAAACACATCGACGAAAAATAAATCATACTTACAGGTTGTGGCCCGTAAACAGCTTCTGTTTTTAAATCCAGCTTTCAGGACAAGCCGTTGTGCGAATCCTGCATTGAACTCGCGAAGATTGTGGAAGCTTTCCTCCATGAAATGTGCAGCGGGAGCCGTTGTGCTTTCAACACTGGCAGTGTTTGTCTCGCGCAGCTGAATCACGGCTCGTGTATTGCAAATACAGACGAATATTGTTCAATATGTCACATTTTCCGGTCTTCTCCTCCTATCTGTCTCGTGCTTTGATTTATGATGGGCAGCATATATCTGCTGCAAATGCGACCTGTTCCCCTGTCTCATACACACATGCATATAACATGCTGTATGTTAAACGCACTGCAACACACCTCCGTATAGTAGTGTTAATATTAAAGTCCTCGGAGTTCATTTTCAATACAATCAAAAACAGAGACTTAAGTTGCAGAGCGTCTGTTGTGATATGTGGATGTGCGCTGTGATAATGCGCTGCTATTGACGACGGCCATTAAGGAAATCCCACAGAACAGAATCTTGCTTAAAAAAGTGCATAGAGCTGCTTGTTTTATTTGTTGCTTGTTGATTTTCAAATATAAAAGTTGTTGAAATGTTTTGTGTGTGCATGAGTTCTTTTTGAACACTTTCATCGCATTTGATCAAAACCGTGATAATATTGATAATCGTGATCATTTGGGTCACTATAATTGTGATATTAAATAAATACCGTTTCATACCTCCATTGTAGCTTGCATACATTCTGGTCTGTTTTATTTTGACTACTTGTGAATCGACGCCCCTAGAGCACGGTTGCTAACTTAAGATTGCAATATATATTTATTGCTCTTAAAATTTCTAAATAAAAGACTATACAAGTGCAAACTAATGCATTCTTAGTCAGAGGTAGCATTCAATAAAACCTTGAAGCCTTGAAAACACATAGGCCTAGCTTACTGAAAAAAAAGTGGGAGCCAGCAGCCTGTCATGGCGTCCTTCTTGAACCAACAGAATTGAACATTTATGTTGAAAACAGTCGTAGCTTACTGAAAAAAGTGCATCTTTTAATTCTTCATTCACAGAAAAATAACAACAGCGTGTAGTAATACACTCTGCCACTCACCTTTTTCGTAAACTCAAAATTCAAAAATAAAATTCAAGTAAGAGTGTACTAGAGCAAAATAATGCATTCTGATGTCTAGCATTCAATAAAAAAATAAAAAGATCACCAAGCCACCCTTTTCTTAGAGCTATGAAAAACTATTTTAAACTTGGGGGCTTTAAGCTAATACAGAAAGTGCTTTTCCAATAAAAAATAATTAATGAAAATAAACATTCGAGAGAGCGACTATGGAGGAGATCCTGCAGCATGACTGGTTTCAGCAGAACAAATGTCCGGAGTAACTCAAGAATCAGGTAGTATGACTTGAGAGGTAAGGCAGACGATGACAGAAATCACTTTTGTGAAAGTCCAATCAGTGCTGTCATGAGCTTTTCCTCACATTTATCCCTTCTTCAGATGCTTCAAATCGGCTGTGGTGAGGAAAAACAGCTCAAATCATTCAGCAGGGAGTCAGGGCCCTTTAGCTTAAAGGGTTAGTTCATCCAAAAATGAAAATTCTGTCATTAATTACTGACCATCATGTCGTTCGACAACCGTCAGACCTCCGTTCATCTTCACAACACAAATGAAGATATTTTCACGAGTTCACACGTACATCAAATTAAATGGAGTAAAGATTATGCGTATTTGTCGTGCTGTCCGGGGGAGGGCTCCGGGCTCGGAATTTGGCCCGAACCCAGAGTATCCCCCCATGATGAAGATAGTCTAGAACTAGACTGTATTTTATTATGGATTGTGTTGACGTCTAATGAGTTTATTAAATCAAAGTGAGGAGATGGGGTGGTGGAGGGATGCTAAAAATAAAAACGGTCAACGAAAGAAGGTAAATATGCTGTATATATACACGCACCTCTTAACGTTGATTAAATCGATTGGCTTGATATGCTCCACATGTGTTTAATTAGGTTTAATTATCTGAGGGTGCTGCACTTGGGTTTGATTAGGTTACATTATCTGGCGTGCTCCATTGTTTAGATAGGTTTAATTATCTGGACGTGCTCCTCCCGAAATTAGTTACTAAAACTTCACTTCACGAGTTCACACGTACATCAAATTAAATGGAGTAAAGATTATGCGTATTTGGCGTGCTGTCCGGGGTAGGGCTCCGGGCTCGGAATTTGGCCCGAACCCAGAGTATCCCCAAAATGCAAATAACCGGACAGCCACCACGAAACCCCCCCAAATACGCAGATAATTGGTGGCCTGGCGTTTTGATAGGCCTGGTTGCTAGACCAGGAGGGCCCGTGTTGCCTCTGGTGGGAGCAACTCACAGCGTCGGGCGGAACGGGTCCTACTGGCCGATGTACTGGGAGCAACCTTGATTTGGAATGATCGATCGGGAAGGCTCTTACAACATCTGAGGGGGGCCCGGCTCACTGCAACAGACGAGAAACAATCCCACCGGCTGATAAATGAGGAGCATCCTCACAAATTTCCGATTGGGAAAGCTCGTGCGACGTCTGAGGGGGGTCAGGCTCACTGCAACAGATGAGAAACAACCCTACCGGCCGATAAACGAGGAGCAGTCTTAAATTAAAAATTACCGATCGGGAAGGCTCTTGCAACATCTGAGGGGGGCCCGGCTCACTGCAACAGACGAGAAACAATCCTACCGGCTTATAAATGAGGAGCATCCTCAAAAATTACCAATTGTGAAGGTTCTTGCGACGTCTGAGGGGGGTCAGGCTCACTGCAACAGACGAGAAACAACCCTACTGGCCGATAAACGAGGAGCAGCCTTAAATTAAAATTACCGATCGGGAAGGCCCTTGCAACATCTGAGGGGGGCCTGGCTCACTGCAACAGACGAGAAACAATCCTACCGGCTGATAAATGAGGAGCATCCTCAAATTACCGATTGGGAAAGCTCTTGCGGCGTCTGAGGGGGGTCAGGCTCACTGCAACAGACGAGAAACAACCCTACCGACCAATAAACGAGGAGCAGCCTTGAATTAGAATGACCGATCGGGAAGGTCCTTGCAAGGTCTGAGGGTGGCCAGGCTCACTGCAACAGACGAGGCTCACTGCAACAGACGCGAAACAATCCTACCGGCTGATAAATGAGGAGCATCCTCAGAAATTACCGATTGGGAAAGCTCTTGCAATGTCTGAGGGGCGCCCGGCTCACTGCAACAGACGAGAAAAAACCCTACCGGCCGGAAAAGACAGAGCAACGAGATTTAACGTGCGCGTAATTTTTTGAAACGGCCAATCGGGAGGGTTCAAGCCACATCCGGCGGGAGATTAGACTCTCGCCGTCAGATGGGTGAGCCCTACCAACCGATAAACGGAGCGTCTTAATTAAAGAGGAAGACTGACCGAGGGGGCCCACCCAGCCTCTGTCTGGAGCGGCTTACTGGCATCAGGTGAGTGGGTCCTATCGGTCAATGGTACAGTGAAAGATGTGAAACACCCGGCAGGAGAGCTCTCACAGCATCCGACGGGAGATCGAGACTCACTGCAATCGGATGGGTAAGCCTCGCTGGCAGACGGGTGGAAGGTAAACGTAGAGGTTTGTCCAGGAGAGCCCTCGCTGGACAGAAAAAGAGGAAAGATAAGCATTTGACCAGGAGAGCTCTAGCAGCATCCGAAAGTCAAGTCAACTTATTTATATAGCACTTTTAACAATGTAGATTGTTTCAAAGCAGCTTTACAGTTTTTAAACAGGAAAATAAAGCAGCATAATTTTATTCAGCTGTAGAGCCATTCTGGAAAAAACGCTGATGTAATCGGTTCATTTCAATTATCATACAGTGACAGTGTGGGCTTTAGATCAATAATTCGATCAGTAATTTAGTTTAAATGGTTAATTTAGTTTATTAATTAGATTTATTTCGATGTTTAGTTGAAAAATTTAGTGTCCCCAACTGAGCACGCCAAGCCAGAGGCAACAGTGGCAAGGAAACCAAAACCCCATTAGATTAGATTAGATTAGATTAGATTCAACTTTATTGTCATTACACAAGTACAAGTACAAGGCAACGAAATGCAGTTTAGGTCTAACCAGAAGTGCAATAGCAGCAAGTGCAGGATATACAACGTTTGCATAAGTGCAGGACATGGATATGTACTGAGTATATATAAATATATCTATAAATAGAGAGATGGTTATTACTATAAACAGAATTTACAGGTGAATATGTACAGTGAATAATATACAGATGGTTAATACTATAAACAGAATTTACAGGTGGATATGTACTATGAATATAATATAACATACAGATGGCTATTACTATAAACAGAATTTTACAGATAGAGGTATACAATGATATGTTAGGCTAAAATGAGGAATATGGCAGTGGATTAAGGTAGTGCAATAAATTATGGACAGAAGCTATCCGAAAAAAAGTGTAAAAGTGCAGTGGAAAGTGATTGCATATTACAGTTAGAAGTACGGTGCAAAATACAAATGTAAACAGTTGGTACTGTAAATAACAGTCGGCAGTGCAAATGAGCATAATCCAGTTATGGTATGGTAGTGCAAAATGCATAAATAAACAGTTGTGACTCTAATAAACAGTCGGTAGTGCAAATAACAAAGTGAAGGCGGATGTGAGGTAGGAGAGTTATCAGTATATGAGGGGAGTGGATCAACGGGGGTTTGAGTTCAATAAAGAGACAGCTCTGGGGAAAAAACTGTTCTTAAGTCTGCTGGTCCTGGTCCGGTGGATCCTGAAACGCCTGCCGGAGGGTAGGAGAGAAAACAGTCTGTGGGCTGGGTGAGAGGAGTCCTTGAGGATGCTGCGAGCTCGATGCAGACAGCGTTTCCTCTGGATGTGCTCGATGGCAGGTAGTGGAGTCCCTGTGATGCGCTGGGCAGTTTTCACCACCCGCTGCAGTGCCTTGCGCTCCGCAACAGAGCAGCTCCCATACCATACTGCCACACAGTTGGTCAGGATGCTTTCTATTGCGCAGCGATAGAAGTTCACCAGGATAGCCGAGGAGAGCTGATTCTTCCTCAGTGTCCTCAGGAAGAAAAGAGGCGCTGGTGAGCCTTCTTGACCAGGCTGGAGGTGTTGGTCGTCCACGACATGTCCGCCGAGATGTGGATCCCCAGGAACTTGAAACTGGAGACACGTTCAACAGCCATTCCATTGATGTGGATGGTGTCGTGTGTGCCTCTTGACTCCTTCCTGAAGTCCACGATGAGCTCCTTCGTTTTGGTGGTGTTGAGGAGCAGGTTATTTTCGGTGCACCATGTGGCCAGGTGCTGGATCTCCTCCCTATAGGCAGTCTCATCGTTGTTGCTGATGAGACCAATCACCGTTGTGTCGTCCGCAAACTTGACGATAGAATTAGATTCATACACAGGCTTGCAGTCTGCGGTGAAGAGGGAGTAGAGAAACGGGCTTAGCACACAGCCCTGTGGTACACCAGTGTTGAGAGTGATGGATGTGGAGCAGGTGAGTCCTGAACGAACATTCTGGGGTCTGTCAGTTAGGAAGTCCAAAATCCAGTTGCACATTGAGGTATTGATGCCCAGGTCTCCAAGTTTGGCTATTAACTTGGTTGGGATTACAGTGTTGAATGCTGAGCTGAAGTCAACAAACAGCATGCGTGCGTAAGTGTTCTTATTGTCCAGGTGAGTGAGCACAGAGTGCAGTGCCATGGAAACGGCATCCTCTGTGCTCCTATTGCTGCGGTAGGCAAACTGGTGTGAGTCCAATGTGGATGGTATAGAGTCTTTTAGGTGTTCCAGGACCAGCCGCTCAAAGCACTTCATAACGATGGGTGTGAGTGCTACAGGGCGGTAGTCATTAGGGCACCTCGGGTTAGAGTGTTTTGGCACTGGCACAATGGAAGTGCGTTTAAAGCATGAAGGTACAGCTGCTTGGGCAAGAGACAGGTTGAAAATGTCTGTAAAAACCCCAGCGAGCTGCTCCGCACATGCCCTGAGAACACGACCAGGGATGTTGTCTGGTCCAGCAGCCTTGTGCGCGCTGATCCGGCTCAGTGCCTTGCAGACATCTGTGGTGGAGAGTGTGATTGGTGGGTCAGCTGAGGGTTTGAGCTTGGTGGCAGTTTCTTTGTTGTCTCTTTCAAAGCGAGCATAAAAGTGGTTTAGCTCGTTCAGGAAGTTGACATCAGTGGCTGCGGGGGTGGAGTGGGTGGGTTTGTAGTCACTGATGGCCTGGATGCCCTGCCACATGCGTCGAGGGTCAGAGTTGGAAAAGTGACCCTCTATCTTTAGCTTGTAGCAGTGCTTGGCCTTTTTGATGCCCCTCTTCAGGTTTGCCCTGGACGTACTGTAGGCTTGTGCATCTCCTGATCTGAAGGCAGTATTGCGTGACTTCAGCAGGAGTCGCACTTCCCTGTTCATCCATGGCTTCTGATTTGGGTATGTGGTGATCTGTTTCTGGGTTGTAACACTGTCAATGGTGGTGTTGATATGATCCAATACAGAGGAGGTGTAGGAGTCAATGTCCGTGTGAGCACCACTGGTGGCTTGAGAAGCAAACGCACTCCAGTCTGTGTGTAGAAACCTTTCCTGGAGTGTGGAATCAACCCCCGCAGGCCACACCTTGATGGTCTTCACTGATGGCTTCACACGGTTGATGAGGGGTGCATATTTGGGGATGAGGAACAAAGAAAGGTGATCTGACTGTCCCAGGTGGGGGAGGGGTGTCGCAACGTAAGCACTAGCCATGTTTGTGTAAACATGGTCTAAGGTTTTGTTTCCTCTGGTGTGGCAGGAAACATGCTGGTGAAACTTGGGTAGCACTGACTTTAAGTTTGAGTGATTAAAGTCACCTGCAACAATAAAAGCAGCTTCCGGGTGATCAGTCTGTTGTTTACTGATGGCCGCATGAAGTTCTTTCATAGCAAGCTTGGCATCAGCATCCGGGGGAATATAGGCTGCAGTTATAATGGTGGAAGTGAACTCCCGCGGTAGATAAAACGGTCTACATTTAACCATGAGAAACTCGAGGTTAGCTGAACAATGACTCCCAACAATAGCAGAGTTTGTGCACCAAGCTTTGTTAATGTAAATGCACAATCCACCACCTCTGGTCTTACCGGAGCCATCTAATGTTCTATCCGCCCGGAGCGTGTGGCATCCCGCTAGCTCAATAGCGGTGTCCGGTATTCCGCCGTTTAGCCAGGTTTCCGTGAAGATTAGGACGTTACAGTTCAAAAGTTTCTTGCTGTGTGTGATGCTGAGTCGAATCTCCTCCATTTTGTTCACTAGCGACCGTACATTGGCAAGGAAAATACTGGGTAAAGAGAGCCGATGTGGGGTTAGCCTTAGCTTTAGCCTTAGGTGACCCAATGGAGAAAAATAAACCTTGGGAGAAACCAGGCTCAGTCGGGGTGCCAGTTCTCCTCTGGCCAATTAACAAACAGCGTATTATTATTATTATTCTGGCAGCTTTACAGTTCAGAGGTCATAATAGATCGGAATATTCGAGGGACCGGGGGCAACATGCTGGAGACGGGTTTATTGAGGATGATGTTGATTAAATAATTATTAAGGTGCAATACTTGGAGGCCCTTAACAGTATTAAGATAGGAAACGAGTTGATTGAAGGAGAGAAAATTTGAGGGTATGCATGTTATAAGAGAAGTGGAATGCTTTAAACATCTCCAAGCGGTCACATAGGATTGGAAGGTTCTGGGAGAGAACAGCACTGCTGCAGAAGTGGAGAAATTAGCCAGAGAAACCGAGCTCCTGCGAGAGCAGAGGGAACAGCACTGCTGTGGCAGTGGAGAAAATATCCAGAGAAACTGAGCTCCTCTGGGAGCAGAGGGAGAAGCACTGCTGTGGCAGAGGAGAAATTAGCCAGAGAAACTCAGCTCCTGCGGGAACAGAGGGAGAAGCACTGCTGTGGCAGTGGAGAAATTAGCCAGAGAAACTGATCTCCTGCGGGAGCAGAGGGAACAGCACTGCTGTGGCAGAGGAGAAATTAGCCAGAGAAACTCAGCTCCTGCGGGAACAGAGGGAGAAGCACTGCTGTGGCAGTGGAGAAATTAGCCAGAGAAACTGATCTCCTGCGGGAGCAGAGGGAACAGCACTGCTGTGGCAGAGGAGAAATTAGCCAGAGAAACTCGGCTCCTGCGGGAGCAGAGGGAGAAGCACTGCTATGGCAGTGGAGAAATTAGCCAGAGAAACTCAGCTCCTGCGGGAGCAGAGGGAGAAGCACTGCTATGGCAGTGGAGAAATTAGCCAGAGAAACTCAGCTCCTGCGGGAGCAGAGGGAGAAGCACTGCTATGGCAGTGGAGAAATTAGCCAGAGAAACTCAGCTCCTGCGGGAGCAGAGGGAGAAGCACTGCTATGGCAGTGGAGAAATTAGCCAGAGAAACTCAGCTCCTGCGGGAGCAGAGGGAGAAGCACTGCTATGGCAGTGGAGAAATTAGCCAGAGAAACTCAGCTCCTGTGGGAGCAGAGGGAGAAGCACTGCTATGGCAGTGGAGAAATTAGCCAGAGAAACTCAGCTCCTGTGGGAGCAGAGGGAGAAGCACTGCTATGGCAGTGGAGAAATTAGCCAGATAAACTCAGCTCCTGCGGGAGCAGAGGGAGAAGTTAGCCAGAGAAACTGAATTCC
Source organism: Gobio gobio (assembly GCF_949357685.1). NCBI lineage: Eukaryota > Metazoa > Chordata > Actinopteri > Cypriniformes > Gobionidae > Gobio > Gobio gobio. The sequence continues at coordinate 20,531,810 of NC_137097.1, read as the reverse complement.
TGCGGGAGCAGAGGGAACAGCACCACTGCTGCACTGGAGAAAAGGTTAGACGGACAATGGAAACCACATTCATATTAGGGAAACAGCTATGACTTTTAAATCTAGCATATTTTATGTATGAGCCCATACAGTAGCCCAGTGAAACAATTGTCCATATCTTCATGTAATTTGTTTATTCTATTAAATCTAAAAATAAAAATCTAAAATGTGTGCATCAACCTGACACCTAGATGAACACTTCACAGTTGGTTCTATGACAAAGCCATTCTCCTCAAATACCATTGAAGTCAGAAACATGTGTAACTTTAGAGACAGTCCCTAAACCGCGGATATCGAATATCCAAAGTCATGGAGCTTACTCCAGTTAATTTCACCTGTAGGTCAGTCTGTCCAGTAGGAATTCACAACCTTTGGATCATGAAAGCCAAATAATTTCGCTCGCTAGGCATTTACCATGGGGATTACAAAATTAATTTGAATGGTTTGTTGAGATTCGCTTTGCACTGTGTGGTGAATTTGCAGACGGTCCCTAAAGCAGCCTAGGCGGATACTTTACCTCGCTGAAAACTGCTCCTTTAAGGCGGAACACATTCTCTCACTCACTCACTCGCTGATGAGTGGGCAGTCCGTAGATGGAGCGCGAGCTGTGAACGTTGCATGCGTTCTAAATTCTGTTGCTCTTGCCATTTATTTTATTTTTTATTTTTTTGTTCAGTAACGCAGTTGTCAGTCAGGAGTGTATGCGAACTGCCCCATGTGTGCGTGGGATCGACGCGGATAATAAACTCCATGGAATGTCAGATATGTGGGATTGCTTACACTTGGCAACGACCATTCAGTGTGTCTCTGTGTGAAGAGCTATGCATGTATACAACAAACAATATTAAATCACAATAAAGAAAACATTGTCATTGTTCATAAATATTCGCTTGGCATAATGTTAGATGTGCGCCATTCATTGATTGTGAACTGCTCTGAACTGAAGCCTAGTTGTGCAAGCCCGTACAACGCTCGGAATCTAAAACGTGAGTTTCACATGTATTTATTGAAATAGCCTTTGAAGTTTGCAGTAACCTGATATGTTTTTCTATCCCCAAAATATAAGATGCCATAAAATAATCGTTAATAGCATGGTATACAATATAGCCTACTTTAAGATAATCGGCCCTCATTAAGATAATAAATGATATTCGCCTCAATACAGATACAGGCAAAACATCAATTTTGGTACTACTGGACCTCAGTGCTGCATTCGACACTGTTGACCACAAAATACTTCTTGACAGGCTAGAAAATTGGGTTGGGCTTTCTGGAATGGTCCTCAAATGGTTCAGGTCATACTTAGAAGGGAGAGGTTATTATGTGAGTATAGGTGACCATAAGTCTGAGTGGACATCCATGACATGCGGAGTCCCACAAGGGTCAATTCTTGCACCACTCCTTTTCAATCTGTATATGCTGCCACTCAGCCAAATAATGAAAAATAACAAAATGGCTTACCACAGCTATGCTGACGACACCCAGATCTACTTAGCCCTATCACCTAATGACTACAGCCCCATTGACTCTCTATGTAAATGCATTGATGAAGTTAACAGTTGGATGTGCCAAAACTTTCTTCAGTTAAACAAAGACAAAACTGAAATTACTACATTTGGAAACAAAGATGAAATTCTCAAGGTGAATGCATATCTTGAGGCTAAAGGCCTGAAATCAAAAAATCAAGTCAGGAATCTTGGTGTGATTTTGGAGTCAGACCTGAGTTTCAATAGTCATGTCAAAGCAATAACTAAATCCGCTTACTATCATCTCAAAAATATATCAAGAATTAGATGCTTTGTTTCCAGGCAAGACTTAGAGAAACTCGTTCATGCTTTTATTACCAGTAGGGTGGACTATTGTAATGGTCTCCTCACCGGCCTTCCCAAAAAGACCATTAGACAGCTGCAGCTCATACAGAACGCTGCTGCCAGGATCCTGAGCAGAACCAGAAAATATGACCATATCACACCAGTCCTCAGATCTTTACACTGGCTTCCAGTTACATTTAGGATAGATTTTAAAGTGCTATTACTTGTATATAAATCACTCAATGGCCTAGGACCTCAATACATTGCAGATATGCTGATTAAATACAAACCCAACAGATCACTCAGATCATCAGGATCAAGTCAATTAGAAATACCAAGGGTTCACTCAAAGCAAGGAGAGTCTGCTTTTAGCTATTATGCCAGCCGTAGCTGGAACCAGCTTCCTGAACAGATCAGATGTGCTCCAACAGTAGCCACTTTCAAATCCAGACTCAAAACACATCTGTTCAGCTGTGCATTTACTGAATGAGCTATGCCACTGTACGTGCTTTGTCCGAACTGCTTGCATTTTAATTTATATGCTTAAATTTAACCCTGTTTTTATTTTTATTTTTAATTATACTCTTTATTTTTATCTTTCAATATTTTCTTTATTTTTTATTTCTTTTAATTCCTATTATAACTGTAATATTTTTATTTCATTTCTGTGTAAAGCACTTTGAATTGCCACTGTGTATGAAATGTGCTATACAAATAAACTTGCCTTGCCTTGCCTTGCCTTACTGTAAGGTATTGATGCTACATTTAAGGAAATGGGTGCTCCAAGATACAGTGTACTAGTTCGAACACTATTTTTCTATTTTCGCAGTTCTATTTTTTTTTGTTTTTTTTTTTTGTCGCAAATGTGAGTAGCTATATGGTCGCACTGTCGAGCCCTGTGTGACCGAGCTTATGTGAGCGAGCGTCAAGTTGAGAAGTATTGAATCAAAGCAGTGATTATCAGCTGGTTCCAACAAGTGGCTGATCGTTGGCATAATATGCCGTTTTGTACTGTCATCATTTTAGTGATTTCTTTACCAGCAAGTATATTTATAGTTCATTACCACGTGCGTGTCCATGATGAACGTAGGCTACTTCTCGCGTGTGAAAATTATGTCTGTATAGGCTACACAGAGGCGGCAAGATCGCAAGAAAGGCTTGTTGTAGTTTCCCCTGTTGCAAGTCTGCGGAGTGCACTCTTTACACTGTCCGAGCACTTTCGTGGTTGACGCTGTCGTCATTTTTCTAAAACAACACGCTATTAACATGCATTTAGAACAACGATTAGAATTTAGAAGTCATAATCTCAATTGTGATTTGTGGCAAACACAATTAACAGTTACATCCGGAAAAAGCTGAATTTATTTTACCGTGAATGCTGATGGAAGCGGCCGAAATGGTTTAGAAATCTGTAAGGAAAAGATTTTAGCATTGTAGAATTGCTTTGAGCTGTTTGAGCTATTTTAGGCTATACAGCGTGGGCGGGTAGGGCAACCTTGCTAGCAGTCCATGCTAAAAATAAAAACGGTCAACGAAAGAAGGTAAATATGCTGTATATATACACGCACCTCTTAACGTTGATTAAATCGATTGGCTTGATATGCTCCACATGTGTTTAATTAGGTTTAATTATCTGAGGGTGCTCCACTTGGGTTTGATTAGGTTACATTATCTGGCGTGCTCCATTGTTTAGATAGGTTTAATTATCTGGACGTGCTCCTCCCGAAATTAGTTACTAAAACTTCACTTATTTGAAATCTGATGGCTCTGAAAGGCCTCCATTGGCACAATGCACGGTTCACTCTCAAGACCCTTAAAAGGTACTAAAGACGTCGTTACAAAGTCCATCTCACTACAGTGGTTCTAAAATAACTTTATGGAGTGACGAGAATAGGTTTTGTGCGCAAAAAAAACCTAAATAACGACTTATAAAGTGATGATGATTTCAAAACACAGCATCATGAAGATTCGAAGCGTTATGAATCAGTGAGTCGAATCATGATTCGGATCGCGTGTCAAACCGCCAAACTGCTGAAATTTGGCGATCCAAACTGAAATGTCAGCTCTGCAATTCGCACCTTCTGCTTTGGACCGAGAGCCTTCACCTCCGCTACACTCAAAGTTTTGCAGCCCGGCGGCGAGTGACGTAGAAACGGCAGCCTGGTCACCTCCACTCTGGTCGAACAGGAGCATAGCACATCGTAGCCGTCTGGATCAGAGAAGCCTTCAAGAAACAAGCAAAAGTCCCCAATTAAAACCGAGTTCACGAATGATACAGCAAAACACACAAGGCCGAGCTCTAAAATCACTTAGACTACTTAAGCTGCGCCTGACGTTCAGCAGCTTGACCGCGTGGCCGTTCTTTTCAGCCTGGCTGAAAGTGGCTTGCTTGTCCATCCAGAACACCACCACTCTGTTGTATTCCTGTCTGGCGCTTCGAAGAATGGCGGTGAAAAACAATGAGTTGTTCCTTGATTGTTTTCCGGGTGACACATTAAGGATAAAGCCTTCCACCACATCCTCGCCCTCTTTTTGCACTTTGGCTGGACTGGCCATTCTTCCGCAGATGTAGTCTTTTTCTGGCACTTCAAGATGGTTGTCTTGAGCAAATGACAAAATATTCGAAAACTCTGAGCTATTTATACCTCAGATATGTCAATTAAGGGCAGATCGTGGACTGGCCTGTGCCCCGCAAGCCAACCAGGTGCATTCACAAATGACCTAATGCCTTAAGACACTGTCTTGTAACGTACTAATTGGTAAACACATAAAGCACACAATGTACAGACAGGCAGCTGAATCCAGATAACAGATACAACACATTTAATAATAAGGCATTAAGTGTTTTCACAACCTTTCTGAGGAAAATGCTTAAAGCATCATTTACCGCGTTGTGCTCATATTATGCGCTCATATGTTTGCCTACTACGATTTATTAATAATGTTTTTTGCTGACTTTGGTATTTTAGAAACATGGTCTTAAGTCACTGAGCCACATTAAGCGCTTTCCTTTAATGGTTTTCTAAAAAGGAAGAAAAACACTTAACGTATAATTAAACGCGTTGCGTACGTATTCATGACTCAGTCACTTCTTTGTACATTGTATGCTTTATTGATATTGACTTTACCAAGTTTGGTCTTTCAAAAACACTGTCTTAAGGCATCACGTCAGGTTTTCAATGTCCCCACAACAATTTCAATCATTCAGTGCCATTTGTAACATTGATTTCAAATTTAAATATTGTGCCTTCAAATCTGCTGCTATACCCAGAAAGCATGTAATCTCTAAAACAATGTTCAGTCAGTGTTGATGCGTCAAGGCTAATGGCATTGAATTAACGTTGCAAAGTGATGTATCACCCTCAGTTACTGTTGAAACAATGTTGAAATTCACAAAAATAATCAATGATAACCACTCATCTCCACTACAAATAGGAAAAAGAGGCTGCAATTTCAACGAGCTCACCAAAATTGGACAGTTGAAGACTGGAAAAATGATGCCTGGTCTGATGAGTCTCGATTTCTGTTGAGACATTCAGATGGTAGAGTCAGAATTTGGTGTAAACAGAATGAGAACATGGATCCATCATGCCTTGTTACCACTGTGCAGGCTGGTGGTGGTGGTGTAATGGTGTGGGGGATGTTTTCTTGGCACACTTTAGGCCCCTTAGTGCCAATTGGGCATCGTTTAAATGCCACGGCCTACCTGAGCATTGTTTCTGACCATGTCCATCCCTTTATGACCACCATGTCCCCATCCTCTGATGGCTACTTCCAGCAGGATAATGCACCATGTCACAAAGCTCGGATCATTTCAAATTGGTTTCTTGATCATGGCAATGAGTTCACTGTACTAAAATGGCCCCCACAGTCACCAGATCTCAACCCAATAGAGCATCTTTGGGATGTGGTGGAACGGGAGCTTCGTGCCCTGGATGTGCATCCCACAAATCTCCATCAACTTCAAGATGCTATCCTATCAATATGGGCCAACATTTCTAAAGAATGCTTTCAGCACCTTGTTGAATCAATGCCACGTAGAATTAAGGCAGTTCTGAAGGCAAAAGGGGGTCAAACACAGTATTAGTATTGTGTTCCTAATAATCCTTTAGGTGAGTGTATATATATATATATATATATATATATATATATATATATATATATATATATATATATATATATATATATATATATATATATATATATATATATATATATATATATTTATTTATTTTTATTTTTATTTTTATTTATTTTTTAAAGTAACAGATCGCTTTGCTAGATAAGACCCTATTCCTCAGCTGGGATCACCTAGAGCCTCTGAAGCCCTTCCTTTTGAAACTGCATTGATTTGGACCATTTTGGTTGCCATTGAAGTCCATTATGTGGAGAAACTTCCTGGAATGTTTTCCTCAAACAACATAATTTCTTTTCGACTGAGGAAAGAAACACATGAACACCTTGGATGAGATGGGGGTGAGTAAATTATCAAGAAACTTTAATTTGGAAGTGAACTAATCCTTTAACCATGGAAAAAAAAACATATTACTGTATTGTTTTAGTGATTGTATTTTAGGTTTGAGTGACTTGTGGCCAAGGGACAAAATTAAATCAAATGTGCTCTTCAGTGCTGTTGGATACTCTAAGTTCAGAACATAAATTAGACTAGAGAGTATTTTCAAGGTCATCCGCAACCACTGAACCTTCCAAAATGCTTGTTGTTGTTGTGGCATCAATATGCAAAGAGTAGGGCACAGTTGCAGAGATCTAGGGAATCACTGTCATAATACCAATTGCAATGTCGAACATGTGTTCATTGCCATCACAGTCCTAAAAAGGGGAATAGCATTACAAAAATTAGGTCAATGTAAGCCACAAAACTTTCAAAAACGTTTGTGAAACTAAATTAATAACATTAAAAACAAAACAATTTTTTTTTAAATCACTTAAATATCAGATTTTTACTTCTTTCTATCTAACCTCCTTTCAGTTACTTATATTTATTTTCTTACCTCCTTTACTGACTTCATTCATCTCTGTTGCGTCTTTCCTTTTATTTTTCCTACCAGTCTAAATTTCCAACCTCCCGTCTATTGCAGAGGTTTTCAAACTTTTTGTGTGTGTGGACCACTATTTGTAATCAAAATATTTTGCGGACCACACTCATAACACACATAATAAAATATGTCTACACACAGTCCTACCTGAATTAATCCGCACCTCTAAATAGGCTTACTACTTTTCCACGGACCACAGTTTGGGATTGACTGGTCTATTGTCTCTTACAATTGTTTCTCTTTCATTTCTTTGTCTTTTTTCCTCTGAGTTCTTAATTTATATTTCTTTTCTCTATCCCTTTCTTTGTTTCAGTGTCCTGACTATTTTTTCCCTAACTCTTCTTGCCAGATCTCAAAACAATTTGAAGAACAGTTTGCCTGTTACATCACAGAAAAAATCTTAAAGGAATGCCACTATTTTTAAAAATAGGCTCATTTTCCAACTCACCCTAGAGTTAAACAGTTGATCTGATTAGACCCTTAGCATCTCGCTCAAAATTACAGCTTTAATTACAGCTCAGACAACATATGTTCAACAAATGTACATGTAACTTCAAAGGGTTTCCTTTAAAATTACGCCAAAATTATGTTTTTAGACCACTGTATGTGGGTATGGGAAGCTTTTCAATTTGGGTTGGTGGAAATCCCCAAAAATGGCCCCAGAGCCTAAATGGATAAAAAAAAAGCAACCTTTTTAGCAAAAGCCGAGAAAATCACATTTAACATATAACAGTGAAAACACAGAAATCCAGACATTTATTTTACACAATGGCGGGAAAAGAGTTCAAATTCATTAGGATTCAGATGATACAATTTATAATTTTTTATTAGGAATTATGCATGCATTATGATGTTATCCAATATTATTCGTATTGGTTTCCTGAGGAACAAAAGAAAAAAAATCCAATTAGCCTTCAGAAGGATTCACTTTATTATGTATCCATAGTGTCATACCACTGAATAAATGTAACGTTTGTTAAAGACTTGCTACATTATTATTATTATTATTGTTATTTATTAGTTGATTAGTTATTTCTTGTATTGAGGTTTTCTGTCCATTAGCACTGGCCAAACACTGAGCAGCAGCTCTATGACATCATAGAGGTCAGGAATTCTATAATCTGATACTAAAATTTTTTGGGGGATTTGACAAACCCCGGGCTCAGGCTTTGGTGAAATCCTTCCAACATACATCTCCAAAGGGTTCAGTGTACAACAGTGAGAATGGCGGAGCGCCGACCCGACATTGGCCAGTGCCTTCCTCCAATAGAGGCGCAGGAAGTCCAGGACACTGAGGACAAATATGCGGATGCCATCGGAGGTCACTCCCAAAACCAAGATCCCCAGAGCGGCGAGAAAAAAGAAGCCTGATTGGAGTGTACCTGTTTCCGTATTCAGTGCAGTCATGGTATTCTAGGATCTGGTGTTTAGTGTGGTGAAAAGTGTGGAATGTCGAAAACCCTGTCAAAAGATGTACCGAACCATAACAATTGAATGGGTAAAACAAAAAAGTTACAAGAAAATCCAGAACTACAAGAACAAGTCAGGAGCATGGGACTGACGGACACGGTCATCCTTCACAATCAAATTTGTTTCCAGTCATTTATCTCTTTCCTACATTCCCCGTTGCTTGTATGATAATAAGTGATAACATCATGTTCAAGAATAAAATAGGCACAAAAGTAAAATAATCAAATTTTATTGGCAAAATTTAACAAGTATAAATCTATTCACCAGCATTGTGTAGATTAGTAACAAATCATTTTGCATGTGTAAAATGTAGATGATCAAAAACTCTTCATTTCACTGATTATGAAGAATTATATTTAAAGTAAAATGATTCAGTGTTTTCTTATAAACTTTTAATCAGAGAGAGGCATGAAATTGGGCATGTTCCTGTTCTACACTACAGAGCAGTAATGTGTACATCAATCTGCTGAAGAGAAGCTGAATCATTGCTATTGGATTTAATTACTGTTATATATTTGTGAAATTGAATCACAACTCAACACCATTCCTATGTCTGGAACTCAATCCATGCTTTGTATACATGCCTGTAACCCCAAACACACACAGTAGAACAATATTACCATATTACTGAAGTAAGTACAGTAAAACACAATCATTTTTTGCTATATTCTAATTTTTTCAATAGTTTCTAGACATTTTACTGATTTTGAGTTTTAAATGCTCTTATTCTATCGCTCCTTCCTAGAAATAAATGCTTAAAATTACTGAAATGATCTACCAACAGAACAAGTCATCTTTACTTGCTAAAATGCTCATTTTTGTTTTGCAGTAAATGATCAATCATTTCCTTCTCTCTACTGCAATGATCTTCATCACCACCATTTTCATCATATTCATCATGAGGTGCTGGAGAGAACACGTGTTCAGTTTCACTGTAATCCCTGCAGAAGCTGGCCGTACTCTGCAGTGTTCGTGTCCTCGTGCTGGTCCTGAGTCACCCACTCATCCAGATGCTCACGCTGCCTCTGATCCAGGATTCCCATGCGGCTGTACTCTGACAACAGGTTTCGGTATCCTGCTTTGTAGTAGCCTCGGATGCCTTCATCCGACAAAACATGACACTGAGACGGAGCGCTTTCACCTGGAATTACACAGAAGAATATTATTAAGTGCAGCAACACTATCGCTCTTTCACTCCTAGACTATCAGTCGTGTTGTGTTTTACATTTATTTACATTCTATATAGGCTTTCCTGTAGCTCAAACAGTAGAGCATGGCGCTAGCAATGCCAAGGTCATGGGTTCGATTCCCAGGGAAAGCAAGAACTGACCAAATGTAAAAAAATGTGTACCATGAATGCAATGTAAGTCGCTTTGGATAAAAGCGTCTGCCAAATGCATAAATGTAAAATGTAAATTTAATATCTTGTGTTGAATATCATGTTGTTGAGTTTGTTCACTACTGACTTCTGTAATGTTGTAACAAGGCTATTCCGTTCTACTGTATCATTGTATATGGCTCAAATGACATTTTCATCATATATACACTATATAATAGATTATGCATGTGTTTTGCAGCATTAACACCTCCGAGTTTCTTACCTAGAGCATCTCTGAGCTTTTGTGAGGTAATCGGGTGATGTAGGATCATGCAGCGTTTCAGCAGGAGCTCCACATCTCCACCAATCAGGGTGTCTGCTAGAAGTTTCCTGTAAAAAACAGAAATGTTAAAAGCAGATTTAACATTTGTAATGCTGTACCTAAAATATTCAACGTTAAATACTACTCTAAATTCCTGTAGTGTTCATTTGAATGCTGTATTATTGTCTTGCATGAGGATTTCGTCTGTAACCATTAACACACAGCGTGTGAACTTTACCTGGCCATCTGTGAGCGGCTGCTTGCGCCCGTAGTTAAAGCTTGTCTATGATCTTGTCCCAGGACCTCCATGGCAATCAGGTTCCATCCATTGTTGTCAGTCTTTATGCTGCTGATCAGTTTATAAAGCTCTGGGTTTTTATTTTTAAACTCGCTCAATGAGTTTGGGTCTTCTATGAAGGTCAGAGCTAGTCTGATAGAGTCCTTCGGTGGAATATGGCTTGTATTGAGTGTCCCTGTGTTGTTCTTACTGGACCTCCGAGCACTTTGAACACTGTCAGAGAGAATGAGAATTAGTAACAATTTGATAGAATAAAATTAGCGTGATATATGCTTATTTAATCTAGTAAAATAATTTAGAGCTCGGGTCTGTTCTTCGTTCCTCGCTTAATACATCTGAGATGATTTGACAGATCCCAGATCTTCTAATCATGATAACTCATCTCTTTCTAATTTGGTTCTTCAAACAAATTTGTGGATTAGATTAAAATATCTGGATTAAAGGGTTAGTTCACCCAAAAATGAAAATTCTGTCATCATTTACTTACCCTCAAGTTGTTCCAAACCTGTATGATTTTTTTTTGTTCTGCTGCACACATTTTAAGGGAAAAAATACTATGGTAGTCAATGGCTGCTTGGATCTGCTTGGTTACAAACATTCTTCAAAATATCATCTTTTGTGTTCAGCAGAGCAAAGAAACTCATACAGGTTTGGAACAACTTGAGGGTGAGTAAATAATGACAGAATTTTCATTTTTGGGTGAACTATCCCTTTAAGTTGTCTGAGATTTAAGTTGTCTGAGATTCTTGTACTCCCTGAATCGTTGGCCTCTGAAATGTTGGTCGCAATTCCTCAACTAATTGCAAAATCATGTGTTGTGGGAATCATGTGTTATTTACGGGTTTTTTATAATCAAAGCGCAGCACATTCCCTGGATCGTCCAAAAGTCTCATCAAACGTCACTGCTCTTCGTCTTGTATAATTAATAAATGTACCGCTCTCTGGAAAAAGACTTTCTGTACTGTGATTACAGTGGGGTTGTCATAAAGTTAAGACAGCTTTTAGGATTGTTTGTCGAGTTAGGATGCTTCTGTAATACCCGTTTCCTATCCATAGTTAAGATTATGGATTTAAGAATCATTGTTACAGTCGTTCTGTAATAGCTTTTGTCCTAAATGCGGTCCTAACTGAAATTGCCATGGTTACCAAACAGATAAGATAGGTTTCTAAAGTTAAGGTGTTTCTGTAATACGCCCCCTGTTGCTGTATGGAATCAAATAAATGGACACATGACACTCCTGATAATGTATACTATTTTTAATACCTAAATTCTATTTAGATTTTTTTGGTGGTTGTCCTCTCTTTTCTTTTTGGGTCTCTATATACATTCCAACTGTGTTGTGAATAAATAACAGAAAGCCCATTTAGCAATCAGAAACTTTACCTGTTATATTCACCAACAAATCCAAGATGGTACATTTTGATGAGGATACGTTCGTCACTTCTGATGAATTTAACACTCTGTAAGTACCCCTGCAGTGCAACGTCGGTCTCCTTTCTACTTCCTCCAGTTATGTTATATTTCCTGGGGTTTTTGTGACAGAAGTCGTATCCTCTCTGGAGAATAAGCTGGGGTGTGTACGATTCAAGGTTTGTCTGGATCTAATGAGAAATTAAGAGTGTGTGATTAATGAAACCACAGTATCCGGAGGAAACCCCTGAAGCACGGGGAGAGCATACAAACGCCACACACTGGGCAGAAGGACAAATCATACCCCCAATCCCAGATGTGTGAGGCATCTGACAAATGTTTGTTCTAAGATTCTGTTTTGGTTATGTAATGATGAAAATGTACAGTTTATTATTGGAATTATTGCTTGTGCTGTTTTCATATTGAACCAATCAGATAAGGGTAAATCGAGAGTCAGAGAGCAGCTCATTTGATTGGCTACAGAAGAAGGTGGACCCACCTTCCTCCTTGAGCTTGCAAAACTGAGCGAGTGAGAGAATCGTGCCAAAACTTTAAGTACAGCTAAAAGAAAGACATGTACAAATCGGTTTCTTTCGGGAACTTTTTTTGCCCTACGTTCACAACAAGTAATTTAGACATTGGCAACAGTTTATATTTTTTACACAAAGGTTGGTTTTACACGGTCACTCTGTTTTGCAGTTCCTGACTCTAATGTTTTCGCTTGCAAATCGATGTTCACAGTCGTGCAATGATTTTGGCCGTATCTTGGCGAAAGAAACATGTCAAAAGTCTTAGCACGGAAAAATGGAAGTCAGAAGAATACAGATCATATTTATTTTGCGTTAACATGAAGCTGCAGTTTCAGAATACATGAATTACACTTACGAATAACAGTAAAATGCTGCAAATATTTTTTTCTTACACTTGAAAGGCAATTTACACCTTTACAAAACTTGTCTTGCGCATGCAAATTTAATTTACGCTTGCAATCTTATCTTACCCTGCGCTTGCGATTCTTTAAGGCATCAATTTACCTTCATAAGGGCTGGACTCGGGCTAAAATTCGGCCATGGACAAACCCAGCCCGTTCATCAAAAAACGTTCATCAATTCATAGAGCAGCAGAAACACCAATGGGCCGCTGTCCCTGCATGATGGGCCAGTCAGTGGCAAACATTTTTTATAAATACCCTTGTATAGGCCCCAAATGCATCGGCCCATTTGATTAGATTACCAGTCCAGCCCTGGGGATGAATAAAGTGATCTAGCGGTTGGACGTTTGGTCTGTCTGTCTGTCTGTCTGAGAAACTAGCGATTTCTGTACATCAGTAAATCTGAGCATATCTTGAACTAAAATCTGGCTTTTACACTCAGTATCTGCACACATTATCCCATGAAGAAATCATAGCCATAAATTAAATGCACTTGCCTCATTTTTCACTTTCTTGCGTAGCATCAATGCTTCCTCCATCTTGCTGCCAGTTGCTTGTGCTACAGCATGATAAAGAGCATTCTGATGATCTGAGTTAACGCTGATTATCTTGCCATCATCTTGCACAATGTCAAAATGGCCACTGTACAGCTGTGCATCAGCTCTGTTTTTAAAATGAAAAGTAACTACATTCAGTACGCAAAGTTCATAAACATTAATTTAAATGTATTTATATACATGAGCTGTATAATGTTCTAGTGATAGTCTTACTGTGATGTATGTGTGGCTTTTGTAGATTTGGTTAATCTCAGTTTTATATCGCCTGCTGATTTGATGGTTCCTGGGTAACGTTCCTCAGTGAGCTGTTTTCCATTTTCATCAACAACAGTGAGTTGAATTCCTTTTCCATCGAGCAGGTTACTTTTTGTGAGCACGTACACATCTAGGGCTGTAGCGGGCTGATTGGCTTTGCACAAATCTTCTGTATACTGCATTAGCTTTGTTTTGTCTTCATCTGACAGCTGTTCCACTTCCCTGTGGCTCGCAGATTTCTTGTTGTGTTTTCCCCTCTGGTCATCAAAGAAACGCTGAGTCTTATGTCTGCGCATGACTTGGTCTACTGCCTGTCCTGCAGCTCTGGTCAACTGACTCTTAAAGGTGCTCGTCATTAAAGAAGTTGTGTGTTCAGAACAGGAACTGATGAATTGCTCAGAAACTTTCTGAGCGATAATCTGTAGAAGTTCTCCTTTAAGGCGCTGTACATCATGTAAACTGTGTCGTCCATCTTGGTCATACTTTGTCATGTCTTTCTCAAGCTCACTGATGCTCTCCAGCAATTCAGGAACAAATTTAGTTTGTATTATTTCCTTTGTTGGTATGGCTCCCAATATTTGAGAGAGAACTGTTGCGTACTCAGCTACTTTCAGAGCCAGCTTTGCCATTTCAAGCACACCTGACAGTTTCTCTTTTTTCATGAGCTCTGTTGCTGCTTCACACACCTCAGAGAGTTTGCTGATAACTTCCTGTGCTGTGGTACAGTCCAGTATGAGGTGAGGAATGATCTCTTTGCAGAGCATATCAACTGATTTTTTTATTTGCTTCTCATAATTCTGGTCAATTTTGAATTTCTCTTTTTTCAAGGCAGCTTTCGGAATGCCTGAGCTGATGAATTCGACAAGAGTCTTATCCAGTTCACTGCTCTGGTTCACTGATGAAGTAACAACATTCTCAAAACTGCTTTGTAAAATCTTCTTAAAGACTTCTTGAAGTCCTGCATCAACTGCGTAGTTCATGGCAGTGAGCACAGACTGTTTCCCGATTTCTTTAACTGCATATTTAGTCGCAACTTTGAAGTTCTGTCTGAGCACTGTAGAAGATGTCATGTTTTTCATAGAAGACTTAAGAGATTCTTTAGCGATGGACGATAAACCAGACTGAGCACTTCCTTTGAATGAAGTAAACATTGCCTTTCCTGATTTAATGAATTCAGATGCAACAGAAGAGAAAGACTTTGTACCATTGAGGAGACTTTTTGTCACTTTAAACACTGTGGTAACTGCTTTCTTGATAACGCTAAAGCCAGCTGTTATCAAAGCAAGCCCGATGCTGATACTCTTAGATATTGCCCATGACACCCAATCGAATGTGCCCTTTATCATGCCCTCTATTCCATTGATCATGTCAGACACTCCTTCTGAAATCAGGCCCATTCCAAACTGGCTGGCTGTTCCAAGTGTCAGTGCACAAACAAGAATCCCAGCAAGAACCTGTACCACCCCCAGTATGAAACATATCAAAGCATCTAAGCAAAACTTGGGCTTCTTTTTCACCTCGAAAACAACACCAAGGCCATAGTCGTATAATGATCTCAGCTCATTAGTGACAATGAAGTTCTTTTCTTCAGACAGCATGTAGACTGAGCAGTCCTCTGTAATGGCTTCACTGTTGTTTTTCTCCAGCTCTTTAAGTTTATCCAATGCATTATCAATGTACGTCATCCAAGACTTAAAGATGTTCATTCTGGCTTCCATTTGACTTTGAAAGTTGTTATTGTCTGTACTCTGATCTTTGTTACCAGTGACCGATAAGTTACATGAGACCATTGTGTTTGAGACTTCTGAGATGTAGACATCAACGGATTTCTTTGTGTCTTCCAGCAGTTTCATAGCGTCTGCTTTACAGTTACCCTTACCGAGGTTGATGGTGATGTATGCCTGGTTGTAGAGTGCCACGGCTTTGTAGTGTGGATCAGATTTACCAACTTTTTGCCAATAGGAGTCAGCTCCAAATGCATTGTTGGATTTGTCGCGGCAATGTAGATCAGTTCTTACAATTGCCTGTTTGATGTGATCATAGAAATTATTGCATTCTCCTTGCACCAGCTTTCCACTTGTTTCATTTATTGTCCTGATTAGGTCTGCTTCAAGTTGTCTAAAGTCATCATGCCTATTGATATTATCCTCGTGAAGGGTCAACCACAAGGCCCAAGATTCTTTCAAAGCGTTGATGGCAGGCTGATAATCAAACTTAGGCTGATAATGTTTGAAGCAATCAGGAATATTTTTGAGCTGCATTTGCATGGGGTCCTGTTTTTCTTGCTGTGTGTAATGTCCATCAAAGTCCTTCAGCAGTGTACAAAATCTGGAGAAAAGCTTTTCCTTTAGGTTTATTTCAACCAGCTCATCACTTTCCATGTCGTGGATTCGTTTAATTTCATAGTCCTCTCTTAGCTGGCGCATGATTTCCACAGACTGACCTTGGTAAGCTGGTGCGAGATGATCACAGTTCACAACCATCTGGACCATCCCAGGATTGCCTTTCCGAGATGTACGACCAAATATTTGTTTCTCGACTCTTCGATTGGGTGGAAAGTGAGTAAGAAGAACGAAAAGACCACCACACTTATTCACACTTTCTTCAACCTTTATGTCGGTCCCCCGCCCTCCGAGATTTGTAGCAATTATGATTCTGCCTGAACAGAATTTCTCTCTTTCAATGTTGTGCTTCTCACTGATTGTGTACAGAGTAATCTGTTCTGCCTTAAATTTTCCGCTGACTTGTATTTTCTCATGTAGTTCATCTGCTGTTTTAACATCTTCACAAATTAACAAGACAACTTGTCCTCTCTCTGCTACTTTCGTTGAAGTTTCACAAATAGTCTGGATCCATTGGTGATTCCCACCTTTCACCTGAATGACTGGAAGCTCCACCACCTTTTTATGGCGATGTGCAGGTACAGTGTAGCTCTTTGCTTTATAATGTCTTTCCAGAAAGTCCCGATCTGCCTTACCTCCTAATGTACCAGAAACACCAAATATACCACTCCCACTGAGGTACCTTTTAAAATAATGGAAATTTGACATGTAGTTTGTCACGTTGGAAATTGGAGAAATTGCAAGTTGGTGCTTGAACTCCAAAAATTGTTGTAGACCATTACCCCACTTCTTGTTTTTCTCCAGCACACCGCTCGCTTTAAAGTCCACTGGAATTATCGCCTTATACTTGTCTCTTTCATGACTGTCAGCAGCTTCTCTTTCAGCGGCCGGTGAGGTGTCGATCATGTATTCCCGGCCCTGTGACATCTCAACAGCCTTTAGTGCATTCTCAACAAAAACTGGTAACTGATTCTCAACGTAGCTTTTCAAGAAAACAGGGATGACAATGGAGTTGATGGATTCTTCAGATGCTTGGAGGTTATCCGAGTACTTGATAGATGACTTTATTGTGCTTACAGTTGCATCAATGAGCGATGTCTCTGACATGATTTCGCATGCTAGTCCTCCTTCCAGCAGTAGCATTTCAACATTAAGGTCACCTTGTTTTTCCTGAGCTTCAAAACATTTTGCTTTCTTTTTCTCTAAAGAATAGCACTTAAACACTGCACTGTTGTCCAAGACCTCCTCAAATATACTCAGAAGATCGTACTGTTGTGAAACTGCAAGTTTCTTCATGACTTCAGATAATGCTTTGGACATGTCTTCATTTCCTTCTTTGCGCTCAGCTTGATGTATCATTTCAATATCCTCTTGGGTGTAGAATCCCAAATTCACTCCGGGTAGCAAGATCTCATTTGCTGAAAAGCTGTCTGATGTTTCCAGTCCCATAACGGCTGCCGTTGCAGCTTTATGAAAGTACTGTATCCTTGTCGCCCATTTTATCTCCCGTGTTTCAAGCATTTCAATTGGCTGACAAGTAGATATCATGGCCCATATGTTGGACAGGATTTGCTCAACATGCCTAAATCCACTAGATTCATGGGACAAGAAAGTTACTTGAACTCCATTGTCCAAGGTCATGTAGTCCACTTCATCCACTATTACAAGCTCAAATTGCCTTGTATTACGAGTAGTCCTCTTCTCAAATTCCTGTTTAAGTGTGTCTGCTGCAAAGTCTCCCACTGTGCCATATACTACTTGTTGCCTGTAAGCATTTTTAAGATGTTCCTCTTGTTCCTCTGGTGAAGAGGGATTTCCGTAACGGGGAGGGACTACAGACGAGGTGACACCAAACATTTCAAAAAACCTTTTCCACTCTTCTTGATCTCGTCGCGCTAGAACTGGAGAGCTTGTCACAATGTCTACTTTTGTTCCACGAATGGCCAGAATTGTTGCAAACATGGCTAAGATACAGGACTTGCCCTCACCTGTGCCAATCTCTAGAAGACATCCTTTATTTTCTGTCAGCTGTGCCAGGAGGAGCAAAAGCAATGATGCAAGTTGTGTACATCTTGGAAAATAGCCTTGAATCTTTGTGTTGTCTTTTGTGGTGATTGTTGAGCAGTCTTGCACTGCTATTGACATTCCAATTAATACATCCTTCAGAATGTTGATATCTGGGTTTGTAAGATTAAGCAATGTTATCTTCCTTTTCAAATCTGCAATTTGTGCTTCAGTAAGGTCCACCAATTGATATTTTGGGAGTTCCGACTCCATGTATCTAAGCACATCCTTCAACAGGACCAAGACTTTCTCTGGGCAGTTTGCTTCACGAAGTTCCTTCACAATTGTATCAGCATCTTTTTCCTTGTCATTTTTTATTTGTTCTTGAAGAAACATTAAAGGGTTTTCATTCATAAGAGCAGAGATAATGTGGACACAGTCCAGGTGGTAGGTTTGTGCTGTGTGGAGAACTGAATCAAGTGAATCACATTTGATAGCTGGACTTTTGCAAATGAAGAGCATGATTTCTGTTGGTGTCCAGATTCTGTTGAACAACATTTGACCCAAAATGTCCCTACTTTGTGGTGAAAGCTCTGATATCATGTCAAGTACATTTAATAAAATGTGTTCTGCCAAAGTTGGATTTGTGGAATGAAGCTGCTCCACCAAACCCAAGAGAAAGTCATACTTCTTCTCCCAGCCAGTTGGCTGATCTTCATCGTCTTTAGCATCTTCAGTGCTACTGTGCAGAATGAACTGTAGAGATGCCTCAAGAACTGTGCACTTCTCTGTAAGGGACAGTTCATTATATCTCATAGCATGATCAACAGTAAACTGAGACCATAGTGAAAGGTTGTTTTCTCTACAATATTGAACTGCAACTTCATTCTGGAGCTTATTAATCCTGTCCCAAATCTGGTAGTGCTGTATCTCTTTATCTTCTGTGATCTTGTACTTTAACAATATGTCTTTGAATTTTTCTTCAACATCAGTAACCTACATAAATGTACAAAACAAAAATGGGATCTCAGTAAAAAGTGCTATTTCATTACATGCAGTATATACAGTTATGTTGCTTAATCAAAATTAAAGTCATACCTCATCCCTCTCGATCGCTGCAGCGTCATCTTCTATTTGCTGATGGAGAACTTGTGTGCGTTCATGATGTTGTTCGTGACCTCTAAAGCTCTGTTTTTCACGAAGCCGCTCAGTTGCTTGAGAAAGCTTGAGTCTGGAAGATTCACTCTCTCTGTCCAGCTCCTGTTGAATCCTCTGCTCACGTTCCAAACGTTCCAGGCGTCTTCTCTCCTCCTCTTGCTGTCTTCGTTTTTCATCTTCTTCAATTTTTCCTGTTTAAATATATCATCAGATACCACAGGATTAGATCATGTCCCTACTTTGTGGTGCGTATTTCAAAATTTAATAATATCTCTGTGGTTGGCTGTTACAGACTTCCTTCTGCAAAAAAAGATGCTCTCAAAGCCCTATCAGATATTTTACATGAGTTAAATTTGGACTGGCTCTCAGGGACATCCTATTGTTTTAAAGAATTGCGTGACTCCTTAAACCTTGCACAACTTATTAATGCACCAACAAGGCCAAATCCTAAAGTGCAGCATAAGTCTACCTTACTTGATTTAATTATACCGAATAATGCTCAAAAATTCAACTGGCATATTTTGCAATGATGTTAGCGATCATTGTGTAATTGCTTGTGTCAGGGATACAAAAATCCCTAAGGTAAAACCCGCTTTATTTTTAAAAGATATTTAAAAAATTTGGAGGAGCAGGCTTTCTTGCATGATTTGTACTACAGTGACTTAAGAAGAGAACTTCTAATACAGGATATTGAACTGGCATGGGAATAATTGGCATGGCAATCCATTTTTTTTTTGTCTATCTCTAATAAACATGTTCTGAAATCAATATAGACTATTCTTAAAAAAAAAAAAAGTAAACCCATCAAACACTATTACACATGTGTATTGAACATTTAATGTATGTCTGTCTTGTATTAATGTACAAAAAAGGAGCTTTCAGGTGGGAATCGACTCTCATTGTTCACAGAACCACTGCGTGCGCCGTAGCTGCTTACGCAGAAGCTGAGCAACAGAAGACAGGCGACCCACGTTGAGAAGATGCAAATGACTCTGCCAGGTATCAATATTTTATTAAAATTCTTTACTATCCTGATCAAAACTGCCTTGAAAAGGTGATTTAAGTGTCCACAGAGTTTTATTTTTTTTTAATTTAGCGACATATTTTGGAGTCAGATAATGCAAATCTGTTGCATATACGCTACGTTTTTGTTATTTAATATTTTTCCATTTTAGTCAGTCATGCTAAGCTACATTTTGTTTTCAAGACAAGCATGTGGCCATGTAAGGACTGCAAAATAACTGTCAACAAGATCGCTATTGTTGAAGCATTATAGATTAGTCCATCGCTATTTTGGTCGTGGTAATCGTTTCCCATGCACTTATTCCGATTGTCCCTACAGATTTAAAACTTGGAATGCACTACACAGTCATCTAAGTCGTTCACATGCTAAGGAAAATGCTGGATTACCTGTGAGTTTAGCCACATTCAACTGTCATGTGCGTTTTTGCTGCGATATATAGAGTCAGAACGAGAGTATTTGTGTCACATCAACAACCACCTTAAAAATCATGAAACGGTGCATTGTATGTTTGAGCATTGCTCTTTTAAGACAAATGTGTATGGCACATTTAAGTCCCATAAAAATAGGAAGCACAATCCATATTCTCTTAAGGATTTCAAACCAGGTGTCATTAGAGAAAGTAGGACTGAACATATATCTGATGAGTTCATTGATGAAGAATTGCCAACTGAAGAAGGGGCTTAAGATGTTTCAGATAATGTGGAAATGATCACAGAAGGACAAGATTTGTCCAAGACCATAGATCTGAAATTTGCATCCATTTTATTGAAACTTGAAAATAATTTTCATGTTCCTAGTAATGCCATTGATGAACTTGATGGGTTCATCACAGATTTGCAGTACATGATTGATGAACACAGATTTGCAGTACATGATAAGTTCTTCATCAACATCCTTATCAAATCAAGTTATTATTGATACCTTTCAAAATCATAATCTTCATGTGGATCAACTGCTCATTAAAGAGCTTATCAGTTCATTGTCATCATGCAATCCTCTGTTGAAAGCTACATTCAAGAGATGGCCCTTTAGCCACTGCTTTCAAACTCATGAAATATTACAGAGAGAATTTTGAAATAATTTATCCTGTGGAAATAATTCTTCAGTCTGAAAAAAAAAAATCGAACTTTTCAGTATGTCCATCTTAAAACTGCTGCAACAGCCTCAATCAGAAAGATGTGCTTAATAAAGTTGTTACAGGGAAGCAAACCATAAATGAGGGATATTACAGATCTTTCAAAGATGGTCAGCACTTTCAACAAAAAAAGTTTCTCTCAGGGACTGAGCTCAGACTCTCCTTGTGTTTGTACATAGATGACTTTGAATTGTGCAATCCATTAGGAACATCGCGCAAAAAGCACAACATTTGTGCATTTTACTAGATTTTAGATTTTGCAGACAGCCTTGGAGCACATTCTTTGGCAGGTTTTGTTGAGTTTTTCAGGGGAATATTTTTGTAGGTTTTGCACTGCTACACGCACAGAAATTCAGACAAAAAGGGTCAAAGATGTTTTTCCTCTCATATCTGAAGAGCAGCATGGCGCACATGTAGCAGATGCATGTGAGAAAGTAGAAGCATGTTGTGGTGTTAAAAATGCTTGCCCTTTATTTGAGAATCTTTCTTACTTTAAAGTCACTTCAGGTTTTCCTCAAGATGTTGCACATGTTCTCCTAGAGGGAATAGTACGGAGCCCCTAAAGGGACGTGGTGGTGGAAAAAATTTAGGATGGGAGGATATTTTTTTTCCAAATCTTTTGCGTTCCCTCGCAAAACTTTTGCGTTCCCCCGAGAAACTTTGCGTTCCCACGCAAACATTTTGCGTTCCCTCGCAAAGATATTTGCGTTCCCCCGAGAAACTTTGCGTTCCCACGCAAAAGTTTTGCGTTCCCACGCAAAAGTTTTGCGTGCCCTCGCAAAGATATTTGCGTTCCCTCGCAAAAGTTTTGCGTTCCCTCGCAAAAGTTTTGCGTTCCCTCGCAAAAGTTTTGCGTTCCCTCGCAAAGATGTTTGCGTTCCCTCGCAAAACAAAAATACCTGTTGCGCAACCACCGCGCATAAGTCTCTCGCGTGAACACAGGTTGCGCGAGAGACTTCTGCGCGGTTGTTCGTGCTTGTATTTTCACAGCATCACTTGAGGTGACCTGGATCATGTACGCAGTTTACAGATAGTATTACTTTTATAGACGAATAAGCCAACTTCCATGATTACACATAGCACAAAGCTGTAACAATTAACTGTGATGGACAGTTTCTAAGATCACGAGATGTTCCAGAAGAGGACATCATCCACATGAAAAGGGACAAGGTGGGGACCGTTTCATTGAAGGTCTATGGGCCTATGTTAGTTAATATGTAAATTATTGATAAATTATACTTTTAATGATGCAACCAAAGGTGTTGACATCTATCCCCGTATGTTAATAATATAAAAAACTATGTTATGGTATGTTTGAATTATTATTGCTAGCCAGGAGACTGTCAGAATATCACCACAGACTAATTAATCTCTGTTGTTGAATCAGAATTAACGTACAGTACCTTAACTGGTTCATTAGTAGCCTATTAATGATATCATATTGGACCTACAGTTGTGTGTACGTTGCACTCCCTTGCAAAAATAAGAGGGATCATTACAATTGCAATGTTATTTATATAGGATACACACAG
This sequence comes from Gobio gobio, assembly GCF_949357685.1. Classification (NCBI taxonomy): domain Eukaryota; kingdom Metazoa; phylum Chordata; class Actinopteri; order Cypriniformes; family Gobionidae; genus Gobio; species Gobio gobio. The sequence goes on along the minus strand of NC_137097.1, from coordinate 20,509,146 downwards.
TCATTGATCATCATCAAGCAACATATAAAAGTAACCAAGATTATGTAAACTTGTAGTTTTTATTTTGTTTATATTAATTATTAGGCATTGTTAATATATATGTGTAATAGATGTAAACATTATGACATCTGAAATAGCTTTATCCGGGCAGTACTAAATAAAATGTTATATTTTTTTTAAATTATTATGATCCCTCATATTTTTTAAATATGTTAGATTCTGCACGGCTGGGTACCAACGTACTCACTCAACTGTAATTACCAGTAGCTACTATCTAGTTAGATTAACTATATCCTGAATGTTAATATTGAGCCCAGTTTTAGAACCAGGATGGCATGTAGATAAAGAGATGTGACTTTTACTGTAAAAAAACAACAACAACATCATTAATAAATCTAGGCTGTGTTAACATAGTATGAATTTATGCATTAATGTTCTTTAAAGAACCAATCTATAAAAATAGATCTTCTCTGCACTTTCAGATTGACAAGTCTGTGCTCTCTGTCATGACTGATGAGCAAATGGCAAAGTATATTCATTCATATGGTGACCGACTGGCTCTCCTCTCCTTCTGTCAACAAACAGCGGCCTGTTCTGATAAAGAATCTCTGTTGCAGAATTTAAGAGATAAAATTGAAGCAAGGAAACTGGGATCAAAGTCAGCTAAAACATTGAATGTTAAAGCACGCGTCTTCCCTAAGGAAAATAATTTATTGGCAAGACACAAAAATGTGTCTGCAGAAAAAACCTCCAGAAGAATTGAAATTGGATGGCTTCACTTCTGCCGTAAAGGATACCAACAAGTGAGGACCAATAATGGTGGTGGCACGAGACATGTGACGGTTCAAAAAAAGACAACTGTTTTACAAATCATGGAAATGGGAAAGAACCTTTTTTTCCCAAATGGGGAGTCACCAAAAGGTCCAGAAACAGACTTCACTTTTCATGTTTGTGATTTTAAAAGAAACCTAATTCCCATGGATAGCACTGTTGGAAATCTGTATGAACAAACCAAACTGAAAATGTTGAGATTTTACATTTGCACTAAACAGGAGGTGTGCCTCACAGATGTAGAATCTTTAACAGATGGAGAAAAAGAGGAATGTAATGAACAGTCATTACTACAGGATGGGTTAGACAGTGATACTGAGAGACCTGCTGCAAAACTGTTATTGCATGGATGTGACAGTGATTCTGAGGATTCAAGCACACATTTATTGGATGGCAGACTTTCATCTAACAGAGACACCAAGAGGAAGGTCAGTAAAATCACCTAGACTTTGACTTATCACAATTATCATTTAATTTAGCTGAGTGGCTATTAATATCATTAATATAGCTTAATGTCTGAGTTAATCATTAAATGTTATATTGCATGTTCTTCAGAGACGAGAAAGCGCTAGAGCACAGAGAACAAGAGGAATGGAGGGTGTTCAACAAAGTGGTTTGACCTTAGAGACCATGGATATAGAGATACCCAGCACATCACACAGCTCCCTTTCATCACCAAAAGATACCAAAAGAACATGCACCATCCAGAGACTCATAAGCACCTCAAGTGACGAGGACACTGATGAATTGTGGAATCAAAGTGTGCAACAAATGAGTCCACAGCATTTACATGAGCCCTGTGATATACAAAGAGGCTATGAATTAATTGACTTGACTGATCAGATTCCTCCACGACACTGCAACATAGTTGAAACACTTGGAGATGATGATAAGGAAGACACAGTTGAGTGGAATGATGGTGATGAACTTGGACAAACAGATGAAGACCAAGCAATTGTGATGACATGGAATCTGAACGATAACATCATACTGGTAATGTGATCCTAATAGACCAAATGTCTCAATGCCCCCAGCTTTATGCTTCTCACTCATCACTAGGCAACTGTTACATTATCAACAGTGACACTTTTTCATGTTTTTGTAATAATGTGTCTCACTTTTATGTTCTGCATGTTTATTGATCATCCAGAATTCAGAGTTGAATGAAGCTGAAACTGAGGTACCGTCACCACCCTCAAGTAATAGCAATCCTTTACTGCTGGTAAGAAAGCCAGAAATATAGTTTGCATGTGGAAGTCCTTTAGATCAACTGTTACCTTTATAACAGTGACACTACTTTTCTCTCTCTCATTTTTTTTTTGTGACAATGGGTCTCACTTTCATCTTCTGCTTCTTTATTGATCCTCTAGAATGCAGAGCTGAATGAACCTGAAACTGAGGTACCATCACCACCCTCAAACAATCCTCTACTGCTGGTAAGAGAGCCAAACATTTTGCATCAGGAAGCACTGTAGATCATAGATAATCAGTCCTAATATACCTGCACTGTCAATTCAAAATACACAGTATTGCATATTTTTGTAAGATTCAACATTTGTTTGTTTAGATTAAAAAAAAAAATAATTATATATATATATATATATATATACACAATAAGGAACAAAGAAGGGACAAAGACAATATAGATCATTTACACAATATATTCAATTTATTCCTACACCTCATGACACTTTAAGCAAATTATGGGTGTAACTTCCATTACACTGTAAACAATCAGTGAAAGACTCTATGAACGCAATAATATGTTTTCATTTTTTTTAAACTGGGTACAATGAGATGACATTATTCTACTCATCCTTCAACCATCAAACATTAAAAGTATATTTTAAAAGTGTAAAAGCATCAACAAGGTACTTCCAACAGACCATGAATAACCTGTAGTAATATATATCTGTATTATGTAACATACGTTGCAATCAGAAATGTACATTAACTTCAGCATTGCGTGACACTATTTCAAAGTTTTCATACTATTACAGCGGAATATAAAGAAAAAAAGAAAAATAATCATGAAAATGAAGAGAAAAAAAAGAAAATAATCATGAATGTAGCGACTGAAAAGAGCTCTTGCCATACATATTATTGTTATAACGTGTCATGTTAAAATACCAAACGCTACGTTATTCTCATGATGTCTGAAAAAAAGTATGAAGGAAAATTGACAGCTCATTCAGTCAAACCGATAAACGGATAATCTTTATTTGTATGGCAACCTTATGATTTGATATTATTCGTTTCAGTCTTTTTGAAGTTCCCCAAACCTGAAGTGCCACCCGTAATTCAAAACACAGTAGGCTCGTCAGGAAAAAAGGTGCATAAGAAAAAACATATAGGCACGTTTTACAGGAACAGTTTTAAATGAAAATTCTGTTGTCATTCTAAACTTGTATGACTTTCTTTCCTTTGTGGAATACAAAATGAGAGTTTATAAAAACTATTTTTACATGCAATTACAAAGAATAGGGACTGGACTGTTTCAGGGAAATATATAGTCATTACTCCATTGTTAACGCCAGTGTCCCATTGTTAACCGAAACGACATGAAAACATTTTATTATATACTGTGCAAAAGTCTAAGGCACGTTAGTATTTACTAGAAAAAAATGTTTTATGCCAGTTATATCTATCTTTTGCTTTAGTGTGTCAGTATCAAATATCCAAATATACACTCACCTAAAGGATTATTAGGAACACCATACTAATACTGTGTTTGACCCCCTTTCGCCTTCAGAACTGCCTTAATTCTAAACAAGGTGCTGAAAGCATTCTTTAGAAATGTTGGCCCATATTGATAGGATAGCATCTTGCAGTTGATGGTGATTTGTGGGATGCACATCCAGGGCACGAAGCTCCCGTTCCACCACATCCCAAAGATGCTCTATTGGGTTGAGATCTGGTGACTGTGGGGGCCATTTTAGTTCAGTGAACTCATTGTCATGTTCAAGAAACCAATTTGAAATGATTGGAGCTTTGTGACATGGTGCATTATCCTGCTGGAAGTAGCCATCAGAGGATGGGTACATGGTGGTCATAAAGGGATGGACATGGTCAGAAACAATGCTCAGCTAGGCCGTGGCCACTTTCTGGGGCCTAAAGTGTGCCAAGAAAACATCCCCCACACCATTACACCACCACCACCAGCCTGCACAGTGGTAACAAGGCATGATGGATCCATGTTCTCATTCTGTTTACGCCAAATTCTGACTCTACCATCTGAATGGCTCAACAGAAATCCAGACTCATCAGACCAGGCAACATTTTTCCAGTCTTCAACTGTCCAATTTTGGTGAGCTTGTGCAAATTGTCGCCTCTTTTTCCTCTTTGTAGTGGAGATGAGTGGTACCCGGTGGGGTCTTCTGCTGTTGTAGCCCATCCGCCTCAAGGTTGTGTGTGTTGTGGCTTCACAAATGCTTTGCTGCATACCTCGGTTGTAACGAGTGGTTATTTCAGTCAAAGTTGCCCTTCTATCAGCTTGAATCAGTCGGCCCATTCTCCTCTGACCTCTAGCATCAACAAGGCATTTTCGATGGCCGCATACTGGATGTTTTTCCTTTTTCACACCATTCTTTGTAAACCCTAGAAATGGTTGTGCGTGAAAATCCCAGTAATTGAGCAGATTGTGCAATACTCAGACCAGCCCGTCTGACACCAACAACCATGCCACGCTCAAAATTGCTTAAATCACCTTTCTTTCCCATTCTGACATTCAGTTTGGAGTTCAGGAGATTGTCTTGACCAGGACCACACCCCTAAATGCATTGAAGCAACTCCCATGTGATTGGTTGATTAGATAATTGCATTAATGAGAAATTGAACAGGTGTTCCTAATAATCCTGTAGGTGAGTGTACATTTCCAAATATTTCCTTTGCCGTTAATTGTAATAATCCAGTGAGCTTTTTTTGTATGCACAAGGAGTCTGACAACAGCAGGTATGATCCACAGATATCTGATCTCACTATAATCCAGTCCATCTGGGATTATATGAAGAAACAGAAAAAACTTGCAGAAACGTCTCCAAGACATTTGAAGAAACCGTCAAAGCTAGTACTGTGAAAAGTTTTAGGTAATGTGTAAAAATGCTGCAAAAGTGAGGATGCTTTCAAAAATAATGTCATAGATAGTATTTATCAATTAACTTCTATTAACTAGATAAGTAACTAGATAAGTAACTTGCTCCAAATGCTCAAATTTTTTTTCAAATGGGACTTTTTCCCCCTCACAACAAAAGATTCAGATCTCTGAACAATTTCTTATTGATTTAAGCAAATTGCATGTGTTTTGGAATATGTGTGCAAAAAAGTTAGTACAGTTGTCTGCAATTTGCACATTAACTAAATGCACATGGCTTGTTTATCAAAGCTATATGCTGATTCTCAATGAAACTGTCAAACTCTTCACAAATTCTAAACATTCTTTCATTGTGTGAGCCATCACATGCAAAAATAATCCATTCAGTTATCAAAATCTGTCAGACATGTTATATTCCATAAATATTTATGACATCGCATGTTTGTAATGTCTGGAGGAACTTCCCAACCATTAAATTCATGTCTTAATACATTACAGTAATGTTTGTAGAAATGTGTTGTATGTAAACTGAAAATTCACAGTTGCTTGTTGTTTAAGAAAAAGACATAATAGAGTGTTAAACTGACATTAGTATAGAAAACAGTCAATATCTAAAACGAAAGTAGAAACAATATATACTGTTACTACATTTTAGAGTTTGGATGTTCCAACAAACAGTTATAATAATTGAAAAAAATTTCCAACGCAATTGAGAAAAACTTAAATACAGTGTACAATGTTGATTACTTTGTAATTTGCCCTAATTATCTATAGATGTGACACAAAAGAAAATTAGATTAGACAATAATATGAGGGTGGGAAAATTTATTTTGATGGAACTAATTGTTTGAAAATATTCAATTTGAGCACACGTTGAAAAAAAGTATGGGAACAATAGTTCTAAATGTTTTTTTTTTTTTAATTTTGTTTACCTTTTTCTAGATGGGTAGCGAAATGCCTTTAGTACCAGAAGATTTGCCATCACATTCAAGAAACCACCATCCTCCTACAATTTCATCTGGAAACTCAGCAAATCCGAAAGATGTGCATGCTAAAATACACAGGGTAAAGGTTGTAGAAGATCTTTTGGCTGTGTTCATGGATAGCAGCATAATTCAATCAACTCTGAAGATGGAATTTGTAAATGAGAATGCTGTAGATGATGCTGGAGTGTCCAGAGAAGTTTACACTGCCTTCTGGGAACAGTTCCTTGAACAGTGTGAAGGGGAAGATGAGCGTGTACCTAGACTGAGGCCAGACTTCTCTGAAGCTGAATGGGAGGCAGTAGGAAGAATCTGGGTAAAAGGATTACTTGACCTCGGTGTACTGCCAGTGAGGCTTTCCAGTGCTTTCATTTTAGCATGCATGCATGGAATTCACTCAGTCAGTGATGATGTCCTGATGTTATCTTTCCACAACTACCTCTCTTCGACTGAACGATCTGCAGTTGCAAAGGCTCGTCAAGGCACACTGGAGGAATGTGACGAAGATGATTTGCTTGACCTCTTCACAAGAATGGGCTCTCATTGCATCCCTCCAAAAAACACCTTGGAAGTTGCCATCCAAACAATGGCTCATAAAGCAATACTTCAAGAGCCCAAATATATAATAGATTGCTTCTCCAAAACCATGCCATTTGCACTGCCGAAAGTACCAGACCAGGAAAGTCTACTGTCTCTCTATGACACAAAGAAGGCCACTGGCAAAAAAGTGGCACAGCTACTTCAAACAACACAGATGATTCACTCTCAGAAAGAACAGATGGTATTCAATCATCTGCAACGTTATGTCAGAAATGCTGACCAAGGCAAAGCAGAAAAATTTCTACGCTTCTGTACTGGTTCTTCTGTCATATGTGTTGATCAAATCATGGTAAGCTTCAATGCAGAATCTGGTCTCAGCAGAAGACCAGTTGCTCATACTTGTGGAGCTACTCTTGATTTACCTTATACTTACAGTTCTTACCCAGACCTCCGCACAGAGTTTGATAACATTCTGTCCAGTGATTACTTTGAAATGCATATCCTGTGAATTTGATGCTGCTCTTGACAGTCTAGTTATTATAACTATTGGTAACAATCAATGTGAAGGTTCTTTTTTTGTGTTCCATGGTGAAGAGAACAGCACATTCAACCGCAGTCTTTGGATAACATTTCATTTAAATGGCACCTATATTATTTATTTGTTTTACATTTGGTTTTCATAACATTGAATTTACTTTTCAAACAAGTTTGGAGTCAATAAATGGTCAGGTTTATTCTCATTCAAAGCATATCACCAAAGCTGTTAGTACAGTTAAATTGTTATTTGTTTGTCTAATTGTTGCATGCGTTTACACAAAAATTGTTTACACACAAAAAAATACATTTTAGTATAATATTTTGAAATGTGCTCTACTCTTGCTTGCAAAGTGTTAAATTGAAACAAATAGCTGAGCTGTTTTTCATCTTATGCAATATCACTTTTGTTGTTAGTACAGAAATTACTCAACAGTCAACTTTTTTTGTTAATTACATAAAATTTAACCACAGACTTGGTAAGTGGTCAGGTTTGTTTTCTTTGAAAATACATCACTGCAGCTATTATTACTGATACATTTTTTATTTAATTCTTATGTTATTCAAGTCTTATGTGTATTGTGTTTACACAGAAAAAATGTGAGAAAAATGTTTTAAAATATGGATTCATGATCTTGACACTTATCAAAGTTTTTGAATTGAAAATATACTGGAAATGTTAACAAACAGCTGATATGTTTTCCATTCTATTCACTTTGGGAAAGTTCTCTGAATCTTTAACCTCTTTTTTTATACCATAAAGATTAAACACAAAGTTTACATGGTGTTACAGGTTCTAATTTGTCTGAAATAAAAAGATTTTCTCAGTAGCTTTTCTGTCCAGTTATACTTTACAATTTTGCATATTTTGGTTTCATTTGAATGATGCTCATGTATTGACATTCTAAAATTACGCAGAATCCCCCTGGGGACAGTGTGGTCTCCAATGTCAGCACAATGCAATGCAAGTCAGACAAACACTTTTATGATAAAATAGGAGTTTTTACAGTAATGCCCTGATCACATCTCTTAAATGCATGTATAAGTTCACAGCTTGATAAGGGTCTCTTGGAAGGTTCAACTCAGAATGAGACTCAGAAATTATAATGTTGCACAGTTCATTTACATCTGGATCACATGGTATGGGGAGTCGGAAAGTGCACTCATTCTTGCAAAATTGAATACTTTCAGTGTCAGCTGAGGTGAGGAAGTCTCTGGTGAGGTAGAGTTCAGGCAGTCCATACATCACACTTGGCCGACCACTGGGGTTGCTGATGTTCTTTGATGGCCTAATGGTGTGTGCATTCCAAACCTGTGCAGTATCATCCAGTTCATCCTGTAAAACATTACAATATTAATAAAATGTATTTGTTTTATAAAATAAACTTTTAATAGAATTAGTTTACTAAAAAAAAAATAATATTATACGCTAATTTATCCAGTGTCATTGTTTCAAACATCGTTCAAATCTTTGGAAAACAAAAGATGGCGTATTCTGTACTGAGTATCCACCAAAATCTTTGTAGCTCTCTCTCTCTCTCTCTCTCTCTCTCTCTCTCTCACATACACACACACACACGTTTGTTTTTGTGAAATGTGAGGACATTCCATAGGCGTAATGGTTTTTATACCTTACAAACCGTATTTTCTATCCCCTTACACTGCCCCTGCCCCTAAACCTACCCATCACACACACACACACACACACACACACACACACACACACACACACACACACACACACACACACACACACACACACACACACACACACACACACACACACACACACACACACACACACACACACACACACACACACACACACACACAGAGAAGCATCAAAACATCGTTTCCATTGAACTCACTTGGATGAGTCCCATGCAGCAGAACTGGAGTAAACTTTTGTCCAAGAATCCTCCATCGAAGAATCCGTTGTCTCTGAGATCAGCAAACAGGGAAATCCAGAATTCCATGCATTCCTTGCGCAGAAACCCCCACCAGTACTCGATCCTTTGGTTGGCAGTACTCGCACCATCCAGATAGCTGTCAAGAGTTTCATCTGCGTAATTGATGTGAAGTAAACGCTGAAAGTCTCTGACATGACCATTTTCAGTTCCAAGATCCCCCCTAACAACTCTTGGGCATCCTCCCAAACGCTCCACCGCTTCAATATAGTAACCGCCTATCAGCTTTGGATCGCTACTAGTTGTGTATGCATTAAGCCAGATAATCTTCCTCGAAAAGCCGTCAATGCATCCATTAATACAAATGCCATATGGTTTTAACTTATCGTACGAGTCCAAATGCCAAATAAAGTTGGGTCCCTTAGCAAAGTAGTTCCTCCGTCTGAGACGTCTGGCTCTCCTCACTGAAACTCCTGTAGGGTCCAGTTCCTTCAGCACCAAGCGCACATCCTCCTTTCTCACACGCAGACCCTTCTCTCTGCATTTGGTATACATCCAACGGTATCCATGAAGTTGCCCAGAGGACTGCAGCTGATTACGGATGAAATCAACAAGGTCCACTAAGCTCGAGTAATTTTTCCGTCGAGACAGTCCTCTTTCGCGTAATATCCTTTTCAGGTGTCTTTCACTTACTTCAAAACCATGCCTCGAACTAAGCACTGACCGCAAATCTTTATATTTGAGTCCAAGTTCAAAATAAAACTCTATGAACCTCTCCATTGTTCACGTAGGCTACTGACTGAGCTGTTTGAAAATGGCCAACGGCAGGGACAACAGGAAGTGTTTCCGAAGTTTTGCGAGGGAACGCAAATATCTTTGCGAGGGAACGCAAATAACTTTGCGAGGGAACGCAAAACTTTTGCGAGGGAACGCAAATATCTTTGCGAGGGCACGCAAAACTTTTGCGTGGGAACGCAAAGTTTCTCGGGGGAACGCAAATATCTTTGCGAGGGAACGCAAAATGTTTGCGAGGGAACGCAAAATGTTTGCGTGGGAACGCAAAGTTTCTCGGGGGAACGCAAAAGTTTTGCGAGGGAACGCAAAAGATTTGGAAAAAAAATATCCTCCCATCCTAATTTTTTTCCACCACCACGTCCCTTTAGGGGCTCCGTAGAATAGTACCTGTTGAGTTGGCAGGATGCTTTGAAATGCTTATAAAGAAAAAGTATTTCACCTTTGATCAACTTAACAAGCTGATTCCGGAATTTCCATTCAAGTGGGGAGATAAGACCAATCGCCCTCATGTGCTTCGAGTCACGTTTGCAAGGAAACAAAACTATTGGTGGAAACGCACATGAGAATTGATGTTTACTACGGCTAATACCATTAATTGTTGGAAAACTTGTACCTCAGGATGAATCTGCTTGGGAATTAATTATTCTCTTGAAGAAACACCGAACTCACTTCCAAGTACTTTTTCCAGAATGAAAGCTATTGCCAAAACATCACTTTCGCAATGATCCATCTCTTTGGTCCACTTGTTTTGTTCTAAACAATGAAATTTGAAGCCAAGCACAGTTTTTTTTTTAAACAAGTGGCTAGGCACACAAACTGCTTTAAAAATATCACTAAGACTTTGGCCAGGAAACATCAGCTCATGCACTGCATGAAAAGTGGGATTTTCGTCAGTATGTGGCACTGTAGATTGCCGTGGAACTTCAGGTTTACGACTGTGCACGGCAATTTGCAGGCAACACCGAAAACTGCCGTAAATTGTCGGAAATTGACGTGGGCCTTGCTTGGCAGTTGTCCCCCCATGACCCCCCCTCCCCTTAATTGTAGGGGAGGCTTTATCATGTAAATGAACATGCTGTGAGCTACACAAATGCAAATCAGAGTTGCAGCAGGGGGAGTTTTATCTAGGTTCTGAATTTTTTTAACTAAAACAAGTTTAAAGTTTAAGTTAAAATGTTAACTTAAATTTAAGTTAAATGTACTCGTTTTAGTTCACATTACTACATTTTTAGGGCAACCAGTTCCCTTTCGAGGGAACTCACACTGCATCGGAACAACGAATTTGGGGACACTCCCTAAGCAACAGCGCGTCTGAAGTATGAATGAAATCAGGCCAATCCTGATTGGTGTTGCGTCATGACGTAACTATGACGGCATACCCGGAAGATACATAAAGGGGAGCCCGTGCATAGTAATGGCAGTTATTGCTCTTCAGCATAGCGCTCTGTGTGAAATCTGTCTGTCTATTTATTGTTGTACGTTGTGAGAAAGAAAAGTGTGTGTGAAATGGCAACCGCAAGAGAGTTTAAGCAGTGTGTGCATCCGTGTCCCCGTTATATGTCGGGCTCGGACACACACTCGCTTTGTGTGCAGTGCCTGGGTGTTGAGCATGCTCGGGCGGCTCTCGAGGGAGATCCTGGGGCTCACAGCGGGATCTGTCAGGTAGGTTTGGGACTGCTGAGGCACCTTCCCAAACTTCATCTGATGATTCCGAGATTCTCCCTCCCCGTGTGGAAGCCCGCACTGCGGCTTCTTCCCCCGGGATGGAGAATCCGGTGTTCATCCTCTCTGGTTCTGAGGAACCAGATGAGGTGGACATCGAAGCGGGTGGTGAAGCACCATATGAGTCACCACTTCACCCACCTGCTCAAGAGGAACTGGTCGAGGTTTTGACCCATGCGGTGGCCAAATTAAGAATTGATTGGCCACAGGAAAATGAGGAAATCCAGCCACCAAGCAGGCTGTATGACCGATTCCTTTCACGCCAGGCTCAAACACCTCGCCAGGGCTTGCCTTTTTTCCCGGACCTGCACAATGAGTTGTGCAAGTCTTGGAAAAAGCCGTATTCAGCGCGCGTTTCCAATCCCCCTGTATTGGACTATTCCAGCGGTTTTCAATAGGTGAGGCGCCCCTCACCTGGGGGGCGCCAAAGAGCCACAGGGGAGGCGCGACGTGAAGAAAAAATAAAAATAAACCATATACTCGCATCGCGGTATACTGGGTAAAAGCTACGCGGGATACTCGCGTCGTGGTACAAACGAGTTGACTGATTACTGACAAGTAGTAATGCTGACAGATTAAGCAATGGCTCCTTCTGGCTCAACGTGTGCACAGGTGCTCAAACAATAGGCCTACTCGAAAACTGAAGGATTTTATGAATGGCACCTGTTTTCAACACAAACACTCTACGCAGAAAGAGTGTTTCTTGTACTTAGAAAAAACTGCAATACAATTATTTTTTTAAGGGGTAGGCTATGTTTATTTTTTGGAGAATGGAAGAATGAAATGGAGAATTAACTTGCATGTGCCTAATAGCCTATGTGTTGTAGCCATTAAATAAGCGCATTTAGTTTCATATGTTAAAATATTAGATTTTTTTTTTTCCATCTATATGTTGATTATGAAAAGTGAACACCATGAGTAAGATGGACGGGGACATGGAGTGGGTCAGACATGATTGACCACTTCATTAAGTTTCATTTTGTTGAAAGACTTTCTTTTGTTTAAAGTGAATTTCGTTTTGTATAAATTGTATCTTAATTTTAATAAATGTTTATTCAACAAATTGCCTGGATTTAATAAATAAGAAGCAAATATAGCTGCGATCAATTGCATTGCACGCGTGAACTGGAGCGCATCATAAATTCATATCTCATATCTCTTTAATTTTTTATTATAAATTAATCGAAACTCAGTTTATGCCTCATAGACATGAAAAATATTTAAGAAAGCTTTACATTTCTTTAAACGAAACTATTCAAAACGAAAAGAAATAGGCTAGCTAACGTTACTCAATGTAATCCATGATGTGCATTTCTCTCTGGCTAGCGTGTTCAATACGGAGATGGCGATCTTCAACTTAATTTTTGCAGCTGACACAGACAGAAAAGACTAGTGTAGGCCTACTAATACAAATCAATGCACGAAATCGAACTTTTTTATTTTGAGAAGACAGGGCTGCCTCTTAATTTTGTCCAACCGGTCATCACTGCGCATTTGAATGGGTTGCGTGAACAGTTTGGCGAGTATTTTGGAGAGGACGCAATGGGAAATCAGTGGGTGAGAAATCCGTTCGCTTTCCCCGCCACACCCAGTGATGGACTGAGCCTGCAGGAGGAGGAGGCCCTGGTCGATCTCAGCTCGAATGTGGACTTGAAGCAGAGACTGGCAGAAATGCCGATCACGCGTTTCTGGTTGTCTGTGGAGAGCGAGTTCCCTCAGATCTCCACTAAGGCAATGCAAGTCCTAATCCCCTTCACCTCCACTTACTTGTGTGAGTGTGGGTTTTCCGCACTGACCATGATTAAAAATAAATACAGATCAAGGCTGCAGGTGGAGGACGACTTGCGTTTATTTCTCTCTGCAGTGCAGCCCTGCATCGAACACCTCTGCTCGTCAAAAGCGCGTCCTCATTGTTCCCACAAAAATGGGCGGTTCAAAGTTCAAAATTAAAATTCAAATGACGTGAATGACACGTGCAAATGACGTGAATGGTGCATTTTGTTTATTGTTTAAATCTGAATGTATGATTTTAAATAATTTTACTGAAACTGAAAAAAAATTTGGAATGCAAATCTTTTTGATCTGATAACATGCCTTCAATGCAGTTGACTGTTATGTGTTATGCGCTCCGTGAACAAAAAGCGTTGTCCTTCATTGATCAGAGAGCTGTCCATTGTGCTGATTTTGTTCGAGACGATGTGCATTAAAATGTGCGCTTAAAGAGATAGTTCACTTTAAAATGAAAATTCTGTCATCATATACTCACCCTCAATTTGTTTCAAGCCTGTATGAATTTCTTTCTTCTGCTGCACACAAAGCCAGATATTTTGAAGAATGTCAGTAACCAAACAGTTAACTGGTCCCATTGACCTCCATAGTATATATATTTTTTTCTTACTATGGAAGTCAATGGGACCAGTTAACTGTTTGGTTACTGACATTCTTCAAAATATCTGGCTTTGTGTGCAGCAGAAGAAATTCATACAGGCTTGAAACAAATTGAGGGTGAGAATATGATGACAGAATTTTCATTTTAAAGTGAACTATCCCTTTAAGACCCAGACACAAGTTTCACCCTTGTAACATTCACATGTTAAGCATGTTTTGTTGACTTATGGTTAGGCCTACTGATGTTCTGTGATTTTTAAAAGTAGCCTCAAATAGGCCTGCATAAAGTTGGAAGTTATTTGCTGTTGCAAAGATTTATGAATGCACTTCTTAAAAAAAAAAAAGGAAATAAAAAACAATATGAAAAAATATTTACATTTTATTAGTTGTTATTGAAACTCATCATTGCCAGGAACACACAGAAGATGGCATTTACTGCCGAGGCGTGTGTGGGTTAGAGCAGGCGGACAGGATTTTGGGGAAGGGGGGGGGCTCGGCTGTCCTTACCTACTCTAAGGGGAGGCTCACAATCACCCAATTTGAAAACCCCTGGACTATTCTAATGTCCTGGGGGCGCGTGAAGCTGGATACGGGACGATGCCGCGGGTGGAAGATGCTCTCGCGGGCTATCTTTCTCCCGAATCGGCATCGTCGCTGAAAGCCTCGGTACTGCCCACCAAGCCCTGCAGGGACACCTCAGCCTTGGCTGGCAGAGCCTATATGGCGGCTGGGCGGGCTGTGGGCTGCTCCATGGCATCTATGGTGACTGTGGAGAGACATTTGTGGCTGAATTTATCGGGGATGAAGGAGAAGGATAAAACCTTCCTCCTAGACTCCCCGATCTCGCCTTCTGGCCTGTTCGGCGATGCCGTTAATACCGTCGTCGACAGGTTCCAGGAGGCGAGGAAGCAGTCAGCGGCCTTCCACCAATACCTCCCTCGTCGCTCCAAAGGGAAGGCTGCCTCCAGCGGGCAGCCTCAGCCGTCCTCCAGTTACTCGCACCGACAGGTGCAAAAGCAGAGCGTCGCCTCTCGAGCCCCTCCTCCTGAACTTGGCAACAGAGGTGGCGCTCGCACCAGCAGGCCTCCGCACCTGTGGGCGATTTGAGAAACGTCCTTCAGGCTAGGAAGGCTGCTGGGAAGAAGTCCTAGCTTCGGCTGGACTTCAAAGGGCGGTCCCCCCCGCGCGGGAACAACCGAGTTTGTCCCCGCCGCGGCGCTCTCGGGAAATCGATGTGGTAATCCCGCCGTCACAGACGCTTCGGGCCACATCGATTTCCCGCGGACGTTCACTGCTCCAGCCGCCTCCCCCAACTGCTCCCTGCCGGTCAGCCGCTTCAGGGGGTTGGGGACGAGGCTCGGTTGACACCCGAGGCCAGCTTCGAGATGCTGGTTCCCTTAGTAGATTATCTCGGCGCGTGGAAACGCCTTCCGAGTATTTCTACGTGGGTCCTGTGTACTGTAGAAAAGGGAGACAATCCAGACTGCAGTTCAGTCATCCTCCACCAAAGTTCTGTGGAGTGACATGGACTGTAGTGGAACCAGAGCGGGTTCGGGTAATGGAAAAAGAAGTAAGATCCTTGCTGGTAAAGGGGGCCATAGAGTATGTTCCCCCACCAGAGAGGGAGTCCGGGTTCTACAGCCGGTACTTCATAGTTCCAAAGAAGGATGGAGGGTTGCGTCCTATTCTGGATCTGAGGTATTTGAATCGATCTCTGAGGAGGTTCAGGTTCAAAATGCTCACCATTCCCACCATCGTGAGTCAGATCCGGTCCGAGGACTGGTTCGTCACGATAGATCTGAAGGACGCATACTTCCATATATCCATCCTTCTGTGTCACAGGAAGCTCTTGAGGTTCGCTTTCGGGGGCGAGGCGTACCAATATCAAGTGCTTCCCTTTGGTCTAGCTCTTTCCCCACGCATGTTCACAAAGTGCATGGATGCAGCTCTGGCTCCAATGAGACTCCAGGGCATCCATGTGCTGGATTATATCGACGATTGGCTCATTCTGGCCCAGTCGTACGATATGGCGGTTCGGCATCGAGATGTCGTTCTGGCCCACATAAAGTGCTTGGGGCTGAGACTCAACACCAAGAAGAGTGTGTTGACGCTGTCCCAGAGAACTACGTTCCTGGGAGTCGTGTGGAATTCGACAACGATGCGGGCGCAACTAGCTCCCGCGCGAGTCGAGACCACGTGGGCGATGGTCTCAGGATTAAGGCTAGGCCACAGCATCACTTTCAGGCACTTCCAAAGGGTGCTGGGTCACATGGCAGCAGCGTCCAACGTAATACCTTTTGGCCTGCTACACATGAGACCTCTACAGTGGTGGCTGAAAACCAAGGGGTTTTCCCCCAGGGGGAACCCGTTCCATATGATCAGGGTAACGCGCGTATGCCTTCGTTCCCTAGCCATATGGAAAGAACCTTGGTTTCTGTCCCAGGGACCAGTGTTGGGAGCGTCCTGTTGCCGGAAATCCGTTTCAACAGACGCCTCCCTCACTGGTTGGGGCGCGGTCATGGACGGCCGCTTTGCGAGGGGCCCATGGGAGGGCCGTTATTCCTCCTGGCACATAAACTGCCTGGAGATGATGGCGGTCTACAAGGCTCTCAGGAGCTTTCTCCCAGACCTCGGCGGTCACCATGTCCTGGTACGGACAGACAATAAGTCTGTCGTAGCGTACCTCAACCGGCAGGGGGGTCTGAGGTCGCGCCCTCTATGCAGACTGGCGCATCAGATCCTCCTGTGGGCCCAAGGGAAACTGTTGTCCATCAGGGCAATGTACATCCCGGGGGTCCAAAATCAGGGAGCAGACATCCTGTCCAGGCAGGGGCTGAGGCCCGGGGAGTGGCGACTCCACCCAGAGGTGGTGGAGGCCATGTGCGAGAGGTTTGGCCCAGTGGAAGTGGATTTATTCGCGTCTCGAGAGACGACCCACTTTCCATTGTGGTTTTCTCTCACGCTGGGGCTGGATGCCATGGTGCAGACGTGGCCGAGGCTGCGTCTGTACGCATTTTCCCCGATCGCTCTGCTCCCGGGAGTCCTGGAGAGGGTCCGTCGACAGGGCGCCAACCTGCTTCTGGTGGCGCCACGTTGGCCGACTCGAGTTTGGTTCTCAGACATCATAGCTCTGCTGGCAGGTCAGCCGTGGGAGATTCCTCTGAGGAGGGATCTCCTGTCTCAGGCAGGGGGCACGATATTTCACCCCCGGCCGGAGTTATGGAACCTCTGGGTCTGGCCTGCCGGCGGATGTGGTTGAGACCTTACTCAGTTCCAGGGCTCCGTCTACAAGGAGACTGTACAGCCTCAAGTGGAATGTGTTTTCCACTTGGTGTAGAGAGCGTGAGGTGGACCCATTTAACTGCCCAGTGGCTTCAGTGCTGGAGTTCCTCCAAGATCGTTTCTCTGCAGGGCTTACCCCGTCCACACTCAAGGTGTACGTGGCTGCCATTGGGGCTTTCCACACGCCTTTGGGTGATGGGCCTTTGGGATGAGGCCTGCGGCTCGTTCCAGAGTCCCAACATGGGATCTGGCAGTGGTTCTAGAAGGATTGGCTGAGGCCCCCTTCGAGCCGCTAGAGTCAGCTGACCCAAAGAGCTTGACCCTTAAGATGGCCTTTCTCTTAGCCATCACTTCTCTGAGGAGGGTGGGGGACCTTCAGGCCTTGGCGCTTACGCCGACTTGCCTGGAGTTTGCCCCTGGCGAAGTGAAGGCCATCTTACACCCTAGGGCCGGTTGTGTGCCCAAGGTGCCATCTAGCGTGGTCAAGCCTTTGGTTCTTCAGGCATTTCATCCTCCGTCTCACGTGACGGCGGAAGAAGGGAGACTTCACCTGCTCTGCCCGGTCAGAGCCCTTAAAATATATGTGGAGAAGTCCGCACAGTGGAGGAAATCTAAGCAGCTATTAGTGTGTTTTGGTTCATCTAAGAAGGGGCTGCCTGCGTCAACCCAGACTATCAGTAACTGGATTGTCCAAACTATCAGGTGCGCAACCTGCCTTTACCTATGGCCGTGAGGGCACATTCCACCAGGGGCATGGCCTCCTCGGTGGCCCTCCTTTCTGGGGTCCCTTTGCAGGACATTTGCGAGGCGGCCGGATGGGCTACTCCGCACACTTTTATTAGATTTTATAGTCTGCACCTCCCTGCGACGCCCGGTGCTAGGGTACTCCAGTCCTAGCTGTGCCCGGTCTCCGGCTTCACACTAGGACTGGTGCTACCGTCGGTGTGGCCTAGTGGGTACTCGTTCCCCAAATTCGTCGTTCTGATGCAGTGTGAGTTCCCTCGAAAGGGAACGGCTCGGGTTATGTATATAACCCTTGTTCCCTGAGAAAGGGAACGAGCACTGCATCTCGTCGCCACACCTCGGCAGGCCTGGAGCGCATGCTTCATCGCGATAACTGCCATTACTATGCACGGGCTCCCCTTTATGTATCTTCCGGGTATGCCGTCATAGTTGCGTCATGACGCAACACCAATCAGGATTGGCCTGATTTCATTCATACTTCAGACGCGCTGTTGCTTAGGGTGTCCCCAAATTCGTCGTTTCGATGCAGTGCTCGTTCCCTTTCTCAGGGAACAAGGGTTTTATACATAACCCGAGCCGTTTGCTCCAATTTTTTAAGTAGATTCAACTTGTCCGGGCTCACAGTGTAGATTAATTACTCTGTATGTCATTAGCAATAACCAATGTTATGTAAAACAAAATACAGGACAGCAGTTCATGTCTTCAACCTTTAGAGAGGTTATGTGATGCAACAAGACAATGAACCAAAGCACACAAATAAATCAAGTAAAGCATACAGTTTACATACCAAAATTAATTTTTCCACCCTGCACTGTGAATGATTTCTAAATGGCTATTAATCATAATTGTGAAAAGTACAAGCTTGTGTGTTAATAGTTAAGTCAGATTGTGTTTATTTGTAATTGTCATTTAAATTGAGCTCACACCACATTTTATGAATTATCAATGCAGATTTTCAAGAGGTGGTTTCCTTGACAGGGTTTATATTATGCCAAGAGTAGGCCTTAATCTAGTTAATCGTGAGTTAAAAAATTGTTGCCTGGAACAAAGATTAAGCACAGATTACTAACACCTGGACTATGAGTCCTGAACTAAAATAAACTGGATTCATTTACAGTTTTATCTAATTGCTTACACACAATTTCTGAAAATATGGCTCCATTTCTTGTAACTCTACACACAAAACACACAACATGCAAAACATCAGACATCGCTTGCAAAAGCAACACTTTGTGCAAAACTATTTTAACTCTTCCAAAAATGTTGTTTTTGCATATATCTAACTACACACAAATATGCACAACTGAGGAATTTTACAGTTGAACTGAAATCAGCTGAACTGAATCAACACTGAAGTCACTTGAGCTGAATATTGACACTATATTGGCTTGTTAGAGCCGGTTTACAGCAGAATTTGTTTTGAACTTGTTACTGAAGCTGCTATGAAACAATATATTTTGTTGTATGCATATTCTTTCTTTCTCAAACCTTAGTTTTGATTTCTAAGTGATCAATTTATGTATAAGTGTTTTCACACATGATCATTGGCTGTATGGGTCCTCAGTAAATTAATGTGGCATTTAAATGGCAAAAGTTATTCTTGTCTCTATAACTTAAGGCTTCCTAAAGACACGTTTATGGGTAAATCAAATATTAATAATATAAATAAAATGAATATCAAAACATATTTTAAATATAATGAAGTCATTTTATTATAGCACTCATCAGATGTTCCTGGAAACAAAACAGAGACAGAACAGTATAACAAACTATACAACAAACTAAACACCAAATTACAAAAACATTATTATGTGAAAGTGAATAAAGTTGTGTGTGTGTGTGTTTTCAGTTATAAATATGTGCTGTGTAAATTAGCCTATATATACTTTTAGAAATTATATATAGCCTAACTATAAAAAACAAACAATAACCCATATAGATAAATTATAATAATTGTATAATATTAAGCATTTACTTAATATACATTGTAACATTAGGCTACTTTACTCTAGCACAGTAGTCAGTTAAGCAATTAATTAATATCTTATATTAATATGTATGTAGCCTAGGCTACATCTAAAAGTAAGTCTGCTTTAACCCTCAGAGCCCGACGGCATCGCCCACGACGTCACACGGCACCTCCGATAAATATCTATATTATTTCATGAAACTTTTATCGATTTTCTTACCGTTTTTTCCAGCAGAAAGCTAACGAGCTAGCCATCACGGGGGTGTCTTTGGTATCTTTGTAGCCTTTACAGAAGGTTTTCTATCCAGCCTGGAACATGTGCATCTTTTTGGAGTTGTTCAGCAATAAATCAAAACGCTTACATCCAAGATATATCCACTTGATGTCCATAATTTATACATTTTCCGTCATTTTTGCCGCTAGCGCGATGCTAGCTGCCATTTTGGATGAGGGTTTGACCAATGACAGGCTGATCCGTCATCTACGTTGGTGTGCGTCATTACGCATCAACCACAGCTCTGTTATTGTGGAGAGAGAGAGACGCACGGCTAGTGTTGAGGAGAGAGAGAGAGAGAGAGACGCTGCAGTTTTTAGTAGTTTTGTGGAGAAAGTTTGAGGAAAAAGTTTGAGGAGAAAGTTTGAGGAGAAGTTCCTGATAGGAACTGTTTTGAGGCTTGGCACCAGTAAATATCCAAAATCCAAAGAGGCCAAAAGCGCCTGGACTTTTTTTGGAAAAATGTAAATAGTTTTGGTTCTGTATAAGTTATCATGTTTATTCCTGAGTTCCAGGACTCCAAAGACTTGAGCAAACTGTTTTCCAGAGGAAATATTCTTAGCTTTTATTTATTTGTGTGTGTTTTCAATAAATATTTGAGTGATTCAATTTCCGTTTTATGTTTTCATTTGTCTTTATGGTCCCATAACTTATTTTACATTCAGGTGACATCAATGCAACACAAATATACTGACAGTGCAACTTGTCTTGAAAAAAAAGAGGTGTGTCAATTGTCTGTGCACAACAGGGTTGATGTTTTACAAGCTTTTTTAGTAAATAACACCAGGCGGAAAATTAATTGTAAAAATACCCTTAGGTCTTAAAGGGTTAAAAAAAAGATATTACACTTC
The DNA here is from genome assembly GCF_949357685.1 of Gobio gobio. Lineage (NCBI taxonomy): Eukaryota > Metazoa > Chordata > Actinopteri > Cypriniformes > Gobionidae > Gobio > Gobio gobio. Next base: position 20,488,236 of record NC_137097.1, on the reverse strand, counting down.
GACATGTACAGAATGTGCGCATTAAGAAACACGTTCAAATGTGTCTTCTTAACATGTTAAAACTGTGCGTCGACTGTGCGTGTATGCCTGTTACACGACCAGAATGTGCGTGTCTACACATACAAAAGAAACACGTAAAAAAATTGCTGCTTGACGCGGACAAACAGTGCGTGTTGACACGGTCATAGTCACGCGTTTCGTATAAAGAGATTTGGCCCCGGGCGCGTTCCATAGTCCATAGGCCAACTTTTTGGACTCATTTTCAGGAGGCTGTCTTCGTCTTCACAACTCTGAGGCAAACTGCAGGCGCTATGAACCACAGCATGGGTAATGTAACGTTACGATATAAAGAATATGCTTTTATTCAGCTGTATAAGGAAATGGATGCGTTAATAGATCCGAGCTTAAAACTGCACATTTTGTTTACACAGACTATCCTCGCCTCATAACGAAGCCGTGAGCTCTTATCTGCTTGGAGCGATTTCCGCGAGTCCAGATTTAACCGCTGATCACGACGACATTGTGTGTAAGTATAACTTCCAATGTTTTTCTCATTCCTTGTTTAATTTTACCGTGACTGTTTTTATTAATACCAGTCTCATGTAATTGTTTTCCAGCTGCCTGTAAGACGTATTATGAATCGACACGCCGGAGCTTCAGATACAAACAACCTGAACTTACATAGCAGGCGGAAACTGCGAAGTTTAGCTCGGAGTCGATCAAGAAGAAAAAGGGTAAGATTTATTATATTAGATCCGTTTTTTGTCAATGTGAGTATTTTTCAGGTTGCTTATTGTCTTTATGGATTGTATTACAGTTGCTGGAAGCGAGAGTGTGCTGGGTGAGGATGAGATGGACTGGAAGTGCGCGACCATTGACCTCATGTCTGATGAGGAAGACGGCATTGTTGACGGGGTGTCTGGATGGATTGTGCGGCCACCGCCATATACGCCTGTGTTTCCCGAATGTTTTTGGCGCTTCTTTTTGATGTTTTTGGAGGACAACATAAGAGACATTACTGCTGCACTGTACATAGTTGTGTGTTTGACAATAAAGCTCTTTCTTTGAATAAACAGCTGTGTGTTTATAAGCTCTTTCTTTGAATAAACGGCACGGTCCGGGCAAAATTTCCCATATATTCCTTGATGGTATGAATAGTGTAGTTCATAGCACAATAACATTAATATAAAACATAAATTATTACAACATAAATTATATATTTATTATTATTATTGGGGTTTACATTTATAATGAGCCAGGGTGACCAATAATGATTGGTTTGCAGTGATCTGCCAACCAATCACGAGGGATTTTTCTTTTTTAAATGTAGTGGCTTCAGCCAATAGTGAGTGAGTAAATTCAAGTCTGGCCGTTGACTCTCTGGTTTCGCTGCTATTCATATGCTAATTAGAGGCGTCGCACCTCCGCGCTGTCTCTCAGCGGGGGGCTCTCCACCTACGTCATGGTTCGTTTACGACAATTTGTGGCACAGACGAACGCGACGTTCGCTGCCTCTAAATTGTCGAAAACTGACGAAAATTAGGGAGATTTCTGGGAGTATACAGGCGTTTACGGGGTCGAAAATCCCACTTTTCATGCAGTGATGGTTGGCCAATTTATGCCGTCATCCAGATGTGATGAATCCTCTGTAGAGGTTACTCACGTTATTCATGAATACATTGCTTATACCTTGCATCACAAATATCCGAGCACTTCTGCTTTTAATTTAGCTCAGACAGTATTTTCTGATGGCATAAAGTACACAAAGGGCATGATCATTGTGCATGAAACAATTAGTGGACTGCCCGATTTTGCAGAAATAGTGCAGATTTGTGTTTTGAAAGATGGAATTGCTTTTATAGCAAAAAAGTTTGTTTCCTGGTACAATGAACACTTTCGCTCTTCTGATTTGGAAACTCTAACGGATGTCTCATTGATAGAGTTGGGTGAATTAGCAGATCACTATCCTGTAAACTTCCATCCATTAGCCCAAAAACCGGATTCTAATGGCTTGGTCAAAAGGAATTCTGCGTGTAAGCCTTTTCAGCATTTTGGTAAAGTTCTCTTAATTTATTGACATCTCATTTCAAATCTGACTCCATGAATAATTTTATCTGACTCCAATTTTATGTGACTCCATAAAGTGTGTTACGTTTAGAGTTTATCAGCTGATTTTACGATTAGTTGCGATTTAATTTAGATCGTTGATTTTTTTAGTATCACTTATTTTCAAATTCGTTCCACCATGGGACCCGGAGCCGCACAGAGGCTAGTGTCACGATTCACTAGCTCTCACGACACAAATTAGTCAGTTCTGATATTACAGAGGATTGCAGAGTGAACTATTTTAACTTTAAGTGAGTCCCACATGTTTACTCAAAAACAAAAATTGTTATTTGATTAATAGCCACGAAAGCTGCAACTTATAATAACAGTGGCAGTAAGAAATCTGATTTTCTCTCATGCTTGGCTCGATGCTCCCGCTATGGAGTCCTCAGTTTGATCTGTCCCAACAGAGAGATTTGCGGTAGCTCCTACTTACTCCGCATGCGACATTACTAAAATAATGATTTCAGAAAGATACAGAATAAATCAAGATTAACATTTATTTTGGCCAGACAAGAAAATAATTAAGCAAGAATTCATGGTACACAACTGGTCAGCGTAAAAACATAAACACAATTGCAAAGTAATATGAAAATAATTTAAAAGAGTCATCATGTCTGGCAGAATACATGCAGTGTGTGTGAATGTCTCAAAGACCCTCACAAAGACTGCATGGGGGTTCTGGCTAGGGCTGAAACGATTCATTGAGTTACTCGATTAAATCGATTACAAAAATTCCTTGAGGCAAAAATTCTGCCTCGAAGCCTCGTTCAATTCCTATGACGCGCACTATACGCGCAGGGATCTGATTCACACGGACCGCTGTTCAATGTTCAGGAAGCACACCATAGCGCGCGATACATTTTTAATTTAGTTGGCGCGATGGCGGAGAGTAAAGATGTCCATAAACGGAAGAGAATGTCTAAAGTTTGGGATCATTACGTTCTTAAAAAAGAAGAGAACAAGGTGCAATGTGTCTACTGCATGGTAGAACTGCCATTCCACAGCAGTACGACTTCAATGGTAACGTAGCCTAAGCCTACATTGATGTTCGCTGATTTTAATCCCTTACTGTATTTGTAGCAATGTCGTGATAAGGTTTGACTAGATATGACGTTTAGCTTTGATGTTTTTAAGTAGTAAACATACTCACGTTCAATTGCAAGAGAGTATTGCCTAAAAAAAGAACTCCTTCACATACACACACACACACATATGCTTAAACTTTTATGTAGCCACGCAACAATAATTTCAGCATGCGTTCACTGTATACACCGGGACGTGATGTGAGGAGATTTTTCGAACGGGTGCTTCACCTAAAATGCACCGCAATGCAAGTGATACAAGCCAAATGTAGCGTTCTATTGAAAATTAATTTATGTATTTCTGCCGGACCAAACTGCAATGAAGCAACTGGTCTGACTGGGGCGTCACTCTTCCTCACGCACGTCACACACACACACACACACACACACACACACACACACACACACACACACACACACACACACACACACATACGGGTTTATGTGTATTACAAGGACACTTCAGCCCAAACCAGTTTTTTGCTGTATTAGGGGGACACCCCTTTGCACTTGCTCTACAGAGTTGTGGTGCATATCAAAAAATTTTGTTTTAGCCACACAACACAGATTTAACTTCAGAATTAGTTTACACTCAACACAAGTGATAATGTAACAACCTGACAAAATACACAATTATGAGGACATATTATAATTACATGCAAGCCCCGCCTATGACACAAACCATTATTATAAGGACAGTAGCTATAACACACACACACACATGTTATTATCGTGTATTAAAGGGACACAAATGTATAAATAGGACATATCTAAACATACACAAAATCAATGCATTGAGTATTGAAATGACATCGCTGACCTGAGGACAAATGGCTTATCACGTCAATATATTTGTGAACCCTCATGAGACTACTGTCAGTCAAACCTTATAGTCACAAAGTTCTGGTCTGTTAATAATGCCCTGAATATCTAAATCCTTTAAAAGGTAGTAAACAGTTTTCTGACTTCTAAACTTTAAAAGCCTCCACAGCCCCGTTCTGAATTCAGACACACTTGATCAGTTTAAGTCTACAGACTCATCTCTTTAACCATGCATACACATAATTCAATGCAAAAACAATATAATGCCACAATAATTAGCTCAATCAGAATCAAGAGTAATTCTTTTTCTGTTCATCTTTTTACACTAAGTGTGAATGTGTGAGCTTTGTCTTATCCTTGGACAACCAAGCCATATATTTTTATATGCACCCCCTAGAACACCATTAATTGAAAACTTAAAAACGCAAACACAAGCGTGAAAACATTGTGTATTATAAGGACAAAGGTGATCTAGGAGGACAAACGGTTTAACACACACACACACAAACGTGAAAACATTGTGTATTATAAGGACAAAGGTGATCTATGAGGACAAACGGTTTAACACACACACACAAACGTGAAAACATTGTGTATTATAAGGACAAAGGTGATCTAGGAGGACAAACGGTTTAACACACACACACAAATGTGAAAACATTGTGTATTATAAGGACAAAAGTGATCTAGGAGGACAAACGGTTTAACACACACACACAAATGTGAAAACATTGTGTATTATAAGGACAAAAGTGATCTATGAGGACAAACGGTTTAACACACACACACAAATGTGAAAACATTGTGTATTATAAGGACAAAAGTGATCTATGAGGACAAATGGTTTAACACAAACACGAAAAGTTTAACGCTAACCACTAGGCCATTTTTATATATATATATATATATATATATATATATATATGTGTGTGTGTGTATAGGAACATAAAACAGTACACCAAGTACGGGAACAAGAAGCAAAGTTTAATGTGTGCTTTTTCAAATACAAAAATAAAAAATAACTAAAATGCGAATTGAGGTAAAGCACTTTATCATTTCCCTTTGATAAACTTAAAGGATTAGTTCACTTTTAAATAAACTTTTGCTGATAATTTCCTCACCCCATGTCATCCAAGATGTCCATGTCTTTCTTTTTGCGGTCGAAAAGAAATTAATGTTTTTGATGAAAGCATTTCTCCATATAATGGACTTCGATGGGCATCATTCTGTTCAAGGTCCAAATGACAGTTTCAGTGCAGCTTCAAAAGGGCTTTAAAGGTCCCGTTCTTCGTGTGTTTTGAAGCTTTGATTGTGTTTACAGTGTGCAATATAACATGTGTTCATGTTTCGCGTGTAAAAAAAAACACAGTATTTTTAACACAATTTACTCATCTGTACACCGCTGTTCTCACTGTCCTAAAAACGGCTGATGAGTTCCTTTATTCTATGAAGTCCCTCCTTCAGAAACACGTAACGAGTTCTGATTGTGCCAGCGGTTCCTGTGTTGTGATTCGACAGCAGCTTAGCGCACGTGGAAAGGTCACGCCTCTTAACGGGAGATGTATGCGCTTAATAATCTCTACAGCGTCCCTGGGAAAGCCAAACAACGGTGATTTGACTCCGGGATGAAAATAACAGCGTCTCGACGACATGGCGACAAACACACTCAAACGCAACACTTCCTTTTCTCCACGCGACACTTCCTCTTCTCCACGTGGAACAGCAACAAGACCACGCCCCCTTTTTTCGCGTATTCTTGTGGGCGGAGGTTAGTCTGTTCTACTGTTCTACTGACGTAATTAAAGCAGGCTGTACCAGGATGTAGTCCAAGCCGGCCGTTCGCTGTAGGCTTTGAAAGGGAACTTCTGTTAAATAAAATATCTCGCTTGGCATTGAACTTTGAGCTTTATAATTTTACAGGTATTATTTATGCTCTAACAGCAACATTACACACTAACTAAAGTTTGAACAATGGGATCACGAAGAACGGGACCTTTAAATAATACCAAACGACACCAGACGATTTACACTGAAACTCATTTGGACCTTGAACAGAATGATGCCCATCGAAGTCCATTATATGGAGAAATGCTTTCATCAAAAACATTAAAGGTCCCGTTTTTCGTGTTTTTTTAAAGCTTTGATTGTGTTTACAGTGTGCAATATAACATGTGTTCATGTTTCGCGTGTAAAAAAACACAGTATTTTTCACACAATTTACTCATCTGTACACCGCTGTTCTCACTGTCCTAAAAACAGCTGATGAGTTCCTTGTTCTATGAAGTCCCTCCTTCAGAAATACGTAACGAGTTCTGATTGTGCCAGCGGTTCCTGTATTGTGATTCGACCGCAGCTTAGCGCACGTTGCCCGGTTCCTGTGTTGTGATTGGACAGCAGCTTAGCGCACGTTGCCCGTTTCCTGTGTTGTGATTGGACAGCAGCTTAGCGCACGTTGCCCGGTTCCCGTGTTGTGATTGGACAGCAGCTTAGCGCACGTTGCCCGGTTCCCGTGTTGTGATTGGACAGCAGCTTAGCGCACGTTGCACGGAAAGGTCACGCCTCTTACCGTAACGGAGAGATGTATGCGTTCAATAATCTCTACAGCGTCCCTGGGAAAGCCAAACAAAGGTGATTTGACTCCGGGATGAAAATAACAGCGTCTCGACGACATGGCGGCAAACACACTCAAACGCAACACTTCCTCTTCTCCACGCAACACTTCCTCTTCAACCACGCCCCCTTTTTGGCGTATTCTTGTGGGCGGAGGTTAGTCTGTTCTACTGACGTAATTAAAGCAGGAAGTAGAGGGATGTAGTCCAAACCGGCAGTTCGCTGTAGGCTTTGAAAGGGAACTTCTGTTAAATAAAATACAGTCCCTCCAGAAAAACGCGATTAGGCGATCGCAAGAGTTAATGCATAATCAGCCAAAGTCTGCATATTTATGCGGGGACAGCATTTTTTTCCAAATACGCCGCACTTTCGCTGCGTAAATTGCCTATTTCCGCGTGCAAAATATTTGGGGCTAGCATGATTTCATAATCCCCGCATTTTCGTTGCAATAAAGTCACATATATTAGTAGAAAGTTGAAAAATGTTCGTTTACTTCACACAAGAGCCGCCATTTCCCCCTGTTGCCATGGGAACGCTTTGAAGTGACGCCACCCGACGCCAACGGTCATCGAAAAGCTGCAAACCCCGTGGAGAAACCATAGATATCGGTGAAACCAGAACGCACCTTAAGACAGCTGGCTAAAAAAAAAAAATTTAACCTTTAAACTGCGGAAGAATAATAGTTTAATTCTATAGTTTAGAGCAATAGAGCAAGCACGATTTCACTTTTCTAACTTTAGCTAGTGTGTAATGTTGCTGTTTGAGCATAAACAACATCTGGAAAGTTACAACGTTCAAAGTTTAAAGCAAAGGGAGATATTTGCTTTTAAAGAAATCTATTTCTAAGGACTACAGCAAACGGCCGCTAGGGACTACTAGACATTCCTCAGGGGTCTCTGACATCACCAGCCCCAATATTTGCATAAACCCCTCCTCCAAGAATATTAAATAAGGGTGGGCGAGGCCATTTTGTATCGCCGCGGGGAATAGTTGTTGTGGTAGGCTAGTTAGTAGGCTGGAGTGTTGCTGTGGTATAGTTAGTAGGCTGGAGTGTTGCTGTGGTATAGTTAGTAGGCTGGAGTGTTGTTGCCAATGCCGACGAAACGCTGTTATTTTCATCCAGACTGCAGGTCCACTTTGTTCAGCCTTCCTAGGGACGGGGGGGTTGCAGTGCATTTAACATTCAACATGTTATATGCATGTGTGTATGAGACAGAGGGGAACAGGTCGCATCTGCAGCAGATATATGCTGCCCATCATAAATCAAAGCACGAGACAGACAGGGGTCGGAGGAGAAGACTGGAAAATGTGACAGAATGGACAATATTTGCCTGTATTTGCAATCCACGAGCCGCGGTTCAGCTGCACGGGACACACACTGCCAGTGTGAGCGCCGCTGATCCACTGGAGCTCACAACTCCAAAAACGCCAGATAAAATGTACAAATAGGCACTCTTTATATAAATAAACCACAGATTTGAGCTTTAAACAACTACATTATCGACTGAAAAAGTTTTAAAACTCCGTTTTGTCACACATTAACAGTAGATTTTAACAAAAAAAAGATGTGTAGCAGCCCATGTCAGCCATTTCTCAACGAGACGAGCCGGCTGGCAGAAGCCCCGCCCATGAGGCGAATTTGCGTCTGTTGTGCAGTGAATGTCACACGCGAATGAAGCGAATTTCACCCGCGAATGAAGCGAGTAAACTCAAAATGTTCAAGCGTCCACCTTCGCGCGAATAGCGCGATTTATTTGCGTCAATCGCGTCCGGTGTGAACGCCACATGAGACGGGCGTGCGCGGCTCCCGCTGCACATGTTCAATGAGTTCAATGCAGGATTCGCACAACGGCTTGTCCTGAAAGATGGATTTAAAAACAGAAGCTGTTTACGGGCCACAACCTGTAAGTGTGATTTATTTTTCTTCGCAGTGTTTTCCTGTAATAGTTTGTATTGTTAATTGTACGTTAGCAAGGAAATAAACAGATGACAACGCTCATTTGGCTCTGCAAACCAGTTCGTTAAATGCTCATTCATAGTTAACGTTATCCGACAAACACTTAACGTTACAAACTGCTCAAATTTGTATGGTTTTATAGACGCCATTGTACTACCCAAAGCACAGGCTAGTAGCCTGAGGCTACCGGTAAAGGGAAGGGGCGTGGCGTTTCCGACATACGTGCACTAGGCGGTTAGCGAATCACAACACACTGGGCCAGCTAACCAATCTGAGCCCATTGCGTATTTTTGAGGAACCGGCTTCATACAACCCGGAAACCATCAGACCGTTTTTACAAGGAGGGACAGAGCAGTGTAGAATAAAGGTAAAATATATGAAAAATAATGCTTTTTTTTTAAACGAAGCATGAACACATGTTACATTCCACCCCACAAACACAATCAAGCCTTCGAAAGAATGTGTTTTACCACCCCTTTAAAAGTAGTGTAGTTTAGGGGGATGGACTTGGCATCCCCAACCGCTTGGACTGTTCCAATATGGTGAATTACCTACGTATAGCGGCTCATAGAAACAGATGCTAAGGCGGCTTGATCTAATAAAGTGTTTATTGTACATTTTTGTTGGTGTTTTTTACTAGCTTGTTCATGCTCTTCCCTACTACTGTGCTGCTTCTTCTTCTTCTTCTTCTTCTTCTTCTTCTTCTTCTTCTTCTTCTTACATTTTTGGTAAACTGCTTAAAAACAAAACAGAAACATGTGCACATCTAATTTAAATCAATCAAGCAAATGCAAAAAGTGATCCAGAATCTCAAATTCTAGATATGCCACTGATTTTTTAGCTTCGACTAACATTTATATATCTTTAAAATCGATTAGTAGTTAAAAACTTCCATCTTGTCTTACCAGCAGATTCAAGGTCAGGGCTTTCCAAGGCTAATAATCCAAGAATAAAATAATACTGTAATATACAGTAGGCACTGCTTGGTCTACATGAACTGAATCAAACCTTGCTAAACATGCTAGTTAAATGAGATTAATGCCCATACCTTCTGAGGTGCCTGGAAGATCCTCGACAGGTCGCCTAACTCGCTTCAGTGCTGTGGTATGAATAATATAGTTTAATATTAAGGTTTTGGTTTCACATGTTTATTTATATACAAGAATAAACTAGAGTAAACACCATGATGGCTAGATCTCATCTCACTATTCTTTTAACCAGTCTAATAATTATCTTTGGTCTAGGCTTGTTTGAATGATTTCTAGTCTTTACTAAAGTGTTGAGTGGCTGTTTTGGCCTGCTTGTTTTGTAATAGGGAAGCAGGTTTGTACCATTAAAAATTTTTACCATTCTTTTAAGATTAATGTTTAATTGCTTTCCCAACCTGTATATACACCGATCAGCTATAACATTTAGACCCCCCTTCTAATATTATGTTGGTTACACTGTAAATATGAGGACATTATACACAACACGTATCCCTATCTGACTGTAGAACCCTCACCTGGATCTTCACTCAACCCCCACAACATGACATCAACAGTAAATATGAGGACATTATACACAACACGTATCCCTATCTGACTGTAGAACCCTCACCTGGATCTTCACTCAACCCCCACAACATGACATCAACAGTAAATATGAGGACATTATACACAACACGTATCCCTATCTGACTGTAGAACCCTCACCTGGATCTTCACCCAACCCCCACAACATGACATCAACAGTAAATATGAGGACATTATACACAACACGTATCCCTATCTGACTGTAGAACCCTCACCTGGATCTTCACCCAACCCCCACAACATGACATCAACAGTAAATATGAGGACATTATACACAACACGTATCCCTATCTGACTGTAGAACCCTCACCTGGATCTTCACTCAACCCCCACAACATGACATCAACAGTAAATATGAGGACATTATACACAACACGTATCCCTATCTGACTGTAGAACCCTCACCTGGATCTTCACTCAACCCCCACAACATGACATCAACAGTAAATATGAGGACATTATACACAACACGTATCCCTATCTGACTGTAGAACCCTCACCTGGATCTTCACCCAACCCCCACAACATGACATCAACAGTAAATATGAGGACATTATACACAACACGTATCCCTATCTGACTGTAGAACCCTCAACTGGATCTTCACTCAACCCCCACAACATGACATCAACAGTAAATATGAGGACATTATACACAACACGTATCCCTATCTGACTGTAGAACCCTCAACTGGATCTTCACTCAACCCCCACAACATGACATCAACAGTAAATATGAGGACATTATACACAACACGTATCCCTATCTGACTGTGGAACCCTCACCTGGATCTTCACTCAACCCCCACAACATGACATCAACAGTAAATATGAGGACATTATACACAACACGTATCCCTATCTGACTGTAGAACCCTCACCTGGATCTTCACCCAACCCCCACAACATGACATCAACAGTAAATATGAGGACATTATACACAACACGTATCCCTATCTGACTGTAGAACCCTCACCTGGATCTTCACCCAACCCCCACAACATGACATCAACAGTAAATATGAGGACATTATACACAACACGTATCCCTATCTGACTGTAGAACCCTCACCTGGATCTTCACCCAACCCCCACAACATGACATCAACAGTAAATATGAGGACATTATACACAACACGTATCCCTATCTGACTGTAGAACCCTCACCTGGATCTTCACTCAACCCCCACAACATGACATCAACAGTAAATATGAGGACATTATACACAACACGTATCCCTATCTGACTGTAGAACCCTCACCTGGATCTTCACTCAACCCCCACAACATGACATCAACAGTAAATATGAGGATATTATACACAACACGTATCCCTATCTGACTGTAGAACCCTCACCTGGATCTTCACCCAACCCCCACAACATGACATCAACAGTAAATATGAGGACATTATACACAACACGTATCCCTATCTGACTGTAGAACCCTCACCTGGATCTTCACTCAACCCCCACAACATGACATCAACAGTAAATATGAGGACATTATACACAACACGTATCCCTATCTGACTGTGGAACCCTCACCTGGATCTTCACTCAACCCCCACAACATGACATCAACAGTAAATATGAGGACATTATACACAACACGTATCCCTATCTGACTGTAGAACCCTCACCTGGATCTTCACTCAACCCCCACAACATGACATCAACAGTAAATATGAGGACATTATACACAACACGTATCCCTATCTGAGTGTAGAACCCTCACCTGGATCTTCACTCAACCCCCACAACATGACATCAACAGTAAATATGAGGACATTATACACAACACGTATCCCTATCTGACTGTAGAACCCTCACCTGGATCTTCACTCAACCCCCACAACATGACATCAACAGTAAATATGAGGACATTATACACAACACGTATCCCTATCTGACTGTAGAACCCTCACCTGGATCTTCACTCAACCTCCACAACATGACATCAACAGTAAATATGAGGACATTATACACAACACGTATCCCTATCTGACTGTAGAACCCTCACCTGGATCTTCACTCAACCCCCACAACATGACATCAACAGTAAATATGAGGACATTATACACAACACGTATCCCTATCTGACTGTAGAACCCTCACCTGGATCTTCACCCAACCCCCACAACATGACATCAACAGTAAATATGAGGACATTATACACAACACGTATCCCTATCTGACTGTGGAACCCTCACCTGGATCTTCACTCAACCCCCACAACATGACATCAACAGTAAATATGAGGACATTATACACAACACGTATCCCTATCTGACTGTAGAACCCTCACCTGGATCTTCACTCAACCCCCACAACATGACATCAACAGTAAATATGAGGACATTATACACAACACGTATCCCTATCTGACTGTAGAACCCACACCTGGATCTTCACTCAACCCCCACAACATGACATCAACAGTAAATATGAGGACATTATACACAACACGTATCCCTATCTGACTGTAGAACCCTCACCTGGATCTTCACCCAACCCCCACAACATGACATCAACAGTAAATATGAGGACATTATACACAACACGTATCCCTATCTGACTGTAGAACCCACACCTGGATCTTCACTCAACCCCCACAACATGACATCAACAGTAAATATGAGGACATTATACACAACACGTATCCCTATCTGACTGTAGAACCCTCACCTGGATCTTCACCCAACCCCCACAACATGACATCAACAGTAAATATGAGGACATTATACACAACACGTATCCCTATCTGACTGTAGAACCCACACCTGGATCTTCACTCAACCCCCACAACATGACATCAACAGTAAATATGAGGACATTATACACAACACGTATCCCTATCTGACTGTAGAACCCTCACCTGGATCTTCACTCAACCCCCACAACATGACATCAACAGTAAATATGAGGACATTATACACAACACGTATCCCTATCTGACTGTAGAACCCACACCTGGATCTTCACTCAACCCCCACAACATGACATCAACAGTAAATATGAGGACATTATACACAACACGTATCCCTATTTGACTGTAGAACCCTCACCTGGATCTTCACCCAACCCCCACAACATGACATCAACAGTAAATATGAGGACATTATACACAACACGTATCCCTATCTGACTGTAGAACCCTCACCTGGATCTTCACCCAACCCCCACAACATGACATCAACAGTAAATATGAGGACATTATACACAACACGTATCCCTATCTGACTGTAGAACCCTCACCTGGATCTTCACCCAACCCCCACAACATGACATCAACAGTAAATATGAGGACATTATACACAACACGTATCCCTATCTGACTGTAGAACCCTCACCTGGATCTTCACCCAACCCCCACAACATGACATCAACAGTAAATATGAGGACATTATACACAACACGTATCCCTATCTGACTGTAGAACCCTCACCTGGATCTTCACCCAACCCCCACAACATGACATCAACAGTAAATATGAGGACATTATACACAACACGTATCCCTATCTGACTGTGGAACCCTCACCTGGATCTTCACTCAACCCCCACAACATGACATCAACAGTAAATATGAGGACATTATACACAACACGTATCCCTATCTGACTGTAGAACCCTCACCTGGATCTTCACTCAACCCCCACAACATGACATCAACAGTAAATATGAGGACATTATACACAACACGTATCCCTATCTGACTGTAGAACCCACACCTGGATCTTTACTCAACCCCCACAACATGACATCAACAGTAAATATGAGGACATTATACACAACACGTATCCCTATCTGACTGTAGAACCCTCACCTGGATCTTCACCCAACCCCCACAACATGACATCAACAGTAAATATGAGGACATTATACACAACACGTATCCCTATTTGACTGTAGAACCCTCACCTGGATCTTCACCCAACCCCCACAACATGACATCAACAGTAAATATGAGGACATTATACACAACACGTATCCCTATCTGACTGTAGAACCCTCACCTGGATCTTCACCCAACCCCCACAACATGACATCAACAGTAAATATGAGGACATTATACACAACACGTATCCCTATCTGACTGTAGAACCCTCACCTGGATCTTCACCCAACCCCCACAACATGACATCAACAGTAAATATGAGGACATTATACACAACACGTATCCCTATCTGACTGTAGAACCCTCACCTGGATCTTCACCCAACCCCCACAACATGACATCAACAGTAAATATGAGGACATTATACACAACACGTATCCCTATCTGACTGTGGAACCCTCACCTGGATCTTCACTCAACCCCCACAACATGACATCAACAGTAAATATGAGGACATTATACACAACACGTATCCCTATCTGACTGTGGAACCCTCACCTGGATCTTCACTCAACCCCCACAACATGACATCAACAGTAAATATGAGGACATTATACACAACACGTATCCCTATCTGACTGTAGAACCCTCACCTGGATCTTCACTCAACCCCCACAACATGACATCAACAGTAAATATGAGGACATTATACACAACACGTATCCCTATCTGACTGTAGAACCCACACCTGGATCTTTACTCAACCCCCACAACATGACATCAACAGTAAATATGAGGACATTATACACAACACGTATCCCTATCTGACTGTAGAACCCTCACCTGGATCTTCACCCAACCCCCACAACATGACATCAACAGTAAATATGAGGACATTATACACAACACGTATCCCTATCTGACTGTAGAACCCTCACCTGGATCTTCACTCAACCCCCACAACATGACATCAACAGTAAATATGAGGACATTATACACAACACGTATCCCTATCTGACTGTAGAACCCTCACCTGGATCTTCACCCAACCCCCACAACATGACATCAACAGTAAATATGAGGACATTATACACAACACGTATCCCTATCTGACTGTGGAACCCTCACCTGGATCTTCACTCAACCCCCACAACATGACATCAACAGTAAATATGAGGACATTATACACAACACGTATCCCTATCTGACTGTAGAACCCTCACCTGGATCTTCACTCAACCCCCACAACATGACATCAACAGTAAATATGAGGACATTATACACAACACGTATCCCTATCTGACTGTAGAACCCACACCTGGATCTTCACTCAACCCCCACAACATGACATCAACAGTAAATATGAGGACATTATACACAACACGTATCCCTATCTGACTGTAGAACCCTCACCTGGATCTTCACTCAACCCCCACAACATGACATCAACAGTAAATATGAGGACATTATACACAACACGTATCCCTATCTGACTGTAGAACCCTCACCTGGATCTTCACCCAACCCCCACAACATGACATCAACAGTAAATATGAGGACATTATACACAACACGTATCCCTATCTGACTGTAGAACCCACACCTGGATCTTCACTCAACCCCCACAACATGACATCAACAGTAAATATGAGGACATTATACACAACACGTATCCCTATCTGACTGTAGAACCCTCACCTGGATCTTCACCCAACCCCCACAACATGACATCAACAGTAAATATGAGGACATTATACACAACACGTATCCCTATCTGACTGTAGAACCCACACCTGGATCTTCACTCAACCCCCACAACATGACATCAACAGTAAATATGAGGACATTATACACAACACGTATCCCTATCTGACTGTAGAACCCTCACCTGGATCTTCACTCAACCCCCACAACATGACATCAACAGTAAATATGAGGACATTATACACAACACGTATCCCTATCTGACTGTAGAACCCACACCTGGATCTTCACTCAACCCCCACAACATGACATCAACAGTAAATATGAGGACATTATACACAACACGTATCCCTATTTGACTGTAGAACCCTCACCTGGATCTTCACCCAACCCCCACAACATGACATCAACAGTAAATATGAGGACATTATACACAACACGTATCCCTATCTGACTGTAGAACCCTCACCTGGATCTTCACCCAACCCCCACAACATGACATCAACAGTAAATATGAGGACATTATACACAACACGTATCCCTATCTGACTGTAGAACCCTCACCTGGATCTTCACCCAACCCCCACAACATGACATCAACAGTAAATATGAGGACATTATACACAACACGTATCCCTATCTGACTGTAGAACCCTCACCTGGATCTTCACCCAACCCCCACAACATGACATCAACAGTAAATATGAGGACATTATACACAACACGTATCCCTATCTGACTGTAGAACCCTCACCTGGATCTTCACCCAACCCCCACAACATGACATCAACAGTAATTATGAGGACATTATACACAACACGTATCCCTATCTGACTGTGGAACCCTCACCTGGATCTTCACTCAACCCCCACAACATGACATCAACAGTAAATATGAGGACATTATACACAACACGTATCCCTATCTGACTGTAGAACCCACACCTGGATCTTTACTCAACCCCCACAACATGACATCAACAGTAAATATGAGGACATTATACACAACACGTATCCCTATCTGACTGTAGAACCCTCACCTGGATCTTCACCCAACCCCCACAACATGACATCAACAGTAAATATGAGGACATTATACACAACACGTATCCCTATTTGACTGTAGAACCCTCACCTGGATCTTCACCCAACCCCCACAACATGACATCAACAGTAAATATGAGGACATTATACACAACACGTATCCCTATCTGACTGTAGAACCCTCACCTGGATCTTCACCCAACCCCCACAACATGACATCAACAGTAAATATGAGGACATTATACACAACACGTATCCCTATCTGACTGTAGAACCCTCACCTGGATCTTCACCCAACCCCCACAACATGACATCAACAGTAAATATGAGGACATTATACACAACACGTATCCCTATCTGACTGTGGAACCCTCACCTGGATCTTCACTCAACCCCCACAACATGACATCAACAGTAAATATGAGGACATTATACACAACACGTATCCCTATCTGACTGTAGAACCCTCACCTGGATCTTCACTCAACCCCCACAACATGACATCAACAGTAAATATGAGGACATTATACACAACACGTATCCCTATCTGACTGTAGAACCCACACCTGGATCTTTACTCAACCCCCACAACATGACATCAACAGTAAATATGAGGACATTATACACAACACGTATCCCTATCTGACTGTAGAACCCTCACCTGGATCTTCACCCAACCCCCACAACATGACATCAACAGTAAATATGAGGACATTATACACAACACGTATCCCTATCTGACTGTAGAACCCTCACCTGGATCTTCACTCAACCCCCACAACATGACATCAACAGTAAATATGAGGACATTATACACAACACGTATCCCTATCTGACTGTAGAACCCTCACCTGGATCTTCACTCAACCCCCACAACATGACATCAACAGTAAATATGAGGACATTATACACAACACGTATCCCTATCTGACTGTAGAACCCTCACCTGGATCTTCACTCAACCCCCACAACATGACATCAACAGTAAATATGAGGACATTATACACAACACGTATCCCTATCTGACTGTAGAACCCTCACCTGGATCTTCACCCAACCCCCACAACATGACATCAACAGTAAATATGAGGACATTATACACAACACGTATCCCTATCTGACTGTAGAACCCTCACCTGGATCTTCACTCAACCCCCACAACATGACATCAACAGTAAATATGAGGACATTATACACAACACGTATCCCTATCTGACTGTAGAACCCTCACCTGGATCTTCACTCAACCCCCACAACATGACATCAACAGTAAATATGAGGACATTATACACAACACGTATCCCTATCTGACTGTAGAACCCTCACCTGGATCTTCACCCAACCTCCACAACATGACATCAACAGTAAATATGAGGACATTATACACAATTCGTGATCCATTAAGGGAAACGCCTGTTTTACACTGCACATGTAAGCAGTATATTGATGATGTGGGGGCATAAAGGGTTTATTCACTATAGGAGAGAGTGATTTGTGATGCAATCATTTTTCCTTTTTTTCATATTTGTGAATGGCGAATGAAATGTGTAGTTTGAAGCCCTTCTCCTTTACTGTTCTTGATGTATGGCTTCTGTGTGAATGACTAAACACACAACATTGCTCCCTATTAAAGCAACATGCGCTTGATGGAACAAAGCTGGCTGAGATTTTAGCGGAAATATGTCATCGCCACATAAGCATATACCCCAGTCAGCATGAGCAACGCAGTAAAAATAGACTTGGCTCTGAAATTATGTAGGGCCCTATAAATTCCGCGATCACGGATGGGCAGACGGAATCGCAGAATTGGCATATTAACGCGGAATTTAGTGTTAACACGGAATTTCACTGAATTTTACATATTTGGAATGCAATGCTGTTTTGTGTGGGAGAAGAACGCATGTCTGGGGAAAATGCAGACCGGGGGAAGCACAACCCCCCCCCGTCATTTCAGCCCCCCCTTCAAAACAATGAAAGCATGGCAAAGCGGATCACCACGGCTCTGCTTTCGCTGGCGAAAAAGTTAAGAAACTCAACGCTAAGCCCTCGGTACCGAGCAGTTCCCTCGCAGGGAGTACTTACTGTATTTTCCCTTGCTTTTAATTCACTTTAATGTACTGTATGGAAAATTTCTTAAATTAACTTGTGAGAAAATGAGATGCGCGGGACAGCGTCAGATCTGCGTCATGTTCGTCAGTGGCCGTTTTTAAAGGGACAGGAGCACTGATGATGTCTGTCATTAATGTTCATCAAAGAACAAAAGGAACAGAGACAAATGTAGCTTTAATGATGAATAATCTAGATTATTTATGCAGTTAATAAAGGTGTTGATAACTTTATTCAATTTCTATTTAGGCTATGTCTAACAGGGCTAGGCCATGGGTAAATATAACATTTATTATAATGGGTTTATGTAAAGATTGTTTTAAAAGTTTTTTTAAAGCCTAATAAATGTTAAATTGGTATCTTTCAGTGATACTGTAATGTAACGTCATTAATGTTTCAAAGAGACATTAGTATCAGTGATAATGGCCTTCATTCATAAAAATCTGTTGTCTTTAAAATTGTATCTACATTAATTTGGAGAGTAACTGAAATTAATACAATATCAAAATATTAAAAACTCCAATGTTTTTTAAATGCAATTAATCATGATTAATTACAGATTTTTTTTATTAATTTGAATTGATCTATTCACAGCACTAATATTTTGTTGTGACTTGAGGTACTTAGAGTGCAGTGTTATGTTGCATCATGCAGTATTTGTCTTGAAGTACAGAGTAAATGTTTGTTTGTTTCCTCAATCAATTTTAGGTCATTCCTATGTTCTATTATATTAACATTAAAATCACAATCTTTTTACGACTAAAATAACAGTTAAGGATAAAAAAATATATAATTCACAAAAATTTTAATGGAAAAAAATGTAATTTGGGGAAATAAAACGGAATTTGGGAAAAAATAAAACAGATTTTATAGGGCCCTAATGATGGCTGCACTGCTTATGAATGCTTATGATTTTCTCTTAGGTGCAAAAAAAAAAAAGTGTTGCTTACGCATTGCTTACACGTGCGGTATGAAATGGGTGTAACTCTCTGAAGGACATTGGCTCTCTAGGAGCAGGATTCCTTTACCCTTATTAAAGGGTTAGTTCACCCAAAAATGAAAATTATGTCATTAATTACTCACCCTCATGTCGTTCGACACCCGTAAGACATTCGTTCATCTTCGGAACACAAATTAAGATATTTTTGTTGAAAGCTGATGCTGAGAAAGGCCTCCATTGACATTCAGTACATTTACACTCACAAGACCCATAAAAGGCACTAAAGACGCCGTTACAAAGTCCATCTCACTACAGTGGCTCTACAATAATTTTACAAAGCGACGACAATAGTTTTTGTTCGCAAAAAAAAAAATCTAAATAACGACTTTATTCAACACAAACTTTGGCCTCTGCCGTGAACTCACGAAGCACCACGACGCATATGCGAGAATATGACGTAGATCCGGCATTCGGACACGTGACCCAGACGTGAGGAGATGTGTTTACAAGCAGAGGAAGACGCGCCGTATCTAAGCTGTTGAATTCTACATTGATCCTGCTTTAGGTCTCGGCGTAGAGCTCAATATGGGACTAAAGTGTGCATTTCATGGATTCCCGAACGCCGGTTCTGCGTCATATTCTCGCACATGCGTCGTGGTGGTTCATGAGTTCACGGTAGAGGTCAAAGTTTGTGTTGAATAAAGTCGTTATTTTGATTTTTTTTTGCGCACAAAAACTATTGTTGTCGTTTTGTAAAATTATTGTAGAGCCACTGTAGTGAGATGGACTTTGTAATAACGTGTTTAGTGCCTTTTATGGGTCTTGTGAGTGTAAATGTACTGTGACTGTGTGCGTGACTGTGTGCGTGACAGTGTGCGTGACAGTGTGCCTGACTGTGTGCCTGACTGTGTGCGTGACTGTGTGCGTGACTGTGTGCGTGACTGTGTGCCTGACTGTGTGCCTGACTGTGTGCGTGACAGTGTGCGTGACTGTGTGCCTGACTGTGTGCCTGACTGTGTGCGTGACAGTGTGCGTGACTGTGTGCCTGACTGTGTGCGTGACTGTGTGCGTGACTGTGTGCCTGACTGTGTGCGTGACTGTGTGCGTGACTGTGTGCCTGACTGTGTGCGTGACTGTGTGCGTGACTGTGTGCGTGACTGTGTGCGTGACTGTGTGCCTGACTGTGTGCCTGACTGTGTGCGTGACTGTGTGCCTGACTGTGTGCGTGACTGTGTGCGTGACTGTGTGCCTGACTGTGTGCGTGACTGTGTGCGTGACTGTGTGCGTGACAGCGTGCCTGACTGTGTGCGTGACTGTGTGCGTGACTGTGTGCCTGTGTGCGTGACAGTGTGCGTGACAGTGTGCGTGACTGTGTGCGTGACTGTGTGCGTGACTGTGTGCGTGACTGTGTGCCTGACTGTGTGCCTGACTGTGTGCCTGACTGTGTGCGTGACTGTGTGCCTGACTGTGTGCCTGACTGTGTGCCTGACTGTGTGCCTGACTGTGTGCCTGACTGTGTGCCTGACTGTGTGCCTGACTGTGTGCCTGACTGTGTGCGTGACAGTGTGCCTGACTGTGTGCCTGACTGTGTGCCTGACTGTGTGCCTGACTGTGTGCGTGACTGTGTGCCTGACTGTGTGCCTGACTGTGTGCGTGACTGTGTGCGTGACCGTGTGCGTGACCGTGTGCCTAACCGTGTGCGTGACTGTGTGCCTGACTGTGTGCCTGACTGTGTGCCTGACTGTGTGCGTGACTGTGTGCGTGACCGTGTGCGTGACCGTGTGCCTGACCGTGTGCGTGACCGTGTGCCTGACTGTGTGCGTGACAGTGTGCCTGACTGTGTGCGTGACTGTGTGCGTGACTGTGTGCGTGACTGTGTGCCTGACTGTGCGTGACTGTGTGCCTGACTGTGTGCGTGACTGTGTGCCTGACTGTGTGCGTGACTGTGTGCCTGACTGTGTGCGTGACTGTGTGCCTGACTGTGTGCCTGACTGTGTGCCTGACTGTGTGCGTGACTGTGTGCGTGACTGTGTGCGTGACTGTGTGCCTGACTGTGTGCGTGACTGTGTGCGTGACCGTGTGCCTGACTGTGTGCGTGACTGTGTGCGTGACAGTGTGCCTGACTGTGTGCGTGACTGTGTGCGTGACAGTGTGCGTGACAGTGTGCCTGACTGTGTGCCTGACTGTGTGCGTGACTGTGTGCGTGACAGTGTGCGTGACAGTGTGCCTGACTGTGTGCCTGACTGTGTGCCTGACTGTGTGCCTGACTGTGTGCCTGACTGTGTGCGTGACAGTGTGCCTGACTGTGTGCGTGACTGTGTGCGTGACTGTGTGCGTGACTGTGTGCCTGACTGTGTGCGTGACTGTGTGCGTGACTGTGTGACATGCATGTTTGAAGGAGAATATATAGAATAAAACGAGAAGACCCAAAATGCAGTCACTTTTCATGAACACTTACCATCTGCGATGCTTTACTTCCATCTCCACAGACGAGTGAGGCAGGTTCTTCAGTCTCCGAAGTTACCTGCGTAGATTAACAATAAACTATAAATAAATCTTTAACATGATTAAAGCTTATGTTTGAATAATTGTTTAGAGCAAAATAACATTTAAGAAATAAGGGTTATGAAAGTCACTAGTTTACTATTACTATTGCTATTACTTGCAGAAAATGCAGTTTGCATTTCTGGTTCACTTACAACTTACAAATATATTTATAAGAACCAATAAAACCATATACATACCATAATTGTTTTCCATTAAAACGGAATTCAAATAAAAACACTTCAAGTGAACTGTCATAGGTTTGGAGTCTTCTTTCATATTCCTCTTTATTAATGACCTCTCCTCGATATTCCATCAGAACATCTCCTTTTTGAAAGTGAGAAGTGGTGAACACTCCCGACCTAACAAAAGAATTAGTCTGATTAATCAGAGAAAAGTTTTAAATAAAGATTTAGAGCAGGGGTGGAAATCCCTGACTCAAACATAGGTCTGCGTTACTTACCTTTGAATGAAGTGATATATTTTGCTTCAAATCCATCCTTGTCTTTTTACACATTGATCATAATATACAGCCTCCTCTTCTGGGCCTTATTCCTGCAATTTTCTGCAAAGGTCCAGCAAGTCATTTTTTTGTGATTTATTGTTTTATACATAAAAGCATCTTACATAATGAAAGAAACATTCTGTGAAAACATATCCTTGATATTTTGAATACTGAATAATACTGAACTTAATGATTTGACAGACAGGGTTACAGCTGAAACATACCTGAAACCTTAAGACACATTATTTATAACTCATAGCGATCTATTAGCTCAGACTAAGTAAAATGACAACATTAAAGTTATCATGCAGTTACAGAATCTGTTGCATTTCTTAGGGATGCACAAATAATTATTTCAGTACCGTTATCATTCAGATTCAGATTAATGTGTTACAGTAACAGCTGAAGCTGAGAAGCATTACGACATTTCGCTAAATAATGTGATCTTAAACGACAGTAATTATAGTTAAACTAAAGTTTGGGGTAAAACTGTGGTTATTTAAATGGTAATCAGTAAGCCAAACAAAACATGGTTACACTTTTACTATAATAAAACCATGGTTTATTTTCGTAAGGGATGTTTCACCAAAGCTAACTTGATTAAAAGTTCATGCTCTTTAATTTCACAGTTGTCTTAATAACAGTCATAGTTTAAATCGTTATAAACTAAAGCAGATTTTAACACAGATAGCAGCTGTGCTGATCATTGATCTTACCTGTGCGATGAGTGATGATATCGTCAGAAAAGACTTCGGTCAGGAGAAAAGGCTTCAGTGTGCAGTGTTTTTATAACTTAGTCCATGTAACATGTGGCTATTATTTTATACTTAGAATGATATATTTTCCAATACCGTCGTTGTCGTCGACCTGTGTTAAAGGGGCTTGAGTTTGACAAATTCCAACATTATGAGGACTTCTAGCGGTCAGCCAATCAGAAGCCGCGATTCATACACATGTATTAATAATTAATGAGGAGGCGCAGTACCAAGTCCGTCCTACAGAGGCGCACTTCCGATACACACGTTATACACAAATTCAGGTCTATGTGAATTATAAAGACATGTGGAGAAATTTTGGATTTTAGCTCCCCCTAGCTTCTGGAGCACTTCTACATTCCCCGAATTATGAGGACATCGGCCCTGTCCTCATAATTCAAAATGTCCTCATAGTGTGGCGTGTATTCATGTCAAATGTCCTCGTAAATCACATAGGCGCACACACACACACACACACACACACACACACACACACACACACACACACACACACACACACACACACACACACACACACACACACACACACACACACAGGGGGGTTTTGTGAAATGTGGGGACATTCCATAGGCTTAATGGTTTTTATATCGTACAAACCGTATTTTCTATCCCCTTACACTGCCCCTGCCCCTAAACCTACCCATCACACACACACACACACACACACACACACACACACACACACACACACACTGCCCCTGCCCCTAAACCTACCCATCACAGGAGACTGTGCAGTTTGCTTTCTGTGAAAAAACCTTATTCTGTATGATTTATAAGCATTTTGAAAAGTGAGGACATGGGGAACGTCCTCATATTTCACCCTCTTTTTGTAATACCTGTCATACCCATGTCATTATACACATTTGTGTCCGGATATACAAAAACATGCCCCCACACACACACGCACGCACGCACGCACGCACGCACGCACGCACACACACACACACACACACACACACACACACAGGTTGCTAGGTTACCATAGCCAAAAGGCTCACCCCAGAAATTATATATTATTTATTAGTAGCCTAATGGTAAATGCTGCAGGTGTAGAAATCTACATAAAAGAGATATTTACTTTGATGTCAGGGCTAGATTACAGCATGAAACCTGTTGTGCATATTAATAAATTAAATTGCTTTTCCTCTTCATTTTTGTTATGCATTATTTGTTTTTGGTTGTAAAAACACAAAAAAATGTTTTATCCAATTAATAGATTAATCGATCAATTAAGTGCTAGATTAATCGATTACAAAAAGAATGATGGCCCATAGTTTCTGTGAGATCTTCTCTCAAGATTAGTGACTTTTATTGTTCTATTGCTGGGGATTGGATCTCAGCTTTTGTCTTAGCAGCAAAACCGATCCTTACAATCCCCCCTCTGATTACAAAGTTGGTGCTGTTCATGTGGTAACCTTAAAAAGGTACATACATTCCTTCATTGATGGATGAAACAACCTAAATGAAAGCTCCAGCAAAGTTCCGGGTTGTTTTTGGAGATAATGACTCCATGAAATTGATACTGCCGTCTGGAATACCCATGTGTGTTAAAGAACTTAAAACTGAGATTAGGAAACAATGTGGAGTCACAGAAGATTTCAGGCTGCAGTATCTAGACCCTGACTTTAATGATTTCTTAAATCTTACCTCAACTGTGGACCTCCAAGACAAGGGAACAGTTAAAGTGGTAGCACAAATTGCACCAATGTCAAGTGCTTATGATGTCTGCTCTCTTTCTTCTGCTGACACTGATATACACTCATCTTCTCCATCACCAACAACTTCACTTTCAGCATCATTGTCTGATGTTTCGTCTGCCTCAGCTTCGGAGCCCATGTCTTCATCCTCAAAGCTGAGATGTCAAACCTGGCCAACAAATTTCCCAATCCCTAAATTCCCCCATGAGGTAGAGCTGGAACTGCAGAGAGCCCATGAACAGTTCTTGAATGATGGCACTTTACTTAACATAGACTCCAAGCCTAAACTGAAGTCAGAAATCCTTAAATACTTGGCTGCAGAAATAATCAAGTACAAAGTTTAAAATTAAAAATTGAAGAGTGTGAAGAGGTTGCGAAAGCACTGATTATAAAGTGCCTACAGGAAAAGGGATCTGTTGGTGGGTTCTATGGCTGGAAAATCAGTCTACAGTGGAAGATGGGGAACTATCGCCGTACCCTGCGGGCAGCTGGATGTTGCGAAATAAAGATACATTCTTTTAAAAAAAGTGTTAATTTTGACAGCAAATTTTGATTTAGTTTTAGTCATATTTTAGTCACCTGAATTGTTTTTAATTTTAGTCCAGTTTTAGGCGACTAAATATCATAAGATTTTAGTCGACTAAACCTACAGTATATTTAGTCTCCTAAAATCTAATGAGTTTAGTTAAATTGTAATACATTAAGCATTTAAGCATTACATAACCGACGGTCACTTGAACTGACATTTTGACATAATTTTGTTTTTGACATTAAAAATACACGAAAAAGAGCTCAATTCACTTTTTTGTCTACTGTTTAAAAAAGGCTATATAGTTTTTATAACTTTGTATTTCTGTTTTATTCAGTAGGCCATATCAGGTTAAGCTAAAGCTTCAAATAAGTTTGTTTATTTATTTATTTTTAATTTCAGTTAACATTTATTTAATTTCAAGTAATGAAGATTTTTTAAATTGTTTTAATTAACTATTATTATGTGTCAAATACTGGTCTTTCCTCATTACTATAAATTAAAAGGGAATTAAATTAAATAGTGTATTGTGTAAACAAAAACTAATATATAATGCATGACTTTTAATTATAAACAAGCTCGAAATACACATTGACTTGAAATGCGCCTTACTATTGCAGTTGTAGGAGCTCATTCAAGTTCAGATGAGAGAGATAAAATATGTATTGTTACAACTAGGGGTGACCCCGAATAGTCGAAGATTCGATGCATCGATATGCGGAGCCTGATTCGACCACCGATCTCACAGTCGAATCTTCGCGGGTGTTATGAAACGAGGATCATACCATTTTGGCAATATGGGGGTGCTCAATGTCTAATTTCACACAGAACTACTGGTTTTGTACGGTTATATTAAGTTATATACAGCCTTTAATTATGATAATGCTATAAAAAAAAACGTGAAAAGAAAGAAGCGTTCAATAAATATTTTTAACGTGTGTGTGTATAAATCCAACCACCCCTGTGACAGATTTAGGTTTCACTTTCCCTGATCCGTGACAGAGGCGCATCTTGGCGGCAGGGAATACTTAGCAATGTCTGGAATAAGAAACTCTAAAGTGTGGAAGCACTTTGAAATAGTAAAAGATGATCCAAAAAAAGTAAAAGATGATCCAAAAAAAGTAAAATGCAAGTTGTACCAACAGCTCATGTCCTACCACTCATCACAACAAACATGGCTTTCCACTTAAAACAGTTTAAGAGCGCACTGCCGCCGGCCAACGTTAACAAGTTGGTTTTCCCCGCACACAATTCGAAAAGACTCAAATGCACACAAGCAGAGTGAAAGAATGGATTTTTTTTTCGATCGGGTAGGGTGCAAGTGTTTTCAAACATTTCAGCCGTTTCTAATTTTAATTTTCTGTGAACATGTTTAGTTAAAAAAAACTGCCAGTTTAGCGTTTATTGTTGTTTAAAAGTTAAAAAAGAGAAATTTCACAATTCTGGCTAAACTTTCGTTGTTTTAATAATTTATTTATTGATCACTCACTCAGGGTTACTTAATTTAACTGTGGCTTGTGTTTATATATAGCCTATAGCCTATATATATAGGCTATGAAGAGTTCAGATGCAAAAGCCTCTAAAAGCCACTTCGGTCAAAAATGAGATGACGATACTGAGTGAATGCTCTCCGCAAACGTTCATAAAATACTTTCACTTCAAACCCACTAAATCCCAGCCTCAGCCCATTCAGAAGTATCGGTACTTGGTAGAAACCTAGCCTGTCAAAATGCTTATTTTAAAGAAAGATTTCAGACGGATTTTCAGACTTTATCATCTGAAGTCTTCATGTTCCCCTGCACTTGGGCATTTTGCTCCCTGTGACTTGATTCTGACTTTATTTCGTTTTTATTTATTTTTTATTATTAGAAATGTATATTCTGTTCTAATTTAATTCTGTAAATTAATGCTTTTTATTGTTTTTCGTTGTCTCGATGTTGCGCTGCACTGAAAGCATGCTGGCACAGCAATTTTGCCGATTTAATTTAATTTAGCAAAATGTGAAATGCAAATCCTGTCTGCAGTCAGTGTGTTCTTTTCCTCTCTAGGCAGGTATTTTTTTTTAGGTTTATTTATCAAATTGTTCTTTTATATATTTGTGTGATGTTCTCAATCGCGGCTTTAAAATGTTATGAGAAAACGTTTTATCCACTGTTTATCCACAGTGCCTCCGCTCCCATTACGCGCATCACGCGCTGCGCGTAGGGCACCAAGTGCTCAGGGGGGCACCACAAGAACATGCTCTCTCCACCCCCCGCGTACACACTTTATGATGCCTGCCATTCGCGAACGCCGCGACCGCGGGCATCATAAAGTGATCGCGCATAGGGCATCAAATCGGCCAGCGGCGGTACTGTTTATCCACCACATTACCTTTTATTTAAACCTAAATAAGAAGTCAGTTGGCAGGCAGTTTTAGTCGTTTTATAAAAAGTTGTTGCTGTGTGGAGTGTGTAAAATATAATAAAAATAGTTTTACCCTCCTGCTGACTGTCATGCCCCTCCCAACCCATTTACACACTATCGCACATATGATTCGACTATCGGTCGACTATAGAAAGATTCGACAATTCTGATTCGAATGTGTAAATCATTAGTCGGGGACACCCCTAGTTACAACCGTTTAAAACATATTACTATATACACATAGTAAAGTAAACATTGTCCTTATTCATCAGCATTAGTTCATAAACAATTGCATGGCATAAATGTGCGCTATTCATTGATTGTGAACTGCTCTGGAGCGCTGTATTGGGGATGCGTGAGCCTGTAGAAGCGTAACAGCTCCGTGTTTTCCAGCGGTTAGATCAGCACGTTCAAATCAAATGTGCGCATCTGTTACACAGGACATCAGTTCTGACTGGATCTCTTCCCTAATCGTCCCTCCATAACAATTTAGTCTCTTTTTTATTTGTTGACGAAAATGACAGTTGATTTTCGTTATAGTTTTTGTCATCCAACACTAGTTTCTATTTAGTTATCGTCTCATTTTCGTCAGTGAAAAAAGGTTGTTGACGAAAATTATTCGTCAACGAAATTAACACTGATCCCAACGTACCTATATGTCACTGCAATCGTCTTTATTATTACAATCCTCATCCAAACAAAACTTTATTAGCAACAATAATAATTTTCTTTATCCATCTGAGAGATGCAGTTTGTGTATCCAATGTTCATAAAGCAGTCTGGTGTTTTGAGCCTCCGTTCAGTCTGTATTTCACACAGATGATGAGAAGAGCTGGGGTTGCTCCGAAACAATCACAGAATACGCATAAGAGAGGTGGTGCCTTGGGGCCCTCAGTTTACATCAAGGTCTGGATAGCTTTCTTTCAATTACTTAATGTCAATATAAGTCTAACTTCATGTTACCACCCCCAGTCTAATGGTCAGATGGAACGTCTAAATCAGAAACTCACCAAATTCCTTCACATGTACTGTCAACAGAATCAATCCGTCTGGAGCCACTTTCTTCCCTGGGCAGAATACGCACAGAACTCGATCCTCAAACCCTGCACAAAGTTAACGCCCTTTCAATGTGTCTGAGCTTCCAACCTCCTCTATTTCCATGGTCTGGTAAATCTGCTGTGAATGACTGGTTTCAATGAATGAGGTTGTTTAAAACCAAGCACATGTCCATCTACTGTGGGCCATAAACAGGGGAAAAAAGCAAGCTGACCGTCATTGCCATCCCAGCCCCAACTCCACTATAGGGTGTGGCTTTCAACCTGGGACCTTCATCTTCATTTTCCTGCCAAGAAACTCAGTCCTAGGTATGTGGGTCCTTTAAAAATCCAGAGACAAATGAATCCTGTGTCATATTGCCTCCAATTACCTGCTAATTATCACATTTCTCCCACTTTCCCGTTGAAACCTGCCAGTGGTCTGAGGAAAATGGTGACTCAGGCCACCCACCCATGATCATGGATGGCGATTTCAAGTGCGAGATTTGATAGATTCTAGATCTTGTGAATGCCAGAGCCGACATTTGGTAGAGAGGGAGGGGTACGGTCCAGAGGAGAGGTCCTGGGTCAATGCGGATGACATCCTCGACCCTAATCTCATCGCTGAATTTCATAGGACTCACCTGGAGAGACCGGCCCCATGACCTTAAGGAAGACCCCGATGTCAGATATGTTCCTGTGTCAAGAGCCGCTCGCCGAATGGCGGTAAAGTTTCCTCAATCGGCCACCAGAGGTCTCATTCACCTGAGTACTAGCATTTAGTATTGGACTACATTTCCCAAAAACCCACATACCTGGACTGAATCCTGCACACCTGTTCCTCATCACTCAGACTATTTAAATCCCTTGTGTATGATTATTATAGAGATGAAAGTTAACCTCTGTTTCAAATAGGGAAGATTCGCATCATGAGCTAATAGTTGTTTAGCCTCGGGGGGTTTTTTGGCAGGGAAGAATTGTTTTGCCTCTGTTCAACAGGGAAGATTAGCATCAAAAGCTAATAAATTGTTTGCCTCTGTTTTCAGTCAGGGAAGATTAGCATCACAAGCAAATAGTTGCTTAAGCCTCTGTTTTCAGGCAGGGAAGATTAGCATCATGTGCTAATATTTGCGTTGTTCTCTGTTTTGCGAAGGAACGTTAACAATAGTTGATCTGTGTTAACAAGTATATTGATCAGATACATTTTTGTGTTTTGATTGTGTGGAAACAAAGACACTTCCAAAAATGTTTGGAAAGAATGCTAGACTGATTCCCACAACTGAAAAAGGTGGTCCTGTGACTCCTTTGTGGTCAGAAAGTGAATTCAAATCATTGTTAGGAGTGCAAATTAATCTTATAGTCACTGAGAAAGTTAGACAAGAACTAACTCAGAAATATGAGATCCATCCAGACAAGACTTGGTCGGTTGATGACTGTAAAAGGGTATTAGGAGCATGTATTTGCAAGAAAAATGTGAAAGGCATTATTTGTTGCCACAGAGGATTTGGTTTAGCGCTAACCAGACAACAGTCTCAGCTTATATCAGAGCTAATGAAACAGAACAAAGAGCTCTGTGCTAGAGTAGCATCTTTTACTAAGAAATTGAACCGCAGCAAAGCTAGAGAAAACCGATGTGAATGAAGTTAGTCAGCATGATAACACTTATCCTGACTTACACGCTTTCTTTAAAACAGATGTAGCCATTGTAAGATTACAAATTTATAAATAGTTATATCTACGTTCCAATGTAATAGAATATAACTGAAAACATTATCTATATTGTGTTTTACATTTTGAGGTAAACTTGAGGACATTCTAAGGAGATTAAGTCAGACAGTTGAAGTGTTTGAAACATAAAGTATTTTGTCTTTATGCACTTCCTGACCATTTAGCATAACAAGCTCAGAGCACAATATTGTTTGGCTGATTGGATTAGCATCTATGCATTTGAATGACACTGTTATGCTGATTGAATCAGGACTGATGACAGGAATGTTTGGGGTGTGTCCCTTTTTCATATACAACATTTGCATTGTATTGTTCAGAGTGTCTCCTCCCCTGCTGTATAATCCCTCCCCCTGAAATGTAAATAAGTTACAGTGTTTTGTACTGTTAATTAGACCTGATGACCTACAGCCGAAAGTTCTCAATAAAGAATCCTGCTGACAATACATCCAAGTTCTCCTGGTCTCTGCTTCAAGGAACAAAAGAAGTTCACAACAGTCTTGGTGCCGTGACCCGGATAGAGCTCCACACCTAAATCCAGACTCCAGATTGAAACTTCAAGCTCTGACTACGTTCCAGACTGAATTTCTTCTGTACAACCAAGGGTTGGTGAGTCACTCTATCCAAAAGAACCTTAAAGACCAGTACAAATTTGTTCTTCCTCTGCGCCGCCAGAGAAGAGTTATCAGACAGCTGTAGGGTCTGGTTAACTAAGTTATCCTCTAAAAAGTTTGTTTTAGAGATGAGTTACCCTCTGTTTCAGACAGGGAAGATTAGCATTGAGCTAATAGTGGTTTAAGCCTCTGTTTTCAGGCAGGGAAGAATTGTTTAAGCCTCTGTTCAGGCAGACAAGAATTGTTTTTGCCTCTTGGTTTTCAGACAGGGAAGTTTAGCATCACAAGCTAGGAATTTGTTTTAAGCCTCTGTTTTCAGGCAGAGAAGATTAGCATTACAGGCTAATATTTGTGTTGCCCTCTGTTTTGCAAAGGAGAGTTAACAATAGTTGATTTGTGTTAACAAGTCTGTTGATCAGATATGTTTTAGTATTTTGATAGTGTGGTAACAAAGAAACTCACAAAAATGTTTAGAAAGAATGCTATACTGATCCCCACAACTGAAAAAGGTGGTCTCACAGCTCCTTTGTGGACAGACAATGAATTCAAATCAGTTAGGAGTGCAAATGGATTTATTTGTCACGGAGAAAGTTAGGCAAGAACTAATGCAGAAATATGAGATCCATCCAGACAAGACTTGGGTCAATTTGCTGAATGTAAAAAAGTTTTAGGAGCATGTATTCGCAAGAACAATGTGAACGGCAGTATTTTTTGTCACAGAGAATTTGGTTTAGCGCTAGCTAGACAACAGTCTCAGCATATCTCAGAGCTAGAGAAACAGAACAAAGAGCTCTCTGCTAAAGTAGCATCTTTGACTAAGAAATTGCACTGCAACAAAGCTGCAGAGAAAACTGATGTGACTGAAGTTAGTCAGCCCTATAACGCTTATCCTGACTTTCAAGCTGTCTTTGAAACAGATGTAGCCATTCAATCAGTATCTGATGTGCCTGTTGATTCAGTGAAGGTATGTGGAGCTAGGAGAAGATCACATGGACAACAGAATTCAGAGGAATACTTTCACTTCCCTCAATTCCAAGTTCAAACTGTTGCCAAAGTGCTAGGGCCTAGAGATATAGAAAGATTATCCCAGAGCTTGCCCTCAGCACGTACACATTTTTCAGAATTTAGAAGGATATTGTTATGCAAAATGCGTCTCTACGACTGTCGTTGACAGAAGTCACACAGCTGATGTCACAAATTCTAACTGAATCTGAATTCAACAGTTTTGAGTCTGCTGTTACTTCTGAACTACAACATGCCAGTAAAGGCGATTTGAGAGAAGGTGTTTTGAAAATTCTAAAGAATATCATGGGTCCTAAAGTAGAGGAAAGAAGAGTGCAAAGGAAAGAAGAAACTGTGAGTGAATTCACTGAAAGGTTTTGTCAGTCAGCTGTAACTTACAGTGGAATAGTTGATGATTCTGAATGTGTGCTAGATGACAAGGGACCCTTAGTCCGCATCTGGTCAGATGGTCTTTTAGCCGAGTACAGAAAAGCATTGCCATTCCTAGAACTAACTTGGTCTAACAAAACCCTCAGAAGTAACCTAGAAAAGTTAGTTTCACGGGAAAGAGATGCTGATGTTAAGGCAAAAGTGAGAGTAGCAGCAGCTACATTTAGCACAAGGAATCAAGACAAGAGATGGCCTAAGAGAGAAGGCAAATGCAAAATCAGGTCACTGGAAGAGAGTGTAGGAAGTAGTTGCAAGATAGTAAAATAAATACTTTGCATAATTCTGTTCCTTCTCAGCCCGCCTACAACTCTGAATTAGTTCCCACCAGGGTACACTTAAACTTTAGGACAGCACGCTCAGGCTCTTCTAAGAGCACAAAAAGAACAGGAAAAAAACGAATTGTTGGAGCTGTGAGTAGCTACCTTTCCCCTGTAATCCATCAGAATGACAAAATAATTTTTGTGGAAGGTAGCATACAAGAGAACGAGATTGACTTTTTGCTTGATACAGGTGCAGAAATTACAGTAATTCCAACAAAATTGTCTGAAGGTTTAAACATCCCATACAAGAAAACTAAACTTTAACTGGTGTAATAGGTGGAGATTCTGTTTTGTATGAAACGCCGTCCACAGAGGTACAGTTAGGCCCAAACACTCTGACTACAAAATTGGTATGTGCTCCGTTAAATACAGGTGCAATTCTAGGCATGGATCCACTCAGACAAGTACATCTAACTTTAGACATGTCCTCAGAATCTACTAGCATAAAAGTTTCCTCAGCACAAGTTTCTACCAATAGTGCAACCCCTCCTGAGTATGCTTTCTTATAGAATCATCCAATTTGGGCTAAAGACAAGGATGATTGTTTGTTTTTGATAGGCATAGAACCAGTCAAATTGACAGAAACTCAACCTCCTGTAACCAACAGCTATCCGCAATAAAAATAAATTGTTGTGCTTTTTGCAAAATAAAGAAAACAAACATGATGTGCGATCTGCAGCCTCTCTGTCAAAGACATTCATTCAGATAGTCTTCAGAAAATGACCTCTAGCTTAGTGAATACTTGTCTCACAAACATGAGACATATGTCTAAAGAAACGCTGAAATGTCAGGTTTTAAACAATGTAAACCAAATCAAAAACAAATATTCTGTGTTTATGTAATCTGGTTGAAAGCAGAGAGATGTTAGTCGTTCCTGAGCGGCTCATTATACACTAATGCGACCACGCCCATGGAGCACGCGTTCTATTGAGATTCAAATATTGAGGCTCCGGAGTCGACGCCCACACATCAACTCAAACAAACACATCAAGTACTGCTATCCTACTTCAACTACATTGTTTTGAGACGCGTTTAATAATCCTGGAATAATTCTCCATGAAAAGCTGTTCATTTCTGAAAGCAACGATCTCCCGCTGTGTGTAAGTAGGCA
Organism: Gobio gobio; assembly: GCF_949357685.1. Lineage (NCBI taxonomy): Eukaryota > Metazoa > Chordata > Actinopteri > Cypriniformes > Gobionidae > Gobio > Gobio gobio. The sequence goes on along the minus strand of NC_137097.1, from coordinate 20,453,739 downwards.
AAGTTTACTCTGTAAGCATCTGTGAATATTAAACGCAAAAACCTGCGCGAGGACGCACTGAAGCTTTTTTTGTTTAAATTAGCTCAAAATTAATGTCAGATGTAAGTAATTACCTTGACAAACTATACATCATTTAAAAGATCTAAGACTCAAGCTTCCATTTTTGACCTCTGTTTTATTCTCAACGTCATATAGTGACCGTCATTTGTTAATATGTGTCAGGAGTTATTAATATGAAAATGGCGTCGGTACCTTAGATTGTAATATGAGCGTCAGCTGATCACATTCATAAAACACTCCTCTATTCTCATGAAGACTCACGACAAAACAACATCCCTCAGGGCTTTTAGTTCAAAAGTGTGCAGATGAGGAGAAATATTGATAGATTCTCATATGTCTGTGTCAAATTTCTATACAGAGAAGTGTTATTTATTCAATCGCAGATGTAATCATTATGAGCGCTGGATTCTCTGTGTTGGTGTTTTCAGTTCATACCCGGCAGCCGGAGGGCGCTCCGTGCACATGTAGTCCATTTACGGTAGACGAAGAAGATACCATGTGACAATCTCCCTGACATAAACAGCTTCCAGAAATCGCTCTAACATGCAGATAGACACGTTTGAAGATAATAAACACACAATCGCGACAATATATGGCTTATCTGTGTTATTTATACCATGTTGGGTGTTTTCATAATAGATTACATTTATAATGCAATGCTATTCAAGCTTTTATAATTATGCAGAATATTGTAAAATGATAGATTTTCTGTCTGATTTTTTTACCCAAAGCCAAATGAAATAAAGTTTTTTAAAACATTTGACTTGTGATATAAAGTAAGTTTGGAGTAAAAACCTGGTTTTAATCTCATTGATTGTTGCGTTTTAATAAATTGGTGTAATAAATAATGGTTTAATAAATCATAACTTGTGGCAGATAATATCGATTGTTTTAAGCAAAAACTCACTTCATTTTGAGTGCCCCCCCTCCCCCCTGGGAAACAAGAAAAAATACCAAATAAGAAGAGCATTTTTTGCAGTGTAGTCAAATCTTTTGATCATTTAAAATATAATAGGCCTTTGTTGGCTACATTCCAAATAAAATAAACTACAAAAATATATATTTCCTTTGCTCTGTTGCTCTTTGTCACATAGGCCTACCTGAAGCTCATTCATTATGCAGCTCATTATGCAGGCTATTATTATTTTGTCCTCTCAGGTGATCTCCAGCATTATTCATTAGCTATCACGCCTCCTCGTATATTGGCTTTGTGAAGAAAAATGTCTTTCAAATTATAAATTAATATATTGTTTTATGTGAATGAGTAGGCTCAATGATTCTCACATCAGTTTAAAGAAGAAAAAAAAACTCTTTCCACAAGTCTTGTGAACACATATCTATTGTGTGTTTTGAGGCCTTCATTTTTAAAAAAAAATGCATAAACATTTTTATCTAAAAAATACAAGCATGTACATACATGTTGCTCACATATTATGGTAGCCCAGTTTGTGCTGAATACAGTGTAATTACACTTTTGCCATTAATGTGTTTTACAATTACAATAGTTTGTTACCCAGTGATAGGGCTGTGCATGACAACCGCACCACTACGGTGGCGGAGGTTCTGCGTGCTACTCGTAAACAAAGAAGCTGACGAACAGCGGCCTTTTGAATCGGCTTTGGCCGCGGCTCGGGAAGACTTGGTGTTAAGCTTTTCTTTGAGAAAAGAACAAAGAACGGCACTGAAGTTATTCTTAAGAAAAGAAGATATGTTCCTACCGGATACAGCGAAAGTCTATCAACTAATGTTAGCTCGGCTTCTCCTTCTTCTTTGCTCTGGTTGGTTGTGGCGCTCATGGCGCTATCCAATTGCGTGCAGAGGGAATTTGAAAGACAACAGTTTATCCCGCCCCTCAGATGGAGCCCTGTCAATGGTGAGTTTCCAGACCCAACATCTTGATGTGGGTCTGGCTTGTCAGGCTGGCACAAACATTTATTTACAAAATAAATAATAGGTTCGCAATTAAATGTTACATCGCAGCCATGGAAATATATTCTTTTCATGCCGAACGAGAGAGGTAGGCTTTGTGAGGTGAGCTAAATTTGAGCTTTGCCTGTCATCCGCTTTTCCACGAATTTGACAATAGGCTTGTAGGAGCCAATATGTGTTTGGAAGGGTGATGTTATTCATATCTTGACCATCTTACCTATGCTGTAGGTAGTGTTGTTTTTGGCGGCCTGTTTTAATTTTAGTTTTAGTCTAGTCTTTGTGTCAAGCTGTCATTTTAGTTTTTATTAGTTTTAGTCATAGTCATACTATTTTTAGTCTAGTCAAGTTTTAGTCGACTAAAAGTCTGAGCATTTTAGTCTTATTTTAGTCAGAATTATCTATGGCTATTTTCGTCTAGTTTTAGTCGACGATAACTGATGACATTTTAGTCAAGTTTTAGTCAATGAAAATTGTATTTTAGTCTCTTTTTAGTAATGCAATTCTATTTAACCCAGTCAATATAGTATAAGTACGTATTATAGACAAAACCAAAATCTTCTTTTAGCCAAACTCATTTCAAACAATGTTATCTTATTATATTATTGTTATAGACTCAAGAATACATCCATTCCAGACACGGAAGACGCTCTGATTTGAAGTTACAACATATTTATTTTACCAACTAAACATGTTAGAAGTACACACACATACATTGAAATAAAATAAATAAAAACATTGAGATGTCTCTTAAGGTTCGTGGTGTTTTTTCCTGTGATTTTTGTGGCCACATTTCTCCCCATCTTTTTCCACAACACCTGTTTTATTTTCCACTTCAATGTAATACAAGTTTTTCCAAATGTCTTAATAAGAATAAATGCATATTTAATTTAATTTAATAATAGGAAAATAATATCCAAATTATTATTTAATTCTTTAAATCTGTTCAAAATTAGACCCACATTATAGTTAAAATGTTTTTCTGTATTGTATTTTATCTCAAAATAAAGGATGTAATTTTAACATATCTAATTGCTGCCGTTATAACGACACATTTCAAATGTTTACGTGCTTTTCTTTCTTTTTTTGAGCGGTGATGAAATATCTTGCTCTTGTAAATACTTGCCAGCATTTCAGTAATACAAGTCTAGATCTTTCAAATGCATCCAAATAACAGCGAAGCACAGCCGCACGGTGCTCTGCAGTGGCCAAAAAGGATATAAACCGTGAATTCTGAAGTTATATATTATTGAAAACTCAGAGATGTGGATTCAGACGGCACCACACGACCTTGGTGTTTGTCAAACAGTATTTTAGGTCATTCGGCCGGAGATTTTTACACGGGTGGTGGGAGAAAAACACTGATATTCTGGATTAAGACGACAATAAAATCACTGACTAGCCCCTGTAAATGATAAAGACACCTTATGACCGCTGGACAAATAATTACCGTCCGAATAGTGCTTACGAACCCCGACTGCCCGCCCATCGGTCTCGTTCACTCACCGGAGCTAAATCTTCTAAAACGCCGCGCGAGTGGGGCTTGAAGAGAGTGATGTCACCTGCGTCTGAGCAGTGCGCCCTGATGCAGCCCCTGAATGAGACGCACAAAAATACTGCAAAATAATAATAAAAACGCGACTTTTCGTCTCGTCTCATTTTCGTCAACGAAAATGAAGAGACATTTTAGCATAGTTTTTATTTTGTGAACCACATTTAGTCTCGTTTTTATTCGTCATCGTCACATGACCAGCATTTACGTTGCGTCTCGTCTCGTTTTCGACACGTTATAAGGTTCGTTGACGACGATATTTAGTCATACTTTTCGTTGACGAAAACAACACTAGCTGTAGGTAGGTGTTTTGACAGCAACAGCGGTGAATGTATGTAAAACTTCCCTTTGGTGAATGTATTGAATATTCAATTGGACATTATGCACGGTGGTGTTTGTGGAGCCAATAAACTGTGTATAGTGATGCAACAGAAGAATGGTATTCTCGTTTCTTATGGATGAAGTAAACAACGTAACACCAAAGCAAGAAAGTAAGTCAACCCAATTTCTCCGGGAGCAAAACAACTCAGTAGCTTAAAGTATTAGATTTAGCTCCTACAAGGCTTACTGCATTTTGGACATGGAATCTCTTATTTATTTTCCAAAATCTTCATTTACGTCTTTCACAGGGGATTATAAACGTTTCTTCCTTTTGTTTGCTTTTAATTAAGAGTATATTCCCATCATTTACTGTGGTAAAGTAGAAAACTGTGTAGAACATTTTACTTCAAATTATATGTGTAGGCTATATTGCATTTCATACACCGGAGATTTTTAGTTTCGCTTTCTGTCGCAGCGCATAATCAAACAAAGCCTAAAGTTCTTGACGCTGCGGAAGATATTTTTGTTTTTCACACCTTTTACTACAACTATCAGTTTTGGGACAGGAGAAAACAAGATATTACGATGCCCGAAATTACTAAAATAAACATTCATGCTTAAATGGATGTTTGGGTCGTTTATATTTTTATTTTCAAAATGTATGCTATTTAATATATATATATATATATATATATATATATATATATATATATATATATATATATATATATATATATATATATACTTTCACATTTTCATTATTTTCATTCAGTGTCAGCAATTTAATCAAACATTTAATCAAATTTTTTTTTTTAAATTAAGCTTATTTACTGAAATCATTCAACAGTTGTTATATTTAGGCCTAAAGCACGATTTAAACCAATGTGTTTCATACATTTTCCGATCGTCTATTGCAACCGACATGCGCAGTCTGAAAATTGGCCTATACCTTTATGATCAAGCCGGTATTGTTTATTTAACTCTGTCAACATAACATAATATACACAACATAATATACATATCCATAACTCCAATACATTATATCTTTGTTGGAAAGTGTGTGGTCTCCTCCTCTCTGCTGCCATCTTGTTATTCCTAACTAGGTTAGGATACCTCTCCAGCACTCTTAAATAATTTAGGAGCTGAGACCTAGTCTTAAAGGGTTAGTTGACCCAAGAATTACAACTCTTGTCGTTAATTGGTCACCCTTGTGCTCTTCCAAACCTGTAAGAACTTTGTTCATCTTTGGAAGACAAATTAAGATATTTTGGATGAAATCTGAGAGCTTTTAGATCACCCCTTTACTCTTAACAGCTTTATACATAAGGCCCCAGGTGTGTTAAAGGGATAGTTTACCCAATGGTAAAAAATTCACTTACCCACAAGTTGTTGAAAGTTGTTCTGTTGAACACAAAAGAAGATATTTTAAAGAATGTTGGTAATCAAACAGTTGACAGTAGCCGTTGACTTCCATTGTAGAAAAAAAGGGAAATCAATGGCTACTGTCAACTGTTTGATTACCAACATTATTTAAAATATCTTCTTTTGTGTTCAGCAGAACAAAAACTCATACAGGTTTGGAACAACTTGAGGGTGAGTAAATGATGACAGAATTTACATTTTCTGGTGAACTATCCCTTCAAGGTTGGAGTGGAAACACTATAAGTGTCCTGCACATAGCCTTGACCTCAACCTCACTGAACACCTTTGGGATAAATTGGAACTCTGACTTCATCCCAGGCCTCCTCACCCAACATCAATCCCTGACCTCACTAATGCTCTTGTTGTTGAATCAACACAAATCCCCACAGCCACGCTCCAAAATCTACTAGGAAGCCTTCCCAGAAGAGTGGAGCTTTATTATAACAGCAAAGGAAAAATACTTCTGCAAAGGCACATTCAGCAAGCACATATGGTGTAATGGTCAGGGGTGAACATACTTTTGGCTGTATAGTGTAATGCAGAACTGATATGTTTGCAGAAACTTACCGTAGTTGGGACAGTAATGAGTGCCACCCTCAGAGGTGCAGTGCATCTGAATTTGGGAACGGTTGTAGGTTTCTCTTAAGATAAAAGAGGTGTCGCCTTTATGGGTGTTAAACTCGTACTTAAAACTATCCCATGAGTGATTTTCATATCTGACATAGATGTAGCGATGGATTAACTTCTCCTCCTTATAGGATGTTGTACAGCCAGCATTGATGCGTGTAAACTGGGGAGCAGAATTATACATCAGTTTCCATCAGAAAGCAGCAAATAAAATGACATGTAAAACAGTATGGCATTGTGAGATTTTCATTGTGAGTCATGCACTCAGTTATTATCTGGCTAATCAGAGGACAGACTAACTAAGAAAAAAATAAGTATGAAACAGAATTTAGAAAATAGAATTGCATAAATAATCTGGTGTAGTGAATGCTCCAAAAGTTCTTACCCCTCTGCTCTGGGTGGCAAAGTGCCAGGTATAAGGAGTCTGATTTTTGACTGAAACCTGGGCACCCATTATTCAGGATATTCTGTTACAGTAAAACATTAAACATTGGTCAGTTGTTTTATAGTTATGCAAGGTAAGATACAAAAAATGGAATTGCATTAATTATAATTAAAGTAAAAAAAAAAACAGAACCTGATTTTTTTCCTGTGAAGAGAAGTCCATGGCTGTGAGAAAAGTGAAGTATCTCATGCAATCTGCTGCTCTTTATAAACTGTCCATCACAATGTGAGGACAGAAGGGGGCTGATCTTAGGACTATTTAAGATATATGAAATTTATAAGCTATAATCATATCATAAATGGTCCAAAATACGGACAAAGTACAAAATACACTTGAAGTTTTCAGTGGTATTATTTAACTGCTGTGTTCTTGTTAAATCAGTTATTGTCTTAACAAGAACCCAGTAGTTAAATATTATCACTAGTAGAGATCAAAACACACACACACTTAAAGTTGCCAGTGATAATATTTAACTACTAGGTTCTTGTTTAATCGGTTATTATACACTATAGTGTATGATAAATCAAGAACCCAATATTTACATTTAATCATTTAGCAGACACTTTTATCCAAAGCGACTTACAAATGAGGAGAGCAATAGAAGCAATCAGACAAACAAGGGGCAACAGCATGCATGTGCTGTAACAAATCTCAGTTAGTCTAGCACAGTACACAGTTTTTTAAAGAAAAGTGAATAAAAGTGCTATTCTTGATTGGTCAGGTGCTGCTGGAAAAGATGTGTCTTTAGATGTTTTTTGAAAATGGCGACAGACTTGGCTGCTGGAGTAGAGATAGGCAGGTCATTCCACCAGGTGGGAACGGTCCAGGAAGAGGTCTGTGAGAGAGATTTCATGCCTCTTTGGGATGGCACTACGAGGCGTTGCTCACTTGCAGAACACAAGACTCTGGCGTGTACATACATCTGAAGGTACTGTATAATGATGCTGAGCCAGTGTTGTCTTGTAGACAAACACCAGTGCCTTGAATTTGATGCAAGCGGCAGGCACGTGCAGAGGGGAGGGCTTTGGGGGCTCGAGTCCCTGCCCTTATTGAAAATTAATATTAAAAATGAAAAAAGTGCCCCTCTCAACAATCATCAATAATATTGTGGCCAATAAAACAGATTTGAATTATAATTAATTTAAAAATGAGTACAAAACAGTAACAACACGCTCAAAAGTCGGAAAATTCTAATTTTTATCTTTTATGTATCAGTCCTCTATATTTTTTCTTTTTGTTGTAATTATTCAGCTCATTGTAAAAGTAATATACAATAAGTTTGTATCTGTAATCCCATATTCATAATTGTGACCAAACTGTCTACTTACAACAGTGGTCGGGAACCTCTAGGCTCGCGAGCCATATGGGTCATTCAGTGAACACCTGTGATTCAAACCTTTCTCGTCATTAATCAAAGAAATGTAAGCTGTCAAGAAGGAGGCAAGAGGCAGTCTCTTCAAAAAAACTTGAGACAATAAACAATATTTCAAAAATAAAACAATGCAAATATTAAAACATGTTACATTAAAAAGTATAAAAATCCCTCGTTTTTATAAAGTAACACTGTCCAACAGTGACAGCCGCAGGTAAAGTTACAGCTGTTGCCTGAGCCCATTGACTTTTAACAGACCCGCCAAAGTCGTGTTATGATTTGATCGGTTATGAATGCATATGATTGGTTCACCCGATAAATCCCATCTCTTGATTTCATGCACATTCTCGAATTCTCGGCCTTAATGAAAGACTAATTAAAAAGTAAGTGAACAACTTATGTTTATTTAACCAAGAAAATGAAGTGTAGGGACGTATATTTACATTTGACAAAAAAAAAAGTGAGGACTTTGCCTCTTCATTTTAAAACACCATCGCACACCACTGAATGTAGGCTACTATTAATTGTTATAGTGGAAGTAATAGATATATACACCCATTTTTTACATTCGAGCCCCTGCCCCTGAGGAACTCTCTGCACGTCCCTGGCTACTGGCACACACTGATGGCTTTCTTTGGCTCGATGAAGACCACCCTCGCCGCTGTATTCTGGATCAGCTGCAAGGGTTTGATGCCGGAAGGCCCACTAGAAGAGCATTACAATAGTCCAGTCTGGAGAGAACAAGAGCTTGGACCAGTAGTTGTGTGGCAGGCTCCGAGAGGAAGGGTCTAATCTTCCTAATGTTGATTAGTGCAAATCTGCAGGACCGGGTTGTTGCAGTAATGTGGTCAGTGAAGTTTAACTGATCATCAATCACAACTCCAAGGTTCCTGGCTGTCCTGGATGGAGTTATGGTTGATGATCCTAGCTGAATGGAGAGATTGTGTTGAAGTGTTGGGTTGGCTGAGATCATAAGCAGTTCTGTCTTTGCAAGGTTGAGTTGAACTCAAAGGTTGTAGTTTTCTAAAAGTGCTTAATTTAGAGAGGGATTTCTAAATCAAGTGGGGTTACCCGAGCCTGCTTAAATGTAACTCCTAGGTTCTTTTTTAATGCATACGATCACACCGCTGTGATTAGAATCACATGATCAACTACTAAATTCAAATGTGTTCTCGTGCTTTGGCTGGCGCTGAGCCAGAGACGGACACGCTCAATGCTTTTCACATATCACAACTATTCAGTGTTTTCAACCACATAATGTTCATTTTAGGTTTCATACATTTAAATACAATTAAGTACTAGCAAAATAATAGCATGAGTTTTTTAAGGTGACTGTTACTTTAGAATGTATCACCTTATTATTTCCATGGTGAGCGTCAAGCTTTGAACTTGCGTGCAAAAAGGTTAATCAGTTATCATACACAGACACACCAGGCTTGTCCGAGATTCACCAGCGCTGCGCAGACGATCAGTGTATGACATCAAAACATCGCATGAGTGAATCAAAAGCTCAAGGAATCGTCTGCTCTCGTTGCTCTCATTGTCATACAGCGATCAGTCTGCACAGCGCCGATGCATCTCGAACAAGCCTTCCATCAACAATGGTGAACGTTGCGTTACTATTGATGATCATGGCCTTACGATCCTATATCGGCATCAAAACACAGAGAATCCAATGCATTCGTGCAGCTCGCCGTAATTTGTATAGACGGAGAGTACAAACGAGCAGCAGCTGTTAGCTCCATTAGCTGCTATTTCAAAAATGGCGGATCTCAAGTTTGTGTTCGTCTTGTTGACCCCGCCCCCAGCGCCTGACGTAATCGGTTCTTACTTCTAGCCCTGCAATGTTTTGGTGCTACTTAAAGGGTTAGTTCACCCAAAAATGAAAATTCTGTCATTAATTACTCACCCTCATGTCGTTCAACACCCGTAAGACCTCCGTTCATCTTCGGAACACAAATGAAGATATTTTAGTTCCTATTTAGTTTTTAGTTGAAAGCTGATGGCTGAGAAAGGCTTCAGATAGGCCTCCATTGGCATTCAGTACATTTACACTGCAAAAAAAGCTTTTCTTACTCAGTATTTTTGTCTTGTTTTCAGTCCAAATATCTAAAAAATCTTACATTAAGAAGCATTTACTAGAAAAGCAAAAGTTTTCGTCTTGTTTTGGGGGAAAATAACTCAAAATTAAGTGAGTTTTTGCTTAAAATAAGCAAAATAATCTGCCAATGGAATAAGCAAAATAATCTTAATTCAAACAGAAAACAACATTATTTTGCTTACCCCATTGGCAGATTATTTTGCTTATTTTAAGCAAAAACTCCCTTAATTTTGAGCTATTTTCCCCCAAAACAAGACAAAAACTTTTGCTTGTCTAGTAAATGCTTCTTAATGTAACTGAATTTGGACTGAAAACAAGACAAAAATACTAAGTAAGAAAAGCATTTTTTGCAGTGTACACTCCCAAGACCCATAAAAGGCACTTAAAACGTCGTTACAAAGTCCATCTCACCACAGTGGCTCTACAATAATTTTACGATGCGACGACAATAGTTTTTGTGCGCAAAAAAAAAAAATTTAAAATAACACCTTTATCCAACTTGTTATTGTCTTCTGTGTGTGCCTCCACGACGCATGCGCGAGAATATGACGTAGCGCCGGGGTTCGGGAATCCATGAAATACACACTTTAACCCAATTTTGAGAACTACGCAGAGACCTAAAGCACGATCAATGTAGAATTCAACAGCTTAGATACGCGCGTCTTCCTCTGCTCGTAAATAAATCGCTTCTGGGTCATGTGTCCGAACGCCGGATCTGCGTCATATTCTCGCGCATGCGTCGTGGAGGCACACACGGAAGACAAGAACAAGTTGGATAAAGGTGTTATTTTGATTTTTTTTTGCGCACAAAAACTATTGTCGTCGCATCGTAAAATTATTGTTGAGTCACTGTGGTGAGATAGACTTTGTAACGACGTTTTAAGTGCCTTTTATGGGTCTTGTGAATGTAAATGTACTGAATGCCAATGGAGGCCTGTCTGAAGCCTTTCTCAGCATCAGCTTTCAACTAAAATATCTTCATTTGTGTTCCGAATATGAACGGAGGTCTAACGGGTGTCGAACGACATGAGGGTGAGTAATGAATGACATAATTTTCATTTTTTGGTGAACTAACCCTTTAAGAACCACTTTTCCTGGCTCAGAGCTGGGGCTTTGGGTGTGGAAACACAAAGAACCGTTTTGAAACTAGCCTCTGGCTCCGAACTAGCACCAGCACTGCCTTGGTGGAAAAGGGGTAAGAGAGATCAGAGAGAATTCAGTTTAAGAACAAGCACTAATATAATTTAACAAAATAAAACACTTTAATAAAAAATATAATTTTTAAAAATATATTTTCACCTATTAAAATCAATGTGAACTCCATCCTGAGATAAGCCTTAGATGATTGACTCCAATCCAGACACGCTTATCTCAGGTTTCTAGGTCAGGAGCAACAAGCTATAAAGTAACTCATTACAGTTTTCTGCAGAAGTTTGGTTAAGTTTATTGGCTACATTAATATTTTTACTGTCCCATACCAAAGTCCAGTAGACAATATTGGAGGAGCACTGCTCCTGAAAGCTTATGTCGATAAAGTAGTGGTAGATAAAAAATAAATACAGATACAGTTCAAAACAAAAATGATAATACCAATAATTTATCACAACATTATTTTTACATTTCCTTTAAATTGTTTAAGTTTGTTTAATGGAATTTAAGTTTAAATGACTTAAAATCCAAGTTGATTGTACTTAATTTAAGGCACAACTTTTAAATTTTTTTATACAGTGCAGTGTATTTATTATAGCATTTATGTTACATGAAATGTCTGTATTTGGTATCTGAAAGGTGACCGAGGTTCTGACCCATGTCAGGAATGCAGTAATAGTGTTTACTCGTTTAGCCTGGCTCTCAGATAATAAATATGCACTTGTTATGTAGGCTAATTAATTAAGTTGCTCGTACATTGCATTTACTAATAGTCATATTTTGTAAAAAGAGATTTTTCAGTTTGGACTTTAATCTTTGTCATGAAGGTCAATACCACACTACATGTTTCCACTAACACCTATGTGAGTGAGTGAGTGAGTGAGTGAGTGAGTGAGTGAGTGAGTGAATGAATGAATGAGTGTGTGTGTGTATATGTGAGAAAGTGTGCATGCATGAGTGTGTGAGTGCCTGTCATACTGATTAAAGTGTTGTGGAGGGTTATAGTATCGTGACTGTTGTGTAAGTTGAGGGATTCATTTTTGTCTGGCCATTTGAAGAGCTGGGTCGAAGGTTTGTGAGTACGACCTGCTGAACATTGTTGATATTTAAAATTAACCCAAACAAACACACCCCTCTCTCATGTCTAATGCACGTGACCCCCCCCCCCCCCAAAAAAAAAAAAACGAATTTAAACTGGTAAATCGACAGTAAAACTTTGCATTTTAAATGGAGATGTTCTGTATATTATTCAATAATATCAAAAATACATCTTGAGAAAAGACGAGGAAAATATCACGTGAGAAATTTATTTAACAGCCTTCGTCAATAGTTGTAAACAATTGGATGCACTTTTTTGAAACAAAGTTTTCAAAGTTTTGAACAAAGTTTGTGCGCCAGGCACACAACAACACCCCACACTCTCCCTGTCTGGAATGTTCCACAGTATGGCAGAAAACAATTGAATACCTTTTTTTTCCCAACGTATACAATATTCAAAGAAGCTACATGTAATGGTTCTTTAACTATGACTGAATCCAAGTTGAAATATTCCAGAAGATTAGCCTCTTAAACTTTGTGGCATAAAAATGTCCAGAATTTAAGTGCCAGGTGCACGACAACAACTTACACTCTCCTTGTCTGGAATGTTCCACAGTATGGCATAAAACGTATCTATGTCCATGGAGACAATCAGGTGATGCCAACAGGCCAAGTTACAGGTCAGATCTGAACATTCCCGCAAAGCAAGAACATCTTCACGAAACGAGCAGGTGGCGGACTCTCTACCAGAAAAAGTTAGTGCACCTTTAAGACTTTAAAACAATTACAACTAACAAAACTAACAGTACCTCTTCTCAAACAAACAGTCAGAGTCTACAGAAAGAGTCCATATTTAAGGGTGAGGACTCGAGGCTTCACGTTGAGACAACGCTTGAGTTTTTATTCTCTACTTTGGTTCCTTTTTCTGGGTTTATCGAGAAAAAACACCTATAGAATAAAAACATATTAAAGCATATTAAGCATTTTAATTGATCAGTTAAAAAAATTGTATACAAGTTAAAACATTTAAAAAAAGCGACAAGAATTTGCATTACAGGAATAAATTACACTTTAAAATATATTCAAATAGAAAACAGTTATTTTACATTTTAATAATATTTCACAATATTACAGCTTTTTTGTATTTTTAATAACAAATGCAGGCCTTGGTGAGCAGAAGAGACTTATTTCAAAAACAATCAAAATAGTAGTTTCCAAACTTAAATACATATATAATAAAATACATACATAAAACACAGTCCGAGAATTGGAGCAAGACTAAGACGGAGACTCTGATAGGAAGGGTCTAATCTTTCCTAATGTTGTATAAAAAATCCTAGGTGACCCACCAGCATGAGTTTTTTAAGGTGACTGTTATTTTAGAGTGTATCACCTTATTATTTCCATGGTGAGCGTCAAGCTTTGAACTTGCGTGCGAAAGGGTTAGTTATTAGTCAGTTATCATATATGCATGATAGGGAAAAAGCTGAATTTACAGAAAACAGGAAGGGGAAAAAAGTCTTTGTAAGAAAATCAAAGAAAGTTCAAAGAGAGATCAGAGAGAGTTCAGTATAATCTCAGGTTTCTAGGTCAGGAGCAACAAGCTGTAAAGTAACTCATTACAGTTTTCTGCAGAAGTTTGATTAAGTTTATTGGCTACATTAATAATAATTTTACTGTCCCATACCAAAGTCCAGTAGACAATATTGGAGGAGCACTGCTCCTGAAAGCTTATGTCGACAAAGTAGTGGTAGATAAAAAATAAATACAGATACAGTTCAAAACAAAAATTATAAAACCAATAATTTATCACAACATTGTTTTTACATTCCTTTAACTCACTCAATTTTTTTATGTTGTACCAGAATCAACACATTTTTTAAGTTAGTTTAATGGAATTTAAGTTTAAATGACTTAAAATCTAAGGTGATTGTACTTAATTTAAGGCAGCAACTTTTTTTTTTTTTTTTTTACAGTGCAGTGTATCTATTATGGCATTTAGGTCTGTATTTGGTATCTGAAAGGTGACGGAGGGTCTGAGAGTGTGTGTGTGTGTGTGTGTGTGTGTGTGTAGCATCTGGAGTGTCTCTCCCATGGGATCAAAGTGATGAGTCGTTTTGAGAAACATCAGAGATGCTTTTCTCTTCCTCAGCTCTGTATATAAATTAGTATCCCTGCTAAAATGGCTCCAACAAGTCTGAGTTAAATGGCCTCACTGTCACCTTTTATGACCGGCAGAAGTAACGCAAGCCGCACCGCTATCGCCCTTTTGGAACTTCAAACAGATTCCAATCTGTCCAAGCCCAACTCTCTTCCCCATGGAGAGACTGTGACTCCGCATCCATTGCAATTCTCTCTCACACACACACACACACACACACACACACACACACACACACACACACACACACACACACACACACACACACACACACACGTTTTTGTGATAAACTGGTACGTATGAAAAATGCATTACATATGGGGACATGCCTTTCTAAAGCTGCTAGAGCCTAGCTGAAAACAGTTTTAGGTTGCCAATGGCCATGTTATGACAGTCATCTGTTAATATTTTAATTTATAGCATATTTTTGCACAACCTGATTTTTTACCTACATATGAGGACAAATATTAATTTCGTCACTTTTCAGGACATACATACACACATACACACACACACACACACACACACACACACACACACACACACACACACACACACACACACACACACACACACACACACACACACACACACACACACGTCTAAATCATACTTACATATTGGGACCATGGTGAAAACTAAGTCCTGAGCTACACACACACACACACACACACACACACACACACACACACACACACACACACACACACACACACACACACACACACACACACACACACGTCTAAATCATACTTACATATTGGGACCATGGTGAAAACTAAGTCCTGAGCTACACACACACACACACACACACACACACACACACACACACACACACACACACACACACACACACACGCACTTATGTCTAAATCATACCTACATATTGGGACCATGGTGAAAACTAAGTCCTGAGCTACACACACACACACACACACACACACACACACACACACACACACACACACACACACACGTATGTCTAAATCATACCTACATATTGGGACCATGGTGAAAACTAAGTCCTGAGCTACACACACACACACACACACACACACACACACACACACACACACACACACACACACACACACACACACACACACACACACACTTGTAATTAATACATTTGAGAGATTTCTGCTTGATTTAACCCTTAAAACTCAGTTATTGCAATATAAACTCTAAATCTTTACAGTGTGTTTGAGATGGTAAGAAATATCAAAGCAAACACACAGGTGTCGTGATTTACTATCTAACAGGGGACCAGAGTCAGTGTGTGTTTATCATAATTAATATTCAATGATGACCTGTAATTAATACATTAGAGAGAGATTTCTGCTTGATTTAACCCTTAAAACTCAGTTATTGCTATAAAAACTCTAAATCGCTACAGTGTGTTTCAGATGGTAAGAAATGTCAAAGCAAACACACAGGCGTCGTGATTTACTATCTAAATCACGACCAGAGTCATTTTGTAAATCATAAATAAATCAAAAGTGGTTTGTTTAAAAAACTCATAAATGTATAATGTGGTAATGTGGGCCTTTTACGGCACATTTTACATGAGGCAAAAGTCACACATTATTTATACAAATACTTGAGCTAAAATAAAATGTTTTTAATAATATCTATGTTAACACTTATTTAAAAGAACTTTAGATGCAAAGTTTGTACCATTTACAGTACCGTTTATTTTGATAAATAAAATAATGCATTATTTTTCAATAAATATAGGCTACTGTCATTAAAATGTTAATATATCTATAAAATACAGAAACAAAAAATATTTTAAAAAGTAAAGATTCTGAAAGCATTGAATGAGATCCCTTAATAATTTAATAAAGTTTTACAGTCTGTCCACGACCATGATGGATGGTATTTACAATATTTATTTGTAGAAACTGAGGACACACACATTTGGATGGCAGATGTATTTCTTAAAACATCCAGGGCTGCGTTTCCCAAAAGCATCGTAAGCCTAAATTGATCGTAAAAACGATTGTACGAGTGATCTTAATATTAAGGTCTGTTTCCCAAAAGCATCGTAACTTAAGTAGCACTTGAAAATGATCGTAGATCTATGAGTGCTCTGGAGTAATCGTAAAGCTCTAAGTGCATCGTAAGAAGACAGAGTTATGAGGTCACCCACAGGACAACCGGCAGATTACACCTTTAACTTTATTCAACTGCATTGTGATAATACTATAAGGTTTTGATTGTACTTTATTGTACACTTTTTTATTATTATTTTTATTTTAATATTCTCATTATTATCAATGTTGATAAAAAAAACTGTTCTGCTGCTTAATATTTTTGTGGAAACTGACTTTATGATCACTGGATTTTATTATTATTATTTTTATGAGGGCAGGTAACAAACTAAAAAATTATAATTACACATCTGAATTAAATGCGGATATTTATTTCGTCTTTTAGAAATGTATCTTTTCGTGTGTTTTTTTTGTTCAGCCATTTTGTCAGTGCCTCAGCCTGTAGGTAGTTGCTTTATATAGCCTAGACGTGTTTTGATTGCTAATCCACATCAGATGATAATTATTAGGTGAAACGTTCAGAGGAAACGATTCCATATAAGGTTATATTTCACTTCGCAAATGGACAGCGACTCTTAAGTAGCACTTAGAGCGCGTTCTCGCGCGTTCATGTTAAGTAAATTTTTGGGAAACGCACGTGGAATTGCTACGAGTGATCGTAGAACACGCTCTTTAGAGCTAAGATACATCGTTATTGGGAAACCCGGCCCTGGTTGTTTAGATTTTTAAATCCTTTTTTGCAAAGTTTGAAACTAGTCAGGGTATCTAGTAAAGAGATATATGTATAATACTTGTTCCTTTAGTAAGCAGCCTGTTAAACAGCAGAGCCTCTCTGGGACAGCAGGCCATTCAAACAATAGAGTGTGTGTGTGTGAACGACATGTGTTTAAGGGCCATTACAGTTCCTGCTCCAGCCTACAGGGCTGGAGAATGGCCTTAAACACACTAGAGGATGGATACCCGACCCGAGCCCGACGGGCCGGGTTCGGACAGATATTTATAAATAATGTTCGCGTTCGGGTCGGGCTCGGTCACGTCAGCGTAATAAGGCATTGAACATCTGAAATTTAAAACAGCTTATGTAGGTAGCCAATGGGCCTTTTTAACTTGATGTTTTTGTGATTAAAATAAATAAAAAATATTACCTTAACATTCGTCTTCCTGTGCGCGGAAATTTGTTTAGGTAGGTGTGACAACGCGCAACCAGCTCGCAACACGTGCGTGCATATTGCATATTATTAGGCTACATGTGGCTGGCAGCGCAACTTCAGCGCTGCTGGCAGGACCATCGAGCAGAGGACAGCCTTGAAGCCATCCACAGTTGATGCAATCCTTTTTCTGCATAATAACCTGGATTAGCCTAAACTTTGATGGATGGATTATGTAAATAAATCCCATGTTGCAGTTTAGTAGCCATACAGTTTTCGAGAAAAATGGTAAGAGTGATTTTCACTTCAATAAGCTGCATTTGTGTTCCGTTGATGTTTTGTTCTGTTAGCTGGGCCATTTTGGTAGACCTTTGTTCATTTAATTTTGGTTTCACAATTGGCTATTTGATTTGGCCCCGTGTTAACGTGTGTATTTGTTTCCCCGTGTACGCGCTGATGCGCTCATCTGTAATCATTTCAGATTGCCTTCCTACAGCTGCTTTATAAAAGCGGGCTTTCCACACGAACAAACGTACATGACGTCATTAGTATGAGAAAAAAAATAGTGTAATGTCTGAAGAATGACAGACAAGGGAGGTTTCCGAACTTTTAATCAGAACGAAGATGAACACACTCTCACTTAACTCAAGCGCACCCGTCTTCAGGATTTGTTTCCGCCCCTCTGAACTCCCTTTGTTAACCCTATCACTGCCGGTGCAAAACAAAACAGCAATTTCACATCTATGAAGAGTCTGTGCGCTACATTCGGGCTCGGACATAAATATCTTAATGCCTGTCGGGCTCGGGTCGGGTTCGGTTACTACTCTGTCGGACGCGGGCCGGGCTCGGACAGAAAAATGCGGCCCGATCCGCACTCTAAACACACACACACACACACACACATAGGTCCCCACTTGGTCAAAAAATAAAAAAATTCACCAGACTGTTTTTTTTCTCTTGATTTTAACATGATTTAAACACACACACCTGTAGGTCCCTACTTAGTCAAACATTAAAAAAAAATCACCAGAGCGTTTTGTTGGTTTTTTACTTGATTTTAACATGATTTAAAGCATGACCAACAGAGGAATTGAAAAATATCCCCTCTTGGCTCAGAGGTCCCCTGTTGGTGAGTGTGTAACGACACAAAGGTTCCCTTTTAGATAGGTAGACAAGAACACACACACACACACACACACACACACACACACACACACACACACACACACACACACATATGTCTAAATCATACCTACATATTGGGACCTCACTCTTCATGGTGAAGAGTGAGTGCTAAACGTATATCCTAATAAAACAGTGTTACCTGGTTTGAGATGGGCATTGTCCAGGTCTACCATGGAGGGGGATTTAGCTCTACCCACATGTGCTTTCTGGGAGCCTATAATGAAGCATTTTAATAATTAATTAAGACTTTACCTGAATAATAAGATTATGCCAATGCTTTATTGTACTACTTTGCAAGGCTATGTTAATTCTCTTATCAACATATCTTTACAATAAATGTGATATTCTTATGACTTTAACTTAAAAAGCAGACAAAGATTAGCAGAGGCCAAGACTTTAGTCAAGTGAGTAACTATACGTTTTCTTATACCCTGTTTGGCTTTTTTCTTTGAAGATACTTTTGATCCCTCATCTTGAGGTCCCTCATCTTGCAGGTTGTCTGCTGATAATGGAAAAAACGAGCAACAATCTAAAGTACAGCACAGTGACTCATGCAATCGCTGAAATGTACACTTCCTATCCAGCGTAATTATCCAGAGTAATGGAGTAAAGTCAGAGCTGGGGGAATAATAAAGTATAGAATTGGAATAAACGCCTGTACCATTCACATGATCCTCATGATCTAGACCGCTGCCGCTTGTTTGTGGTTCTTCCTCATCACAAGAACTGCTGGACACATCCACTTCATCTGATTAAGACAAAAGCATAAAGCATAAATCACACCATTTCTACTTAATTTTCTCGCGATGTACCCTATTACATAAATCTGTGAAGCTAAACTGTAAGCTATACTCAACAGTAGGGGTGGGACAAAAAAACGATATGCCGATTTATCGCGAAAACTGTTTTCTCATGGCTGTTTGATGGTTTTATGCACTTACTGTTCTTTAATGCTATTTTAAATAGATTAAATGATTTAGTTTTAATAATGAAATACATGATCATAATGTATTGATATATCGTGAGGGATTTCTTGCAATATATCGTCCGTCACAGAATCACTGGTATCGTGATATATCGTTCCCCCTTCGGCAAAATATCGTGATATTATCGTATCGTGTGTTGACCTGTGATTCCCACCCCTACTCAACAGAATATACATGATCGTGAAATACAGCTAATCATGATTACTGATTGTGTTAAAATGCATATTACACAATTATATTTACCTTGTGGATCTATTATTATTCCATCCAACCCTTTACCCTGGAGTTCGGGCAGTTTGCCTTTTTCCATGGCAATAAGCAGTTTACTGATTTTTGCAAGCTGTAGAGTGCTTTCGGGGAGGCGGTAGAACTCCCGATGTACTCGGATGTCATGGCCAAGAAAGTTGGCCAGTTGATCCATCTCATTTTCTTTTAAATTTAAAACTGTGGACAATGTAGCCACTTGCTTACGCAGATTCGTTGAGCAAAGGGCATCTGGATAATTTGCTCCACTGGCTTGTGCAAACTGGCGGATGCAGTCTGCGCCACGGTAATGAGTTAGAGCACCTGGCCGAGCAAACAAATGCTTGTTTTCATCTGGAACTTGACACTTGTCTCTGATCTTTACAAGGAGATCCATGGCCACAACCATATTAGGGGTCAGCAGCACTGGTACCTTCCTCCCCCTCTTACCACGTATTTCCACCCTTTGGAAGTACCCACAAAGCTTTTTCTCAAAGTCACTGAGTCCCACAGCGATATCTTTGTGCATTGGTGCCTGGTCTCTAGAAGTGTAAGATTGAATATTCATCTTGGAAACTTCACCCTCTCTTCGTCTATTAAAAATAATGATCTGTGTTAGCATGACTTTGCAAAGAGTGGCAAAGTTTTTGCTATTTGGATTTTCTTGTAGGGCATCCACACACTCCTGCTGTTTTGAGTTCAAAAATGAGTGCAGTGTTTTGACATCCTCTGTAAATGGTAGGACTTGTGGCTTATTCCATTTAGCTTCACCCAGAGTAGTCAGTGCAGCTGCAGACACTACCTCATTCCATTTGCTTTCATATAAACGTCTGAAGTTTCGTGCAGACTCTACAGCCGTGTCGCATCCTGACATCAGTGCATTGCATTCTACGGAGTTGGCAATCTTCACCAAGCTGTGACCAAGCTTCAGTGCCAGTGATGGAATCTTGTAGGTGTTTGTCTCCTCACTGAATCCTGCCACGGCTCTTACTGCTTTTATAACATGAGGAAAGTTCCCGGGTTGGATGAAGTCCTCCATATTATGAATGGGTGTTAGTGATCTTGCGGTGATGAGCAACCTTGCTACTTCCCTCATTTTCTGCCTAATGTAGTCATTTCTTCCTGAATGTGACTTCAGCTTGTTGTACATCTGCTCCCCTAAAAGAAGGATGTATCGATCCTTTCTGACAACATCTGAAACTTCATCATTCACCATCTCACAAGCAATGGTCCATAGGCTTTTGCTAACATCCACTGGTGGAGGAAGGGTCAAGCTGTTGAGTGACTGAACTCTCTTCTGCCCGATTGTGCAGTTTTCAGTTTTGGGATTCTGGGGGCATGTTCGGTTGTGTCTCCATAGAGTCTTTCTGTTGTACAGACCTTGACAGTGGATACAGTGTGTGAAGTCATTGGTAGATTTTACTTCTTTGGGCCGTCTGCAAGCAACCATTTCCCCATTTCCGGCTTTTGAAACTGCAGCATTATGAGCAAAGTTCCCTCTACTTTTCAAAAGGCGCAATCTCACTCTTCTTTCCTTTGACCTTTTATCAAAGCTGAATGCCTTGGCTACCTCAGATTCATTGCGATGAACAAACTCCAAGTGCCGTCCGATTTTAGAGTATGGCTTTCGACAATAGGCACAATATTGTTTCTTCTTGTATCTATTTCTTTGAACTTTAGTAGGCATCGGTGTCACAGATGTTGAACTGTGATAGGATAAGCTTGTACTCGTGTTTGTTGTATCCGTAAACTCAACCGCACCTCCCTTCACTGGCTTAGCATGGCAGATATTTAGTTCTTTACTTTCACAACTGTTGTCTGATGAGCTATCGTCTGTATCAAGGACATATTCTTTGTCACTGTAGTCAGAAACTGAGGATTCCTCACACGAAATCTGTGGGGAAAACATTATTTTATTAAATGCCCCTATGAGGCATATTAAGCATATGAATACTGAAAGCCATTTTAATGCCCCCACCAACAAAAAAAACTAGCACATACCTCAGATTCATCATTCTGTGAGTTATCAGTCACCCCTCTTTCAGTTTCAAGTGTTCTTGTTGACAGTTGTTCATAGCATTGATTACATTTGTCATGATGTTCTTTCAGTCTGTTTACCCGGGCAGAAAACCTAGATAGTACCTGTGGTTTATAAATAGGTAGTTTAGAACTTGAAGTATGTTGAACTTAAAAAAAAACATATATATATTAGTACTGTATTAATGGTAGTTGGGCTTAATTATTGCCTTATTCTGGTCAATAAACTTAAATATCAGTCTATAAGGGCCATAATTAATGAGGATAAAAACCTTCACTTAAGAACAGGGGGTCAAATTGCCTTTATTACACTATTTTAGCCATTTACAACGGCAAAATCAGCAGTACTTAAACATTATTACTAGCTTATTGTTCATTTCTGATCAATAAGCATTTCTGCTGAAAACTCGGTTCAAAGGATTACGTTAACCAAAACTACACTTTAAAACCCTAAAATGAATAACACTTCTGTAATCATTTAACCATTATTTATCATGTAAGACTTATTTTGTTCAGAATAAGCCAAAAAGTTAACCATTAATTAACGCTTAACTAATGCATTATTCTGGACCCTTAAAATAAAGTGTTACCGAACAGGGACATATATATACGCCAGCCCAGGAAAAAGAAAGCAACAGAAACGCTTGCAGTAATAAAGTGTGGCGCACACGCCTTTCACTCAGACGGATCGCAACGTCAGTTTTGCTGATTATTGGGTTTGAATGGTCAAAAATATATGTAAAAATGCACATCCTGGCTAGTATAAAATTAAACACAGTTAGATACGTCTTTAGTGAACATATACAGAGTTGGGTGAGAAATCAGATGCGTTACAATGAATTTGGTCCATGCAGCTCTTAAAGGGCCGGACCGATGTGATTATTGTTAATCACACAACAAAAGAAAATATAAAATCACCCTATGCTTGACTGAATAGCTTTAATATATTTATTGAGAATCAGTGTATAGTTAATTTACAGAGTGACTATGCAGACAGTGCAATTTTGTTTTTACACTTGATTATTTCTCAATAATTTCTTTATTGATTGCAACTATTAATTAGAGCTACTGTAGCTGAAAATAAGTCACCGCTTTTGTCATATTGTTTGAAATTTGCATTTTTGCTTATTAAAAAAATACATAAAATCAAATTAAATATCTATATTGTTATTATAAAATTACATTTAAAATATATATATATATATTAAATTACTGGTTTCATGAAATAAGATTTCTGTCATCCCAACCTGTTCAGAATAGTGGTTAGTGTTAACATGATTGATAATAATGTGATTGTTGCAAACATCTCTGTAAGGATGTTCACACTGGCATGTATAGTTAGTTGCTGGCCAGTTAAATTAAGTGTTTTTAAGTCAAATTGTTGAAAATGATTGTGATAAATTCGTCGATATAAAAATAGTCGTTAGTGGCAGCACTATATGCAGTGCTGTGTAAATACCACATCATTATTATTTAAAGACAGTCCAGAGACCGTCTAAGTTCTGTTTTGAAAACCTGGTCAAAGGAATACTTGATTGGAGCTTGGTTAATGTAACACATGGCATTACCTGTTCAGTTGGCTTCTTGCTTATTTTGGTAGGAAGGCATTTATCTTCCTCCAAAGGTGTGTTCTCCTCACTGCGAGGCACTGCTCTGCTCACCTGTAAAGAGAGAGAGCAGCATCCACTGTGAAAAACACACTAATTATTTCATACTGGAGAAACGTCAGGACATCCACACACACACACACACACGTGGCACGTTTCACACCACATCAATGTCAGTACAGTGGGCAGGCTCTCATCACACACTCATGGAATCCTCAAACAACGTCACAGTTTAAAAATGAGGACATTCTTAAGATGTTAAAAGTAAGTCAATTAATCAATACTAAAATAGATTAGATTTGAACTCAACTGAGTGTCTAAATGGATCATTATGCCTATTGTGTCTTATCAGAAGATCGAGAGCTTGACTTAAACCAAAAATGTCTACCTGTTCAGTTGGCTTGGGACTCCTGTTTATTTTGGTGAGTAGGCATGTACCCTCTTCTGATGGTGTGTTCTCCTCACTGCGAGGCACTGCTCTGTTCACCTGTAAAGAGACAACATGCTCTGAATATCTGAAGGCCATTTCACCAAAAACATTGTGTATGACTGCACTATGCAATGCTGTGATAATACTACATCATTATTATTTAAGTTGTTCTGTTTTGTTCATCAGGTAGAAAGTCAACTAACATATAACTCAACAATACCAACAAAAACTAAATAGAGACCTAATTACCAGAGTACGCCATGGCCAATTTGAATCTCCGTAGTTGTAAGTTAACTCTTCTCCTGGAGCTATGTCCGTGATTCAAAACAAACACAGATGTGGTTTGCCTTCGATGCCTATTTTTTTTACTTTACAGTTAGGAGTCTTGTAATTATCGTTCACTAGTCTCCCAAGTGAACTGTCTTCTTTTGAGGCATCTATGCTAAAATGGGAAAGAGGAAAAAACATGAAATTTGTTTCCAATAAGTAAGTCAAAAATAGTCAGTCAAAATGGTTCCCAAAACCTACCACCATTGTCTTCCATTCCAAGAAAAGTCAAACAAGAAGGTATTTTCTGTGTCAGTGTAAATGTTCTGTCTTATTTGGCTCTCCTCTTGGGAAAGTAACTCTCCATGGTATTTCAATATCAGGGTTTCTGCAGGTTTCATCAAATCTAATTTAATGCTTTTTAATGCCAATTTGTTTTATTTTTAATGCCATATATATGTCGCTAAATGTCGATAGATGACATCATACGGCAATTCGAATATTTGCATTCACATTCTGCCAAGTGTCAGCCCTTTATATTTGTTTGCTTCTCTGCTGCTACCCTTTATGCTCCCATTATATATTTTAATACAGCCAAATCCACAATAAAATTGTTTCATCTATATATTTTTCAGTTTTTGTTGTCAGACAATATAAAATGGTGACTGAAACGCGGCCCATTAAGACTACATACAGGGCTCGACATTAAACCTTGTCATTCACTTGTACGAGTAAAACAGTTGCTTGTCCGAAAAAAAGAGATTTTTTGTAGTGTAACATTTCTGAAGCAATATCCTTTTAGAATATTGGAGCTTTAACATACTTGAATCTACATGTGTGATAGATTTGTGTCTGTTACCAATCAAACTAAATCATTTACAAATTTACAATAAAAAAATTACAACTGCATTAAATAATTTTATGGGATTGTAAGAAATGTTAAGAAATTAAAAGTAAACCACCAGTAGATGGCGTCAAGTAACTGTCTTAAGTGAGTCATTCATTCAAACGATTCATTCCAATGGCTGATTCATTCAAGAATGAGGCAGGTGTTTATAAATGGGTCATTGAATCTTTGACTCAACCGATTGGTCAAAACACTGAATCATTCAGTAACGAAATCAAGGCTGAGCCTGCGTCTCAATGTGCATTCTATCCATCCTAAAGACATTAGTAATATTCAATACTATACAGGGCGGATAGTATGCACATTGGGATTCAGGGTTGCTACACTATGGTTCTGCTGTGATCTTTGACTGTTTTTGTTCTATTTTAGCAGTGAAAATAATTTCAAACAATGTTCCTTCTAAAATGTAATTGACTTAATATTAACTATTTGTTTACTGGACTGTTGTATGAAATCAGTGTCACGTTTTTAATCGTGATGCTAGCCTGCTTAGGAAAACAGCATTCTAGGTTGTGTGATTTTGTATCTGATAACTGTATCAAGGTAAAAAAAACTCCACATTTTGAATTTTTACCGCAGTATGTTTAACTGAGTTTCCTTATGTGTGTGCGTCACTCATGTGTCCATTTCCCCTCGAGATGGTGCACAAGCCTAAACAGCTATTTTTTTAGGAGAGCCACACTGATAGGGCAAAATCAATAAAAGTCATAAAATCAATCCAGTCATAAATAGCATGTCTGTTTATCAGTCATCCCTGAACATACAATATACAAAGCAATAAATACAAAAGGTAGATAGATAGTGGGTATGCATAATATATTTTAATGTAAACTTTGTCAATTTAAATTTTTTTCTAGATTATTCACACATTTTTCTGTCTAAAACATGTTTTTAATATATTGTATGATGTAATAATTCCACAGTAAATCACCAATGTAGAAAAAATAAAGACAGTATATATTAAATATTTGTTCAAAGTTAATTTTAGACGTTATTTAACTCATTTAAAACTCATTGTTCTTATGAGGATACTTCATAAAACGTACATTTAGGCATAATTCTGTGTGTTATTGTTTGTTAAAGAGCTAAAGAGAACTTGATTCTGGCACAACCCACACCACTAGGCTGCGTCAGAAATCACGTACTGGGTGAGTAGGTACTATATTTGAATTTGAACGAACTTCACGACCGTTAAAAAAATATGTTCTATATAGTATGAATTAATGTAGTATGAATGTAATCCGGACGTACTACATCCGCCATGTTGTCATGATCATGTGACCAACCAGCGTCAGTTGCGTCCCTTCACCTCCATTCATAAATCGTGTTCCATGGCCTCATGGGAGGAGAGTAAAGTGTCCATCGCATGCGCACTTCAGAATCTCGCCGAATCTCGTAAGAATCTTACTATGAATTCGGACGTACTACTCTGTTGGCGTACTGTTTTTCGCACACTATATAGTAGAGAACTATTCGATTTCGGACGCAGCTCTAGTTTTTTTGTTCTCTGGCAGAGCGCACAGCCTCAACTGAATGCGCTGCTCCTCTCAGCCACTCAGCAGACGCAGAGAGAGGTGCGCCTGCGCAGTGGCAGGAAAGCAAGTTCTCGCGCTCGTGCGGCAGTAGCGGGGGTTTCGGAAGCTAGATCAGGTTAATAAGTATATTCATCACATTGCGCTTTCTTATGAAGGCTATATTCAATATAAACTGGCTATCTAAAAAAAAAATGCCTGTCAGAATACAATTTAATGCTTTTTAATGCCATTTAAGGCCTTAATTTTCGCAAAATCCATT
Source organism: Gobio gobio (assembly GCF_949357685.1). Taxonomy (NCBI): domain Eukaryota; kingdom Metazoa; phylum Chordata; class Actinopteri; order Cypriniformes; family Gobionidae; genus Gobio; species Gobio gobio. The sequence goes on along the minus strand of NC_137097.1, from coordinate 20,426,907 downwards.
TAATGACTTTTAATGCTTTTTAATGCCCCGCGGATACCCTGATATATATATATATATATATATATATGTATATGTGTGTGTGTGTGTGTGTGTGTGTGTGTGTTTGTGCTATATGATTCAAAATGAGTAATAGTCTAATTGACTTGAATTTGTGATGTTAGACTTGAATAGTCAATATATTTCCCATATTTGTTTATGTCTGATATTAACTGAGAATTATATATAAAAAAAAATTAAAATAAAATAAAAAAATAACTACGTGCTTGTTAGTAAAAAGTTGTGTTTAAAACTAGTGTTCAATACAGACACAGTGACAAGTCACGTGGGAAAAGAACGAAAGACTCAAACGTCAAACCCGAAAGATTCGTAAGAACTAATCTTTTCTGTTTCCGTTACTGACAGCATAGACTCTATGGGACTGACAGGAAGAACGAAAGACTCAAACCCGAACTCGAAAGAACTAATCTTTTCTGTTTCCGCTACTGACAGCATAGACTCTATGGGACTGACAGGAAGAACGAAAGACTCAAACCCGAACTCGAGACTCAAAAGATGAACGAATCATTCTGTTCCCGGACCTGTGTCACATGGCCCGGTCCAGCCCCAGATCAGAGTCAGACACAGACGAGTCGACAACTAACGTCTCGAGGAGTTCGAAGACACGAGAGGCGGAGAACAAACGTGATAAATATGAAGTTGCAAAAGAAAGAATGTCTCGGATCAGGAGGTGAGGTGAACTAACAGAGTTAGACTGCAATAGCCTGACCCAACAACTAATCAATTAATTCAACGTTTCAGTTTCAGTTTATCATTTGGCTTTGGTTGCAGTACCCTATAGTTTATTTTTATTTAGTTTTACAAATGTAATCAACATTTTCATAAGTACTAGATGGGTTGGGCTATTTAACATGTCATTTTAATTATATTTTTCTGAAATTACTCGAAATGACTCGAAAAAAGATTAGTTCATTTTGCTGAACGAGACTCAAAGATCCGAGTCAGTAAAATGATCCGAACTTCCCACTACTAGTACATTGTTCGGTTCCAGCAAAAACAGTACTTGTGCAGCAGGGCAACTGAGAGACGGCATAGTTGCGGATCATCATACAGGTTCTCCCCACTCAGTGAAGCACCCACTGAGTGTCCGGTTAAAAGTGCCCTAGTTATTGGCGAATCTATTACACAGAACGTGAAGATAGAGACACCAGCCACCATAGTCTGTTTACCGAGAGCCAGAGCACCTGACATCAACCCAAATTTAAAAGTGCTGGCTAAAGCTAATCGTAAATTCTCTAAGATTATTATTCACGTCGGCACTAATGATGTTTGACTTCGCCAGTCGGAGATCACCAAAATTAACATTAAAGAGGTGTGTGAACTCACAAGTACGATGTTAGGCATTGTAATATGCTCTGGCCCGCTTCATGTTCACCAGAGGGATGAGATACTTAGACAACTATCATCACTCAATGGCTGGTTGTCTAAGTGTTGTGTGGAGAATAACATAAGGTTCATAGACAATTGGAAAAGCTTTTTCTCCTGGAACAGAGATTGCCTGTTAAAGCTGTGCTTTCAGATACTACCAAACGGTCTCACAACAACACAGTGGTGGACAGCGGAGAACATTGTGTCAGTGCTGAAACCAGTGATCACTCTCACCGAGCTGCTCTCACGGGAAGAAAATGCATCTCTGTCAGCCACAGTGCCCATGTTAATAAATATGAAGTAATAAATAAACACTAACAGAAAAATTGACAAAAGATGGGAACTGATGGGGAATATTGCGACCAGCATTTATACCAAAGCTGCAGTTTTAGACCCACGTCTGAAGAGCTGATATGCAGAGAAACAGGAAGAGGCATACTTCACGGTTTTGGATCTGGCTAAAAGTTTATCTGCAGAAGCTGTTCCAGAAAGCGATCCTGCCAGCAGTAAGCCTACAGAGGAAAGTGAGTCACACCAAAGAAAAAAAAGGGAAAAGCAGGTGCTGATCTATGCTGATGGCCATTGAGGAAGAGCAGCAGGAAGGAGAGAAGGATGAAATGAACATGTACTTGGAGGACAAAACAAAGGTTGATTCTGGCCACTAACATGGTGGAAAAAAATGAGGAACGTTATCTCAAGCTTGCTAGAGTCAAGTCAAGTCATGTTTTATTTATAGAGCACAGGTTTAACACAACCGTAGATGATCTAAAGTAAGTGCTAAGTGCCTGCACTACATCCCTTCCCCATCTAGTCCATCGGAGCACATTTTCTCAAAGGCCGGATTTATTTTGAGCAAGACATGGAGCTCACTTCTTCCCAACAATGTGGACAAACTTGTGTTTCTTTCTCATAATATGACAAAAATGAGATTAGAGGGAGAAAAACAAAACAAAAGTGACAGTCAGTTATAATTAGGGCTGCACGGTTAATCGAAATCGAACCGCAATCGCGATTTGGGTTATGTGCGATTATGAAAGCACAAAGGCTGCGATTTTAGCTAAACAAATAAATGCCCAGTGTTTCAGTGAAGAGCGGCTCTGTGAACAGGAGTAGAGCTGCAACTAACGATCATTTTTTCTGTCGACTAATCTAACACATTTTTTTTCCGATTAGTCGACTAATCTAACGATTTTCCCAGATTAATATGATTCTTTTTAACTGATTATTGTATTTCAGAGAGGGTAGTGAATTTGTATATTATTTTAACATGAAATCAATGAATGATGACAATATTAATTGTATTTCAGGAAGGGTACTGTACTAATGCCATTTTATAATTTAAATATATGAAAACAAGAAGCATTTTAAACATGTATAACTAATGATACTATTCATCATAAAATGTATACAGAGTAGGCCTAATTAGGAAATGATGTTTACTATAATAGTTGAGTATGATTTACTTATTGATTTGTGTCAATAGTACTCTGGCTTGGCGTGCTCAGTTGGGGACACTCAATTTTTCAACTAAACATTGAAATAAATCTAATTAATAAACTAAATTAACCATTTAAACTAAATTACTGATCTAATTATTGATCTAAAGCCCACACTGTCACTGTATGATAATTGAAATGAACTGATGACATCAGCGTTTTTTCCAGAATGGCTATACAGCTGAATAAAATTATGCTGCATTATTTTCCTGTTTAACACTGTAAAGCTGCTTTGAAACAATCTACATTGTTAAAAGCGCTATATAAATAAAGTTGACTTGACTTGACTTGAATAGTAAACGAAAATGCACTTATATTTATCTGCAAAAGGTTCACATACAGGAGCTTTCAGCATAGTGTTAATGTATAACTAGTCGTCTATTTTGAAGATATACATGTGCATAAACAACGACTAAAGCTGCCAGAAGTTTTTGCCCAAACTTCAAAGACACATTTAAATGATTAAAACTAGAGGAATATCTTAACTTTAATGTTACTTTAATCATGTAAACTACCTATATACAGCATGTTATTATGCATATGTGTTTGGGACAGAGGGGAACCCGGTCGCATTTGCAGCAGATATATGCTGCCCATAATAAATCAAAGCAGTATGTAATAAATTAAGTATGTCTCGTACTCGGGTCGGAGATGAACACCGGAAAATGTGACCGAATGGACAATATTCGTCTATATTTGCAATACTCATGCCAAGGTTCAGCTGCGCGAGATGAACACTGGCAGTGTGAAAGCCCAATGTGCGAGCGCGGCTCCCGTTCTCCACGCGCACAGCTTCTGCTCTGCCACCGTGTGCAGTGTGAAACCGCCGTTACAGAGCGAACAAAGCACAGTTTTATTCGGCTTCTGTTTAAAGTACTCCCACACTTTTGAATGTCGCGGTCTGGCTTTATATGATACATGATAATTTTCACTATGCCCGGGAGCAGAAGCTGCCATTATTCTAGATCTGTTCTATTCTAGAACATAAAAAGGAGCTCTGAGATCACCTCAATGCCACCCAACAGCCACCGTCATCTTACCACGGGTGATGCACGTCATCCAGATAAAGGTAACGAGGGCTGGAACCTAAGACGTCGCCATCTTGATTTCAGCAATAGGGAATGATGATTGTATATCCATAAAATATTGACATATTTATTTCACAGATGAATGGTGACTGACAGATGAACAATTCCTTGCACTTTCCTTATGTATTTCATAATGAGATTGTCACACTTTCGTTAAAAGATGATCTATTATCTATTACATCGACAATGTAAATTTAAGATGAAACAAAACAAAAAACACATGGAATTACCACTATAGCTAGCAGATGACAGCAGAGCAGCCATTTCCCCTCCCTGATATTTACATTTATGCATTTAGCAGATGCTTTTATCCAAAGCAGTTTACAACTGAGGAGTAAAGAAAGCAATCTGTCATGAAGAGGCAACGAAACACAGAAAATGCCTGAAGTAGTAAATTTTGGATATTACACAGAGCACAGATATACACACAGATATACAGTCGTGGTCAGAATTATTGATTACATATTATATCAAAGATGGCTGTAAAAATAAATCTTCCTTGTTTATCCTTTTGATGTTTCATAAAATAAATAAAATCTGTCAGAAATGAACGTTTTTCTCCAAAACACATTGGACACAATTATTGGCATCCCAAGAATTGTTTTTATGAGTAAAATATCTCTGAAGTATACTCACCTAAAGAATTATTAGGAACACCCGTTCAATTTCTCATTAATGCAATTATCTAATCAACCAATCACATGGCAGTTGCTTCAATGCATTTAGGGGTGTGGTCCTGGTCAAGACAATCTCCTGAACTCCAAACTCAATAGCCACGTTTACATGCGCACTTTTTTGTCATTCCGTTTAAAATCATTCCGATTGAAAGATTCGGTGGACTGTTTACATGAGACGTTATCTAAACCGATCTGGTGTTTATGTGCTGACTTTCAGTAGGAATCCTTTTGTGAGATGCGCACACAGTTTGTCTGCCGCCTCAGATTTGTTACGTATCGGGGATCAATAGTTCTGTGTTGGTAATTTTTATATTTATTTATTTTTCTGTGGGCGGACATGCAGTAGTTTAACCTAATTTATGTCCTATATACAATGGCTATTTCAACAGCTGTGAATGATGAATGCGGAATCAAAAATGAATTCAATTTATTTATTTTGAAAAAAACTAAATTAACAATAAAATGCACTCAAATTATTAATAAAAACATAGGATATACGGTGAAACATGAATGAAGCATTCAAGACGTGCTCAACAGAGGTGGGTAGAGTAGCCAAAATCTGTACTCAAGTAAAAGTACAAGTACTTACGGAAATATTTACTCAAGTAAAAGTAAAAGTAGCAATCGTAATATTTACTTGAGTAAGAGTAAAAAAGTATTCGATGAGAAAACTACTCAAGTAGTTAGTTACTAGTTACTTTCAATCTGATTGATAAGAAGCGAAAACCCTACTTGGAGAGCTTTCACACACCTCTCTGTAACACTTTACAATAAGGTTGTATTAGATAACATTAGTTAATGTATTATAAGATGAACTAACCATGAACAACACCTCTGTTCAGCATTAGTTAATATTTGTCAACGTTAGTTCATAAAAATCCAGCTGTTCATGGTTTATTCATGTTAGTTCACAGTGCATTGACTAATGTTAACAATATTTGAATAATGCATTAGTAAATGTTTAAATTAACATAAAGATAAATAAGTGCTTTATTAGTTCATGTTAACTAATGTAAGCTAATGAACCTTATATATATATATATATATATATATATATATATATGTGTGTGTGTGTGTGTGTGTGTGTGTGTGTGTGCACTTACTTATATCACTTTTGGGGACATTCACCAGAATACACACCAGTAAACTGAGGACCACCCAAAAAATTGGGGACATTTTGTATGTCCTCATTTGTTTGACTATACAGTGGCATTCAGCATGCTCTAAAATGGTGTCCAGGCTTAAAATCTCACTTGTCCCAAAAAATCACTTTTACATGATTTGTGTACCTGAAGTGTGTGTGCCCCCCCACTAAAGTGTGTATAACACAGCGCCCTCTAGGAGTACTGCACTTCCGGAAAAGATACACACTTTTGTGATTCTGACCAATCAGAGCGCAGGAAGCCACCATGGGAGCGGGACTTGGTGATCTGACCAATCAGAGGCCAACACGTCATCAAAAAAGATGGCGGAGGCAAAAACATGTAATGAATTGACAGATAATCCACATTAAATTACAGATAAATTCCCAATAATTAGTATTAAATAAGATTAGACCAATTTGCATTGAGCAGCAGGAGCTCTCGCGATTCATATTGGCATGTTTTAAAACTTTTAATCCTCGCGTTTTCTCTCGCATCAGAGCATCAGTCTGCTCTGTGTGTGTGTATGTGTGTGTGTAAAGATCGCGCTGCCCCGCGTCACCATGACTACAGCCTACAGTACAGTAAAACTTGCATCGGATTTTATTAATGCTGTAGGAACGAGCTTGACGCGGGGAGGGACAGACACATTACATCATGTGCATTTGAAAAGTAACATATTTCCTTCCAAAAGCGGAGGAGCAACTGTTTAAATCTGTTATTGTGGGTGTGGTGATATTACATCTGAGTTTATTCAATAAAAATATACAAGCAATTAAAATATGTGAAAACAGGCAAATTCGCGTGCTTTTATAAGTGATGTTATTTGTTTTTAAGTGTTTTCTTCTACTTTGCGTCCAGCCGTTTCCCTGACAGCCGCAGCCACGCCCCTCCCCCACCCAGAGCACGTGCGTCTGTAACCAGAGCAACGCATTCACTTACAGCAAACATTCTCTTTATATTATATTACATTATATATTATATTAATTATATTACATTGCATTACATTACATTCATTAATTTATTATATAATTATATTATATGACATTGCATTGCATTATATTACATTATATTATACTATATTACATTACATTATATTATATTAATTATATAATGTAATGTAATGTAATATAATATATTATATTACATTACATTATATTATATCATTCATATAATATCACATTATATTATATCATTCATATAACAATGTAATTATGTAATTAATTATATGGAGGAAAGAAGTTACAACAAACATCTTTTTATTTCATATTAATTATATTTGAAGTTTTTCTCAGTCGCTTTGGGGCATTTCTCAGATCACAACTAAAATTCTTTCAACCTCCACGTTATCTAGTTACTTGTGCACTTCATAAAAGCAATTTCTCATCATTTGAACAAATTGCAAATGCAATTTATTATGTACAAGTGTTATCTGTTTCTTACATTATCAGTTGCTTATACCATATTGATCAAAATGGTTCTCTGTTGAATAGTCTTACTCCCCAAAACATCTATTAATTCCATAAGTCATTAAATGCAGAATAGTAATTGTCATAAACTGTCAAGCAAACTTTCTACCCACTTCTGTTAGACATTTTTTGTCCTGAATTGTTGAATTGCAGAGGTGAATTCTGATTTTCACTAATGAAGGGGAATGTAAAGCATTCGATCACCAATACTCCACCAGTTCTCTAAAATAGCTCAGAGTGCATCTGAGAAGCAGACAGACAGAGCACAACACACAACACAGTGTTACACACTCTGGCGATGAAAGAACAACAAGGTACAAACATTGTGAACAGCCGAGAAGAAGAAGTAAATATGTGTGGTGGAAGAGAGGTAAAACAGAGGAAGAGGCAGAAGAGGACAATATTCTGAAGAAATAAGGGCCACTATTGTAGTTCATGTTCTCAATCATGACCTTATGGCCGAGGCGGGTCGAAAGGTGAGCCGAAAGTTGGGAGAACAACCGTGTGTGTCCTCAGTCATTCAAACATTAGCAGACAGGACAGGTGTGCAATCACACAGTGTTCACTATACTGTAGTGCCAACATATTTACATTATATTACAGCAGTCTACTTGCATTTTACATTATACAGTTAATATATTTTAGAGACCCTAATGTAACACACGTACATATATGGGTCATTCCACGAAATCGGTGCCTTTTGTGTCCCTAAGAAATAATCAGACATAGAATTATTATAACAAAACATACATTTGTGATTTAAAAACATAATAATACTATGTATTGTTTCCTCAATATTACATTAAATTAAAGTCAATTAAATATTATTTTAAGTAATTAAAATTGCTTCTAAGATGATAAGGGTAAGGTTTTTGCCATGTCCCTCGATATGATTGTTCTTTTTCAGCAGGACTTTTAATTTGCAAACTGAAGGCAAAATTATTCTAAAATCACATTTGCATATAGCTATAAGTATATTCTTATTGTTAAGCAGTGTTTGGGCATAAGTATACTTTTTTTTTTTTAACATATAAATCATTTTATCGTTGTCCCTTGATTCCATGTCATTCCTGTTACCCTCACCAAAAACCCCTTTAAAATAATTGTACATTCCAGTGACATCACTTCCAGGAAGTTACATCATCTCTAATTATTATTCCAACAGTTAAAACACAAGTAATTTTCTCTCTCTCTCTTTTATAATGTTCTATTTTTGATGATTTATGAGGGTTGACTGAGGTGGGGACATCATGCAATGTCAAACCTGTTACCATTTTTAAAGTATAAATTAAAATTATTATTTATTTACCATAATGAAATCAATATCTACAAGTAATATCGCTTCAAAGTTTACACCATGTGCTTTTGTGGTATTGTCTGTTAGCTAGCAGTTAGCAAATTAGCTTGAATTTGTCAAACCTGTTACCGTCAGCCCTGTTACTTTTCTAGTAACAGGTTGTGACATGTGGGTAACAGGGATGACATTACATGTGTCACCTAAGCCACACTGTTTTTAAAGTTTATCTGTGTAAAATGCAAACATTTTTAAATGTCATCCTGCGTGTATTATTGAGCTAATGCCTATATTATTCAGAGTGGGTGGTATATGAGGATCAGTTACATTTTTAGTTAGAATTGTTGGTATTAGTATTATTGGTAATTAAAGTATTAACTGTTTAAATAGTTTTAACATTTGTGTGATTTAAATTTTATTTTATATTTGCACTTGAATGCACTTTTTCAGATGATAGTAGTATGCCATTAAGTGCAGCAGAAAAACAAATGATATTGGAAGAATGTTTGTAACCAAGCCTCCATTGACTACCATAGTATTTTTTTCCTACTATGGTAATCAACATTTTAGATATCTTTGAAATGTAATGTCCTTCACTAATACAACTATGCCAAGTAAGTGCAAAAAATATAATGCAATTTAAAAAGTTTACAATATTATGTAAACAAATTGGTGCAGTGTATGCTGAAGAATGTGTGTCCTGTCATCCCTGTTACTCTGGTCAGTCCTGTTACCATGATGTCAATCCTGTTACCGTCATTAATTTCATAAAAAATATTAAAATTATATTTGAAATGGCCTTCCCAGTTTTTCCATTGTAAACCTATCAACATTGTATTTTGAACAAAGCCCTTCTTTTAATATCTCTCTTGTAAAAATATATATTTTTCTTAATTGGCATGTGATCATCCTCTAAAATTAGTAAATTCTTGGTCATCTGAATGACAAATATAAGATTGAAAAAAATTATCCAAAATTTGAAACAATCCAACTGAAAAGAGGGACTAAAATACTGCTCAAATACGTTAAAACTATAACATATTTCTAATTAAAACTATTGTATATAGTAACGCTTGTGTCTGTAACAGGGATGACAAAAATATCAAAACATGAGGTAGATAAATAGTCATAAAATAAAAAATTTCGTAGCCTGAGATGGCACAATAGAATTTATTGTCATTTTAAGCTGTCTTCATTTCATGGATATTTTTAAAACATAGATTAAACTTATTTTATATTTTAATTTTTCTAAGTTGAAAAGGCACCGATTTCGTGGAATGACCCATATACAGTAGCCTATATGTGTGTCTTGTCTTTTTCTTTATATAGCAATGACATTGTACTGTCATTTTTGACAGACCCACAGTGTCTGAATCATGTCCAGTGTCGAGTAATGCGTACATGTGTACCATTGAAATGTGAATATGTCATAAAGATAAAGTGTAATATTTTGTATTTTCAATCATTGTCATCAAAATTGTAGCCATAGTTTACTTCTGAAAATGTGAACAGAATACACTATATTGACAACATGACACAATGACTTGTCATTTTTAGCAAGTTACAGGCTTTTGATGGTAATCTATTGGGTTCTGCTGTTTGTACAAATTGTTTATAGAAATGCACTTACTGATTTGCAAATCTTAAGGATGGTTCAATGAATGTACTAAATTGACTGAGAAGAAATGTTACAGCAAACATTCTATCTATCTATCTATCCATCTATCCATCTATCTATCCATCCATCTATCCATCTATCCATCTATCTATCTATCCATCTATCCATCTATCTATCCATCCATCTATCCATCTATCCATCCATCTATCCATCTATCTATCTATCTATCCATCCATCCATCCATCTATCCATCTATCCATCCATCTATCTATCTATCTATCTATCTATCTCTCTATCTATCTATCTATCTATCTATCTATCTATCTATCTATCTATCTATCTATCTATCTATCTATCCATCTATCCATCTATCCATATATCTCTCTATCTATCTGTCTATCTATCTGTCTGTCTGTGTACGCATGTATATATATATATATATATATATATATATATATATATATATATATATATAGAGAGAGAGAGAGAGAGAGAGAGTAGTCATTCACCAGAACAAAGTGTTTAAAAGGATGATTCAATAAATGTACTAAAGTGACTGAGAAGAAATAGACAAACATGCTATCTATCTCTCTATCTCTCTATCTCTCTCTCTCTCTCTCTCTCTCTCTCTCTATCTATCTATCTATCTATCTGTCTGTCTGTCTGTCTGTCTGTGTATGTACGTACATATGTATAGCTATATATATATATATATATATATATATAGAGAGAGAGAGAGAGAGAGAGAGAGAGAGAGAGAGAGAGAGAGAGAGAGAGAGAGAGAGAGAGAGAGAGAGAGAGAGAGAGAGAGAGAGAGAGAGAGAGAGAGAGAGAGCAGTTAAAGTCATACATAATAACAAAAAGTGTTTAAAAGAATCATGAATCAAGCTGGCACGCTTAAATGTTTGTTTACAGATTTATTTGTTCTTACTTTGATTTTAAACTATAGCCCTATAGCCCTGAGTCCCTGACTGAGATCTGCTGCTTCTGCTGCTCATACTGAGATCAACCGCCCTTCCCCCACAGCACTCTCTGATTGCGCTCGCGCCCTTCCCCCACAGCAGGTGTCTGATTCGCTGCAGACAGAGATGAGATGATGAATGAACTCATAAGGCTGATGAGTGACTGACAGACAGGTGTAATCAGAAGTGCTGCTCAAAATATGTAAATCTATTGTGGTTATGTGTATTTAAAGCACCTTTACAAGGTCTAGCAGGTTATATTTAGTGTAAAATACCACTACTTTATTAAAGAAACAAAAAGAACACAATGCTGTTCAGTAGAAGAACAACACAGACTCGTGCAGAAATGGAGACATATGCACCAGCTTGAATATCAGCCCTGCTGTGGGTTTGCAGACTTCAATGGACTGTTTTGATTAATAAATGCTATTAATAGAAAATAAGATGTCTGGTCAAGTTGCTCATTTAGACAGTTGTGAGCTCTTGTTTACAGCAGACCTGCACGTTTTGAATATTCTTATTTGTAATTATCTTAAAAGCTTTATGATGTGGTGTTATTTCAGAAAAATAAGTGCACATCAGGTACTTTTTGCCCTTTTAAACCAGTGCTTGTAAGGACATGCGCACTGGTTCGTAGTTCGAGGCGTGTCAGGGCGTGTGCTCGGTAAGTGATCATGTGCTCTTTCCACTAGAAAGACTAACTTCACCACAATTTTTTTTTTTAAGTTTGAAGAAACAGTACTGTGGCTAAAACAAATATCCTTGCCATCAGATAATTTTCTATTAGGCCAAATAAATGTAGTCACAATTTCAAAGTGAAATCCAAATAGGCTACGTAACTACGTCATTTACGCAAATCAGCAACCGTGGTGTTTTCCCGGGAAATGCAGACACGTGACGATGGAACGCGACACAGACGACCAGCCACACTCCACGAGGAAAGGTGAGATTAAGTCTTGTCCTGAAGATGCATGCTAACTAAATACATTGTGTAATATGAAATATAGTAAGATGTATGTTTATTTTAGTGGTTTAATTATTTTTTGTTTAGGGTTTTATTTACTTCTCGATTGTATTTGACTTTGCTTCTTTGTCTGTCTCATTTGATGATTTGTTGCAATAATGAAAACAAATTTGATATATAAAATTGACTATTAAATATAATTTTGTTATTTTTCATATAATAGTACTTTATGTTCTACAAATTAATCCAAACAACATAGTCAGTGGTAGTGTACTAAATCATTGTTTTTCTTAAAAGTGTTTGAAATAATTAGTTCTCATTTTTTAAAATCATTATTTTATATATTTTATTTTATGTAATACATTATGACATTATTTGCCCCCGAATTGTTTTTTTTTTAGTGGAATGTTTTATTTTAATAATTTGTCTTCACAGAGATTTTTTGCACAATGACCGTGCATTGACACTTTATAATATTTTTAGTGTGTGTTTCAAGCTCCAAAGCAGACAAAAAGCACTTTACACAAAAAGACTATTAAAAATAGTCCATATAAATCTAGCTGGTTATTGACTCAAAATCTCCCATATGCTTTAGCTCTTAAATCAAATATAGATTGACATCAATTGTGGTTACAAGACACACAAGAACCAATGGTTTTTGGCATTAATGACATTTTGATTTTTTATTTTTTTTTAAATTCTTTAATTTAATATAAAGATGTGTTCCACAGAAAAACACAATACAGGTTTGGACATGAGGGTTAGTATGTTAATTATGTGTGTTTTTGGTGAACAATTCCAGTAAGATCAACAGGATATTTTTAAATATGCTTGTTTATTTCATTCACCTTATATTTATTTTTATAATTTTTTTCCAGTCATTTCAAAAAAGAAAGTCGCCATGCTGGGAAATAAAAGACGTAGGAAACCTCTGCAGGATGCTGAGCATCACATTACCTGTGAAACCGACAAGCCTGGGCTTCGAGAGCAGTTCATCAGCAAATATAAAGGCAAGTATAAATGACTAAGCAGTTTTTTTTGCCAAAAAAAATTCACGATAATTGTTTTATATTAGTCGATATCGATAATTATCACGATAAATGTCAAATCTAATCAAATCCTAAGTGAAAGTTGTAGAAACCAGAGCATTAATTGTGGTTTTAAACTACTCTTTATTGTCAGAACAAATCATGACAAACACTTGCCAAACAGGTGAAACATTTCACAAATCAGAGGTAGAACATTCAAACATTTGTAATTTTTCCTTAAAATAAATATATTTATTGGAAAATGTTTTTCTTAGTTTCTGCATGTGCTAATGGGGGATATTGTTTCAAGTCTTGAAACAGGTTTGTGTTGCCTGACTTTGATGGCACGTATCTTCAGCCTAGTTTAGGTGCAGGCAGCAATATTAATATTAGATATGTTTTGTCTCTAAATGCAGATTTGACAATGAGTTGCATTAGTATTAGCTTCAGTTAGGAGCAGATTTACTATGTAAAATTTATGTTCATTAACAAAAACAGTAACATCTTTTAAAACGACCTCAATTTTATTTGGTAAAATGTAATATTCTGACTGTTTGAGTTTTATTAAAATTAACCATTGGTCATCCAGTATCATGCATTTAGATCAGTGGTTCTCAACCTCTCCTGCAGGGACCCCCTGACTGACCATGTTTCTGTTTTAACTCTGAAATGGCGCACCTGATTCAATTAATTAAAGGCTTAATGAGTAGTTGACTAATTGATTAATTGACTAATTCCTGTTGGGGAATTGAATCACGTGTGCCATTGCAGGGTTAAAACAAAAACATGGCCTGTCAGGGGGTCCCTGCAGGAGAGGTTAAGAACCACTGATTTAGATCATGATAACCACAGATAAAACCAGGCATAGCCTATAGCACGTTAGCCTGGCTCCGCCCGCCTACGTCCTTCCGCTCAATTTCATTTTACTTCAGTACTACGTCTGGGATTGCTGTATATTCTTAGGTTTCCAGAAATAATTTTTTTGTAGGACCAATCAGCGAACAGAGGGAGTGGCTGAGAACGATGACGTTGAGATCTTGCGCTAGTTTGAGTTGACATACGTCACGAACAAACGTTAGCGATTGGTTATGGCAGATCCAGAGTGACTCTGGGCAGATCCAATAGTTTTAAACTTCAACAGAGGTTCCGCCTACCAGGAAGTTAACGCTTGTCAATGGAGAGAGGCCAGACTCTCTGTATAAATTAAATGTACGAGAGGCTGGTAGAACCAGGCTAATAGCACGTCACTATCATGGCAAAATGTAACTATGGTTTCTATGGTATTTGTAAAAACAGTAGCCAATACATTATTAAATACTGTAACTATTTCATTAGTCCTTTAATACATTGTCTAGATTAATAATATAAAACAATTCAATATGTATATCCCACATTTCTTGATGCAGTTAATATTACTAGGCTAACGTCACAGTAAATCCATGGTAAATGATGGGAATTTGTAGACAGAAAAGCCTTCTGACTGACCACAGTGTTTCTGCTGTTTGTCAGCGCGGTTTGATCTGCCTTTAAACTGGTTTAAATCACTAAGACGTGTGTGTTCTTCGCTAAATTCAAGCGCTTCTCACTGGATATCATAACCGAGACCGATCAGAGTAAACGCATCTGCTCTAGTGAGCGCTCCCGTTTGGACTTTGAGCCGAGCAGATAAGCGGTCAGTGTGGCGCGCGGGTCAAATGAGTTTGGTTACGCTTTTGGTGCATAAACATTTTTCAAAATGTATCGAACTCTTGATATCGGTTTATCGAGAAAAATTATATCGTGATAATTATCGTTATCATTTTACCGGCCAGCCCTAGTAATAACGTTAATCTACAAAACGCAAGACACTACAAAGTATTAAAGGGTTAGTTCACCCAAAATGTATCATTCTGTCAGTAATTCCTCACCCTCATGTTGTTTCAATCCCGTAAGACCTTCGTTCATCTTCTGAACACAAATGAGGATATTTTTGATGAAATCTGAGAGCTGTCTCACTCCTCCATAGGCTTTCAGAGGGAATGAATCTTGCTGGGCCAGAAAAGTTATTAAAGAGATCGTTAATATAGTCCAAGTGACTACAGTGGCTCAATCTTAAGTTTATCAAGCGACGAGAATACTTTTCGTGCGCAAAAAATAAATAAAAATAACGACTTTATTCCACTATTCATTTCCTTCTCTCTGGGCCTCGAGTAGTTCACTAGTAAAACTGCGCAGTGCGTCTGTGTTGCACGTCACCACGTAGGCTCACTATTGGCCGACGCTGGTCGTGATGCGTATGACGTACAACACAGACGCGCTGCGCAGTTTTACTAGTGAACTACTCGAGGCCCAGAGAGAAGGAAATGAATGAGCTTGAGGGTGAGTAATTACTGACAGAATTTTAATTTTTGGGTGAACTATCCCTTTAACCTATGTTCTGTGGCTTATTGAAGTGAGCATGTGTGATGTGTGACAGGAAAGTGTCCTTATTGTGGATTTAAGCACATCCAGACAGAGCGAGCATTTTCTCGACCCAAGAAACTCTTAAAAAGTGTTATCTCATGCAGAGACGGTACAATCAAAATCCTGCGTCCGAAACTGCGTGAGAGGAGAAATATGAGTGGAATACTCTTGGGCTTTATTTAACATCACAACTGACATGACATATGAAATACACAAAGTCAGATACACATATGGTTTGGTTTTGACGTCATTAACCTGATTTACTTATAAAGTCTAGTGGTTTACGTGGTTATTGGTTTGCATGTAAACCAGGACAATGGATTATTTCAATAAGGTTATCAGATCATTTTTGTTATCAGTGTATCGGTGTGCATGTAGACATGATCAATGGATTTTGGTTAAAATCCTGAAATAAGGTCCATGGTTAGTAGGGCTGGGGTAAATGATTATTATTTAAACGATTAGTCTGGCAATTATTTTATCGATTAGTCAACTAATCTAACGACTAATTGGACGATTAATATAACGATTATTTTTCTGTTGCCCGATTAATAAAAACCATAATGTATTTCAAATAAATACCAAAAAATTCAGTTTTGCACAGCAAAAAATCTTCTGCTTTACATAAAATAAAATAAGGCCAGCTTGTTTACTCTTTTACAGTACCAACATAACTCTTGTTAAAAAAATTCTAAAGTTGTCTAAAGTCCAAAAATACACTGCATTGCACAGTATAGACATTCCTGAGAGTGATGTGGTTAGAATAGATGTTTTAAAATGTATTATTTAAAATTAGCACGCTATTGTTTTGTTACTCTTACCTATTTTTAATAGATAGCTGTGTTCTGCAGCCGTAAACTATTCAAGCCAACATTAGATGATAACTAACTACAGCTGTCTATGTGCCAGTAGCTAACTAACGTTAACTAACCTAGCATGAACAAACTGCATGGAGAGCTAAGATGGTTAGCTAGAAACACCGAAGTGTGCAGAGCTCAAGCTACACAACACACTACACAAACATGAAATTCATTTAGTCTTTTTGCTGTTAAAGCAACATTCATTCTTATGTTCATTCATGTTTATTTGATGCTATAAATAAACTAGAATGAGGAGATGATCAGTTCACGAGCAGCTTTAACTGATGCTCTACAGTGATCTATCAGACACATTAAAGAGCCACAAAACGGTATTTATTGTTAAAATCTCTTTTAAAAAATGACCAAATTTGAAAGGTGAGACTTTGTTCAATATGTTTAATATGAAAAGTAACCGAAAAGTAACCTGGTCTGCCCTGTCTGTCAGTGCATTGTACGTGTCCTCCCTGCTCCGCGATGTGTTTTTCACTGCGTGAGAACATGATGTGGCATGAGCGCATGCGTGAGCGTGAGAGCGGCGTAGCTTGTTGGACATAGCGACAGTAACTAAGGGGGGCGGGTCTTTGCGAACGGTCAATTCTGTGAAGAAGTTGCTGTTTCGTCCTCCATTCTGCAATGTTTTGGTCTCCTACGTGTGTGTCGACACATGAATCGTCGACTTCATCGACGCGCCGCTCCGGCCTTAATGGTTAGCACAAGATCAAGATATTTTCATGTTTTGTTCTACAACATAAAATACATTAGTAATACTCTCTTGTGTGTTTTTAAAAAAAGTTTTTGATTGTCTAGGTTGCTAACAAGTGTCTAAATGGGAGACAAGGGTTGTCTGGGACATTAAACGCCATCAGCTGAACAGATAAACTCATCTAGTCACGTTCACAGTCTCGTTGTAATCACACTCTTGCAAACTGTTCTAGGTAGATTTCAGCTATGTGTTGACCAACACGTTTTTTCGTATTTTTTCAATTGTTTTCAATGTTTTCACCCACGTTTTTAAAACGCCATGAGTGTACGAGGTGCTGAGTGTTTTTTTCACGCTGAAGCGCTGAGCGCCATTTTTTACTGGTCAACGAGAGTTGAAGAATGTTAAACATTTTTTACCCAACCGTCCAATCACAGAGGAGGAGCGGTGGGACTAATACCACTCTGACCAACTGTCACAACATTCTTTCTGCACAACAACATCAACCAGCAAAGCTAACCGAGCAAAATGGATGGAAAATTTATATTGCTGTTCTCTGAACATATTATCTGTGAAATCAGTTACAAGTAAACTATGCCGTGGATATTCTGTATCATAGCAATGAAGCATCTCAACTGAAAAAAAACGCTGTGCTGCCAAAATGCTTTTCAGCTGGCTAAAATGCTTTGCTGGACACAAGGCCTAAGGGATGTACACGGCACACAATCAGTCAAACATACATTGCAACTAGGGCTGTAGCGATACACTAATCTCACGATACGATACACGATATTCAGCTCACGATATGATATATATCACGATATTCAGCCAACGATACGATTCGATATAATTCGATACACTTGCATCATTTTCTGAAAGATTTAAAGGGGACGTAGGGGTGGGCGATATGGCAAAAATATCATATCACAATTTTTTTCAGGAAAATCACGATTCACGATTTTATCATGATTATTTTTCATGTTGGTTTTACTATTTTGCAAGTGACTGAGCATTACAGCCAAACTAATGTCCCTATTTTAAAAATAAAGCCTTATAGGTAACACAATATAAGAATGGCAGACATTTAGGCCAAAGTGGCGAAGATAAAAATCATTATTAAAGTCATAATGATCATAAAGGCATTATTTTCCTTGTTATTAAGAAGAAGCTAGGTGTATTAACAGTAGCATTGAAGAAAGTAATTAAATGAACAAATATTAAATTATAAATTGTACATTGATTCTTATTAAAATTCTCAGTCAAGAACAGTGAGTGATTTCCTCTTTGTGTTTTATTAACATTAAAGGAATAGTTCTCCCAAAATTTTAATGGTCATCATTTACTCTCTCTCTTGTTTTAAACTTGGATAAGTTTCTTTCTTCTGTTGAAAATAAAAGTTGAAAAGTTATTTTGAAGAATGTGTGTAAGGGTGTATAACCAAACAGTTGATGTACCCCAGGGACGAACTATAGTATTTTTTTCCTATGGAAGTCAATGGGGACCAGCAACTGTCTGGTTACCCACATTCTTCAAAATAATATCTTCTTTTGTGTTCAGCACAATAAAGAAATGAATACAGGTTTGGAACAACATTAGAGTGAGTAAATAATGACAGAATTTTTATTTTTGCGTGAACTTTCCCTTTAAGGACAAGCAGCAGAATGTTTACTATTGGCTACTGTGTCTCACGTGATGCGTCAGATTTTTTGCTTTCACTTTAGACATAACCAACTTTGTTTATGTAAACCTTGTGTATTAGCGCAATAAGACTCGAAATATAACTTAGTCCAGTAACCAGGCCCAGGTTACTCTGCGCTGTTAGACAGGCTGATAGTGCCTATGTGCTTCACGTGTTCGTGCTCAGAAAAGCGCTCGTTAGAACAGCGCATCAGCTGTTCTAACGAGCATCAGATTCAGCACGCTATCAGCATCAGCACGAGACTATAGCGGCTGGCTGACCAAATCACACGTGCGAGGATGCCATTCTGTGCGCGGATACTGTTCTTTGCCCGCGTATCCTGTGCACGCGCCTAGATTGTATGTGCGCGAGTTTTGAGACGCCATACAAATCGCTCGTCCTGCAACGCGAACGGGGGTAAACACGGGGGATTTGAATGGGACTATATGTATCGTTACTCGCGGCTTAAAAATCGATACTTTCTTGGGAAAAAAAATATCGATTTATATCGCAGAATCGATAAAAATCGCCCAGCCTTAATTGCAACAATGTAGAAACATTATTACACAAGGATATGGATTTTATATAGGGTTCTAAAATCCTATAAGGTTTTTGTGGAGGGAACTAGGGGAGGTGAACTACCGGGTTGGCCTGCAAAAATACGCCATCACTGCAGCACTCTGTTTTAAACAATATATAGCCATGATAATATTGTTTGTGTAAGAAAATTTATGTAATTTTAACTGTAGAATTTTAAGACTTAAAAGTATGAAAAGCAAAGCATGCTTTGAGATTAGCCTGGCTGACTATTTTCCTTCAGTAATTTCCCTTCTACATCATATAATGTACATCATATGGTAGAGAACTTTTAGTAATAATCAAAATAATAGTTGACATTAAAGAAACTGAAGCTAATGTATTTCTGCTCTTCAGGGCGTGGAGTTTTCACCACTGGAGCTTTTTTCAGAGGTGATTTTGTTCTTGAATACAGAGGTGAACTTCTGAGTTCACAGGAGAGTCTGGACCGAACTGAACACTACACTGAAGCTGAGAACACGTTCCTGTTTGATTTTCAGTGGCATGGCAAAAATTGGTGGTGAGTACAGAACTGTTGGATTGATGTATTAGGGATGCTAAAATATCTGGAACAGTAAGATACTTAGTTTATGCCTGTAGTTCTGTTCGCTCATTTCTTTTGGTCTGGATACGCTTAGTGTTCAGATTGGCATTTCTATCGTCGAACCTAAGTTATGCTTGACCAGTCTGTCCTTTTTAGGGTCACATCTTTCTGTTTTTAGTTGATTTACATGTCTCTGGTCCATGTTACGTTCATATTTCATTTGAACTGCACCAGAGTTAATTTGGAAGCCAACTTAGACAATTCTTTTCAGCATCTCAGTCCGCTTGTTTGGTCGCACCAGGTTTCAGATGGCAGCGTTCACATTTATTTAAATGCACCACATTAACAGTCTAAAAAACATCAGCATTCTTTTTTTTTGAAAGACGATGTCCTGTAGCTTACTAATGTAAGCTCTCCAAGCTACTGCTCTCCACAGAACATAAAATATTCATTTTATTTAATTTTTCGTGTTCGCGTTTGAGGAAAAAACAATGTTGACGTGACCGCTCTGAAAGCGGCACTAAAAGCATGCTTTAAAACTTTCATAGAAACCTCAAACAGAAAACACAAAGCCTTTCTTTGATGTGAATTTCGTTTTGTATTAATTGTATCTTAATTTTAATCAATGTTTCATTAGCCAAATTTAGCCTAGATTTAATAAATAATAGGCCTAAGTAGGCTAAATATAGCAGACAAAACCTAATCACGACACGGTGATATCACGACATAACTGCAGCTAGTCTCATAAAAGGCTCTAAAATCAACGCTAACAGGCTACTTAACTTGGCTAAAATAAAATCCATAGATATAAAACACTTAAAGCATATCCAGACAGTTAGTTTAATAAATGTTTATTTATTAAACCACAGTGAGTATGCTAAAACAATTTTTTTTGGTGGCAGGCCCATGGCTGCTCACAACAGCGCTCTCAAACGAAATGAGCAATAGCCTACAATCTAAACAAATTAAATTAATTCCAAAACAAACTTGTAGGTTATCTTAACGTTACCTCAAAAATGCACCACAGAACATGGCCATTCTTTTTTCCAGTAGTTTCCAACAGTTAAAAGAAAATAAGGTCCAACCAAACGAAAAATATCAGTAGTTTCCAACAGTTAAACGAAAATGAAGTTCAATCAAACGAAAAGTTAGAACAGTCTCTTACAGAGCATCGTGGAGAAAAAGAACAGCATCCACAGTGAGGTGAATCGAATTGCGCAAACCTTCTGTGCGCGTGCGCGAGACTGTCATGTCAGTCATATGTCAGTGTAGCCTGGGAAAACCCAGACAATTTCCGGCAAATTTAGATTTGCTCTGCAAGTTAGTCTGGCAAAGAGCCCATTCAAGCCCATTTCTAATGCCGAGAAATCACGGCACCAATCAGAAACGTTGGGACGGGCTTTACACGATGACGACAGCGAAGCGAGGAAATCACAAACAGAGAATTGCTGTCAGAGTTTCAGATGTTTCTCCGTCGTTCTGATAAATAAACCCAGAAATAAGTTTTTATAAGCTGTCGACCCCAAAAAATGAGCGTTTGGAGGACATAAAAGTGGATACAGACTGGAACGAGCAAATTGTCAAGTCAAGTCAAAGTTTATTTATATAGCACTTTTTAAAAAACAGGTGTTTAACAAAGTGCTGTACACACATATCCGTTATCAATAATGCACTCAACCAACATGACTTAAAATAAAAGGAATAAAAAAACAACCATAAAACAATACTCTCACATAGCATCAAATGCCAAACTGTAGTAGTAGGTTTTGAGATTCGATTTAAAAATAGCAAGGGTTTGAGCCTGTCTGATATGCAGGGGCAAACTATTCCAGAGCTTCGGTCCAGCTACAGCGAATGCTCTTTCACCTCTGCTTTTTAGTTTCACACGAGGGACAACCAACAGCAAATGGTCAGCAGACCTAAGCGCTCTTGACAGAGCGTATTTCCTAATCAGTTCTGACATATACTTAGGAGCAAGGCCATGAAGTGATTTAAAAAAAACCCTCAAAATTAAAAATTAACAAAATTCTAAATTTTGAAGTTAATTCTAAAATAGAAACACTTCGTGGATACCATTTAAACATAAAAATGCATTCAACTGTTCAAATACAACCTTTTCGAGTAATTTAGACAAGAACGAAAGTCTAGAGATGGGTCTAAAATTAGCAAAGACTGATGGATCCAGATTACTTTTCTTGATAACCGGTTCCACCACTGCATGTTTAAAAGATTTGGGTACAACTCCCGTAGCCAGGCTACTGTTAATAATAGCAAGAACCGAAGAGCTAATAGCATCAAATGCATCCTTTAAGAGTCGTGGAGGAACAATGTCAGTGTGACATGTAAATAATTTCATTTTACCAAGAGTCTCCCTCAATGAGACAAGGGACACCGGCTCAAACTGATTTAAGACAGCAGGGCGCTCGAAATTAATAGGTTGGAAAATCAGCGAAGATGATATATTTGATCTAATAGCATCAATCTTCTCAATAAATTTTTTTTTAGAAATTGTTCACACAGTTAAATTGTGGGCTCCTGACACTCAGTATGCACTAAAAATACAGTTACGTGTGCAGTAAGTTAAACATTTTGTCACTGGTGAGTCAAATATCCAAATGTCAATTTAATATATTTCTGTAAGATAAGCTATCCAGTGTCGCCGATGACGTTCTCCTTCAGTGTGCGTACGTTCTCAGAGTAATGAGACACGCTCTGTCTAACTGCCTGATCCACTTTTATGTCCTTAAACACTCGTTTTTTGGGGGTTGACAGCTTATAAAAACTTATTTCTGGGTTTATTAGCTTGTTTGCTGTACACCTTAAGTCATAAATGACAAGGAGGCAGCCTATCGCTGTCTCTGTCATCTCCTTCATCTCTCTGATTGGCTTTAGGTCTATCCAATTGCGCCCAGAGGCATTTGAGCGACGTCCGTTGGTGACGCCCCTTTGGAAATGAAGTGTCTATGAAGCTTTGCCAGACCCTAACTCAGTTACTACTGAGAATGGTCTGGTTTTAACCAGGCTAATGTCAGTGTAATTATAAGATTAAAACAGGTTATGATATGTCTTTCTATGTTTTTTTTTCTATCATTGACGTCAACTTCTCATATTTTTTTTTAATTAATGTCTAAAAATATAAAAAAAGGCAAATAAAAAAATAAGGCCAGAGGCCCGGCCCGGCCCGCATGTGAACTATGACGTGAAAATTGGCACGAAGCCCGGCCCTAGGGGCATAAAAAAGTCGGGGCCCGTCGGGCTGAAATGCAGGGCTCTAATGTGAACAGACACACCCTAATACTTCAAATTCACCATGAACTGACATAGAGTACAGAGTGTAGTTTCTTTGAGTCATCAAAAAAAAATTCCCCCTGTATTCCCTAAAGAGAACAAAATGGTAACTTTTAGATGCCTTTATCTGAGAGCTGAGAGGATGTTGCAGTACACTGTCATATAGATCAGTGGTTCTCAGACCCTCCTCTCTGCAGATTCTGTATGTCTCCTTCACCTGATGCACTCAGTTGAGTTCATAGAACCATGTTCTGATGATGAACTCCTCATCTGAATCAGGTGGATTAAAACACGAGACATACAGCATATGCAGAGCGGTGGGTTCCTAGAACTAAGGTTCAGAACCACTTGTAAAAATAACTGTACATGTCTAGCATATATACTACGATTATAAGTGTTTAGTGGTAATTTTATGTTTTTATAGCATGGATGCATCTAAAGAAGATTCGTCCTTGGGAAGACTTGCAAACGATGAGACGAGAAATCCTACTTGCAAAATGAGAACTGTTGAAGTGAGCAGAAAACCTCACCTGTGTCTGTTTGCTGTACGAGACATTCTACCAGGAGAGGAAATCACTTACAATTATGGAGACTCAGATTGGCCATGGCGAGTCAAGGTACTATCAATAAAATGCTGAAGAGATTGATCAGTAATTCATGATAATCTTTTACTCTAATTCTGATTAGTTACCATGTGATTGTGGTCTCGTATTTCTCAAGCCTTTGAATAAAGCATCAGCAGAATCCACTGATAAAAAGCCAGCCAGCAGTTTGCGCCCGCATAAATCGGTAAGTCCACTTTAAAACATCTGTATCATTATTCTATATTATTGACTCTTTTAGCATAGAGTTGTGTGTGGACTGATAGATAAAGTGTAGGACAGCTAGAGGAATGAACATGAACAAGTTTTTTTGTCCTTAACAAATATTCTGATTTTGATATTCACTGGTTTCTTTTCTGACATGCAGCCCCATTGTGCAGCTTCTGTTTCCTCTCCTGAATTGGACAATGTGAACAGCAATGATAATCATAAGCAGTCAGGCAAAGCAAGAACATCAAGGAATAAAACGGTAACCATCTCAAATATGCAGCAACTATCTACTGATGTTTACTGCCAGCTAGTTAAAAGTGCAGTAATGATTTCTGAGAAACACTTAATATTTGAAATCGACACCCAAACAAACACACCCCTCCCTTCATTGCTCCGCCCCCAAAATAATGAACACGCAACTCAGGCAACCACTATCAGCTGGTGCTCAGGTGTTCAAATTGAAAATATCTTTATCGCTGGCAAACCACAGAATGGTTTGGTTATAGTTGATTTGTAGGTGCAAATCCACTTCATCCAGAACCTGTATCATTTGAAATGTATTTACCCAAACTTAAATGTACCCAAAAAAAAAAAAAAAGAAAGAAATTATTTAAAGCTGCAGTCCTAGTTTTTCATCTTTGTCGCCATTTCTGTTCAAAATTTGCAATTGCAGTCATTCGTGGAATTATCAACTTTACGTGGGTTGTGCTTTGACACAGCACAGGATTCATTCGGATGAATCCAATATTTTGAGGAGAACGCGCTGCTGTCAGTCACCGCGTCGGTGTGGATACTGTCATTCGCAATTACAGATTATTTACATTTACATTTAAATTTATGCATTTGGCAGACGCTTTTATCCAAAGCGACTTACAGTGCACTTATTACAGTGCATTATACTTTTTGGAAGTATGAGTCATGACCAACATAAGAATGTTCACCGGAAAATGACACTGAACAAGTAAGTAACATCCACTTTTGTTCTGACCAACTAAGGGGAAAAGCATTGCAGTAAATCACACTGCTTAAATCTAACGATCGCTTGTCATATCACGTCAAACCGTGCAAACTATACTTTGTTCTCAATTTGTTAATGTTAACAACATCAGCATTGCGTGATTACATTTAATGCCCTTCAGACATTTATCCTTGTTTTCGCGTGGGCCAGGCGGTTGCACTCTCTTTTTATCTGTAGCCACTCCAAAAGTCCAAAGTGTTTTGCATTTTACAACGGGTGAAACTCAGTTGTCACTGGTGATTGTTGTTTGAACATTTCTGGATCCGCCATCAAATTAATAAGTTTAATTATATCTTAATTTCACGTTTAGCCCTGCTGTGAGAAAAGGTCATAAATCTCCACCTCCATCATCCTCACATACAATACAATATATATTTGAAACTCCTTCTCTATGTGTACAGAAGTGACGTAATGACACAAAAAATGCTTGAATCTCCCACGGAAATCCACTAGTACCACTGGAATTAAAAACATTATTACAGGCTTACCGTTTTGAATCGAGCTAAGGCAAGCAGAGAGTTTTGAACACTGGCTGGTTATGTACTTGCTCAAACATTTATTTTGGATAATTTTTAACCTAAAGTTATGGACAGCAGCTTTAAATGGTATGGAGTAAATTTAGCACCTTACTACTAGGGCTGTAATTTTTTTGAAAAATCGAATTCGAACGGATATCAAATATCAAGCAATGTATTCGAATATCTACAAGCGGCAAAAAATGTTGTCATTGCGGTCGGTGTAGGCAGTTGGGTGCGCAAGGCCCCATGTCTCGTGGTGGTGTGCAGTGCATGGCTTTAGCGCGCGCGGCTCCGCATCCGAAGATGCACGACTGCAAGCCGAATCTGGCCGAGCATGTACATCTCACAGCACCGGCACCCAGTTCTTGCGTCTAAATTAGTTGCTTACATTAACAGAGTCATTCCACGAAACCGGTACGATTTGGGCTTACACATTTTTAGATTTTTTACTAAAATGTATTACTTTTCTGAACACCCCACAACATAAATGACATACTTAACTTGCAGAAAAATATATTTTCCCATCTCAGGCATCAAATCCCTATTATTATTGGTTACTTTTTCAAGATATGGGCACTATTAATCCTCAACCCCGTTATGGACACGATGGGAGCTCTCTGAATGCGATTATATAATGTATTTGTAATGAAATCAACATTTTCCTATTAATCAGATGTCCCTCACGCTAATTCAGTAATTTTAAATATAAAAGTTGCATAAAATGTCATACTTTTGCTGTACTAAAGTCTGAAATGGGCCCTTTTTGTAACAGGAACCTCATCATTTTGGATCAAAGATGCATCTTAACTTCAGAATTTTAACTAAAATCAGTATTGTTATGATTGCTCTGAACATTTCAGATTGAGTTCAACAAAAATGTATTTACTTTTTTATACACTTAATAAAAAAAATTAAAAAAATGTAGGTGTGACGGGGTTGAGACTGGGGTAACGGGGTTGAATGTGGTAACGGAGTTGAAGAGACAAATACAGCTTGACATATAAATAGTTACTCAGTTACTCAAATTCAATTAAATATTTTCTACAAACACTATTTCATAATGTAACCAAGAAAGATAACAGATATAAATTGCAATTGAACTGAGTTTTATTAACCCAACTGCAGGAAAACAATAAATGTACACAATAACATAGTATAGTGTGTGTGTGTGTGTGTGTGTGTGTGTGTGTGTGTGTGTGTGTGTGTGTGTGTGTGTGTGTGTGTGTGTGTGTGTTGTGGCATTCAAAGTCTGGCCCAGAAAAAAGGAATCTGGTGGATGGCTATCAAAACGACGAGCAGCTATCAATCAGATGGTTTTTCAGTCAGTAAAACGATAACATACAACCTAAACAACTAATAGTTCTTTTATTAAAGGTGCACTGTGTAACCCTAAACGGACAAACTGCTCTACAGAGCGTTAGCTACTCTCTGCTGTCTCAGATGACGGCATCTTTGTCCTGTGTCGCCACCGTAGCTTCTCTATGAGCTTCGAAAGGGAGGGGTGAGCAGTGTGCTGTTGCAATTCACAACCTCACCACTAGATGCCGTTAAAATTTACACACTGCACCTTTAACTACACGTTTAATTTTCTAACACTTTCTATCACTCAGCCTAGTCATTTACCAACACTCTTAACCGCTCATTGCTCTACCTTGAAGATTCTGGCTGTGGATACTGTCTTGGGGCATGATCTGGACTTTGTGGAGGAGTGGTTAAAGGGTTAGTTCACCCAAAAATGAAAATTCTGTCATTAATGACTTCCCCTCATGTCGTTCGACACTCGTCAGACCTCCGTTCATCTTCGAAACACAAATGAAGATATTTTAGTTGAAATCTGATGGCTCTGAAAGGCCATTGGCACAATGCACTTTACACTCTCAAGACCCTTAAAAGGTACGAAAGACGTCGTTACAAAGTCCATCTCACTACAGTGGTTCTAAAATAACTTTATGAATCGGCGAGAATAGATTTTGTGCGCAAAAAAACCCTAAATAACGACTTATATAGTGATGACGATTTCAAAACACGACTCACTGATTCATAACGCTTCGAAGCTTCATGATGCCGTGTTTTGAAATCGTCATCACTATATAAGTCGTTATTTAGGGTTTTTTTGGGCACAAAAACTATTCTCGTCTTCATAAAGTTATTGTAGAGCCACTGTAGTGAGATGGACTTTGTAACGACGTCTTTAGTACCTTTTAAGGGTCTTGAGAGTGAACCGTGCATTGTGCCAATGGAGGCCTTTCAGAGCCATCAGATTTCAGCTAAAATATCTTCATTTGTGTTCTGAAGATGAACGGAGGTCTGACGGGTGTCGAACGACATGAGGGGAAGTCATTAATGACAGAATTTTCATTTTCGGGTGAACGAACCCTTTAAGTTCTTCAGTGCTTCTCTCCTCTCCTTGCTTCTTTTGTAAGCTTCTCTCCACTTTCTACACTTCAACCGCTGTTGTCTTTCACTCATCTCATTGATTCCTTTCTTTTTCCCTGTCTCTACATTTTTTTCTCCATCTCTGGCGCTCATTCTTCAGGTATTTCTCCCTTTTTTCAGGATCAGCATTTAGGCATGCACGATACTGCCTCTGCCTTTCTGCTGCTGTTGTCGGTGCCATCTCAGACTCATAGATGTCTGTAGATGTTTAAATCATTAAATCAAACATTCTTTCAGAGCAATACTTAACATTGAGATGTAAAATCTAGGCAGAACACACATTATGCACACACACACACACACACACACACACACACACACACACAGCTTTAACATTGACATTACTACACTCAACATATGCCTGTGGTAAAAGACTTTTGATCAAATATGATAATTAATTTAAATTACTGGATAACTTCAGAACCAAAGTGTTAAACACAACCCCATCACAATCTCACAACCCCGGTATGATCGAAGAAGTAACGGGGTTGAGTGTGACGGGGTTGTGATTTTTTGCTCAAAATGGCCACTGCTCTACATGTAGTGAGTAACAGGAGAGCACTTGGCATGCATGATATTAAGAAATCATGTATATTGTTAAAATAACAAAGTTCATTTTCACAAGTAATAGTTTTCTATCTTTATTTGATGTAACGGGGTTGAGTCGTTAAGCTTGACAACCACAATATCACAATATAAATAAGTTATAATTATAAGAGAAGGTGGTAATTTACCTGTGTCTGCACACAATGTTGTTCAGAAGACTTATATGATGTCACTTCCAGTTGTTGATGTCACGTAAGGATCAATTCATTATTTTTATGGGGGGAGAATGATGTGTGTAACGGGGTTGAGGGGTTACTGAGGTACGGAACTAAATAATGTGATTTTAATGAATAATAATTTATTTGCTTAGAAAAAAAACATTACCAGCTAAAAAGCTAAGATAGATATTTATGGTTATGGCAAAATGTATGGACTTTTTTCTAATTTTATTATTCATATCCCAAGTACACTTTCAAAGAAGGCCATGAGGGACGTGACAAAATAGGTGGTGTCAACTGAAAAAACAAGATAATTTCTAATATAAAGATAAAATTGATGCCATGTTTTTTAAACTTTATTAAAGGAGACATTTCAATTTATACAAAAAGCTTTTAAAAATAGATTTTGGTGACCCAATAGATAAAATACACTTAAAAAGGTCAGAGGGACTCAAATTCTACTGGTTTCGTGGAATGACTCAACAACATGAGCCTACAATAGCAGACATAAGCCCTTTAAATAAAAATAAATGGCCATGTTTAATAAAAAGATTCACAAAACTAAATAAAAATGTTTAGATAATATGTAAGATAACGTTAATATAGTTGTAGGTTACATTCTCATATCCATTTTTTTCTTCTAATGTCACAACAAAAAATCTGGTGTACTGCTTTACATGATTCTTTTGTAGTGTGGTTTTAGTGAACTTAAGTGTTCTTGTACTAAAATAAACATCCACGGGTGTACCTTACTTCTCACCGCTGATTCCTGATGGTTTAGAGGACAATTGCACCGCGTCGTACCCTGTCGTTTCAAAGAATAGTAGGCCTATACCGGCGAGCACGCCGAGAATGCCTTGTCCATTTGGGGAGGCGCGCACGCAGTCAGCGGAGGCTCGTGCTGCGGAGGCAAGCGAAAGTATAAACAAATGCGGGGCTACAGATTAGGTGTCCCTAAAGAACCCACTTATCGTGTCGTTCCGCATTACATTCATTCATTTGCACGCAAGTTTTATTTATTTTGTTCCCTGCGGTGGAGAACACTCGTTCGAAGTGCACAGACGTGCCTGGCACACACAGGTATTTGCGCGTCGATGTTGAGAGAAGTAGGTATTTGTTACAGTCTGTGTCTCTCAGTGCAGTGTTGCTGTCTGCGGAGAGAGGAGGTTCCGGCATTTAGTTTTTAATCTCCTTATGGCAAACAATAAAATAAAAAAACAAACGGTCTAATCATAGACTGTAAAAAATGCGCTACATGGCACTTTAAAAACCGGATAGTTTATTTATAGTTTGATTACGGATATTTCACGTCATGTTCGAATGCATATTCGAATATCGAATAAACAGTGACAGCCCTACTTACTACCTCTAGCCGAGGAATAAGAGTCTTATCTAGCCAAACCAGCGACCGTTTTTTAACAAAAATAAACAACTTGTTTTCTCATCCAACTTCAAAATCATTCGACATCATTGTTTAAATGGCGTTTGACTCTGTCTTTGCACGTTCGCTTTGTAAACACTGGATCAGTACTTCTGCCTACCTTCCGCATGACCTTTCAACGTGATTACGTAATGTGTGACGCATTACAGCTAGTGCAAGCATTTATGGTTAAAAGTATATAAATGTTTAGTATTTTTATAAAATTGCTGCTGGTTTGTCTAGATGCGACTCTTATTCCTCGGCTGGCATCGTGTCGAGACTTTGAAGCTGCACTGAAACTCACATTTGGACCTTTATCCCATTGGACTCCATTGAAGTCACTATATGGTGTAAAGTCCTGGAATGTTTTACTCAAAAATCTTAATTTCTTTTTCACTAAAGAAAGAAAGACATGAACATCTTGGATGACGTGGAGGAGAGTAAACTATCAGGAAATTATTTATGAAGTGAACTAATCCTTTAACTAGTTATTTGTTCAGTGTTTTAATGTCTGAACCAATGTAACTCTTAATGTGACTATTGTCACAATTTGTATGTAAAGTTTGTATAAATGTTTGGTTAGAGTTTTTTATTTCATTACTTTATTAATGATCTTTGCTTTGAAATGTGCAAAACATGTTTCTTTATTTTTTGATCACCCCTACAGTGTGTTTGTTCTTGTCTTATATGGGTGCCACAGTTTTCAATATTGTTAAAGTGCATTCTATTCTTATTTAAGCTAAATACCTCTTATTATATCTGCAGAAGCAGTTTCAATCAAGACTGTTACAGTCATCCTCAGTCGCATCCACATCTGATGCACCCTCTTCATCTGCACCTTGTGCTTTGTTCACCTCTATAATGGCCTTATCAACCTCATGCCCTCCTGCCCTGTCCTCATCACCGTCAACACCTCCTGCGCCACCCATGTCACCTTCAACCTCGGCTGTGCAGCCCTTATGCTCCTCATCCTCGCCTGTGCAGCCCTTATACTCATCCTTGCCTGTGCAGCCCTCATCGCCTTCTCATGCGCAGCCCTCATCATCCTCGCCTCTGCAGCCCTTATGCTCCTCATCCTCGCCTGCGCAGCCCTCATCGCCTTCTCATGTGCAGCCCTCATCATCCTCATCTCTGCAGCCCTTATGCTCCTCATCCTCGCCTGTGCAGCCCTTATACTCATCCTTGCCTGTGCAGCCCTCATCGCCTTCTCATGCGCAGCCCTCATCATCCTCATCTCTGCAGCCCTTATGCTCCTCATCCTCGCCTGTGCAGCCCTTATACTCATCCTTGCCTGTGCAGCCCTCATCGCCTTCTCATGCGCAGCCCTCATCATCCTCATCTCTGCAGCCCTTATGCTCCTCATCCTCACCTCTACAGCCCTCATCACCTTCTCATGTGCAGCCCTTATGCTCCTCATCCTCGCCTGCACAGCCCTTATACTCCTCATCCTCACCTGCACAGCCTTCATCGCCGCCTTCATCATCCTCATCTTCACCCTGTGCTGCATCAACACCTGTGGTTCACTCATCACAGGCGTCTGAGACCCCCTCATTAAGGGAGGTGGGTAGATTCATTTTTGGACTGGTAGAACTAACAATAGATTATATGAAATTATATATTATTTATATTTATTTGTATTTCTCCTCTTCCAGATATCCTCTTTAAGGCCATCAAGAAAAAGACAGGTATGTGTCTTGCCATGTGATAATTTATACGCTCAATATTTTTTGCATAATCATGGCTTTGCTTGCCAGTATCCGCAAATGATGAAAAGTAATGTTACATGATCCACTGCCATACCCACTATGCCCTAGGGATGGGACGATACACTAAAACTCACGATATGATGCACCTCGATATGCCAGGGTCACGATACGATACGTCACGATACGATATCAAAAAAGGAAAAAAAAAGACAAAAATATTACTGTATAACAACAACTTATTGCCAAATCATACACAACCACGCAGGTTAGATCGATGGGGCTATATCTCCGTGGCAGCAACCACACAGTGTGTGCAAACACTGTCTCTCTTTTAACAGTGTGTACTTTTTGTAATAAATAGATTTTGAAATTCAAAATCCTCTATCTCTCTCTCTCTCTCATAAGTTATGTTTAACGGAATGGCTACTGTTGCTTTTCAACAAATCATTTGCACAATATTTCCGTCATTTTTCTATCTGAAGCTATAGCTGCAACATTGAAAGCTCCGGTCTCTGTGTTAAGCGCAAAGGCTCACGTGATTGCCGCCGGCTCGGGATAAAACTCATGCGGACAGTCGTGCCGTGTACCAGCTGCTTTGACGTGATTATCATTTTAACTGACTCGTAACGTGTGCAATATCTCACGACCTCCCGAGTGTCCGAACTCGCACCGTGTACGCCCGCCTTTACACACAGTTTTAGTCTTGTCAGTTACTCTATTGCCGTCTTTGTCTTTTTTAATGAGAAAGCCAAAATACTGCCAGACATGACTTGTATCCAGGCGGAGCGTCCTCAATTTCGACCTCATTTGACCATGGTCGGCTGTTTGGGAGCAAGGCAGTTGGTACTAATGCTATTTGTTAGCTCGCTGTAGACTGCAGTGTTGTTGTTGCAACATGCGCTGACTTGACGTGACGACGTACCGCACCGTTCCCCGGATATATATTTTTTCATTTAGTTTTACCCTGCTTGATCAGCAGATGGTCCTGCCAGCCTGCCACCATAGACTGTATGTCAGCCCTATATACATACACACACATATAATACACTAAATTATCTATATACTACGCAAATCATGCAGCAGTGCCATCTATCTTTATTTCGCGATCCATTTTTTTTCGACCTCGATGCGTTTCGTCACGTTATTGTATCGCGATATTTTGTCAAACGATATTTCGTCCCATCCCTACTATGCCCACATACTACCTGTTCTGTTAGATTTTGGCAGTGGTGTACTCGTGTGATCACTAAAAAATATAATTGAAAAAAAACACAAACCATTTTGTACTATTTGAGTAAGTGTTAAATTCTCTCAATCAGTATTCAGGAAGTGTCGTCTGTGATACAGACTACAGCGATGTCACAGACTACAGCGATGTTGACTACATACCAAAAATCAGCTCAGATGATTCGGATGGTAGTTCTTCTGGACATGACATGGTCAAAAGTGCTTTGATACATCCAATATCTCCCAAAGAGGCAGGTAGTTTATCTGATCAATTTATGACCGCACCATCACCAAAAAAGATGAAATGCCAATCTAAAGAGACAAACACCTTATCTGGTAATAAGAGTTTTATTCAGTCAATGCCATCACCAAAGCAGGAACGCAAGTCGTACAACAAAAAGCAGTATTGCCTTTATTGCTGTAAGCCATATTCAAAAATGGCCAGACACCTTGAGTTTGTCCATCGCAACGAAGTGGGGGTTGTAAAGGCAGTAGCATTTCCAAAACATTCCAAAGAAAGACGAGTCCAGTTAAACCTCCTTAGAAAAAAGGGAAACTTTGCCCACAACACCGATGTGGTGAGACAAGGACATGGGGAGATGATTGCCTGCTACCGACCAAAAAATAGACAAAGAGCCAAAGAATTTATTCACTGCATATACTGCCAAGGGCTTTATAACAAGCGCAGCCTTTGGAAACATATCAAAAACTGTCCCCTGAAACCAAAAAATGATGATGCCCAGGGCAGGAAAAGAGTTCGATCCATGTGTGCTCTAAACACACCAGTCGGCTTAGAAGTGAGCAATGGATTCAAGAAAATACTGTCCTTTATGAACTATGATGAAGTTTCGCGTGCAGTTCATTCTGACAGATGCATCATGCAGCTGGGGGAGCACATGTTCAACAGGATGGGGTCTGATGTGACCAAACATGACTACATCAGACAGAAGATGAGAGAAGTAGGCAGACTTCTTCTTGAAGCAAGGAAGATTACCCCACTGAGAACAATGGTAGACTTCTTCATACCAGCAAACTTCAAACATGTCATAGCAGCAGTTAAAGTTGTGTCTGGGTATGATGAAGAGAAAAACTCCTACCGCATTCCTTCTTTAGCTCTCAAACTTGGGCATTCTTTAAACAAGATATCTAGCATTGTTGAGAGTAATGCCATGATGAATGGAGATCATGAGCGTGCTGAGTGTGCCCGAGACTTCAGGAAAATACACCAGGCAAGGTGGAATGAGTACATTTCTGCTGGTGCTATAACTACATTGAAAGAAGCCAAGTGGAACACACCACAGATCATTCCTTTCACTCAGGATGTCAAAGTCCTGCACACACATCTTGAAAAGAAACACAATGAGCTCCTAAGTAAGCTCAGATCTTGCCCTTCTGCTGACAACTACGCTGCTCTAGCCAAGGTCACGCTGTCCCAGGTCATCCTGTTCAACCGAAGGAGAGAAGGTGAAGTATCCCGGATGCTTTTGTCAGCTTTTAAAAGCAGGGATTCTTCTGAGCTACATAAAGACATTGCCATCTGTCTGTCTGAGTTTGAGAGGAAGCTGTGTCTGCACTTCACAAGAGTTGAGATCCGCGGTAAACGAGGGAGAAAGGTTCCTGTGCTCCTTAAGCCTTCCATGGTTTCTGCTTTGGAGCTGCTCGTTGAAATGCGTGAGCTTTGTGGTGTTCCAACAGAGAATCCCTTTATGTTTGCCAGATGTGGAGCAATGTCTGCCTACAGAGGAGGAGAGTGCATCAGCAAAGCTGCTTGCGAATGTGGCATAAAGAACCCTGAAGCACTGTCATCAACTAGGCTCAGGAAACACATAGCAACCATGTCTAAAATTCTTAACCTTGATGAGAATGAAGCAGACCAACTGGCTGATTTCCTTGGTCACGATATCAGAATCCACAGACAGTATTATCGGTTACCGGAGGGAACACTGCAGCTGGCAAAAATGAGTAAAGTCCTAATGGCCATGGAGAAAGGAACACTGTCTGACTACAAAGGAAAGAAACTTGATGACATTGAAATCGACCCAAATGGTATGAGTATACTTGCTCTGTGTGTATCTGTGCTGTACATATTTGCAAAACAATGCATATATTCATGTCACAGATGCTAGGTATAAGCAATAAATTGTTCATTTTTTGTTAATTAATTATTAAGAGCAACTTGAGGCCCAAGGTGATTCCATGTCAAGTGATGATGAGGAGGATTCCAGTGACCTATCTCAGACAACAGCACCAGCACCAGTACAGACTGATCAACTTGTTCAATCTGATCAAGCTGTTTCACAGGAGGATCAAGGTAAGCAAAATCTCTACATTGCACAAACAACAATAATCAAATCAACATGAATTAGCTATATATCCAGCAATGTCCAGACAAATTCAGCAATATCCAGACAAATTCAAAAAATATATGTATTAGGACACAGTCTTGATTTGCTCTTTACTCACCGATTTAGTTGTAATAAGAATGTGTTATGAGAATTTACTTTTTAATTATTTCATAGGTTCTTCAAATGCTCCAAAAAAGAAATGGGAGGACAGTGAGGTAAAAGCAGTAGAGAGACACATGATGAGTTTCATCAAGACATGCAAAGTTCCTGGTAAGCAAGACTGTGAAAGATGCATTCACGCAGAGCCAGAAGCTTTGAAGCAGCGAACATGGACTGGTGTGAAAAATTATGTGCGGAACAGGATCACAACTCTTAAAAGAAAGGGTGGTTTGTAGGGAGGCACAAACACTTTAACACTTTGCACATTATGCTCTTTTTGTAAGAAATGGAGCTAAATTAAAAGAAATGAGGATGTAGAAATATTTTGTGGATGGAATGAAACCGAATATAAAGTAAAAAGTTAGAGTATAAGAAGGCTAATGAAGAAGTAGAGAATAGTAAGATAGTCCATTTTCTTTGTTCAGTTACAATGAAGTTGGATGAAATGTCATGTTAAACTTTTTGATATTTCTGTCATAGAGGGAGGGGAGAATGTAAAGATGATAAAAAAGGGAAGAGTGAATAGCTATACTGGACATGGGCTGTGGCTGGATGTAACCTATTGGTGAGAGTTGCCGTGTGCAGACGAGAAGAGCTGAAAACTGAGATGTGATGTCAGACACTTTCTGCTTCCCGTAGTGACGCAGAGCCAGAAGCTTTGAAGCAGCGAACATGGACTGGTGTGAAAAATTGTGCGGAACAGGATCACGACTCTTAAAAGAAAGGGTGGTTTGTAGGGAGGCACAAACACTTCAACACTTTGCACATTATGCTCTTTTTGTAAGAAATGGAGCTAAATTAAAAGATGTGAAGATAAAAGTGTAGACATTAAAAATAAGAGACGCTCACGCTGTTTGCATACTTTACCACAGCTGAAGTGGAAAAAATTCATTATTTTCCAAATACACCGATATTTCAGAGTAATGCCATGATGTATGGAGATCATGAGCGTGCTGAGTGTGCCCGAGACTTCAGGAAAATACACCAGGCAAGGTGGAATGAGTACATTTCTGCTGGTGCTATAACTACATTGAAAGAAGCCAAGTGGAACACACCACAGATCATTCCTTTCACTCAGGATGTCAAAGTCCTGTGAAGTGGAAAAAATTAATTATTTTCCAAATACACCGATATTTCAGAGACATTTTCATTCAATACATGCACTGCTTAATACAGTGTCTGTTTGTACAAGAATAAAATTCAACATAAGCCTAAATACCAGTGAAGTGGGGTGTACATTGTTTTATTTTGATGTTATAAAGAACAGATTTGTGATCCTTAGTGGAACTGAAGGTGTGAGAAGAAACATGAAACGCACGTGATCGTTGTCAATCGGTGTACTCTGCCAATCGTGGATTAGCTGTGTCATCAGCAGAGCTCGTGAGTCGCTCTGGAGAATCTGCTCTGGCTGAGTCCTCCTGCTCTCCAATCGCTCTCGCTGTACTCTGATGCCTTATGGCACAGTCACGGGGGTCGCTGTCTGAAGTCGGACACAAGTTCTAACCGTCAAGCACTGCTCAAGTTAGCCGCTGATCGTTCTGTGCAGCGCTGCATGAAGTCCAACAAGCCTAATGCTTTTCTTCCCTCCCTCTTTACATTCTCTCCTCCCTCTTTACGTCCCCTTTACATTCTCTTTACGTCCCCTTTACATTCTCTTTACGTCCTCTTTACATTCTCTTTACGTCCCCTTTACATTCTCTCCTCCCTCTTTACGTCCTCTTTACATTCTCTCCTCCCTCTTTACATTCTCTTTACGTCCCCTTTACATTCTCTCCTCCCTCTTTACGTCCTCTTTACATTCTCTCCTCCCTCTTTACATTCTCTTTACGTCCCCTTTACATTCTCTCCTCCCTCTTTACGTCCCCTTTACATTCTCTCCTCCCTCTTTACGTCCTCTTTACGTCCTCTTTACATTCTCTTTACGTCCCCTTTACATTCTCTCCTCCCTCTTTACGTCCTCTTTACATTCTCTTTACGTCCCCTTTACATTCTCTCCTCCCTCTTTACGTCCTCTTTACATTCTCTTTACGTCCCCTTTACATTCTCTCCTCCCTCTTTACATTCTCTCCTCCCTCTTTACGTCCCCTTTACGTCCCCTTTACATTCTCTCCTCCCTCTTTACGTCCCCTTTACGTCCCCTTTACATTCTCTCCTCCCTCTTTACGTCCCCTTTACGTCCCCTTTACATTCTCTCCTCCCTCTTTACATCCCCTTTACATTCTCTCCTCCCTCTTTACATTCTCTCCTCCCTCTTTACGTCCCCTTTACATTCTCTCCTCCCTCTTTACGTCCCCTTTACATTCTCTCCTCCCTCTTTACATTCTCTCCTCCCTCTTTACATTCTCTCCTCCCTCTTTATATTCTCTCCTCCCTCTTTACATTCTCTCCTCCCTCTTTACATTCTCTCCTCCCTCTTTACATTCTCTCCTCTTTCCAGCCCCTTTACATTAGGCTTGTTGGACTTCATGCAGCGCTGCACAGAACGATCAGCGGCTAACTTGAGCAGTGCTTGACGGTTAGAACTTGTGTCCGACTTCAGACAGCGACCCCCGTGACTGTGCCATAAGGCATCAGAGTACAGCGAGAGCGATTGGAGAGCAGGAGGACTCAGCCAGAGCAGATTCTCCAGAGCGACTCACGAGCTCTGCTGATGACACAGCTAATCCACGATTGGCAGAGTACACCGATTGACAACGATCACGTGCGTTTCATGTTTCTTCTCACACCTTCAGTTCCACTAAGGATCACAAATCTGTTCTTTATAACATCAAAATAAAACAATGTACACCCCACTTCACTGGTATTTAGGCTTATGTTGAATTTTATTCTTGTACAAACAGACACTGTATTAAGCAGTGCATGTATTGAATGAAAATGTCTCTGAAATATCTGTATTTGGAAAATAATGCGTTTATTCCACTTCAGCTGTGGTAAAGTATGCAAACTTAGCATGAGCGTCACTACGGGAAGCAGAAAGTGTCTGACATCACATCTCAGTTTTCAGCTCTTCTCGTCTGCACACGGCAACTCTCACCAATAGGTTACATCCAGCCACAGCCCATGTCCAGCACAGCTAATATAAAGGATGAATAGAGGGAGTGAATGTAAAGAGGATGAAAAGAGGGAGGTGTAAAGCGGGTGAAAAGAGTGCGGAGTAGAGTTAAAGAGGATGAAGAGGAGGAGTAAAGCGGGTAAAAAGATGGAGGAGTAGAGTTAAAGAGGATGAAGAGGAGTAAAGAGGGAGGAGAGAATGTAAAGGAGGAAGTAGAGAGATTTTGAAGAAGGGTAGATGAGGAAGTACAGAGGATAGTTGGGCATTGAGAAGCATTTCCACCTCCAAGTTAATATTTCATTGTTCTTTAAAAAAATATATAAATTTTGTCATAAACTGCAATGTGCACGTTCAACATAATGTGTCCAAGAATGTTAATAATAATAAAGAGTCATTTAATCGGAGTGTGTGTGTCACTCGAGTCCGCAAAGGGTAATTTAATCGGAGTGTGTGTCTCTCGAGTCCCCAAAGGGTCATTTTAATCGGAGTGTGTATGTCACTCGAGTCCTCAAAGGGTCATTTAATCGGAGTGTGTGTGTATCTCTTGAGTCCCCAAAAGGTCATTTAATCGGAGTGTGTGTGTCACTAGAGTCCCCAAAGGGTCATTTAATCAGAGTGTGTGTGTCACTAGAGTCCCCAAAGGGTCATTTAATCAGAGTGTGTGTGTCACTCGAGTCCCCAAAGGGTCAATTAATCAGAGTGTGTGTGTCACTCGAGTCCCCAAAGGGTCATTTAATCGGAGTGTGTGTCACTCGAGTCCCCAAAGGGTCATTTAATCGGAGTGTGTGTATCACTCGAGTCCCCAAAGGGTAATTTAATAGGAGTGTGTGTGTGTCACTAGAGTCCCCAAAGGGTCATTTAATAGGAGTGTGTGTGTCATTAGAGTCCCCAAAGGGTCATTTAATCGGAGTGTGTGTGTATCTCTTGAGTCCCCAAAAGGTCATTTAATCGGAGTGTGTGTGTCACTAGAGTCCCCAAAGGGTCATTTAATCAGAGTGTGTGTGTCACTAGAGTCCCCAAAGGGTCATTTAATCGGAGTGTGTGTATCACTCGAGTCCCCAAAGGGTCATTTAATCGGAGTGTGTGTCTCTCGAGTCCCCAAAGGGTCATTTAATCAGAGTGTGTGTGTCACTCGAGTCCCCAAAGGGTCATTTAATCGGAGTGTGTGTGTCACTATTTTTATTTGTATAGAGTTTTTTGACAATTACTACACTTTACAGAAGAACATGACTAATGTCTTAAAACCCCAGTGTGTAGCCAAAGATGACTCTGGTGAGGAAAACTCCTTAAGATGTTTTTGTGATAATGATTAGTTTACAGTCGATGCAGCCGGTGGTCAGTGAAAGGTTCTCTGCCATGAAGTGAAGTCTGTTTTATTTCTATAGCGCATTATACAATGCAGATGGTTTCAAATGAGCTTCACACACATAAAATAACTTGCAAATTTCAACAATTATGAAATGACTTCTGTAGAGCTGTTTAACAGTTGAAATTGAAGACAATAGTGTCATTATTCAGCTCAATTCTGTTCATCTTTTGCTTCTGATCAAGTGATCAATCAAGTGATATTTGTGATCACAGCTTCTCCAGCAGTGCAGTCATATCTTTCTTTTGTCTCTAGACCCTTCAGAAAGGGGTGTCCCTAAAGGTAGGGTTTCCAGTCATACGTCCTCACATTGTGGTTAAGTAGGTGTGTGTGTGTGTGTGTGTGTGTGTGTGTGTGTGTGTGTGTGTGTGTGTGTGTGTGTGTGTGTGTGTGTGTGTGTGTGTGTGTGTGTGTGTGATTATTGGTTAAACAGTGTAAATTAATGGTGTGCTGGGCTAACTAGAGCTCTTCTTAAAACATACTTTGTTCTTATATTTTATCGGCTATTCTTTAGGTAGGAATAAAATACAATACCGTCTTTATTTGTATGCATTTTCTACACTTCAGACAGGTGTCTGTCCGGATTTGTGTATAAATGCAAGACGTCACATTAGGCTGTTCAATTTGTTTCGTTTTGTGAAGAAAAGGATATGTAAATGTGAAGATGTGAACGTTTGTTTGTGGACGTGTGTTGTTTGGAGGATTCAAACGATTTGTCATTGCTTACACGAGCGCATATGAGGAAAACACGCGGACAGTGTGTGAAATAGTATTATAATAAGGGAAAATTTCCCATAGTTACCAAATGACCGTTAATAGTGTTCAAATATAGGCATCATTGTGACACTTACCGCTACATGTTCTTTTCAGAGTGGAATTCTTGTATGCTGAGAGATGTCAGTTCGTTTTGGTGCACACAACATGCATCGCATTATGAAACTATTCTTTTTGACATCTTGGAGTGAAAACATAGACTGAACTTGAGGCCACGGGCAATCTGTAGCTCACACACATCTTCCTCTACTTCGGCCATCATCTTCCGACTAAACGCGCGATAATTATAAGCGGGTGATGCGTAGCAACCTCTCGCGAAGCAGCCTCTTTCGCGAGACTTGCGAAAGTCATATGAACTTATTTTAATATATATAATATAATTATTACCATTTGACAGTAACGGAGGAACGCCACCGAATGTAACTAAGTAAAAGTACAGTTTTTTCACAAAAAAATTTACTTGAGTAAGAGTAAAAGTACCCATCTTTAAATCTAAGTAAAATGTAAATGTAAAAGTAAATGTAATTCGTTACTACCCACCTCTGGTGCTCAGCATCATTACTAGTAGTACTAAACATTTATATTTCAGATGATTAAGGAAAGATACCATAATCACAAAGGTATAAATATTAACAAAAGTAATTAGATGGAAGGTAGGATCAGAGAAGAGACAATGATTGTGAATAAAGTAAATTTCTTGTTGTTCATAGCTGAAGTAATTAATTATACTGCACAAACTGAAAAGAAGACAACTAAGATTCAAATCATAGTCAAGGCAGCAGAGAGATTCTTATGAGTAAAGGATATATAATGGGTAATGATCAGGGACGGGCTGGTTACTGAGACACAGTCAAGCCAGGAAGCATGGTTTGGATAGGAGGATGATTTAAATTTTACAATGGAAAGTCTTGTGGCTAATGGATTGGAGTTTAAAAGTGTTATTAATTAGATGGAAATTAAACCTGATCTGATATGTATGTATACAAGAGTCATGGCTTAAACCCAGATTTGATTTTGTTATAAAAGGATGTATGAGTGAGAGAAGAGATCGAGGGGAGGGTAATGGTGGAGGGTGTATTACTCTGATTAACCCCCTTGAGTCGGCAATCACGCCGGCACGATAGGCTGGCTTTTGTTCTTATCAGTGCCAAAGAGACTCAAATAACTGTCGTTTTTTAATCATTCAGGCAAGTGTTATACATCATTATAATCTGTTTAGTTTCTATTTTTTTGTGTACAGTCACAATAAAAACAAATCGTTGTGCTCTTTGCAAAATAAGGGAAACAAACGTGATTTGCGATCTTCAGCCTCTCTGTGAATGATGTCTAACCTGACTCTCTTCAGAAAATGACCTCTAGCTTAGTGACAACTTATCTCACAAATATGAGACATATGTCTAAAGAAACGTTGAAATTTCAGGTTTTAAATCATGTAAATCAAAACGAAAACAAATATTCTGTGTTTATGTAATCTGTGTGAAAAATGAGAAATGTCAGTAAACTCATGACTCATTATCTGCTAATGCGGCCACTCCCACGGAGCGCGCACTCATTCAGATTAAAATACAAGGCAATCAATGCGTCGACGGCCACACACACATCAACTCAAACAAACAGATCAAGTGAAGCTAAGGTTCAGATACATCGCTTTGAGATGCGTTGAGGAATAATCCTTGAATAATTCTCTTCATAGAAAGCTGATTCAGGGCTCACTGTAAGTTAGGCTAAGTTTATTCTGTTAGCATCTGTGAATATTAAACGCAAAAATACCGTTTAAATATAAACCCTGATGCAACATGACGCAAGACTGTTTAGACACGATTTGGCCTGTTTTCGTTTTGAAAACCTGACGTGATGCCTTAAGACAGTGTTTTCTGAAAGACCAAACTTTGGTTAAGTCAATATCAATAAAGCATACAATGTACTAAGAAGCGACTGAGTCATGAATACGAACGCAGCGCGTTTAATTATGCGTTAAGCGTTTTTCTTCCTTTTTAGAAAACCCTTAAAGGAAAGCGCTTAATGTGGCTCAATGACTTAAGACCATGTTTCTAAAATACCAAAGTTAGCAAAAACATTATTAATAAATCGTAGTAGGCAAACACATGAGCGCATAATGAGCGCAAAGCGCTAAATGATGCTTTAAGCATTTTCCTCAGAAAAGTTGTGTATATGGAAGCAAAACGCTTAATGCCTTATTATTAAATGTGTTGTATCTGTAATCTGGATTCAGCTCCCTGTCTGTACATTGTGTGCTTTATGTGTTTACCAATTAGTACGTTACAAGACAGTGTCTTAAGCCATTAGGTCATTTGTGAATGCACCTGGTTGGCTTGCGGGGCACAGGCCAATCCACGATCTGCCCTTAATTGACATATCTGAGGTATAAATAGTCAGAGTTTTCGAATATGTTGTCATTTGCTCAAGACAACCATCTTGAAGTGCCAAAAAAAGACTACATCTGCGGAAGAATGGCCAGTCCAGCCAAAGTGCAGAAAGAGGGCGAGGAT
The DNA here is from genome assembly GCF_949357685.1 of Gobio gobio. Lineage (NCBI taxonomy): Eukaryota > Metazoa > Chordata > Actinopteri > Cypriniformes > Gobionidae > Gobio > Gobio gobio. Next base: position 20,383,549 of record NC_137097.1, on the reverse strand, counting down.
GCGGTGGAAGGCTTTATCCATAATGTGTCAGCCAGAAAACAATCAAGGAACAACTCATCGTTTTTCACCGCCGTTCTACAAAGTGCCAGACAGGAATACCACAGAGTGGTGGTGTTCTTGATGGACAAGCAAGCCACTTTCAGCCAGGCTGAAAAGAACGGCCACGCTGTTAAGCTGCTGAATGTCAGGCGCAGCTTAAGTAAGTAGTCTAAGTGATTTTAGAGCTCGGCCTTGTGTGTTGTGCTGTATCGTTGGTGGGCTCGGTTTTAATTGGCGACTTTTGCTTGTTTCTTGTAGGCTTCTCTGATCCAGATGGCTACGATGTGCTATGCTCCCGTTCAACCAGAGTGGAGGTGACCAGGCTGCCGTTTCTACGTCACTCGCCGCCGGGCTGCAAAACGATGAGTGTAGCGGAGGTGAAGGCTCTCGGTCCAAAGCAGAAGGTGCGAATTGCAGAGCTGACATTTCAGAGCCCAGCCTGGGTACTGGCGTTCTTCTGTAGGTGACCGAACTGGATAGAAAAGTAATGTTTTCTTTGTGGTTGGTTTCTGTAGGTGGGAGAGGTCCGTGGGAAGGTTCGAGTACACGGATCCTTAAACAGAATGGTCACAGTCAACGGCTCAGACGTTGAGCTCAAAGAGGTGCTAATTTGTGATGGGACGGTCGAGATCAGCGTGACGTCGTGGGACTGCTACGTTAACCAGGCCGAGGGCGGCCACTCGTATGCTTTCAAAAACCTCTCTACGAGAGAGAGGGATGGGAGCATCCGTCTGTGTACCGGTCCAGAAAGCCCCATTGAGCAGATAGCAGATTTGGAAGTGCCAGAGAGAGAAGGCAGCGAAGAGGACGGATCAAGGGTGCTTTTCAACGCTACTCTAAAGGGCATCGAAGTCACAATTCAGCGTAAATGTTCCAGCTGCCAGTTTAAAAAAACTGAGTTTGTGGAGAAGTCCATGACGCACAGGTGTGAGCGATGCAACCTGATGCAGGCGTCACTAAGTTTTTCGACCTGTTTTGGAGGGAAAGCCACCTTCTCGACTGCCGACGGCGATGAGAGAGTGCTGCTGACCAACTCTGCGCTGATGACCTACCTGCACGCCGCCGGACTCAGCAGTGCGTTTAACGATGCAGAGTCCATCGAAGATCACCTTCTACTGTCGGCAGTTTTTAACGTAAAGGTTAACACTGATTGCTTCCTTCTATCGATCCAACCTGCTGATGCGTCTGGCGTGGATGACCAGCGGACCGGTGACGCAGACGAGGGCGCAACTGTTGACCCGCAACTGGCAGAGGAAGGCGGCGCGGCGACTCCTAGCTCGGTGGCCTAAAGTTTTCTGGGTTCAGTTTCGTTAAGAGTAGGCCTATGGTAGCAAATGCTTTTATGTTAATAACCTTTTTTGGCGTTTCACTGCACGTTTTCTGTGTGTTTCTGATTTAATGTTCAATAAATATATTTCCTTTTTATTATCTAATACTGTTTGCATTGTGTGCTTATTTCACTCCAGTACAGGTGTTAAGTGTTTTTTTTTTTTTTACTGTAGCCTATGCTACCATATACCAAGTCAAGTTAAACGCTTGTATAGAAAAGTAGATTATGCTTAAATATAGCGTCTGAAATTGAGTCTATTTGCTGAAATGGGTGGCATTCGTCGTAATAAATTTGAACATTTGTTTCCTGTCTATAAGATTTAACAAACGTTTTAATTTAATATCCAATAAATATAACTTTTTTGCATTTCATCTCGGACATGTTAGGAATGAGTTTCTAATGTAGCCTTTTCTTAAAAATGGTATTTAAAGTTGTTGTTTTTTTTAAATAGAAAAGTAGATTATGCCTAACTAAAAAACGACAATAATAAAAGCTCACCCTCAAACGTTAACTTGTCTATTTGTATTTAATGTAATACATTTAGTTATAATGATGTTCTAGTGTTCTCTTGGGTTATAGTCATTTGTGACTTATAGCCGATTTTTTGCCATTTTAATTCTTTCCATTCTCCCCTTGCTATAGCAGCAGATCAGACAAATAATTTACATTTGAAGGAAGTGTTACAAATGGCTTGTGGTGACATTGTACAATTCTTAACGTGACGTAACGTATTAAGTGTTTTAACAGGCCAGAAAATGCTTAAAGTGGCTCAATGTCTTGCCCCAAACTCAGCAAAAAAAAAAAATTACACCAGCAGATGGGCCCATAACATGATCTCCCCGCTTTGGGGAGATGAGCCCAGAATATGAACGTAACGCGTTTAATTACACGTTAAGCGTATTCTTATAATGGTTTTCTATGGGAGGAAAACGCTTAACGTGTAATTAAACGCATTGCGTTCATATTCTGGGCTCATCTGATTTTTTGCACATAGTATACGTCATTAGTATTATGTTTACTGAGTTTGGTCTTTTAATAACACTGTCTTGGTACACTAAGCCACATTAAGCATTTTTCATGTTAAGCGTTTTAGAATGTCCCAACGCTTTCAATTCAAGCATTTTCCAGATAACGTTTTCAATGGGAGCAAAATGCTTGATTTATAATTAAACGTGTTGTTTTTTCTGAACCATGGGGATCGGAACCATTGTAAATGGGTGGGTCATGTATTATTTATCTCGGTTTTTGTAATCCTGTGCTTGTTGAAGGGAATGTCAGTTTAGAACAGTGAGATATGTTGTGTGTTCCGGTTATCGTGTGAATGGTGTTACTTTTTAACACATTGTATATTTTTCTTGTTCAGTGTAAACCTAATCAGCTTCGGCTTTAAGACTTGTATGGCTTAATATAACATAAATCATGTCTCTTACTGAAATATGTAGTAGAAAACCCATGAAAGATCCACGTTATTTAAAGGTCCCGTTTTTCGTGTTTTTTTGAAGCTTTGATTGTGTTTACAGTGTGCAATATAACATGTGTTCATGTTTCGCGTGTAAAAAAACACAGTATTTTTCACACAATTTACTTATCTGTATACCGCTGTTTTCACTGTCCTCAAAACGGCTTGAAAGATTTCTCTGTTCTATGAAGTCCCTCCTTCAGAAATACGTAACGAGTTCTGATTGTGCCAGCGGTTCCCGTGTTGTGATTCGACAGCAGCTTAGCGCACGCAGAGGGCACGTTACCGGAAAGGTCACGCCTCTCACCACAACGGGGATGCATGCGCTCAATGATCTCTAAGTACAGCGTCCCTGGGAAAGCCAAACAAAGGTGACTTGACTCCGGGATGAAAATAACAGCGTCTCGACGACATGGCAACAAACAAACTATACGAACACAACCGAACGCAACACTTCCTATTCTCCACGCGGGAGCAACAAGACCACGCCCCCTTTTTCGCGCGTTCTTGTGGGCGGAGGTTAGTCGACATACTGCTCTACTGACGTAATTAAAGCAGGAAATACCAGGATGTAGTCCTAACCAGCCGTTCGCTGTAGGCTTTGAAAGGGAACTTCTGTTAAATAAAATATCTCGCTTGGCATTGAACTTTGAGCTTTATAATTTTACAGGTATTATAAATACTCTAACAGCAACATTACACACTAACTAAAGTTTGAAAAATGGGATCATGAAGAACAGGACCTTTAAAAATGTCTAGGTTGATGACGTAGAATGGTTGCACTCGGCAATCAACTGACGCTACCCGTAGCTATTTTTACCACAACACAACTCGAAAAATGTTTCAGAGTTAAACAAAACCAATTAATTGCATTTATAATACATTCAAACACACGTGCAACCAAACTGTCTCTCACACACACACACACATCTGAGAGACTGCTGTCTCAATTGAGATTGCGCACATTCAAGCAAAGGCATTAAGGATTTGTTGTGGAGCATACCCTTCACGCTTTGCAGGTAGAAGTAGGAGATATGCCTCTCAATTTAAGAAGACAACAGTTAAATGCAGTATATTGGGTGAATCTTATGGCACAGGACAAATCTCATCCTACTTTAAGGGTATTAGAGCAGTGTTGGGAGTATGGGAAAAGGAAGTGTAATAGTTTTGAATGGGTGATTGATAATTTAATAAAAGAGTTGGATATTAAAGAGTTAAGAATTACTCCAAGAGTGGTGTTACCAGCAGTCCCTTTGTGGATTTTGCCATAGCCATCAGTTGATTTAAGGATGTTGGAAAACAGGCAGAAAGAATGTCAGAGTGAAATAGAGCAATTCCAGGTAAGGGAATACTTATGGTTAAATTATGTGCATAGAATACAAGTATATACAGATGCATCAAAAAAATCCAGATAATGAACATGTAGGTGTAGCGTTTGTTGTTCCAAATTGCAGATATCCAGAAAAATAAGGATATCAAATAAATTATCAGTTTTTTCAGGAGAGTTAATTGCAATAATGATGGCATTGAGGTGGATAAATGAGGCAGGATTAAAGGATGTGGTAATATGTTCAGACTCCAGTTCTGCTCTTATGTGCATTGAAGCACAACAGTCAGACTCTAGACAGGATTTAGTAGTGGATATATTGCAAGAATTATATATGTTACAGCAGGTAAGAGTGAGGGTAATATTCATGTGGGTTATCAGTTCATGTCGGGGTAAAAGGGAATGAGGCAGCAGATAAAATGGCGAAACAAGCTTTGCAGGAGAATAGAATCGGAATGGAAATAACACAGTAGAGATGAAGTTAAAGCTATAATTAAAAAGCAAATAAATCAAAGATGGCAACAAATGTGGGAAACAGGAAGTAAGGGTAGACACATGTATGCAATACAGCCAAAAGTGGGGAAAAAGAGGTACTTGGGTGGAAGTAGAAGAGAGGAAAACATTTTTATCAAGACTTAGAATAGGACATACAGGACTTAATATAACATTGAAATTAATGTCCAAGCATCCAACAGGACTGTGAATGGTGTGGAGAAAATGAAACAGTAGAACATGTTATCATGTATTGTGAAAGATATAAAGAGGATAGAGACAAATTATTTGAAGAGATTATGAGGAAAGAGGAGATTGATGTAACTTTGAGAAACATATTAAAACCAGAACAGGGAAATGATAATAGAGAAGCTTTATTTAAATATTTGGAAGATACAGGTTTAATTAATAGGATTTGAAAGGTTTTTTTTTTTTTTTTTTTTTGGAGCCAGAGGAGCTGATCATGTAGCGCTGGCTGTAGCATAATGTTTTAATATAGTGGGTAAGGATGGGGGTAGTGGTCTGAGTCTCTGGATCAAGTTCACAGTAGGTGGCGGTAATGCCTCGAAATCGATGCAAATTGCCAAAAAAAAAAGGAAGAAGATAGAATGCACCTTGAAGTTGTATGCCAACTGACATCAAATCAAAGACGAAGAAAAACAAGGTAGAAAAAAAATAGGTAGACAGGCCACCCGCCACTAAACGCATAAAAGAAGAAACGCAGACAAAGTACAAGATAGAAAACAAAAATGGAGCATCCAATTGCTACTGTGTTCACATACGGCCAGGGGAAAGGCCTGAATGTGGCGTTTGTTTGCCAGGGCCGCACTGGACCGGCCCACATGACCAAGTAACACATCTATTGATGAACTTTCTCAACTTTGAGAGTTTCTCTCCACAGCTGCTGTTTCTGAGAGTTTACAGCTGTAACCTGTTGATCATCAATAAAGTGAATCTTGAACCTGTGACACTAGTATTGAGGCTCTTGACTTAATTTACCAGTCAATGTGTATATTTTAAATCTAGAAGATATGATGTATGACATGTAGAGCAGTATTTCTCAACTGGTGGGTCAGTGGAAGAAACAGCAACAAACACAAATCTAAACGTTTTCCTGAGTCGAGACTTGAGAGCCGAAGCTGTTGACTCTTCTGTCGTCACTCGCCAGGTTTCCATCAAATATATTTTTTTTTTGAAAAAGGTTCAGTGCATCAAAATGTTTACCGATATAAGCCAAGTTTCCTTCCACTTTTCCACGGTTTTGTTTTCGACAGTGAATAAGCGTTAAAAAAGATTGTGCATTTTGCGGTCTCAGGCCTGTTTCCATCCAATTGGCCTTTTACCGATTAAAATGGTGTGTGTAATGACATCCCTGAAAAAAAAAGCATTGTCGCATAAGTTTTGTTGTATCGGTAAAAAACAAAAAAATCTTCCTTCAAGTCGTTTCGATACAGCATTTCATTTATTTCTCAAATTCTTTTGTGACCCACATATTTGTACAATGCAGAGAGTAATGAGAAGATTGAAATGTGCTTACTATTTTCAGAATAATAGGATTATTACTAACTGATGAAATATGAATCAGAAGATGACGGAGAAGTGGGACAGTTAAGACCATACATCACTACAATCTTCATGAGGTCTGGAGGATCTGCTGTGACTGACGTCTTCCTCATCTTTCTCTCTGTTAGATTCACGGTTCAGGTTAAGATTGGGGAGGAGGAGTTCTCAGAGGGCACGGGATTCAGTAAGGCGGCGAGGGAGAAAGCGGGTCGAGTGGCTCTGGAGGAGCTCCAGAAGAGAGGAACACTGTCAGAGATTCTGAGAGAAGCACTGAAACCACAGAAAGAGTGTGATGACAGCAGTGGCGGATCTAGAAAATGATTTATAGGATGGCAAACGGGTGGCATGAGATCTAAGAGGGGTGGCAGCACCAAAGCAAGCTCACAGTACGGCTCCAGATTGGACAGGAAGTGTTCGAGGAGGGCTCCAGTAGCAACAAAACACGACATCAGGAGACACATACCAGTAATGTCTGCTAGTAAAGTTCCCTAAAACACACGCCCTAAAGCTCCGCAGCTAGTGACTCTCCAGCAATATCATCCAAATATGGTAAAAAGTACTACAGAGGTTGACACAGCCGTCTACCAGGAGCTCGTCCGCTGGAAGCCATCAAAAGGTATTATTATGATGATGATGATGATGATGATGAAGCTGCATAACATTAAGTTCTGTTTTCAGCTTTAGTAAAGTCAATGCATTACTTCAGTTTTAATTCAGATTTACTTCTGACCTCAAACGTCAGTGAATATTTAGTGTGTGTTTTGACAGATGTTCCTCGACAATAATTCTGAGGACAGGAGGCAAACACAGAAAGTGGATCTGTGATCAAGCAGGTATTGCACAAGAGCAGTTTTAATGAGAACTACAGAGTAGAACAGGAGTTTATTTCAGTGTCATTTAAAACATGTTAACGTGAATGTTGCTTGTTTCTTAAAGGCTGTTGAAGAGCTCAGAGTTAGATGGAAGCGTGTTCATGATGGGATGGATCACATAACCTGTTGAAGGGCCACTGCAATAATGAATCAAATGAGCCAAACCTGTTGGCAAAGGCAAGTTTATGTGTGTCACATGTATTATAATAAACTTATTCATTTTGATGGCCTAAAACACCATTTCATTTGTCGTTACATTTCTTCACTGAGCACAAAGACGTGTGTGCCCTTCAGAAAGTCATTGTGTGTGTAACCCTTGCATGTCACAGCCTATTCTGTAAATGTGTATCTGATCAAATGTTGTTTGTTTCTTTTACTGATTTGCAGTGGGATGAAATGGACGGACACTTCGGATCGAAACAATCATTCTTCCCAGAATAAGGATCATGTCCCTGTCCGTGTGTCTGTTTATTCTGATTTCATGAATGAATTGTGCTGCTTTTTCAGAAAACCTTTGCTTGGTCAAAAGTTGATGCTCCTGTTCTTGCTCAAGTTACTGTGTTTGTTCTGGTTTCTTATGAAATCTGCTTTTACTGCCTGGAACGGTTTCTTGGCTGATGTCTCAAACATCTAATATGACTTTTGACTTTAATAATATATAGTATATGAATAGTAATCCCAACAGGCAGAAATGTGAGGAGAGCTGCTCAATGATCCAGGATCAGTGTTGATCAGTCACGCTGGGAGTCTCTTATATTGGAACACGTGTGTGAGGAAAGTCTGAACTTCATCAAAACATCAAGAGACGCATCTCTACTGAATTCACAAAAGAAACTACGCAGAGCCCTCAAAATAACAGCATCTTTCAGACGCTTTACTTTCATTCATCTTCCCTTTCTTCAAACACACATTGACTCTCATTCCTCCATCACACTCTCAGACTCTTTTCTCTTCCAGTCAGAAACAAGTGGAGCTTTTCTAACGCCTCTCACTGATGTCAAACACCTGCCGGCACTGATTAAGGACTGTTCCTCAGGTGCATGTGCCAAAACACATTTCTTTTCTTTTTGTTTTAGTCTGAGGCCAAACTTTTCTTCATGTAGATTGTTAGCTGGACAAAAACTCATGAGCTTTTGGGTTTCCCCCATAATGAGCCCAACATAGAGACCCAAACTGATAAAAAAAACCCAACAACAAACAGCCCAGAAGAGACTGGAGCTGAAAGGAGAAAACATTATATTACCATACCGCAGGGGGGAAAATGAGAGAGATAGAGCGAGCGTCAGACAGACACAGATTCACCACAAGAGCTTTTCAAAGCTTCTGTACTCCAGTGCAGCTGTGATCAATGAGTCTTCCAGCGTTCTGATTGGAGGAGGAGGACGAGTGGGAGGAGCCGAGAGTAATCAGGCCTTGAGTTAGTGATCAGTAGTGATGGGCAGACCGAGGCTTCGTGAAGCACTGAAGCAGTTGAAGCAAATGTGTCATATTGTTTCGAAGCTTCGAATCAATCTGACACCCGTCTCTACGGCGCCATCTAGTGGTCATTTCCATGTGTTGATCTGAAATACCTTGACAATGATCCATGTAAAAAAAATTGTTTTTAACATCTGTCTGACAACTACATGATCTTGGTTTTGTAACCTGTAGCCTCGTCATTGTAAAGAACTATATATATTTTGTTTGTTATACAAAATGAACATTAATAAAATAAATAAAGCCACAATGTGTCACATTTGTCACAAAACATTTTTATTCAAAAATATGAATTGCTCTGCTGTTGAAGGACTCGGCCACCTTCTTTTTTTTACATATAATTTCTCCAGCCTTTGAAAAAATCCTCTCACAAGGGACACTTGTTGCTGGCATTCACAAATATTTTTGGATGATGTAAATACATGGATGATGTATTGTTGCAGAAGGCTAGCTGCCTATCACAATACACACATCTCACTTTATTTGGTGCTTCCAAATGGAAATGCTCCCACACCACAGATGTACGGCATCTCTTGCGTGCAGCCTCCATTTTTATATATTCTATTAATTTATCTATCTATATATCACCTATGAATCTATATCTATATAATTCTATATATCTAACTTATGCTGTGCTATCTATCTGTCACTATCTAACTTAGCCTATATGAATGTGTCACTATATCTATCCTAACTATATGTCACTGTCTATACCTATCAGTCAATAGCCTATATCTAATTTAAATCTAGCCTAAATATAACTGTTACGAACTGCTCTGAGACAGAAGGGTTGAGAATCCACTCGCAGCTTTATTTGAGGGCAATCCAGAGGCGTAATCCAAAGTACAGGCAATGGTCATACACAGACAGGCAGTCCAAACAAAGAAACGAACAAACAAACAAAACAGGCAGGGACCAGAGGCAAGAGAGTAATCCAGGGAACAGGGCAAGAAATCCAAAACAAGAAAACCAGGATACAAGAAAACAGGAGAATGCTCGGAATTGCAGCGTAACACTAAACAAGACTTCGCGGTGAGTAAATGAATGACCATGGTTTAAATAGACAGGAAATAACAGGATGGTGAGACACAGGTGAAATGCAATCAGTAAATGAAGTACAGGTGAATGTGATCAGTGATAAGTGATGATGAGTCCGGGCAGTGAGTTATGGGAAATGTAGTAGGTGAGTGAATATAGTCTTATGTGTGGAGTGCCCTCTGGTGGCTCTCAAGGGCACTCCAGCTGGTGATCGTTACATAGCCCCCCCTCTAAGGAGCGGATTCCAGACGCTCCTAAAACTGTCACGGAGGGAGGAGGAGCGGAGGCGGACCCGGGGGCGGGATGGAGGGCCAGGCCCGTGGAGCGGATGACGACCTGGAGACTGCGGCAAGCTGGGAGGCCACGGCGGATCAGGCTGTGCAGGCGACCAGGGCGGATCAGGCTGTGCAGGCGACCAGGGCGGATCAGGCTGTGCAGGCGACCAGGGCGGATCAGGCTGTGCAGGCGACCAGGGCGGAGACCATGGCACAGGAACAGACACCGGCTCAGAAACAGGAACAGACACCGGCTCGGGAACAGGAACAGACACCGTGTCAGGAACAGACACCGGCTCAGGAACAGATACCGGCTCCGTGAAGACCATCTTGTCCTGAGACACAGGCGTGGAGTCGGCCATCTTGTCCGAAGACACAGGCGTGGAGTCGGCCATCTTGTCCGAAGACACAGGCTCGGCGGCGGCCATCTTGTCCGGAGACACTGGCTCGGCGGAAGTGACGTGAAGCTCAGTCTCTGGATCGGCAGAAGTGACGTGAAGCTCTGTCTCTGGATCGGCAGAAGTGACGTGAAGCTCTGTCTCTGGATCGGCAGAAGTGACGTGAAGCTCTGTCTCTGGATCGGCAGAAGTGACGTGAAGCTCTGTCTCTGGATCGGCAGAAGTGACGTGAAGCTCTGTCTCTGGATCGGCAGAAGTGACGTGAAGCTCTGTCTCTGGATCGACAGAAGTGACGTGAAGCTCTGTCTCTGGATCGACAGAAGTGACGTGAAGCTCAGTCTCTGGATCGGCAGAAGTGACGTGAAGCTCTGTCTCCGGATCGGCAGAAGTGACGTGAAGCTCTGTCTCCGGATCGGCAGAAGTGACGTGAAGCTCTGTCTCTGGATCGGCAGAAGTGACGTGAAGCTCTGTCTCTGGATCGACAGAAGTGACGTGAAGCTCTGTCTCTGGATCGGCAGAAGTGACGTGAAGCTCAGTCTCTGGATCGGCAGAAGTGACGTGAAGCTCTGTCTCTGGATCGGCAGAAGTGACGTGAAGCTCTGTCTCTGGATCGGCAGAAGTGACGTGAAGCTCTGTCTCTGGGCTTGACAGGACCAGCGGTGAAGAGGGCTTTGAGCTGGACAGGACCAGCGATGACGAGTGCTCTGTGCTGGACAGGACCAGCGATGAAGAGGGCTCTGAGCTGGACAGGACCAGCGATGAAGAGGGCTCTGAGCTGGACAGGACCAGCGATGAAGAGGGCTCTGAGCTGGACAGGACCAGCGATGACGAGGGCTCTGAGCTGGACAGGACCAGCGATGAAGAGGGCTCTGAGCTGGACAGGACCAGCGATGAAGAGGGCTCTGAGCTGGACAGGACCAGCGATGAAGAGGGCTCTGAGCTGGACAGGACCAGCGATGAAGAGGGCTCTGAGCTGGACAGGACCAGCGATGACGAGGGCTCTGAGCTGGACAGGACCAGCGATGACGAGGGCTCTGAGCTGGACAGGACCAGCGATGAAGAGGGCTCTGAGCTGGACAAGACCAGCGGTGAAGACTCTAGTTTGGCGGGCATGACGCATACTGCCTTGGCTTCGGCAGATTTGGCGTGAAGTGCGGGCTCGGCTGGACTGGCGTGAATTGCAGGCCCGACTGGACTGGTGGCCATGTCGTCCGAAGACACATGCATAGCAGATTCAGTGGGTATGTCACTATCCTTCTCCATTATACCCACTGTAAAAGCAGAACCGCTCAGTTGCAATGCAATGTCAATGTACTTTTTTAGGGAGCAATTAGGATCATGCAAAGGCATGATAGAACTGAGTGGCTCAGATAGTCCTCCTCTGAAAAATATCATGAGGCATACCTCGTCCATTGAAGTCAAATGGGTCAGCTCAATGAAGTCCTCTACATAGTCCTCGATGGGGCGATCTCCCTGACGGAGACGCATTAACTGTGCTGCTGGATTCATAGCGGCGAAGTCTTCTGTTACGAACTGCTCTGAGACAGAAGGGTTGAGAATCCACTCGCAGCTTTATTTGAGGGCAATCCAGAGGCGTAATCCAAAGTACAGGCAATGGTCATACACAGACAGGCAGTCCAAACAAAGAAACGAACAAACAAACAAAACAGGCAGGGACCAGAGGCAAGAGAGTAATCCAGGGAACAGGGCAAGAAATCCAAAACAAGAAAACCAGGAGACAAGAAAACAGGAGAATGCTCGGAATTGCAGCGTAACACTAAACAAGACTTCGCGGTGAGTAAATTAATGACCATGGTTTAAATAGACAGGAAATAACAGGATGGTGAGACACAGGTGAAATGCAATCAGTAAATGAAGTACAGGTGAATGTGATCAGTGATAAGTGATGATGAGTCCGGGCAGTGAGTTATGGGAAATGTAGTAGGTGAGTGAATATAGTCTTATGTGTGGAGTGCCCTCTGGTGGCTCTCAAGGGCACTCCAGCTGGTGATCGTTACAATAACTAACCAAAGCGCACTATAAATCTCACTGCTATCACAAAATCACTGCTATCACAAAATCACTCTCCTCTCACAAAAACCCACGAAGTGAAGATGGATTTACTTCACTTTTAAACTGTGGTGAATTAGGTTTATACAGATGTGTGACTGTGTGGCTTGTTCCCGCCCCCTTTAATCAACGCAGTTTCGGAAGGCGCCACCTGATGAAACACTTTGAAGCTTCATTTAGCCATAGTCACGTGACATGGGTGTTTCGAATCACAGTTCGGAGCAGTGTTTCGAAACATCTGCGCTTCGGGATCTCGGCAAAGCCCCGAAACGTCTGTTTCGCGTCTGCCATCCCTAGTGATCAGCTCCTTTACTCACTCTCTCTCTCTCTCTCTCTCTCTCTCTCTCTCTCTTTCTCTCTCTCTCTCTGAAGCCAATAAATCAATCAGTAAAACAATACATGAATACATTTTATAATCAAGAAAATAATTAAGACAATAAAATTAATAATAATAACAATAATAATAAAAAGCTTTGTACGTACACATTCAGACGAGATGAATATTTCTGACTTTAGTTTTGTCCACTGGCTGTTTACTTCAGTTTACTTTTAGGACAACCTTGTCTGACTCCTCGTTTTTGGTAGAAAGATTCTCTCTCTCTCTGAATTCAGTTTTCAGATCAAAGTCGGTGAAACGGGGAATTTTCATAGGCTATGTTCAGACTGCTAGCTAAAGACTGGACAGTGAAAACACACACAACATCAGTTGTATTTAAAATACGGTTGAAGTGTGTTTGAAAGAGCAGCGCTTCAAACCCTTCAGGGCCTAAAAAAATATCCGTTCAACAGTCTCCTTCACCATAGCCGTGTGGGTTTTGGGTGAATATACACCACCGTGACCAACATTTGAGGGAATTCACCAGGCAAATAAGAAAGCAGTTCAATATCGTGGCCACACAACCCAGATAGCAAAATCTTCCGGGCCTTTTCTGGATTCTTCTGGCATTTGTTTGGTTTGTGTACGATGTTGGCAAATGGATGGCAACACTGAAGAGTTCCGGAATCGGTGGTGGAGGTGGTGGAGGGAGGGGCATTATTTTATGGCTCTCTTCTGGCAAATATGAAACATGCCAGATTCAACGTATTTTTCAGTTGCATATGTGGGAGTGATTGTGAAATGACTTAAACAGTATTTCTCCAGTTTTATCATAAGATTTATATAGCATCTAATGGACAAAGTTGTCTTTGTCATAAATTTATGAAATTACACAAAGTTACACAATTTAATTTAATAAATAAATATAATAAATTTTACTGAAATCGAATTTACAATGTATGTAAAGGTAGGATCTGACCACAATTAACTTGACATAATAAAATAAAAACTGATACATGATATTTAAGTATGAAAAACGAACTTATTAAAACATTTGTGATTTACCCTTTGACCTGCTGCCGCCGCGCCATTTTAAAAGGAGTCGGACGATTCTCATCGTCAGTACCTGAACCGCGCTGAGGTAAAGTGTGTTCTGAACTATGCTTTATTTTTAGTAATTCCAATTCTATCGTGCAAATAGCCAGTTACCTAATTATATTTTCTGTTATATAGGTGGTAGTTCCGTGTAAACTGGCATTATATGAAATGAGAAGCAAATTGTCCCGTTTTTGAATAGTACCAGCGTCAGCACTATGCGTCAGCAGTTACTTTAGCTAGCTGCTAGGTTTAGCATGTTCACCAAACCGAGCCCGTTTCTCTGACCAAACCAAATGTTCCTGTACATTTCCTGACAGAGATTTAACCGGTGACTATCAAGAGCCAAGTAAAAGTAAGGTAAGTTGTGTTCTTGTTTTTAACTCGTGTTCTATGTTGCGCTTTTTTTTTTTGCACCATAACGTTAACGTGCCGCATGAGCACCAGGCAGATTGTCATGGCAGTTTTAAATGACCGGAATTTGATGAGAAAATTGTTTATGGCATATGGATGGGCAGTTTATTGGTATTATAGCATATGCACATTTTTAGAGTATTCAATTTGTTTGAAGAAATCCGTATTTTAGCCACTACTTCGTGTTCACACCGCATGGCGTGGTCAAGATGGCGGCTGTCCTTCTGTCTGGTCACCGAAAGAATGCAAGAGGCAGACATTTTCCCGCTTCATTCTGCCTACTATTGTACATGAGGGATGCGCCAGCCTTATTCTAAATTTGAGACATGTTTTCCATTTAGCGTTGGGCTTTTTTTTAAACGTTTTTATTTAAGTTTATTATAATAACATTATATTTAATTTGAATTATTTTTAATACTAACAGCTGATAAGGCTCTCTGTATGTTTACAGCCTTAGGTGAGATTTTTTTTTTCTTGAGAAAAATGAATGCCTGTCTTGTGTTCCTAATATTTATCCAAATTAGTCAATATTAAATCAAATCACAAGAATTCAACTGAATTGAAATCCTGAAATTGGTTTCAAGCAATAATAAAAAACGTAGCTTACCAGAATTTTTACCATATAAACATTGTAACATGTTGTCACTAAACCTAATAAAATTCAGTTTAGATACTAAAGTGTTTTGACAATCACAAAACACTTATTGTGATGCAAGATATATATTTATTTTAGTTAACACTTTATTTTAAGGGTCCAGAATAATGCATTAGTTAAGCATTAATTAAGGATTAACTTGTTCACAACTAAGCATTAGTTAAGCATGAACACACTAATTAATGATTAACTTTACATTTTAAGGGTCCATAATTATGCATTAGTTAAACTAGTAATTAATGATTTGCTTGTTCACAATTATGCATTAGTTAAGCATGGACACAATAGTAATTAATGATTAACTTAACATTACAGTAAGGGCATATTAGCCACAACTTAATAAGCCATTAATTTTTTTTGTGTAGCGATGTAATTATATTTATGTGTATTTTCTGTTAAGTTAACTGAACAATAAGCTAGTAATTTATTTAATTACTGCTGATTTTGCTGTTATAAATTGCTAAAATACTGTAATAAAGACAATTTGACCCCTTATTTTGAAGTGAAAGTTTTATCCTCATTAATTATGGCACTTATTGAGGGATATTTAAGTTTATTAACCTGAATAAGCCATTAATTAAGCCTAACTACCATTAATACAGTACTAATAAAGGCAATTTGACCCCCTATTCTAAAGTGAAGTTTTATCCTCATTAATTAAAGCAGTTATTGAGTGATATTTAAGCTTATTAACCAGAATAAGCCATTAATTAAGCCTAACTACCATTAATACAGTACTAATAAAGGCAATTTGACCCCCTGCGAGACACTCTGGCATTGAGTAATGATGCACACTACTTTTGCCACTTGTATCGCGGGGAGCCAATCACATTGGTGTATCTGATTTAGGCGGTATAAGATAGCTAAACCGATGACAGTCATAGTGTTATCCAATTGCGTCGGAGTCCGGACGTTTTTGTTTTTAGCCTCACCAACAAATGTCCTTTCCCATGTTCATTGCATGGTTTCTATCTTATTCCGTTATTGAGCCTGACAGATTTTTACATGCAATAAAATTATCAATAAGCTGCAGGCTTCAACATATTTTTCATTACCTTTTCTAAGTATTTTTGAATGGAGCTGTTTTATTTGGCTAGTGTAACATTGTATGCCTTGATCAGCGTATGTTTATTGAAATTTGAAAGATTTGATTTCAAATTAATACAAATAAATCAACTGAGCAGTGGAGTTGTTTTATGTGACTAAGGTTTACCCTAAAGTACAGCCTAGACTACTTGGGACATACACTGTTCAAGACATTCATACAAAGAGGTTTCTCCTCTCTTTTCTCTCTAAATAAATCCGTAGCGTTAACAAATGTCTGTGTTTGGTTTTTCCCCAGTTCACAATGGAGCGGTCCCAGTGGAGTAACATGCGCAAGCGAGCCATAAAAAGGACAAATGACAGAATTTTAGAGGTACAAAGAAGTCTGGGCACAGGTGTCGTAGAGCACAGTGAGATGGCAAGTTGTGACTTTGGTGAAGCTGTGGACACTGATATGGTGAGTGAGGATGAGGTCTCTGAAGCTGATGAGGTCTCTGAGGAGGAGGATGATGCGTTTTCTCCTCCTTTAGATTTGTCCACTGCTCTGTCTGGCTGGGCTGTTGAGTATGGTGTATCATTAGTGGCATTGTCTGCTCTTCTGTGCATCCTTAGAGTACATCACCCCTTTCTTCCAAAGGATGGGAGAACCCTTTTAAAAACGGCAACCAAGTACACTCTGGAAAGGTTGGCTGGTGGGGTGTTTTTCTATTTTGGTATTTTGAACATGTTTCGCAAAACATTTGAGTATTTGTTGTCCAAATTTCCAGATAGAAATGTTTTTATGTTGCAGCTTAATTTTGATGGATTGCCGCTGTTTAAGAGCTCGTCGACTCAGTTCTGGCCAGTGTTAGGCATGTTGCGTCACAAAGATTACGTTTCCAGCAGGCCACTGTTAATTGCTTTATTCTGTGGTGAGACTAAACCCACTTCATTGCAAGAGTATCTTGGTGCCCTTGTTCAAGAATTGACAATGCTGAGAGAGGGATTTGTCATAGGCTCAAAAACCCTGTTTCTAAAGATATGTTCGGTCATTTGTGATGCTCCTGCTAGAGCCTTTATCAAACAGGTGAAAGGCCATTCAGGTTATGCAGGATGTGATAAGTGTTTACAGCCAGGTGTTTATGCTCGTCACCGCATGACATTCCCAGAGGTGAGTGCTGCTGATAGGACTGATGAGTCATTTGCGAGGGGCACAGATGAGGAACATCACACAGCAGTTTCCCCTCTACTTGAAACGGGTATCGGTATGGTCAGTCAGTTTCCTCACGATTATATGCATTTGGTTTGTTTGGGAGTAATGAGGAGGCTCTTAGATTTGTGGTTTGGCAGTTCTGGCCCTCTTCGGTGTCGTCGTTCAGGTCGTGACATGCAGGAGATCTCTGAAAAGCTGGTAAGTTTGAAGGCATTCGTCCCAGTTGAATTTGCTAGGAAGCCAAGGAGTCTGGCAGAAAGACTAAGGTGGAAGGCAACTGAACTCAGGCAGTTCCTTCTGTACACCGGTCCTCTTGTTCTTAGGGGTGTGTTACCTGAGGAAATGTATAACAACTTCATGCTGCTGTCAGTTGCCATCTCGATTTTAGCCAATCCCCGCCTTTGTTCAGCTCTGAATGGATTTGCGAAAAGGTTACTTGTGTCATTTGTGGAGCACTTCAGTAAATTGTATGGTCCTGAGTTTGTTGTCTACAATATACATGGGTTGGTTCATCTTAGTGATGATGTAAAGATTCATGGTCATTTAGATGTGATATCTGGGTTTCCATTTGAAAATTACCTGTGTACATTGAAAAAAATGATCAGGAAACCACACAGCCCTCTAACTCAGGTGATCCGTAGAGTGTCTGAAGTTCACAACCAAAAACATAGCGTTGAAGTTAAGTGGCCAAAAATGCAAGTAAAGATGGAGCATAGAAATGGGCCTGTACCAGACTTGTTTGAAGGGGATGTTCTACAATTCAGAGAACTGGTAGTGAATGATGTGCACGTCAGAATTACAGAAGGAGACAATTGTGTTGGAATCAATCAGATTGTTGCTTTGGTGGAAAATATTATTGTCTATAAAGACCAGGAGTACATAATCTACCGTGAATTTGCAAAGATGGAGACATTCTTTCATTACCCAGTTGATTCTCAAGAAGTAGGAGTTTTTGTAGTGTCAAATTTGTCTTCAGATTTCAAATGTACAAGGCTAAATGACGTATTAAAATATTTCAGGATGCCATTTGGGGAACAGGGCAGTTTTGTTGTCTTTCCCCTTTTACATCGAAAATAACTTTAAATACCCCCCCCCCCCCCCCCCCCAACCTCAACCATCAGTGTATTGCATAGTGAGCTTCATTAAGACAAATGAAGTGGAGGTGGTGCCAGGTGTGTGGGTAGAAGGAGAGGTCTGTAAATGGCCTAACTACAAACTCGATGCCATGTTGAAAGCCATCAAGAACTGTGAGATGCCTAAGGAGACCTGGACAAGTTATGACATCAGGGTTCTTTACAAAGCAAGTGAGTGTTCACTTTAATCCATTGTTCATGGTTCAAGACTAAATCAAGCCACCTTTTTTATGCATTTCTTAATACTTAATATGTATTAACCAATACTGGTTTGGGTAAAGCTTTGTTTTTCACTTGGTTCCCATTCTTGACAGATAGCTTTAGTGAGGCAAGGTTGAAACTTCGCCGGGCAGAAGAAGACACAGACCTCCAGTCAGAAGCAGAGGAGGGGAGGCCAGAAAAAAGAAAAACCAGGTATGTCGCAAATCTGCTGAATCCAGGATAACGTGTGTTGCTCTCAGTTTAAAGACAAACATTATGTAGACAAACTGAGCAAAATCTAAGGCATGTAAAAAGATGTAAGCATTTAAGTTGCCAAATTTCTGTAAGTAGCACTGAAAAAGTATGTGGGGTAGTTGGTGAGAAGCCATAACTGGGATTTAATTTACTTTAAAACCTCAGTTTTATAGTTTCATTCATAGATGGGTCTCTTCATAGTAGGCAGTGTAAACGGGCCTTACATGACTGTAGGGTTGTAAATAATTTTAGTCATATTTCTCTCTTCAAAGACCAAACCAGCACTTCCTCTCGAGTCAGGAGGAGTCTGATGAGGAGCCTGTGAAGCGCAAACCAGTCCTCCCTAAGGTGCCCTCCATTCCACCTCTGTCATCACTGTTGCATGACGCCATTTCCTCTTCAGATGAAATGTCTCCGCCAGCTAGTCAACTTGCCTCTATGCTGCCGTTTCACGCCCTTGGACCTCCTGAGCCATCCTACCATCTTGCCCCGCAATCGTCTCGCCACCATGGAACTCCTGAGCCATCCTACCATCTTGCCCCTCAATCGTCTCGCCACCATGGAACTCCTGAGCCATCCTACCTTCTTGCCCCTCAATCGTCTCGCCACCATGGAACTCCTGAGCCATCCTACCTTCTTGCCCCTCAATCGTCTCGCCAGCATGGAACTCCTGAGCCATCCTACCATCTTGCCCCTCAATCGTCTCGCCAGCATGGAACTCCTGAGCCATCCCACCATCTTGCCCCTCAATCGTCTCGCCAACATGGAACTCCTGAGCCATCCCACCATCTTGCCCCTCAATCGTCTCGCCAGCATGGAACTCCTGAGCCATCCCACCATCTTGCCCCTCAATCGTCTCGCCAACATGGAACTCCTGAGCCATCCCACCATCTTGCCCCTCAATCGTCTCGCCAGCATGGAAATCCTGAGCCATTCCATCTTGCCCCTCATGCTGCTTCTGAGACGGACCTGCACTCTGGTGAGACCTTATGCTCTATTTCCATTTACAATACATTTCTATGTTATAGCTGGCAAGGACTGAACAGTTTTTAAAATGTTCTGGTTTCAGCATTACTACGAGAGATCATTGCCAAGCAGGAGGTGATGTGTGATATGCAAAGAAATCTGCTGCGGATTGTTCAGGATCTCTCTTCTGCACCTACACCACATGGACATCACATGGACGGAAGTTTCCTGCCATTGAGGGATGCTGAGGCTCTTATGGCGCTGGACCGCGACATTAAGACAAAGCCAGAGAAGAGAAAGGACTTGGTAATTACTTTTATCATTAGTATTTGGACCAGATTTTTTTCTGAACTGTTTTCTTTTTCTTTTCTCTGCAATGAACATTCATATTTGCTAAACTTTTTATTTATTCCAGGTGCTGACACTGGGCCTTGCTGGGGGCGTGACCCTCAAGGACACTGTGTGGAGGGTCATGAAGATGCTTCTTCAGAATGACTTGGCCTGCAAAATTAATTGGACAGGCCTCAATGGCAAAACTTCATTCCAGGGCCTAGAAGTCAAGAATGTTGTTACAGGTAAAAGTGTTGATTAGATATACCAGGCAACATTATGTTCATTTACCAGCTTTGTAGTCACTTCGATGAGCTGCCACCCCTCAATACAGGGTGAATAAAGGCTCTCCCGCCTCCAGTGTAGTGGCCACCGTTTTTAGAGGCAAATTCTTTGTTTGTATGTAAACAAAGGGCAGTGAAATGACTTGTCAGGCTATGTATACATCTCTTTTGTAAGGTCTGTGCCTGTTTAACTCCATAGTGGTAAAAAAAAAAACTGTATGAACAAATTATGCTGTGCCTTTCCCTTAAGTCTGTCACACAAAGTCAACAGATGAATGGGACTTAAAGGGATAGTTCACCCAAAAATGAAAATTTGACATTTATCTGCTTACCCCCAGGCCATCCAAGGTGTAGGTGTCTTTGCTTCTTCAGTAGAACACAAATGGAGATGTTTTTAACTTCAACCGTTGCTGTGTGCCAGTTGTATAATGCATGTCAATGGTGACCAAATCTATTAGGGTAAAAAAACATGCACAGACAACTTCAAATTAATCCATGCGGCTCGTGACGACACATTGATGTCTTAAGACACGAAACGATCGGTTTGCGTGATAAACCGAACAGTATTTATATCATTTTTTTTTACCTCAAATACAACACCATGTCCAACAGCACTGAAAGCGCAGCACTTCCGCAAACGCCAGAAGTGCTCTCGCGCTCCTTCTTGTTTTACGGCGGATCGCAAACAAATGTCACCTATGTATGCTCTCGCGCTCGTATACAGTAAACAATGAGTGACGTATACGAGCGCGAGAGCATTTCTGACATTGGTGGCGGTAATTCACGTATTTGTATCGCGCAAACCGATCATTTTGTGTCTTAAGACGTCAATGTGTCGTCACGAGCCGCATGGATTAATTTGAAGTTGTCTGTGCATGTTTTTTTTTTACCCTAATAGATTTAGTCACCATTGACATCCATTATATGAGTGACACACAGCAACGGTTGTAGTTAAAAATCTCTATTTATGTTCTACTGAAGAAGCAAAGACACCTACAGCTTGGATGGCCTGGGGGTAAGCAGATAAATGTCAAGTTAATTTTTGGGTGAACTATCCCTTTAAAGGGAGAACTCCAGGGAATTTAAGTTAATCTTGATCGTTATACCTTTGTGTACTGTCTATAGAAAAAAAAACGGCTAGCTGTAGTCTCGCACTGAAGTCCCGTGGGAAGTTGTAGCAGGAAAAAGATCAATAGTCCAGGTGGGGGGAGCGTCGTGTGTGTGAAGTGATGATCGGCTCACAAGTGTCCCCGCTGTGTGTCTGTGTAGTCATCCTTGTCAAAGTGTTTTGGTAATCTTTATCGCGTAGTACTTTTATGGGAGTTTGCACATCAAGTTGAAGTACAACTAGCCACAACTGCAGAATCTCGAGGTCATGAAAATGAAGACAATGAAATTGTAAATTCTTGCATTTTAGCATTCTGTTGCCACAATTCGGAACGGCACAAACGCGAACATTTTCTTCTTCACTTGTGAGCCGATCATCACTCCCTTTTTTTTCTTTTTTAATAGACAGTACTCACAAAGGTATAACGATCAAGATTAACTTAAATTCCCCGGAGTTCTCCTTTTAACTTAAAGGCCTAAATTAAATTTGAAATGGCATTGCCTGTCTTTACTTTGTCTTAAAGTCTTTATATTTAAACTCTGAAACCTTTCTTTAATTGTTTGTTTATAGAAGCCATTCGGCGAAATCCTGGATGCAGAGAATCCACGAACCAGGAGGTGGAGCAATGGTTGAGGCGTTGGTTGTATTTGGCTGGCGATCGAGAGGGGGGTAGGAGGAGGAGAAGCACAGTCCTCCACCACCAGCGACCCACCAACACATAGTCAGGGACACACCAACACATAGTCAGGGACACACCAACACAAAGTCAGGGACACACCAACACAAAGTCAGGCACACAAATACATTCCACTTTGGCCCGTTTCTGGCCACACTTTAACATACACTACCGTTTCGTTCATAATCTTTCATTGTTTACACAACTAAGTGTGATTTCTAAAACCAAGCTTCGTATCAAATGTTTTTTAATTTTATTTGTATTAAAAAAATGAATAATTGTATATGTTTACCTATTTGGGTCATATGTTTATGTTGATTGAAAATAAACACTAATTTTCAGAAGTTATGGTTTCCTGGTTTGATTTCTCTTTGAATTGCATGGTTGCTGTTGGGCGCAGATATTGAATATGGGCCAAATTATTTGTTTTAATATAGTTGTGGCCTGTGCTCGGGAGACATCTGGCTTTTCAATGGCGATATTATGGCATGAATATGGGCCAATTTAGGGTCTTCTGGCTCTTGTCTGGTAATTCATTGGCATTTTTCTGGCAGCTTTCTGGCATGCTTTTGGCAAAACTGTTTGGGCCGGTTTCGGCCCTGCATTCCTGGCGGTATGATTGCCAAAACTAAGAACAGTGTTTGGGCCATAAAAGGCCCGGAACAATTTTGCTATCTGGGAAGTTCTCCCTTCAATTACTGAACTGCAGCACTTGTTATTAATGTAGACACAAACGCCGCCTCCTTGACTTTCACCTGGAATAAGTCAAGTTAAAAGAGGAATAAACGTCCATGTTAATACACCAAATTACCTGTTATTTTGACTTCATCTGTCTCACTCCAGCACAGTAGATGTAGATACTGATCATAATAATTGTATTGTTTGTGAATCTGAGATTAAAACAACAGATAATTTATTTTCAGCTGCTCAAACAGTAGTGACATGATGGCTTTCACATTTCAATTCATTTTAATCACTTACTAGAATTGACATGCACATTCAGTTGTTCTTGAGCAATATGTTTTATATTTTCAAGGAAACTTTATATTTCTACATTTAAGTGCCTTAAGGTAGGTGGGACCATTGCCATGAATGCACTGATGTGTGGGGAGGGAAACTTCATACACGACTGAAGAATTGGTGTGATGTGTTCATATTTGCGCACTCTCATCAGGATCCTAGCGGATACATATATAATGGATAGTGTATTTTTGGTATCAGCTGTTGTTGAGGCTCGCGCTGCCTTACTGTGAGAAACTTTCATGGAGAAATTGAATTAGCGTAACGGCAAACGTGAAGTAATTCACAGAAGAAACATACTGAGGTAGAAATTCAACATGTTTAGTTTATTTATAGTCCTGTAGTTAAATAATATACCATGACAAGGGAGCTGTTTTGCTGAGTATTTTCACGAAATGATAGTGCTGGTTCGGAGCCAGAGCCTAGTTTCAAATCGGTTCTATGTGTTTCCACACCCAAAGCACCAGCTCTGAACCAGGAAAAGGGGTTCTTAAGTAGCACCAAATCATTGCTGGGCTAGAAGCATAGACTGTAAAAAAAAGAAGTAAGAACCAATTACATCAGGCGCTGGGGGCGGGGTTACCGTGACCAACAAGACCAACACACACTTGTGACCAGCATTTTTGAAATAGCAGCTAATGGAGCTAACAGCTGCTGCTCGTTTGTAATCTCCGTCTATACAAATTACGACGAGCTGCACGAATGCGTTGGATTTGCTGTGTTTTGATGCCGATGTAGGATCGTAAAGCCATGTGCATCAGTAGTAAAGCAACGTTCGCCATTGTTGATGGAAGGCTTGCTCGAGATGCGATCGGTCTGCACAGCGCCGATGCCGCATGACATCAGAGTCCAGCGAGAGCACACGACTCCTTATGCTTTTGATTCATTCATGCGGTGTTTTGATATCATATGCGGATTGGTTTGCGCAGCGCCGATGCAACTCAAACAAGCCTGGTGTGTTTGTGTTTCCTGCTGCCTCGCTAGAGTCGCTGAGAAAGATGAGACGTATACAGTGACGTAAGACCTGGCTCTGTGGTGGCTCTCTAGCCTGTGGAAAGGCAAACGGTTCTTAGAAAGCTCCTCAGTCGAACCAACTATGAACTGGGACTAGCACTGGCTCTGAACTAGCACCCGGTTCATTCTGGTGGAAAAGGGATATTTATAATGTTTGGATCTGTCAATCACATGTCGCGAGTGCATCTGCACACTTGCCCAAACTGCCGTTATGGTGAATGACGCGGTTATGCAGCACAAAGCTCTTACTGTATTCATGTCGATGTCGTGTTTGCTGTTAGTTGTGGTCAAAGCATTTTGTGAGAGAAATAGCGCTGCAATTAGGAGATTACTGCATTTGATCAACAGACTGTCTGTGTACTCAATGTTCATCACTGCAGCTTTTCATGTGATGGGAAAAGATCTAAAAAATAATGCTATAATCAACACTTTGACGATTCATTCCTCTTGACAGCTGTAATGGTAAAATTAGTTTAGTGGGTTTAGAAGGGTTCCACATGTTACAAAGTTGGTAGAATAAGGAGGAAGAAGACAGGGTCAGCGTGACTGGGACTTGTGTTTATTCAGAACTATCAGATACAAACAAAATAAACTTGCGGTCTCAACAACTCGGTACAATATAACTTTCTCAGCAATCTTTCCCCACCTCTCCGTCTCTCTCTGGTCCACATGCAGTCCATCTCTCTCTCTCTCTGGCAGTGCTTGCAGACCTCGCTAAACCACGCCCCCTCTGCCACATAATCTAATACTCATTTCAAATGCAAAGATGTCAGCCAATCACATCAGTGGGCGTTTACACTGAAGTCTCACAGCAGACACGCCCCTTGAAACAGAGCATTCAAGCCAGAGGGTTAATATCAGTATAGAAAACATTTTATTAATTTATTAATCACGATTAATCTTTTGATAGCCCTAATATATATATATATATATATATATATATATATATATATATATATATATATATATATATATATATATATATATATATATATATAGTATTTACAATATTTACTTAACCAAGGTAGGCTATGACAGCCGTCATATAACCTACTGCCAGCTGATGCAAAGAGGTGAATAATATCTACACAGAAGAAAGCCCTGTCTAGGCTCTGCCCCTATTGTCGAGCCATTCGTTAGTCTGGTTGTTTGATGAGAAAAATATGAAATGTAGTTGCAATAAACGCGTTAAGAATCCGTACAGCTGCAGAAGCGCATGGCTTTTATTCTGCTGTGCGGAACTGAGGAAGAACCGATGACGGAATAGTTTGATCTTCGGCTGACCAATCAGCAGAAAGGGGCGTATAATTCCCGCCCACGTGTAGAAATCGAATATTCAAACTGTTTATTCATTTTTCTACCTCTGAACGAAAAATCAAGTCGAAATCTCGTTTTTCTGAGAAAAATTAAAAAAAGAGCTGTTTTCTCATTTTTCAACTTTCAATATTAAATCAAAAATCGACTGAACGAATGATACACAGATTTTTTTTACCCAATTGACTTCCATTATAACCACATGTTTTTGATTGCAAAGCCATGACACCATATAATGCATTCTGGCTGTTGGTGGTTTTCCTTTTTGGGAAGAGGTCAAATTTGTCATTTTTACTGTTGATCACCAGGTGGCACCATTAACCCTTTAGATAGGCCTGTGCTAAAATAAGCTTAGTTTCTGGCTTTTATATAGAGTGTAACAGCATATAAATGAGGGAGAAAAATATAACATCTGATGCTGCACAAAAACTAACAATGCATCTAAGCCAATGTTATTACTAATCTTTCACATGTCCAAGACTGTGATAAAAGGTAAAAAAATATCCAGTCCACAATTACTTTTTATATTGAAAATAGTCATTTTGTGTGTGTTTTCCCCAAAATCAGTGACATCATTTATGAACTTGGCAGTTAAAATACTTGTCTGGTTATCACCAGACCAAGCTCAATCCTTTAAGATCTAGTCTGGGGAGTCTGCTCTGTATTTTCTACTGCACAAGAGGCGTGATCAATGGGCATAGTTCATAGTTGTGGAAGAACATTGTTGCTGGAGCTACTTCTCTCAGTTTATGATGAGTCAAGTAAGTATTGGGCTACTCCCCAGTGGTTAAAGTTGTATAGTGTACCTTTAAAGGTGATCTCACAATGTCTCTGCTGTGTCTTTAAAAACAATAATAATAATTTTTAAAGCATTTTTTAGGTGTTGTAAGGTGGTGCCGATCGGTCTGGGCCGAGAGATGCCGTTCAGTCTGAACAGAGAAACCGTGATTTCCCGGAAACAAAGGACTTTCCCAAAGATTACCATTCGAACACTTCCCCAAATACACAACAGCCCCACCCGAGACACATCACACTGAGACACACACACCACACATTCACACCCTGCACAGCACCCTCTGTATAACTCACTCTCACCCACACTGAAAACTCATTCAAAATCTATGCAACGTTAAATGTATACAATGTGTAACTATGCATGTTTAGTATCATTTGAAACGTATCAGTGCGTCTGGTAAAATGGTCTCATTCTCCTAATCATAATGCAAACCTCCAAGAAGTTATGTAAGTTGATAAAAATACTATGTCTCACCAAAAGGTGACCCCCCACAGATCATCCACTCAAGTGCCTCCTGTATGTAAATAAGTGCCCTCATTTGCAGATGCCTAGAACCCAATCAAACACAGATCCTGATTGCCCATTTGTGACCCCCCCGGATGAGGGACCAAAATCTAATTATAACCTCAAACACCACCATTTGTGGTCTTATTGAATTATCTGGGTATTTAAGGGAAGGTGATACAAGAATCGTGGAGTCTGTATTGAGATTTCCCACACTGCTTGTGTGTAGTTTTTCATGACCAGGTAAAGATTTCTAGAATCCTT
Source organism: Gobio gobio (assembly GCF_949357685.1). Taxonomy (NCBI): domain Eukaryota; kingdom Metazoa; phylum Chordata; class Actinopteri; order Cypriniformes; family Gobionidae; genus Gobio; species Gobio gobio. The sequence goes on along the minus strand of NC_137097.1, from coordinate 20,356,629 downwards.
GATTCTTGAATTATTGTTTCTGTATATGATTGATTGATGCTTTTTTACTCTTTGAGTTGACTTTTGATTTGATGTTTCCTACCTGGTTAATAAATCGTTATGCTTTAAACTTACTGCAACGCATTTTGTGTTATTAACTCAGTATTTCATGTTATAACCATAACAGTACGGATATCTGCTCAGGTTAGTTTAACACGGACTAAGACACGGTTTTGGTGAAGCTTAAAGAGCACACCGGATTGATGTTTTAGAGCTCCGACTAACACATTGGCACTATAGGTACGTATACTTAGACTGTAGAGGTTGATAGGCTAAACAAGTCTTTCCGTTTAGAACAATAGTAAATTGTTAGACCAATCTAAATAGGGCAACCTCAATTCCTGATTATTGCAATACTGTTCTAATTAACGTATACGTGGGAAACCACGGCATGATTATAGAAAGTTATCATCAGAATTAGCAAGTTGGTCGCTTGATTCTGTGATAATGGTCATGGCCTCTGATTAGAAACAGTTTTGCATTAATTAAGTGAATTCAGATCTAAGGGAACTGAATAAAAATATTCTGGAATGATCAACGTATTGCACGGGCGTCCAGAATATCAGTGTGTCGCCTCTGCCTTGATGACCAAGACTGACTAGTCCGTAACAGAGATCGTAAACCCGGCCGGTGCGAAACTCTAGACCGTTACTGGAATCTTGAATGCTGAGTATAACATAAGATAAACGATTTAAATTGAAAGACAAAGTATAAATCTAAAGTTAATGGTTAACAAAATCATTTAACACCTTTTCATTTAATGGAGTCAGATGAAACAACAAGGTAAATACATACAAAAGAATGTGTTTAAATTGAACTGTTTTATTGTGTAAAAGGAAAGACAGCGATACGCAGAAACACCTTCTCCCTGCCATTGGACGCCGAGAATTGGACCAGTGGGCGGGGTTTTACAGTGTACTACAGGGTTATACCACCAGCAAATGAAGAACATTCAAACTACGAAGTTCAGATTATTATTAGGGGCCAAGCACCGAAGGTGCGAAGGCACCTATTGAAGCCATTGAAGTCTAAGGCAGCCAATAGAACCGCTTGCGGGAAACTTATGAAATTTGGCACACTCATAGAGGACAGTCCCAACATTAACCAAACCAATTTTAGAGTCTCCAAAACAATCCCTCTAGCACCACCACCTGTCCAAAGTTTGACTCATGTTTATGCTAATAACTTTTGAACCTTTTGAACTTTTCTCTGATTCCTTGGCTCAATGAAAAAGAAGGTTCTTGTCCTAGACGGTTCGTCCGATTTGCACAAAAATTTAACCAGATCATCTACAGACCATGCTGACAAAAAGCTATGGAATTAAAGTTGATTCAAACCTTTCCTAGGTTAAATTGTTTTCGATAAACGCGCCAACAAATTTTAAGTTGCGGGTGCAAAAATACACTTAATTATTACTATTGTTGTTGTTGTTGCATGTTGCTATGGAATACTTGATTCTGATTGCCAATTATAGCATTCAGCAGTCAAAAATATTTTACAGTTAAATTAATTATCTCCTATTGGACAGAAGAAAAAATGCCATATAGGTTTGAAACAACCTGACAGTGAGTAAACAATGAGATTATATATATATATATATATATATATATATATATATATATATATATATATATATATATAAAATATTTTTTATTATTATTTCTTTTTTTTTTAAGGGAGGACTTTGTAGTTCTAACAGACACAGAGGACGAACCTGTTATGTTGGGCTCTCCCGTTCACACCAATTCAGACTCTGTGAGTACATACTAACCAGGCACTTTGCATGAAATATATAGCTAATAATAACAACAATAATATTCTGTTAAATTTCTCAACCTTTATTTTGGAAGAAGCAGATTTGGCTGACATTCTGAGATCATTCCAGAAAGACCACCTTGACACTCAAAATTGTGCCATTGTTGTTGCAAGACGGTCAAAAATTCTCCAAAGTGCCTGTCAAGCTCTGTCAAAAAGCTACTTTGCTTGGCACAGAACTCCACGAATTGAGTTTGTTGGCGAGTCTGCTGAAGATCATGGTGGGCAACAAAGAGAGTTCTTCAGGGTGGTATATGTACTGATAGGATGTTATGGATCTGTAATGTGCACATTTTGAAAATGAAACTAACACATTTTTTTATTGTTTTTTATTTTTATGGTTCCATTGTCAAAATGTATAACAGGGTGGCCGCGGGTTCTTAAAAAGTCTTAAAAAAAAGGTTTTCCTTAAATAAGGCCTTAAAAAGTCTTAAAATGTCTTAAATTCAGATTTGATGGGTCTTAAATATTTTTGGTCACATTACTGGTATAATTTCTCCAGTCTGACGGACACAGTGACTGTTATCATTGGACAAACCACAGACCGATTTCTCCCCACTGCGTCATCTCATCAGAGAGAAGTGCGGAAGCAGAATCCAGTCGAACTACAGCTAACGTTAGCTGACCAGCCTCCCAACTAGTTTAAATGGGTTCATGCAAGTCTACAACAAATGGCAGCATCTTATCACGAGAATGATTCTTCTGATTTTATTACATTCAGCGATAGATAATGGATAGTGTATTTCTGGTATCAGTGTCGCGCTGTTGTTGAGGCTCGCGCTGCCTGACTGTTTGTGAGAAACTCTCATGGAGAAATAAAATGAGCGTAATGGCAAACGTAAAGAAATTAACAGAAGAAACATACTGAGGTAAAAATGCAACATGTTTAGTTTATTTATAATCTAGTCCTGTAGTTAAATAATATACCATGACAAAGGAGCTATTTTGCTGAGTATTTTCACGAGTGCACGTTACATTACAAGTTCAACAAACTGTCACGGTTCATGAATGCATTGTTTCCTGCTTGTCAGTGTTATCTGTGTGTGGGTGTGTGTGTGAGTGGGCGGGACTGAGCCGCTTGGGTTGATTAGCAGTCCAGCTGATCTCGTTTCCAGCACCAGCTTATTCCCTGAGCCTTCTTATACTCACTCGTTTCTCATCTCCTTTGTCAGATCGTTGTTGATGTCTCCTGTTGTGTGCGTTTTACCTGGTCCTGTGTGGTGTTCCAGTTCGTGTTACCTGTTCCTGTTTGGTGTTCTGTGGACTTCTGCTCTGTGTCTGGATTATCATCATCACCTCTCACCAGCACATCTCGACTCACCATCTCGTCTGACCATCTCAGTCCCTGTGTCACCAGTCTTCGTCTGTGTTGACTTCTGTTCTGAGTCATTTATATAATAAACACGTTACTTGCATTTGCTTCCTGTATTCAGTCATGACACAAACAAGTTGTAAAGTTGCTTACATTTTAGACACAATATTCACTGTTTTGTTCAGTTTCACCAACGAAAAAACAAAGATTACCGCAGAAGTAATATATTTTGCGTTCTCCCAGTGACACTCCGCATGTTGTTTTTTTTCCAGCGCTTTGAACTAGTCAGTTGAAATGAAGTGACTTACCGCCACCTACTGGTGGTTTAGTGTATTTAAATGTAACGTTATGTGTTTAAACATTTCTTATTCTTATAGGCCTATTCAAAACTGTATTTAAAACATTAATCTCATAACATTATTTTTTGCAGTTGTAATTTTACTCTGTAAATTATTTAATTTGATTGGTAACAGCCCTATAGTAAATTCTTGACATTTTTAAGCTGTACTTTTAAGACCACTGATGAATATATTACTTCAGAATACATTGTTAATACCACCAAAAAGCTTGGTGATATCATATGATACTTTGTGGGGATACATTTATTTTTGGGGCTTTTATTGTTACATTACACTGTAGTAGACATCAGTGAACATCTCAACTAGCCTGTGTTATGAAAGATACAACAGAATGATTTGATTTTACTTTATGCAATATGTGTAAAATGGCCATACATAAATTAAAAAAGAAGTGTACTAATGGGAGGAGTAATTGGCAACATTTTCATTAGAATATCTAATATTTCATGGTAATATTGATATAGGGCCTATAATTTATATTCCTGTTCACTCATTGGCCCTCATTTATCAATCTTGCGTAGAAACGGGCGTATATGTTGGCGTAAGATATGCTTACAATCCTCTCACCGCCTGATTTATGAAGCTGTGCGCACCTCTGAAATCCAGGTGTACGCAAAACCTGCCCTTGATAAATGCCGCGGCTGAAAACGATCGTCATTAGAATAACAACCCCCTATATATTCAAGTCTCTGCCTCCCCCACGCCCTCATTTTACGCCATGGACACACGGAAGACGGCAAAGAAGCGAAACTTCTCCGACGTGGAGATTGAGACCAACACCACAAGGGAAGTGGAAAAAAACTAAATTGTTTTATTTGGGAGTTTAAAGAGTGGGATTAAAGGCGCCCACAAAAACAAAATATGGTGTACGGTGGAAATCCAGTTTAAATAGCTGTTTGGATGAGAAATTACCTATCACAATGCATTATTTTACAGCACGTGTTTTGAAACAATTAGCATTTAATTTCGTATCACGTCACATGTATTGGGGTGTACAATAGTGATGATGATGTGATGTGGAGTACCATTCATTCACATTAATAACTGCATGACAATTTGTAAGATTCTTCTTCTTATTATTATTATTATTATGATTTTTATTATTAATGACGCTCATTGTTATTTAGAAGAAGAATGTCGTTATTATTATTATTTATTTATTATTATTATTTAAAAGAAGAAGAATGTCATTTTTATTATTTGTCAGTCTGAATTATTTTCAGTCCCAGTCCGTGCACAGCTGCCGGGCCTAACCCTGAAACGTCAGGTAAAGCGCACAGGATCGCAACTGGAGGAATACATATGCCTGCAAATCAAATGCTTTGGTAAAGTCACACAAATTAAACATTGAAGTCCATGTTGCACAAAAATAAACACTGAAGTTTATAATTACTAAAGCCCTATTCGCACGGGATTAGTATATTATGTGGGGACCTCAGGTGATTTGTAATAATTGCAGAGAATGTCTGTGATCTTAATCCTGTGCGAATCGGCCATGTCTGTAATTTGTAAAGTAAAAATTCCCCGCAAATGACCTCCCATATTTCGCCGAACACCGAGGTCCTGTGATAATATTAGTCCTGTGCGAATCGGCATCTCTGTGATTTGGCCGGGATTAGGCGGATCGTATATATTTTTTGCAAGGTTTTTGTTTCCTGTGCGTATTTCTATCTTTATCTTTCACGAAGAATGGAGCTAGGCTGCATATAATGCGCACCGTTATGAATTCCTGTGCGGCCGCGCGGATTATACTTTCACTTTAGAATGAGCACCAATTTGGGAGTAAATTGCTTGAATGGTGTGTTTATTATTCTTAATGAAAAACACAAAAACAGAACAGTACAATGACAAACTTGCTTAAATAGGCACTTTTACATTTAGCTTTGAAACTGAATCTTCTGCCGTATATTGTTATTATATTGCTCAGTTCCGTTTTTAATTGCGTCTGTTCTATAACTGAACGAAATTATTTTTATTACTATAAAACAATCAAAATGATATCGATACGACTGTTTATAATTTCATACAGCTATATATATATAACAAAAAAACATTTACAAGTCTTGACATCATATCCGGGAGATAAGTCAGTAGGCTAAATTCGAGTAAAATCACAGGCTTGCTTATCCCATGCGAATGCGCCACGCAAAATTCAGATGTGGGGGAGTAATTTCTAAATCACACGAGGTCCCCAGATAATACTAATCCCGTGCGAATAGGGCTTTAGTTGTTGTTGTTGTTTTTTTACAGTGGGTCATAATATAGTATATCTTGTGCGTTTTGTGGTGTTAGGAATTGTTTTTCTGCGCATTTTCGCACTAACTCAAAAAGTGCGTACACCACCTCCTGAGCTGGTGTAGGATTTGAGCGTGCCGTACGCCAACGTCCATATTGATAAATCTCAAAGTCACCGTGGTTTTGGGTGTACGCCAGCTGTACGCTGGAAATTTGGTGTACGCACTTTTGATAAATGAGGGCCATCATGTCTTCCAAAATGCCTGATTTACATGGTTTAAGTGCTTTTAAGTTGCTCTGATGTCCATTACAGTGGACGTATGAAATCGAGGTCCTGTTTAGTAACATAAGTAAGTTTAGTAAGTCATATTCTGATTTTGAAACCCCATAATAATTTTTCGAGATATTGATTTACAACAAACTATTTGAAAATTAGATTTGATAATTGCAAAATTGAATCATATTTCCATAAGACTGTAAAATTTGATCCTTCAGTCAGTGCCAGTCATATTTAGAGACAGAAGAAGGAGTGGTCATGGTGAAACCTCCAAAATGGTATCTCTGAAAATCCCTGAATGTGCTCTTTACAGGACACCCAGACTTAAAAATGTGACGCGTATGGTGTCAGAAAAGAAAAAAAAAAATCGCTAAAACATATCCACTACAGTAAACAAAATGCTATGCTTGTGTCTCTGGGATATTTTGTTTTCTTTTTGCATTAAATATTACATATACGTATGTAATATAATGTGTATTTCCATCACAGGTTTGGTCTTAATTTCACGTAAGGTGGTATTAAAAAGTCTTAAATTTAACTTGTTCATATCTGTAGACACCCTGCTTTAGCTCCACGAGTCGTGGGCGGGGCTACAGAAGCATATTTACCTGTAGAGGTGGCGTCTCCATCCCTACTACGTAAGAGGTCGACATATTCTGAGAGCTCTCGTTTTCTGGGCCTGGTGTCAATAAAAGCTTTTCTTTGCCTAACAAGGAAGTTTTCAGCTCTGAAACTTACAGGATATTCTTATATCACGATGAACTTTTATATATCAAAGGCTCAAGGGAAAGTTGATTTCTCAGTTCATCACCCCATTAAGCACCTGCTCACTCAACAAAAAGTGTAATTTTAGTAATATCCACGAAAGCTGCAACCGATCAGAAATCGGATTATCCCGCACTCTGTGCTCCATGCTTCAGTAGTGGGGTCCTCAGTATGATCTTTCATAATTTGCAGAAATAAAGGACTCCACATGGATCCATACTACAATAATGATTTAGGAGTAATACAAGATAAATCAAGATTAGCATTTATTTTGGCCAGACAGAAAAATAAATGACGTAAACAAGAATCCAGATCAGCGTAAAAACAAACACAATTGCAATGTAATCTGAAAATAATTTCAAGGAGTCATCATGTCTGGCACAATACATGCAGTGTGTGTGAGTGTAACCCAACACCACATGGGGGTTCTGGCTGCAGAATGTTTCCCAAATGGCAGCTCTGTTACCCTTCCTTAAATACTCAGACTGGAACAAAAGGGTTGTAAATATTTGCAACACAAACACCTGGGGCCCGTTTCAATAAGGAGGTTCAACCAACTCTGAGTTTAAACCTGAACTCTGAGTTGACTTACTCTGAGATGGGAAACTCTGAGTTTTGGGTTTCAGAACAGCTGAATTGAGGTAGTTCAATCAACTCTGAGTAGACTGACTCTGAGTTAAGCTCATGCATTCAAACTATGAAAAGCCACGATCAATGGAGCTCCGAAATTACGATTCACCATGGCAACAGCACCCAACAAAAAGACGTTTGCATACTTCCGGGTCAATCTCTAAGTTTAATTCTTAATTATTTTAATTAAGTTTAATTTTCATGATATCCAAAAGGCAAAAAAAGAATGTGGCAGCAGCTAAAAATGAAAAATAAAAATATAATTCAATCAGGTAAAGCTTTAAGCATAACATGTTCATGGGTGTAGTTTTGACAAACTTTACAAACATTTGACATATTAAATATCATTCAGTGTCCAATGTGCAGCAGCTTTTCCCACATAGACCCTTTTCACAGTGATGACGTGTGTTAATGGTCATCCATATTGTAAATCCTGCAACGTTTTTTGTATATTTTTTTTAAATGTATGTATATTTATAACACTATTACTTTGTATTATATTACTTTTGCATCAAATTACAAAAAACAAGTTCCCGCTGCTGTGTGGGTGTTTCTAATACAGCGTCTTTTGTAATGATGGTGAAAATTAACATCTTTCTCTCTTTTCACTTCCGTAATCAAACTCACTATATTTTTTCCCTCTTTTTGAAAGTTGTTAAATCACTATTGTGGAGTTTTTCTTTTGCTATTTGAGCAAATGGGGACACAAAAAATATATATTCAATGTATTCTTTCATTCACCGCTATAAAAGTTAACCCTATGACGACTTCCGCTCTGAGAAACCCAGAAATGTGAAAAGGGTCTATACTCTTTTCACATAATGAAATGTTCTCTAATCCCACCTGTTACATTTATTAATCAGGGTAATGACATTAAACATTTTACTTCTACTCAGGTTAGCCAAACACCAGCACCACTGACAGATGAAGAGGAGATGGAGGAAGAATATTGACATCCATCAGGAAAAATAATAAAGTATTTGTAGGAAATAAAGATGAACATTAAAAATTGAAAATAAATGTATTTAACAGCTGTGGTGGTGGTTATGGCATATATCTTGTACTACCATCTGGCATTCTTCCATTCCATACAGTAATCCGTTTTCAGAAAGTGTGACGATGGGAATATGAGTGTCATCAATTCGTCCAACCACTGGAAATCCTAAAGGAAATTCTAATTATTAGGATACTTCTAGAGGTTTATCAAGTGAACATCAGGATCCTGTATAAAAGGACATGCCATTTTTGTCAGTTTGACAGTGTCCTTATGATGAAAATATAAGCAATGAATGAATGTACCTCCACTGCAAAGAATGCTTTTCTCACTATGTATTTTTGTCAAGTGGCAGATAATTTAATTTGTTTTAAGTAAACTTCGCTTACTTTAGATTTAGATTAAATTGATAATTTTTGTATATTTGTACTTGAAATACGACCAAAATACTCAGTAAAAAAAAGCATTTGTGCAGTTTGAATGAATGAATAAACTATTTAAACACAGCTGGCGCTTTAAAAAAGGGAGGAGACTGAAAGAAACTCTGGGTTTACCAAAGAAAACCTGCTCCTGACCAGGTTAGGTTCACAGAGTAAGTGACCCTGGTAACTGACTCTGAGTATAAGTTACCTCTCTTTCAGAAACGGGCTTGACTTACCCTGCTTTCTCGGGTTTGACATACCTCCCATTCTGAAACAGAAAACCCAGAGTTTCCCTTATTTCAGGGTTAACATACTCAGAGTTTTCACTTAACCTCCTTTCTGAAACGGGCCCCTGGTTTTGGGGGAGCGGATCAGATATTTTGGGGGAGACTACTCAAAAGGAGAACAGACTTCTCGTTAGTTTTCAATCTTTCTAATACTACTGGTGACTGCAGCGAAACTGAGACCATTTTACATTTGAAGGGACACCAAACATGATGTTAAGGGATAAAACAACAGATTCACAAGATACCTCATCTCTGGTATATCTACCATTGAAACGGGGGAAAAGGGAGGGGAGAATGGGGAGGGGGAGAAGGTTTGGGCAGGGCGATGTCCCACAGTCTTTCTGTGAGATCTTCTCCCCAGATTAGTGAGTTTTATTGTCTTATTGCAGGGCGTTGAATCTTAGCTTTTGTCTTAGCACTAAAACTGATGCTTACAGTGCATCGGTGCGGCTCCTAAGTGTGGATAAATGTCATGTTTTGAGGAGTTTGTATGGCTGTCAGTCACTGCACCAGTGAGGATACTGTACTTAGGAATCACAGATAATACGTCTTGGAAGTATGACTAAAATAAGAAGTTTCACCGGAAAATGTCATCAGTAACTAGGGGTGGGAATCTTTAGGCACCTCACGATTCAATTTGATTCCGATTCAGAGGGCTGCGATGCGATTATAAACGATTATCGATGCATCTTTTTTTTTCTATACAGATTTTCTTTTTTCTCACTTGGTACTTTTGAAGCAAAGCATTTGTAATGACCCATAATGAATTTACTTCCAATATATTTTATTAATAAAACAAATGGAAGTGATTTTACAAGTCAACAGGAAGATTACATTTAGGCCAGAATATGTACCAACATTGCAAAAAACCAACAGGAAGTGTGTCTGTAGCAGCATACTTGAAGTAAATGAATTGTCACAATTCACCGGTGAGTGCCTGTGATTACCACCAGAGGGCACTCCACCCCGGACTGTCACTCCATCACAAACTACATAACTCACTGCTCCTCATCATCCCTGATTACATGCACCTGTGTCTCATTACCCTGTTTACCTCACCCTATATAAACCTGGTTATCTCAGTCATTCATTGCAAAGTCTTGTCTAGTGTATCACTGCATTTCTGAGCATTCTCCCTGGTTTCTTGTCTCTGGTTTTGGATTACTTACCTGTTCCGTGGATTACCCTTTTGCCTGTCTCTCCTGCCTTGTTTGCCTGTTTGGACTGCTTACCTGTTATGACCTCTTGCCTGTTTTTGACTACCAGTGTGGATTACCCTTTAAATAAAGCTGCATGTGGATCCTCAACCTTCTGTCTCACAGCAGTACGTTACATTAATACAGACTGCAGCATATTCTGAATCACTAACAAAGTAATAACCAATCACTAACATAAAGTAATGTTATGTGCAATGAGCAATATAATCCTTCAGACAATAAAATAAACATTTTGTTGTACCAAAATCACAGCTTTAATACAAAAATATAGAATTGTGTACCAGCAGCTCTCATACAAAAGTAGTGCTTGTGGACTTCAGCATATTCTGAATAACTAATAACATACAGCTGCTCTTATACACAAATACATAATAGAGTCTAAAACTTGTGACTTAAAACTAAATCCTGAGCACAGACACATTTTTTCTGTATACCTCAATCGAAAACAGCTGGACACAAAATGAACATCCGCTATCAATTTTGTGATAGAGTTTGTGGTTTTCTGGTTGGCAGCAACTAACGTTACCGGAAAAACCGAGCGTTGGAAAAGTGTGATATGGTTTTTCATGTATGGAAAATATTTTAGTTTAGTTTGACACAACTTGCATATAGTGTGGCTCTTGTCCAGGTCATTTTCCCCTTTAACTTCATAGACGTGCTTCCATACGCTAGGGTGCAATCGTTCAGATTTCTCGCTCAGCTCTCATGCGTCTCTGTTTTGTGCACGCGTTCCGTCAACATTTAGAAAATCGATTTTTTTTTACATTTGTGAATCAATTCAGAATAGTCCACAACGCGCGATGCCTCTAAGGGTGCTTTCACACTTGGTTCGATTGCCTGGACCGAACCCGAGTTCGATTGCTCCCCCTGCCCCCGCTGGACTGTGTTCATATTATATTATTTGGGTCCGAACCGGGGTGCGTTTGCGTCAAAGCAGCAGCTGTTTACCCGGTTGCTTAGTAACGACAGCGAGCGTGAAGGCGGCAAAATGCATAGCGTTGCTCACCTCACTTTTATATTTTTGTTTTTTAACCGTTGATTTTGTTTTTAAAGCTTCAGTACGTAATGGCACTTGCGTCTATATGCCGCAAATGTACTGCAATGCTCTAAAGAATGCTGAAGACGAGCAGAAATGAGGTTTACAGCTCTCTGCTTGCAGTATGTCAGTCACGCTCGTCAGTTAAATGAGTGAAACACACACAAACATTTTTATCAAATCATACGTCATTAATAGCGGTTCACTTCCGCGATTTAGTACTATGGCGTTCACATCAGCAGCGAACCGTACCGGAGTTCACATGAACCGTACCCCAGACCACCCTTTTTAAGCGGACTCTGGTACGGTTCGCGGGTGCGCACCCGAGTTCGGAAGACCGTGTTCACATCATCCAAACATACCGAACTCTGACGTCAATCGAACCCGGGTGCGCACCAAAACTGCTAGTGTGAACGCACCCTAGGAAAACACATTTTTCCCCCATCAGTAACATGCCATTTTTGTTCTGACTGCTAAGAAAAAAATGATCAGATGATCAACAGTAACGTAATCATCCAAGTCACCAAAGAGTGCTTGGGTTGAATTCGTTCTAATCCCAAACAGAGAACTTGTTCGTATATGCTTCACCTTTACTATTTCTGTCAAAAAAAAAAATTCTGTTCTGTGCTAGATTAACTGAGACGTGTTACATCACTTGCATATTGTTGCCCTTGACTGCTCTAGTTGCTTCTATTGCCCTCATTTGTAAGTCGCTTTGGATAAAAGCGTCTGCTAAATGAATAAATGTAAATGTAAAAATTATGGTAAGTACCCAGTGTACCCTTAAATTCTTTTTACAGTACTGGCAAAGATCGTTTACACTTCTTCTTCTGCTTCTTCCAGTGAGTGTGCAGTTGAGTTCAACCTTGAGGGGTTGAGGGCTGGTGTTGGCACATGAAATGATTCTCTCTGGTACAAGTTAACACGTGAACCATAAGGTTTTTCAACTCATTCCACACTGATGACATAAAAAGTGAGCGTTCACTCACAAGTGAATGCTCATGTGGTGCTTAAAGGTGACTCTATATCTATAACTCTCTCCACAGATGGACCACAAATGAACAGTTTCTCTCTAGTGTGGATTCTCATGTGCCTGTTAAGACTTTGTTTATGGATGAAACTCTTTTCACACTGTTGGCAGGTGTAAGGCTTCTCTCCAGTGTGGATTCTCATGTGTATGTTAAGATTTCCTTTATGGTTGAAACTCATTCCACACTGAGGGCAGGTGTAAGGCTTCTCTCCAGTGTGAACTCTCATGTGGATGTTAAGGTCTCCTTTTCGGCTGAAACTTTTTCCACATTGTTTGCAAGTGTAAGGCTTCTCGCCAGTGTGAGTTCTCATGTGACTTTGAAAGTGTTGTTTTTGTCTGAAACTCTTTCCACACTGAGGGCAGGTGTAAGGCTTCTCTCCAGTGTGAGTTTGTATGTGCCTGTTAAAGTTTCCTTTATGTCTGAAACTCTTACCACACTGAGGGCAGGTGTAAAGGTTCTCTCCAGTGTGAATTCTCATGTGGTCTGTAAGGTTTACTTGTTGATTCAAACTCTTTCCATACTGAGGGCAGGTGAAATAAGTTTCTGTCAAATTTCTGTCATCTTCATTCTCAAATGTATCTTTCTCTTTCATTTCATCCAGATCTTGACTCTCCTCTTTCAGCGCCAACAGGTCTAAGGAGAAAAAAAGACAAAATTCAACCTTCATGTTTTGATGATGTTTAATTTCATATGATTTAAAGATAAATTCAATTAATGTTTCATGCCTTCATTCGATTGCCAGAAAAAAGTTAAATACACAAAAAAATCTCTGATAAAAATATACACAATTTCTCAATAAAAAAAAATATATTGAAATAGATAAATCATAGATTATTAATTTAATTTAACTATTAAAAGGGGTTTTATAGAACAATTGGCTGATGTCATGAACAGAGCGTGAGCGTGGGCTGTTTGCCCGAAAACGAGACAAAAAGTGAAAAATGCCACCAAAGAAAATCAGCAATGCCGTTGAGGAAGAGTTGGAGGAGATAAGGAAATCTCTAAACTTCATGTCGGACGAGCTGAGCAAAGTTGCTAAACAACAAGCTATGCTACTCGATCTGATGGATGAAGTTAAACAACTGAAGAACCTTGTGAAAGAGAAGGATAAGAAAATCGAAGAATTAGAAAGAATGATTGATGATCTTGAATAATATACAAGAATGGAGGACTTAATTATAAGCGCACTGCAAACAACACATCGAACTTATGCCAGTACAGTGGCTAGAGACAAAGTCGGTGAAGATGCCCTCCCAGAGGAGCTACAAACGCTGGAAAAACAAGTAACAAAATTCTTTGAAAGTAAGAATATGATAATTCAGAGCGATAAAGTTGTGGCCTGTTATCCCCTTCCACGAAGAAACAGCAGAGCGAAGCCTGCCATAGTTGTTCAGTTTGTGAATAGGAAGCACAAGACCGAGTTACTGAGAGAAAAGCTGAAGGGTACAGGGGTGTACCTGAATGAACATCTTACAAAAAAAGAACGCCGACATTGCCAGACGTGCACGCTTTCTGAGGAAGCAAAACAAGATACAAGCTACATGGACAAGAAACTGCAAAGTGATGATATGGCTAAATGGAACACCTGAAGAAGCTAAAGTACTCATAATAAGTGAACTCAAAGAATTGGACCAGGATGCATAAGTGAGGACTGTGTGGAGGAATAATATGGAAAATGGAAACTGTGGATTGTGGTTACAAGTGATGATTATATGGAGGAATATTATTCTCAAATGGACCCATATGGATCACCAATAAAAAGGATGGACATTGATAAGGATTTTTTGTTCCCATTTAGAGATATTGACAATGAGGAGTTTGTTAATATTCATAAGGAGTGTGTGACTGACCATTTACAAAGTAACTGTAAGTATGAAAATTTGAATCTTAAAACTTTCAATCACACAGAGAATAAAATGTACAACCCCAAATCAGAAAGAGTTGGGACAGTATGGAAAACGCAAATAAAAAAAAGAAGTGATTTCTAAATTTACTTTGACTTCAATTTAGACAATATGAACACAAAATATTTCATGTTTTGTCTGGTCAACTTCATGTCATTTGTAAATATGCATCCTTTCCTGTCATTCAGACCTGCAACACATTTAAAAAAAAGTCGGGACAGGAGCAATTTAGGGCTAGTAATGAGGTAAAATGGTTAAATAATGATGTGATTTGAAACAGGTGATGTCAACAGGTGATTGTAATTATGATTTGGTACAAAAGCAGCATCCAAGAAAGGTCTAATCCTTTAGGAGCAAAGATGGGCCGAGAATCGCCAGTTTGCCAACAAATACGTGAGAAAATTATTGAAATGTTTAAAAACAATGTTCCTCAAAGAAAGATAGGAAGAGATTTGGATATTTCACATTCAACTGTGCATAACATAATTAAAAGATTCAAGGAATCTGGAGGAATTTCAGTGCGTAAAGGACAAGGGCGCAAGCCTAAGCTGAACAACCGTGATCTCCGATCCCTCAGGCGGCACTGCATCAAGAATCGTCATTCATCTATAAGTGATATCACCACATGGGCTCAGGACTACTTTGGCAAACCTTTGTCAAGTACCACAATTCGTAGTTACATCCACAAATGCCAGTTAAAACTGTACTGTGCCAAAAGGAAGCCCTATGTTAACAGTGTCCAGAAGCGCCGTCGACTTCTCTGGGCTGGGAGGCATCTGGGATGGACCATCACACAGTGGAAACGTGTACTGTGGTCAGATGAATCAGTATTTGAGGTATTTTTTGGGAGGAATGGACGCCGTGTGCTCCGGACCAAAGAAGAAAAGGATCATCCAGACTGTTACCAGCAACAAGTCCAAAAGCCAGGGTCTGTCATGGTATAGTATCTCATTACAGTGGTTCTACAATAACTACAATAACTAAAGTGACGAGAATAGTTTTTGTGCGCAAAAAACCCCTAAATAACGACATATCATGATGACCGATTTCAAAAAAAGGCATCATGAAGCTTCGAAGCGTTATGAATCAGTGAGTCGATTCAACGGTTTGAATCGCCAAAGTCACATAATTTTAGCAGTTTGGCGGTTTGACACGCGATCCGAATCATGATTCGACTCGCTGATTCATAACGCTTCGAAGCTTCATGATGCCTTGTTTTGAAATCGGTCATCATGATGCCTTGTTTTGAAATCGGTCATCATGATGCCTTGTTTTGAAATCGGTCATCATGATATAAGACGTTATTTAGGGTTTTTTTGCGCACAAAAACTATTCTCGTCACTTTATAAAGTTATTGTAGAACCACTCTAATGAGATGGACTTTGTAACGACGTCTTTAGTACCTTTTATGGGTCTTGAGAGTGTAACGTGCATTGTGCCAATGGAGGCCTTTCTGAGCGATCGGATTTCAACTAAAATATCTTCATTTGTGTTCCGAAGATGAACGGAGGTCTTACGGGTGTCGAACGACACGAACGACATTTCATTTTTGGCTGAACTAACCCTTTAACTATAGAAATTATCATTGAAAGATTTAACAATATAATTATTAGTTGTGTGTATAGAACACCAGGAACATGCATTGATACATTTATGGATAAATTAAGTGGTGTATTAAATAAATGGAAGGAGAATAAGGTACAAATTATATGCAGAGACTTTAACATTGACTTGTTAAAATGGACATAAGAGGACAACAGATTTTATTGATGCAGTGTATAGTAAAGGTCTATTTCCTGTGATCACAAAACCAAGTAGAATAACAACTGACATGGCAACACTAATAGATAATATATATACAAATAAAATTGTTCCTTGATTATTTATAAATTATATAACTGATCATCTTCCAGTTTTTGTGATCTTTTAAAGATTATTAAAAAACACAACTAATGAGAATAAAGAGAATAGGAGAAATCATTTTAAAAGTATTCGATATAGAACACCAGAAGCCATCGCTGCCCTTGGGGAGGATTTAAAAAAACAAAATTTTTATGTTTATGTAAATAAAGATCCTAATAGAGCCTATGATGCTTTTTTTGACCATACTAATTAAACAATATGATAAACATTGTTTGTCTAAGAGGATTGTAAAGCGCATGATGACAAACCATGGATTACTAAGGGAATAGAGAGGGCATGTAAAAAGAAAAATGCATCATATAGAAAATGTACTATAACTTGAACAAAACAAGCAGAAAATAAATGTTATATAAAAATAAATTAAAAAGCAAAAAGGACTACTATTATAAATTATAGTAATAAGAGTAATACTCAAGAAGCATGGAAAATACTAAATAGTATAATTAAAAATAATACTGGAAAAGTAGATTACCCAAATTATTTTGTAAATAACGATTCAAGAATTATAAATAAAGTGAATGACATTGTCAATAAATTCAATGAGTATTTTGTAAATATTGGATATAATTTAGCAAAAGAGGTTGTAGAGCAGAGAACTGAGGATAGGGTAGATGAAGTGAACATTTCTAGTAATATTACTTCAATATTTATAAGGGGAGCTGATGAAAAGGAAATACTTGATATTGTTAATAACTGAAAGAGTAAAAAGCCTACTGATTGTAATGATCTTGACATGTCATTATTAAAAAATATTATAGAATATATAGTAGAACCATTTACACATATTTGTAACCAGTCAATTTTAACAGGTATATTTCCAAATAATATGAAAACAGCTAAAGTTATTCCTATTTTTAAAAGTGGGGATAGACATCTTTTTTCCAGCTATAGACTCTCTGCTTTCCCAGTTCTCGAAAATGTTAGATTTTATTATTTGTACGCAGACTTGATAATTTCATACACAAACACAAACTCTTGAGTGAACATCAGTATGGCTTTATAGAAAATAGGACGACCTCAATGGCAGTGATGGAACTGGTAGAAGAGATTTCCTCTTCAATGGATACTAATGAATATACAGTGGGGGTGTTTCTAGGTTAAAAAAAAAGCCTTTGACACTATTGATCATGGCTTATTACTGATGAAATTAGAAAGATATATGGTATAAGAGAAAGTGCTTTCTCTTGGTTAAAAAGTTACCTTGATGACAGATATCAATTTGTACAAATAAATAATGTTAAATCAGATCTTCTGAAAGTCACTTGTGGTGTTCCACAAGGTTCAGTGCTAGGCCCGAAATTGTTTGTATTATATATAAATTATATTTGCAATGTGTCAAAAATATAAAAAATGGTTTTGTTTGCTGATGACACAAATTTGTATTGTTCAGGGAAAAATTTGGAACAACTTCTGATCACAGTGGAAAGTGAACTGAGAATCTTTAAAAAATGGTTTGATGATAATAGACTTTAACTTAATTTAATTATAACAAAGTTCATAATATTTAGTAATCCACAAAGTAATAATAAAGCTAAATTTAGGATTAATAATGAGGAAATTGAAAGAGAGTATGAAAATACATTTCTGGGTGTTATAATAGATCATAAGTTATGTTGGAAATCACTTAAATAATATAAAAAGAAAAATATCTAAATCAATTGCAATATTAAATAGAACAAAACATATTTTGAATGAAAGCTCACTCTATATTTTGTATTGTGTGCTCATAGTTCCATACATGACTTATTGTGTGGAGGTGTGGGGCCACACATATAAAACCAATATAAATCCACTATATATATTACAAAAAAGAGCAATAAGGATTATAAAACATGTTGACTATTACGAACCAACAAATCAATTATTGATTAATTTACAAGCTTAATTTTTTTTTACTTCATTGATTTCTATACTGCACAAACAATGTATAAAGTATATAATAATTTACTTCAAAATTGTGTTCAGAGGCTGTTTGAAATAAGAGAAAGTCAGCATAAACTAAGAGGAATTCATATGTTTAAAAAAGTAAGGACAAGAACTAATATAAAAAATAGATGTATATCTGTCAAAGGGGTAAACCTATGGAATAATTGAGATGGACTTAAAACAGTGTAATTCATTTAGTAAATTTAAGAAAATGTTTAAAAACAGGGTGATAAATAATTATATTATAATA
Source organism: Gobio gobio (assembly GCF_949357685.1). Classification (NCBI taxonomy): domain Eukaryota; kingdom Metazoa; phylum Chordata; class Actinopteri; order Cypriniformes; family Gobionidae; genus Gobio; species Gobio gobio. The sequence continues at coordinate 20,338,207 of NC_137097.1, read as the reverse complement.
TAAATAATTGGTGTATGCAATACTACATTTATTGTTGTAATAGCTAAAATGTATAAATGTAATGTGATCTTTGTAATTAACATTGTACATTATGTAACTATATTGTACATTATGTAACTATATTGTATTAATCTAATCCATTAGAAAAAAAAAATGACGCTCATTAGATAAATATGTATGTTATATTTCTTTTGTTATATTTAATATATATATATATATATATATATATATATATATATATATATATATATATATATATATATATTTATTTATTTATTTTTATTTTTTATTTTTTGTCTTATTAATTATGGAAAATGTTCTGTAAAGACCGAAATAAATAAACAAAATAAACAATAAAAAAATAAAGGAATTGGAGGGGGAAAACGTATTTCATGGCCCTAAACATGTAAATAAATAAATAGTTTGATTGTTAAAGGGTCACTTCAGCATCTGAAGTGACACTACACCATCGTTTTGATCTTCATAGTAATACAATCATTTCATTCAGTTAGAGAATAAACACTACAATTTAAAACTGAACGTGTCTTTTCAATAAAGTGTGAGTGAACTGAACAAAACGAAAGTCACAGGACAAACACAGCAGGAGTCCGATTTCATTCAGCACGAGAGGGAAGTAGTAGCTGAGGTAAGCGCGGCTGTCCTTCTCAGCGCATGTCCAGTCTGGCATGTTTTCTGAACGCATATGGAAGCTAAACTCTCATAGGAATTAATTGAAAATTTGAAACACTCACTTTGCTCTGCAGCGATCCGTTATGTATGCTCGAGGTCAAGCCGCAAACGCATTTACATTCTGTACATGACATCCCACCCCTGTGGACGGGTTGAAAACATGTGGAACAGCTCCATCTACTGGCTGTAGTTTTTAGCCTCTGGCCAAAAAAATCCTCTTTTCTGAATTTCTGAGGATTTTTTCCGGAAATATAATGCATAATTCTCTCGTCTCAGAGGGATATGAGGGGGGGAAGTACCATAATTCAAATATACTACTACAGGGTTTCTACTGATACAAATCTTAATGCTAAATCACCGAAGTTACCCTTTAAATTGTTTAATGATTAAATGAATTAGACATGTTTTTTACTTTTTAGTAAAATTTGATGTAACCATTAAAATGGGAGTTAAAAAAAAATGGTGAAAACCAGGGCATTTGATGGGGCAGCGCCTGTGCTGTCGTCTCCGCTGGTTTCAAAACATGTCTCCTTTATGTTGTCATTTTCTGCTCTTAACAACATCACAACGTCTCTACAGTAAGAGACGAGTTTTAGGTTTTATCACTGTGGTGGCGTTGACATTATTTTTTTACGGACTACCACATGAGAAACAAATGCGAATGGTGCATGACATGCGTCACGACCAAACGTTAGCAGATCTAGAGTGGCTCTGGGCAGATCCAATAGTTTTAAACTTCAGAGTTCCCGCCTTCAAGGAAGTAAGCGCTTGTCAATGGAGAGTGGCCAGACTCTCTGTACAAATGAAATGTACGAGAGTCTGGTAAGACCAGGCTAGGTAGGGCACTCTTTTCAATCCAGATATGCCTAATTCTCTGCAAAGCTGAAGTGGTAAACTGGTTCAGGTTGGAGCTAAACTATATACTATATACTATGCAGGATAGCAGCCCTCTAGGAGCGAGTTTGGAGACCCTGCTCTTGATTTTCCTTTTGTATTGTTTTGGCCTATGGATTAAGTCACACTATTCTGAAATAATGTCCTAGAATGACGTACCATAGCTAACAAAGATTGCATGTTTAGCATCTATGATCTGCAAATTTAACTTTCTGTATGTTCATTTACATAATATTTGCTAACTATTTTATGTATTACTCTTATAAGAGTCTTAAAAGGTATTCCCTCAACACTTTCAATTTTTTTTCAAATTCAGGGAAGAAATTCTGACATGAAGATGTTGAGCTAGTTTGTGCCATGCTGCGGCCTTGTCTTTTATGTTACAGCAGTTAAAAAAAAGAAAAAAGTGGCATCCACATGAAAACGCAAAAACACACACTGTCAAGAGCATGCCAAACCAACAGGTGGCAATATAACCCTAACTGTGAAGCCATGTTGGCCAATCAGAAGCCTGGAAAAAAGGTTATTGCCGGTTCCGATTCTGACACAACAAGAAAAAAAATCTCCTGTCCACACGACACCACTTCAAACTGGAGTTTCTAAAAATGTTCAAAAAAGTATGGTTTCAGTGTCTAGATACTGTGTTTGCGTGTGTAACCTTTTTTTATTATCAGATTTAGCTCAAAGAAAAGTAGAAAATATCTAGTGGGTCTGAGATCACCAAACACCTGTAATATCTCTTCAGTGTTATTTGGAGTCTGGGATTCGGGGTCTGACACCAAACAAAAAATTGTTTTTGTCTCTGCACTTACATGCAATTAAAAATCTCAGTTTAGTCACTTACTGCTTGATTAATGCGCATGAACACAATAATCGGTTTCAATGAATATTATTAGTATTCCTGGTCACTTCTTTCCAGGGTTGCCAGGTTTTCACAACAAAACCCGCCCAATCGTTACTCAAAACAAGCTCAATCACGTTTCAGGGGGGCTTCTCCGGTCAAATTTGCGTTCGGGGGGTTAGGTATGTGGGGTTTTTTGCAGGGCTGCCTGCAAAAATTCTTATTCCCAGGGCCAAATATCACATAATTGGGGTCGCTTCAAGCCGCGGACATGAAAAACAGCCCGCGGCAACAGTGTAGAAGTAGCCCAATTCTGCGGGAAAACCGCAGACATGGCAATACTGCTTCTTTCTTCTTTCACTTAACTGTATTGTGAAAGAATTAACTGTATAAGCGACTCTCAAATCTCTCTCACCACGAGCTGGCACGCAAGTGACGGCAGCAACATCCAATAAACTCACATAACATTGATAGCTTTAAACTTACAACATTAATTTTCATTATTTAAAACAATAATACAGACATGTTTAAATAATCTAATAGTGTAACAAAAACAACTTACATTTTTAATTTTACCCTCTTCATTCCCGATTCATGAACGGCCCTAATCATCCACATCATCTTCCATTTACATTGCTCTCGTGTGTACTGAAGGGGCAGGCCAGTTACCTGTGTCTCTTCTTTTATACACCTATCCTTCTCAATGTTTCTTTTTATTATATCTATAACCTGAATAATCAAGGGTAATCAAAATAACTATCTCTTTCTCTGCTTTCATATGTAGTCTAGAGATGATTGTAATTCTGTGTGATTTCATACTTCTATATATTTAGTTTGAGGATGATTTTGTAGAGTTAAATCTAGTCTCTTCAGCTGCTTGGGTTGACCTCCAGCCAGGATGCATGGCTCACTCTCGTGAAGGATAGCTGTGGCTGTATCGCTGTTTGGGTATTGAGTGTTCTCTTGATAAACGGTCATAATCACCTGACATTAACTAGAGTGTGATGCCCTAGTGCTTGTATGTGTGTGCGTTTCACAAGTTCTGTGTTTGTTGGAGCTATCTGATCGGGGCCTGTCCCCCCTCCCGACATGCAGGCACCCTTTACGGCGTCCGAGGCCAATCTTACCCATCTGGGAGGGATGTTGCGACGAGCATCCTGACTAAACTACGCCATTCCTGCATATCTATACATGTGTGACAAATGTTTAGGCTTTTAGGTCTCTGTAGCAAATCAAGGCTTAGGCCATCTGTTATTGTTGATGTAATCAATGTCCTTGTAACCAGTATAACTGGTGGGCAAAATTCTCTGGAAGTTAGAGTCTGGCCTGCGATTCCACGAGAGACTCTGACGCTGGCTTCTGCTGACGAAACTGCAAACTATTCTTCAGTAAATTTTTATTTAATTAATCTAACTCCTGGTCTTCATTTTTCACTACTGGTCCTGGTTCCTAAACTGTTACACCAACAGTTTGCGGATATTTCTTGAAACGAGGAGGAAAAAAAAAAGATTGGATAGGGAAAGCTCTGGCTTCGTGTGGACGGGGCCTCAAACTCAGCTCACTATCCTGCAGAGTTTAGCTCAAACCATAATTCAACACACCTGATCCAGCTCATCAAAGTCTTCAGGGTTACTAGGAACTTACAGGTGAGTTAAAGCAGGTTTGAGTTTGACAGGAGCTGAGTTTGAAACCACTGCTATCGACATTCTCACTAAACTAAACCAGTGTTAGTGGGATGTCTAAGACTGACTTAGAATACTCCTAAAAGTACACGCCTCCTCCCACCAGCTGAATGAGCAACGCCTCGGCTCTGTGACCTCTATTGGATAAAATTGGATAAATTAATAAATATAAATGCTAATAATGAACCATCGTACACTAGTGATGCGCGGGTCGTCTCATAACCCGCGGGTCGGGTTGGGGCGGGTTAAGAAATGTTCACTTATTTTGCGGGGTGGGTCATTAAAAACAAAAAAAACTAAAATCAATGTATATTGCCTGCAATTCCCTATAGCCTATATTAAATATTTGGGAGTATCTATTTTCATATTTTATTAGGTTCTTTGATAAGGTTACAATACGAAGACCGTAGCAACGTAACTTGCGTGATGTCCCCAAGCCTTTGGCGACACGTCATGAAAGCTGCGCGCCGAGCGGCTCCCACTACCGGCAGCCACCACAACAAAAATGGAGATAAAAGTGAAGATGGAAGACGAGGTGCGGAAGAATCCCGGCCAAAAGCGCATCAAGCGGGCACACTTTCAGCTGCTGGCCGTTGCTGGAGTCTAGCCGAAACAGATTAAACCCCGGTACATTGGACGCCATTCTTATTTTGCACAGCGAATGTAAACACGCTATGAACATTTCTCTGTGTTAAATAAAACAAAAGTTTAGTGGTTATGTAGCGTAGGCTGTAAACTGCCTATACAAATCTGAAATAAAAAATAGTTTAGCCTACTATACAAACGCTGCTTTGGTGAAAATTAAATGTTGAAAATGTTTATCATTATCTTGTTATTAATATGACCTGATTTATGGTTCATATTCGTAATAATCGTATGGTGTTGCCAGTTTACAGGGCGATGTTTCCAAGCACTTTCGGAAATAAAGGCTGTTTTCATTTACATTACAATGGCTAGTATGTCTATTTAATGGTCGCGGGTGCGGGGCGGGTTGTAAAAATAGATACACTGGTGCGGTGCGGGCTGGGGCGGGCCAAATAATTTCATAAAAGTTGGACCCGCGGGTTGGAAAAAAAGCCGATCCGCGCATCACTATCGTACACTAATCATCCACTCGCACTCATGATTTCCTCTGATTTGTGCATCCACACCCGATCGTCACACAATTATTAAAATGTGTGATGATATGGTAACATATAACTCTGAAGTAGGCTGCTTTTAATGAACATTTATTTAAAGAAAAAAAATCCTTTTTCATATATCTTCATTGGTGAAATTACATTTCTTTAATAACAATCTTTAATATAATAATTAAATGAATCCAATCACAGTCAATGTAAGGCATCATATTCCCATTAGATTTTTCTTTTTCAAAAACACTGATGGTGCATTAATAATGACAGTATGAAATAATAAAATTGCTTTGTTATCTTCATGGTGGTGGTTCACTACATAAAATGTTTGTTATGTTCTTACATTACATTAAATCAGTGCTTCTCAAATTTTTTTGGTCATGCCCCCCTTTCAACCTATGCCCCCTGTCATGCCCCCCCCCCCCATAAATTAATTTCATACAAAAAAAAATTTGATTTTCTTTTTTTTTATTGAAATTGAATTTTTTTTTAAACGTTTTGAAATTACTGACATTTTGAAATACATTTTGTGTTGCTGTTAAAACGGATCAGGCGCATAGCACATGAAGCACACAAATGCTTTAACTTTTGTGAATAACAGATTAAAGCATAACTTTTCATTTAAATAATCAACATATTTACACATTTTAGTGATGCTACATATGAACACTCAGTGGCTGCAGTGAGCCTGGTTTTCACTGCACATTTTTTCAAAGCGGGGCTGCAGCTTTGATATTGCCACTCTTAAGTCATTTTCAATGTTGAGCTTAGATCTGTGCTTTGTCTTCAGTGAGGAAACAGCAGAGAACCCTGTTTCACACAGATAGGACGTAGCAAAGGGGAGCAGAATTGCAACTGCCTTCTGACCAATGAGTGGTAACTCCTTCTCCACACCAAGCCAGAATTCACAGAGGCTTTGTGATGGGAACTTTAGCCTCATGTTTGAGTCAGACTTCATTTCAATGAACTGCTCTTCCTCAGATCAGCAGGTGCAGAAGCAGTGAACGGATCTCTCACCCAATCAAACTGCACACTATTGTCAGGGAAGTACTTCTGAAAATGACGTCTCATAGCAGAAATGTGTTCCAAAAAACACGGGATCGGTGTGATTTCTGTGAGCTTATTAATTTCTGAAAATCTTTTAAGATTTTCAAATGAATCTGTATTGCCTTGCTCAAGTTTCCTGCCCCACATCTCCAATTTTCGGACGAATGAGTTTACTTGGTCTGCCAGATGTGGTAGGTGTTTGTCTTTGCCCTGCAGCTGAAGGTTTAATTGGTTCAGCTTGGCGAACATATCAATGAGATATGCCAATTTCATAAAAAATTGTTCATTACTGAACTTGCTGGCAAGCTCAGTCAATCCTTCTTCCTGCAGAAAAATGTTAATTTGCTCCCTGAGTTCAAACACCCTGGATAGCACTTTGCCGCGAGAGAGCCATCTCGTTTCGCTGTAAAACAGCACAGCACTGTGATCGGTGCCCATCTCCTGACAGAGCGTGGAAAACAGTCGGGATTTTAGCGGTCTTGTTTTGATGTAATTTACCGCAGTAACAACGTCCGTCAAAACATCATTTAACTCAGGACTTAACTGCCGTGATGCGAGCGCTTCTCTGTGTATAAAGCAGTGAGTCCACTTCGCTTTCGGTGCGACTCTCTTGATGAGTGCCTGCAATCCTGCTCGTTTCCCAGCCATGGTCTGTGCGCCGTCCGTGCAAATTCCCAAGCCGTCCTCCCATTTAATCCCTGCCTCTGTCAAGTACGAATCAATAATCTTGAAAAGTTCATCAGCCGTTGCTGTTTGGGATGTACTTGCAAAACAGTATATCTTCAGTCAGTGAGTTTTCATCAACGAAGCGCACATACGCGATTAACAAACTGTCCTTGGAACTGTCAGTGGCCTCGTCAACTTGGAGCGCAAAACGTTTCCCTTTTATTTTCTCAATGAGCTGTTCCTCCACGTCATTTGCAATATCAGAAATTCGTCTTGATATTGTGTCATTAGACACTGGGATAGTCTTTAATTTCGTGACACTCGCCTCATCAAGCATAACTGACACCATATCCATGGCAGCGGGCAGAATCAATTCTTCTGCAATCGTGTGTGATTTCTTGCATTGTGCAATGCGATAAGCAATTTTGTACGAAGCCAGTTGTGCTTTCGTTGTTGCTGAAGTGGCTTTTACAAAATTACTTTGCTGCCCACGACATTGATCAAGTTTTATTTTAAAAAACTCAAGTGGCTTTTGAACATAATTCGGATGTACCGTCTCAATGTGTCTTCTTAATTTGTTAGGTTTCATGCTGTCTGCTGCCAGCGTTTTAAGACATAGGACACACATGGGCCTCTCCTCTTCGCCAATAACATTAACAGTAAAGCCGAGAGCAAGATATGCCTCGTCATACTTTCTGCATTTCGCTTTTAAATGACCAGCACCTGCCTGGGATGTCTGTGAGACCTCATCTACTGCTTTTCTCTTGCCTTTTAAAAAGCGATCCATCTTCCACGGGACGACAGGTAACTTGACAGTTGTAGTTGTTGTTTTTTAAATGTTTTTTTTTTATGTTCTGCGCCCCCGCTACGTCATTTGGCGTTTTTTTTGTTTTTTTTATATATATATAAAAGTCCTGCACCCCCACTACGTCATTTGCCGTTTTTTTTTTTTTTTTTTTTATGTCCCGCGCCCCCCTTCAGTACCCGTGCGCCCCACACTTTGAGAACCACTGCATTAAATGTTGACTAAACGTTTTCTTCTCATGGCCACACGGTGCCATCTTTTATATTAATGTTGTCTATTGATTCCTGACCTGCAGCCGTACCACAAATGACAAGCTCAATATGTTCCACTCATTTCATTAAATACTAGAGGTTCGCTCTCCCACGTGCAGGACTCTGTGTTTTACTTCAGATGTTTACACACACTTCCCTCACTAACTTTCCGCCAGATTACACTCATAATCCCCAAATCAATGCCCATTTCAATCTCCAATGACATTGTGGATTATGAACTAAATCTTCTATAGTACAACATGTTAGCTAAACAGAGAGCGCTTTTGGGGATGAGAAAAAAATCCCTTATAGACAACAAATGTAAAGCTGATCAGTCACATTTCATGCTTTGCTTTATGCAAAACACAGATTGTGTTAGATACTGTTATCTAGTGTAATTAGTGTGACATATTTAAGTAACAGAAGTAGATTTTGGGTTTAATGTCACGCGTAATTATAAAAGGCTATTACTGAATTATTTTTCCTAATTTAGAGTGTCACAATAACGAATGGAAGTCGGATCTTCACAGGTTCACTTGAAGCAGCATTAGTGTTTGTCCGGTCATGTGATCTGAACATGTCTGTCCACATGAGGCGACCCACTCCATGTTCAATAATGACACTTTAAATTATGACACTCATATGACATTCTTCAAAAATATCACTCATTTCTGTAGAGCTGGAGATTTTAATAATGATCAAATGACTGAGTTCAGTTTTGAGAATGAAACCAACCTGTTTGTTCCTCAGTTTCTTCATGTTTCACTCTCAATGTTTCTTCAATCTTAATGTCTTCACTCTCCTCTTTAATGAACTCCATCTTTATAATAGTGTCTCACGTGGATCTCAGTCGCTTCAGCATGAGTTTTTGTGTTTGTCCTGTTTAAGAAGAGAATAATTAACAGAAAGTGAAGTCTCAAAGCTGTAGTTCAGTAGTTCTAACACAACTATTAAAAGAATGAAAATTATATATTAGCCAGTTTAGTTATTAATGATTTGTATAAATCTAGATAGAAATGGAGCGCGGACTCGGTTCTCTCGTCACTAGAAATAGAGATCGAATCACTGAATCATTGGTTGTGAATCAATCGGTTCAATTGACTCAGAGAGTCTAAAGCTCCGGTTCTCTCGTCACTCGCCAGAGACTGAACTCATGTTTGAACTGATTCACGATAAAGAGCGAAATGAGCCGCTCCTTCTGTTACTCATGAGTTTATTCTGTTACTTCACTCACACAATGTTAGATAAAGCAATGCAAAGTTACATTTAATAATATATCATTCATTCTGCTTCACTTTAAACGCTTCAAACACAAACCTCTCTTCAGCAGAATCACAACAGACGCAGGAGCGCGGCGCGGCCTTATGACGTCATACACCAAGACCAAAATAAAAGTCCTGCTCACTGCTGAGTCCAAAATCACAAAAGTGCAGAGAAATTTACATAGAAAAGATATATTAATAAAACTAAGAAAAGATGATAAAATTCAGAGTTCTATGTATTATTGAAATGCATTTAAAAACACAATGGTAAGTTAATAATACAGTTCACATTGAGAGATTAAAAAAATATTAAATTACTCTAAATCAAGACACAGTAGACTACCCGACTGCTGTTTGTATATATACAATATAGAAAACATTCATTATAAATTAAATAAATAAGGAAATACCATAAGGGCCATTCCACGAAATCTGTGCCTTTTCAACTTTAAAAATTTGAAAAATATAATTGTTTCAAACAATTTTTTTTAATACACATAAAATTAAGACATCTTAAAATGACAAGATATTGTTTTGGGCCATCTCAAGCTATGCCATTTATTATTTTATGACTGTTTGTTTATTTCATGGTTTGATATTTTCCTCAGTCCTGTTACCGACTAAAGTGTTACTATATATAATACTTCCAATAACAAATATGCAACAGTTTGCACATATAAATAGTATTTTGGTCCCTCTTTTCATTCAGATTACATCATATTAAAAAAAAAATCCGGTTTTATATCATAATTGCGATTCAGATTACTGAAAATGTCATATTTCAGGGATGACATCACATTACAATTAAGAAATATGTATACTTTGACTAGACATTTATTTTAAAAAGGGTCTTGTCCAAAATGCAATATAGTGCAGGTTACTATGGTGAGATCTGTTTGACTGTCAAATGTCATTTTTCTTTTAAAATATCAAATGAATGACAGTAACAGGACTGAGCTCTCAATAACCGAGAGTGTCTTTAGTCACCTATTGTTTGTCATTGCAGTTAATTGCATGTATTATGGACAATAGTTATGAACTTATTTACTTCCATTTACGTTACTGTTAATATTTTCTTATTTCTTGGGCTTCACTTTTTAACTTTCCTTGTATAACACTGACTTTTCTGCCATGGTACGTGTGCACAATTAGACAATACATTCAGTAGTCCTTGGACACATTCGCACACACCCAGACATCCAAGACAAAACATTAAGATACACATACACACATTTTGCGCACATACATGTTTCACTTACACCTTTATATATGACCTTTCTTCCTTAATAAATTTGAGAATGTTATAGTACTGCACTGTGTCTGTGGTTCCTTGAGCATTCTCCCAAGATCTTGCGCTGCAGCTGCTGCCACACATCACAGGGGTGGACATCGACTGATGATTGAGAATATTGATATACTGATAGTCTACCTAAAAGTTAGATTCTAACAGCTGGGGGCTCGTCCGGGATATTCCCAAGAAACACGGGACTGCTGAGAAGTCATCCTCCATCACAGGTAAGTTATCTTTGTATGATTTCCTGTGGTGGTAGGATTGATTGATTGATTGATCCCATAGAAGGTAGAGATAGCCCTGGTGTTCCTGTCCAGGAAGATTTGTCTGTAAGGGTAGTGTTTAAATGCACAGTTACCTGACAAATATTTTTTGAGTACTCCCTCCAGTGCGAGGAAGACCCGTTTAGATCTGCTCTGACGGGTAAAACATTCTGAGATAGCCCTCCAGTAGGAGGAAGGACCGTGTAGATCCGCTCTGACGGTCAAACAAGTGTTGATGGGAATATTCCGTTTAGACAACTAATAAAAGTAATTGACAAACTGATCGACACCAAATATTTGACAAATTGATAAAGAGACCCCTGTGATGTGGTGTGGTAAACTAACAAAATAATCAAATCACAATTGATTAAGTGAAGGATGGGTCAAAAAATATCAAGACCAGAACAAGGGGAAACACCCCGAGACTGGATGTTTAGAAATAGTTGCGGATACTGGACCGAACTGTATTTATCAAATTTGAAAGGGTGGACTCAGGGAAAAATACAATTGGATCATTTCCCTGAAGATGGTTCTTTTAAGCCAGGGGATATGGATAGTGCAGATTCAATGATTAATGGGGGATGGGGAAATCCAGAATGGAATTATAAGTACATGAAAGAGGCATACAATAAATGGAAAGAAATGAAAAAATACTGGGATAAGGGTCCAGAGAGGCCGAACTCAAAAAAGAAAAACCAGTCACCCCCATACCAGCCAGCAGTAATACCCCATGTCACACCGGTAGAATACAAGTCAGCTGTGGTGACACATGTCCCGCCGGTAGAATTCAAATCGAGCACTTACCAACATAATGTTCCTAAACATAATGTTCCTAAATTAGAGGAATTGAAACAATCCATCCCTGAAACAAAACTATACCACACCCTGACAGAGAGTAGAGACGGAGTAGAGAGTGAGACTGAACTGTGTGTAGCAGGGGGGGCCACAGCTGATGAACAGAAAACAGAGCCTGCATTTATGTTTGTGAGAAGGGGAAATCAAATTTCCATACGCCCTGCTAAGGTGAGTGATATTGAAAGTATATGTAACAATCTGCCTTCTCCCTCTCATCCGGTGAAATATGTCCAGATCCTAAAAAGTCATACACGATATGCACAATTGACAGGTCCAGATTTTAAAGTAATACTACTCAGAACTCTGGGGGAGGACGTGACAGAAACAGATATAATTGACGGGTGTCCTTCTCTGAGAACAGAAAACGATAAAATGACTGGTAAAGGTACCGCAGATAATCCTAATAAGCTGCTTTGGGAAGAGGAAGAGCATTTAGAGACTTTTTATGAGGAGCTGCAAAAAATGTTAGAAAGAAAGGTGATTTCTAAAAGAGACATTTCATATGCCGCGAACACTAAACAGGAGCCAAAAGAATCAGCCGCAGCTTTCGTAAATAGATTCAAAAAGGCGTGGCAGGATGACTCTAAACTGCCAACCACACAAGATCATATCATACTGTTTATTAACACATGTTTGAACAACATGAATCCAACACAGGCCCAGCTGATAAGATTAACCACCTCAAGAATTACTGAGTTGTCTGTGGAAGAATTTTGTGCACGAGTGAGGGAATTAGATGCTGCTGGAGGATTTTCAGATAGCAGCGGGGTGACGGTTAAAACTGAACCTGCATTCATGCAGACAACGGCAGTACAGAGAGAAGGGGGTGGGCGCAGGCCAGGGAAGTGTCACTATTGTGGAAAAATGGGCCACTGGTTAAGAGATTGTAGAAAACGGAGATATGATGAGGAGAGAAAGAGAAGGGGAGGGGCAGAAAAAAAGGAGAAGTCGACTGACAACCAATATCAAACAGAATGGACTCCCCAATAGGGAGGCCTACGGAGTGATAGAACCCCAAATACATCTATGCTCACTGTAAAATATGATAACAACAAAATTGATTTGCCAAATTTGGAATTGAGTGTAGATGGGAAGAAATATTGTTTTCTTATTGATACTGGTGCTAGTTGTTCCTCTATTTCTGGTTTAATATACGAGGGCCCAGTTTCAGCAAGAATTACACGCTCCGTGGGTATAGATGGGGTTCCGATCTCCTGCCCAGTGACACATCCTTTGCCTGTGGTCACAAGTGATGGTCAACATTTAATGCACAATTTTACTATTATTCCAGAGTCACCTCTGAACTTGCTGGGAAGGGATATAATGCACAAATTGGGGATGGAAATTGTGTTTACTGAAACTAATGTGTCTCTTTTCTTCCCTTCTGTGCTGATGGTGTCCACTGAGCCTCACCCTCTTCATGTTGATTACATGGCGAGTGAAGTCGAGGGGGAGGGAGAGATAGCGCCACTAAGACGGGTGAATCCAAAACTATGGGCTAAGCACAAGGACGAAGCAGGTTTTATCAATGTTAAACCATACACTGCGTTGCTAAAAACAAAAACACCAGTCTATGTAAAACAATACCCTCTCTCTCCAGAGAAAGAGAAGGGCATTGAACCTGTAATAGATAATCTATTGAAACAAGGCATTATCATAGATATACATTCGCCATATAACACACCTATTAATCCGGTCCTAAAAGCAGATGGTCAAAGCTGGTGACTGACACAAGATTTGAGAAAGATCAATGATTTGATCATACCACTTTCTCCAGTGGTACCGGACGTGGTAACTATAATAAACTCAATACCACCTACACACAAGTTCAATAGCGTAATTGATTTATGTTCTGCATTTTTCAGCATACCGCTATCCAGAAAAGTCAGTACCCACGCCTCCATTCGTCCATCATATCTCCGTCTATCCAGAGAGGTGCAGCCACTGTTTTCGTTTACATACAAACAAAAACAACTAACATGGACACGTCTTCCTCAGGGCTACGTTGACTCGCCCGCAGTGTTCTCTGCGATCGTGCACAAAACCCTCAGCACCATTAATCTCCCACCACTGACTACGTGCTTACTACAGTACGCTGACGACCTTCTCATCTCTGCCACGACGGCAGAGGCCTGTGAGCAGGCCTCCATTATTGTCTGCAATGTGTTGGCAGAGGCGGGGTTTAAAGTCTCGAGAAAGAAACTACAATGGGTGAAACCACAAGTCTCCTATCTGGGACACGTTATCTCTGAAGGACAAAAGAGAATCTCTCCAGAGAGAGTGGAGCTGGTAAAGAGATTTACTAAACCAGACACAATCAAACAAATGCAGAGCTTTCTGGGACTGATAAATTATTGCAGGGCCTGGATACCAGACTGTTCTTTGTATGACAAGACTCTGAGACAAGCAATTGACACCAACGCTTCACCAAAACAAACAATCAAGTGGACTGATGAAATGGAAGTGGCCTTTAAGGTATTAAAACAAGCTATCATGTCAGCACCGGCTTTGGGCCTTCCGAACTACAAAAATAATTTTCATCTGTATGTGCATAGGGCGATAGAAAGGCGATAGAAAGTGTCCTGACTCAGTGCATCACAGCGTGGTACGGGAACAGCACCAGTCACGATTGCAAAGCCCTGCAAAGAGTGGTGCGCTTATCCGAGCGCATCTCAGGCTCAGCTCTCCCGTCTCTGCAGGACATCTACACCAAACGCTGCAGAGGTAGAGCTACTAAAATCATCAGAGACATTAATCACCCTGCAAACTCTCACTTCACCCTGCTGCCATCTGGTAAGCGCTTCCGTAGCCTGATGGCAAAGACTGAAAGACTCAGGAGGAGTTTCTTCCCCCAGGCCATCAGACTCCTGAACTCAGTCACGTGACTTCACTTCACCCCGCACACGCATAAACATCCAGTTTAAACATTAACATCCACATACTGCCATTGCACTGCACTTTACGTTCCTATTGTTACTGTGTAACAACCTGTAATAACCTGTTTGCACATCATACTCCTGTTTGCACATTATACTCCATTTGCAATTATACCTATTGCATGCACATCATACTTCTCTATATATAAATATATATATATATTTTATGTTAACCACTTATTTTTAAGTCTACAGTTTCTCACTTATCATATCCACTTATTTTATATTTTATATTTTTATTTTATTTTTTTATTTTTATCTTATTTCCTATTTTTATCTTACTTGATTTATTTATAACTCTACTTATGTTAATACTTTTTATTCTAATTTTATTCTATTTCTATTTTAATTTCCCCTTGTGTTCTTGTAACTGTTATTTGCACTGTCCATGGAGCGGACCTGTTTACATTTCACTGCCAGTTGTATATTGTGTATATAACTGTGTATGTGACAAATAAAACTCTTGAATCTTGAATCTTGAAAATGCATGAGAGCGGGGGCATTGTGGCGGGGATACTGGCCCAGGAACATGGTACAAGTTATCGTCCAGTTTCTTATTTATCCAAAACTTTAGACAATGTTGCACAAGGTCTGCCTACATGCCTCCGAGCAGTAGCTGCTGCTGCGTTGATGGTAAGGGGTGCTGAAAAAACAGTTCTGTCATATCCATTGACATTGCACACCTCACACCAGGTAAACGCAATTTTACACAATCTTAATACACAACACATGACAGCACAACGTCGTTCAGGTTACGAAGCCACTCTGTTAGCGACAACAAATTCAACCATTAAGCCATCATCTGCTCCACACATTGCTGTCATTGCTTTGAGAGAATTGCTGGATGCAGCAGACCAAAACTCTGACAGCACTGATGAGGTGCATGATTGTCTGAAAACAATTGAAGCTGAAACTGCTTGTAGGCCCGATCTGTTAGATACGGCCCTAGAAGAGGGGGATAAACTATATGTTGACGGTTCATGCTCTAAACCATCAGATGGTGTATATTTATGTGGTTATGCAGTCGTTAGACTCCCTGATGAAGTGGTGGAAGCAGAGCCATTGCCGTACACATCAGCACAGGCAGCGGAACTAGTGGCACTGACGAGAGCTTGTGAACTTTCAAAAGGTAAAATTGTCACAATTTATACTGATTCTAAATATGCACATGGTGCTGTACATGATTTTGCAAAAACATGGGAACAAAGAAATTTTAGGACAGCAGATGGAAAACCAATAGCACATTCTGATTTGATAGGAGATTTAATCAATGCGGTGCAGTTGCCGAGCAAAGTGGCCATAGTCAAGGTGAGGGGGCACGCAGCAGGAGATTCAGAGGAAGTAAGAGGTAATCAGTTGGCTGACGCAGCTGCAAAGGAGGCTTCTAAAAAAACATGCAAAAAGGTAATAGAATTGGGGGAAGTTGCTATGATGGCACATGTAACTAATTTACCTGATATTGATATCAAAATACTGCAGAGTCAGCCAACTGAGGCGGACTTAAAATACTGGGCCTCAAAAGGCTGTAGGCCAGACGAACAGGGAATTATCAGAGACTCTGAGGGGAAAGTGGCCTTGCCAAAATTAACACTTGTGTTGCTCATACGTCATTATCATGGTCTCTCACACACCAGTTCTGCAAAAACGGCACAAGCAATCAATGCTTTGTATTGTATAGCAGATGTACACAAGACAACTAAATTACTCTTAGACTCATGTCTAATTTGTGCAAAAACTAATATTCATCGACCTGTAAGTCATTCAGCCTTACCATTTCCAGAGGCTCCATTTCAACATTTGCAAATAGATTTTACACATATGCCACCTGTTCAGAATTGCAAATATTTGTTAGTGATTGTTGACAGATTCACAAAGTGGCCAGAAGCTTTCCCATGTGCGAGGGAGAATGCAAAAACAGTGGTCAAGATTTTGTCCAAAGAAATCATACCCAGATTTGGGATACCGACTGTAATCGAAAGCGACAATGGAACACCTTTTGCATCAAAGGTAACACAATTATTGGCTAAAACATTGGCTATTGATTGGCATTTCAATATCCCGTACCATCCACAATCGTCGGGCGTGGTCGAAAGATCCCACCGAACGATCAAAGACCGATTAACAAAAGCGTGTTTAGACAGGGGAAGAAATTGGATGACTGTACTACCAGCTGTTTTAGCTGAAATACGAATGACACCATCCTCCACTACTAAAATGTCTCCTTTTGAAATCCTAATGTGTAGGCCTTTCCCGACCCCATGGGTCAAAGGCTGCGCTGACGTTTCTTCCTTAGGTGAGATGGAGGTGATCATGGAGGACTATGTCACGGCGCTGGTTGAGAAATTGAATTCTATTAATGGTGATGTCTCACTAACATTTCCTCTCTCCTCAGAAAAACCAACACATCAGTTTGTGCCCAACCAACAGGTGTTGATAAGGAACCTGAATCCAGTCAAGGTCGGAGAGCCAAAATACCTTGGGCCGGCTACAGTGATTGCAGTGACGAGGACAGGAGTGCTGACTGACCTGCAGCCGCAGTGGATACATGCAAGTAGACTGAAGGCTGCCCCGTGCCAAGGGGGACGTCCAGATTAACTAGGAGAGTAAACATATGGGCGGAAAGGAGCTGACGAACGCAGCGTTACGTCCATATGCGATCTGATTAGTTAATCTGTACCAACAACAACACATCAACGAGGAGGCTGGACAGGATACAACATCACGACGAGTATGGTCTATAGATCACAATATTAGACTGAAAATAATCATAAACATATTAATAATCATATTCTTTTGTATTTGGTATCCGGAGAGTGACTGAGGGTCCGATACTTAGTGTCGGGAGTGCAATAACAGTGATTATTCATTCAGCCCGGCTCCCAGATAACCAATATGCATTTGAAAGGTACTATCCCTTAAAAAAACAGCCTTAGCTATTTTCCTAAAAGTGAAGCACTAAATCATAAATGATTTAAAGTGGCCATTGTTAATATTTTCTTATTTCTTGGGCTTCACTTTTTAACTTTCCTTGTATAACACTGACTTTTCTGCCATGGTACGTGTGCACAATTAGACAATACATTCAGTAGTCCTTGGACACATTCGCACACACCCAGACATCCAAGACAAAACATTAAGATACACATACACACATTTTGCGCACATACATGTTTCACTTACACCTTTATATATGACCTTTCTTCCTTAATAAATTTGAGAATGTTATAGTACTGCACTGTGTCTGTGGTTCCTTGAGCATTCTCCCAAGATCTTGCGCTGCAGCTGCTGCCACACATCACAGGGGTGGACATCGACTGATGATTGAGAATATTGATATACTGATAGTCTACCTAAAAGTTAGATTCTAACAGTTACCTATGAAGTTACCTATGGAACATTAGACCATAACAATCTGCTTCCATATGGGAGGTAATCTAGAATTGTATAGAAAAAAAAAACAATCATAGAAGAAAACATCTTTATTAAAACAAATCATCTTTGGACATATAAAAAACAACTGGCAAAACTGTAAAGTACTTTTAAAAACTGATTATTTCTGGTAAGTATGACATTTTGAATCATCTGGTAAGAACAGCCATACTAACGTCACATTACATGTTGAAGTTAAAAATCTCAACAAAGGAAAGGAATTTCATCAAAGGAAATTAGATGTAAAAACTTTCAACTCAATCATGCACTTAGTAGTGTTTAACATGTAAAAACTCAATTTTATGTATATTGTGACAGTTAAAGAAACAGCTGCCACAAAAAAAGTGCAAACAGTACCACAGAAAAACTGGAATTGGAAATGGAATGGAAGTGGTGACAGAGGAACATTTGGCGGAAGGTAAATAATTTGATCTAATGCAATTTCATTCAACAGAGAAACCTCTATGATCGAAGATAATGACAGAGCTACTTCTCATTTTACTTTGTAAGCTCAAACCATACATCTCTCTGTATCTCCACATGGCGGGCAGTGACTGGCAAAGGAGCAGGGATGAGACGAAGCACATCATCAAATAGATACCAAAGTACATCATCTCGAATAGGCCAAGAGAATCTGTTTGGACCTCTGCTGTGCATGCATTTCACCTGGACGTAAGAATCATCTGTTGCCATCACAGTCCCGGGGTAAAGGTCATCTCCATATTTAACAACACACCACTTTCCAATGACTTCGGAATTGGTCCAGTCAACTGTGTTGTCTTGTATTGGAGTTTGGTTGTCACGCAGGAAACTGAAGGCCTGAGATCCAAGGCACTGGCACTGAAGTCTCTTCATAGCTACGCATGTACAACTTACATCACGGCAGATAAGGCTACCTCTTTCTAAGGTCACAACTTGATGAAGGCGCATAGTTGAGGGAACTGTTGGGATGTTCTGAGGCATAGCCTGCACTGCCTGTTCTATATCGTCCTCATCCACATAGAACAGCTTGATGGTGGTGTGTGCTCTGATCAGCGCTGAGTACAGAGACCTTGCATCAGTGATGTCATGGCCTTTGCTGACAAGGCCATCAGCTTGTCTCTTCAGTGCACCTCCTACTCCATCAGGAGCCCCCTTCCCATGACTGGCCTCAAAATAGTTCCATGTGCCTTGTGTGAAGCCCCATTTGTGTAATTCGGTGCAGAAGAGGAAAAAGTTGCTGCGCTGCCGGTATTGTGAGCAGGGTCCATCACTCAAAATGTAGCACCTTCACAGTAGGATGCTCCTGCTTGACGTATGTCAGCACTGGCCTAAGATGCTCCCATATTGCAGCCGGGCCTTTTTGCCTTGAGGAAGTCACCGTACAGAAACAGGTAGGTGTGGCATTTGGGGCCGTATATAACACACCTGTTTGCAAGATGGCCTGTTGGTGTGACCCCCCAAATTGCGCAGCCTGGATCTCGGAGGACCACTTACATGCATAGTTCTCTGAAAAATCAATATGAATGATACATTCATTATCAGAGAGCTCTGCCTTCAGGGCTCTGACGAAGGCAAATTGCTTGCTGATATTGAAGTTATGCCGTTTGAACTTTACAAGCTGGTCATTAAATTTTTCAACAAGGTCACCCAGAGTGCTCTCCATTACCTTTTTTTACAGTGATTTTGAATGCTACACTTTCACCTCCTTCAGACCTCTGTCGCTCCTCCATTCCCCACTGAACGTAGGAGACCATGGTTTCTGGTGTGTAAGGGGCCTTCATTGGAAAGTTGGTGAGTTTGCATGTCTCACACTCACCATACATGCACTCTTTTCTTTGTGAGTCACACACGATTTCTTTCACTAGCTCTTCGAGGTTGCAGTGCGAGACAAGCTTGTGTTGGTGGAGCTTATTCACTATGAAGGTAAGATTCTCGTGTGTCTTACACAGACACGTCTCCCTATCTGCCAGACTTGGACTGACCACCCAAAAAGGTTGCAGGTGACAAAACAAAGAATACGAAATTATTCTCTCGGGGTATTCGGCCAAGAATTTCCTGTGAGCATTCCGCATTGTGTCAAGGAGGAATCGTTTTTGCTTTTTCAATTTACTTTTTGTTTTAGTCTGCTTTTTGCCAGTTATCAAACGGCTCACATCATCACGTTCAAAATATTGTCTCACGCAGGTCTTAACTGTCTCTCCAATTCGTGCGTTTCCTTTACGTTGAAATGCCAGGGGTTCTTTGTTAGACATTCTCCACCTTTTTTTTGGAGAAACCCAATGCTGCCTCTGCGTACTTCCTCAGCCTGTACTTCCGGATAATTTTACCCCCGGCACATATTTTCGCAATCATCTGCCTTTCCTTTTCGCCAGTGGCATTTTGGTAGCGTGCTCTTAGGTCGTTGGTAAGGGCCGCATGGAAAAGGAGACGTTTCCTTACCACTGTAGGTGAACTTCGCAGCTCGAGGTTTATCTTTGACCTTGGGGACATTTGTTGTTTCTTCTGCCGTTGACATCTTTTCTTAAATTTCTCCTTCTGTTTGCGTTCCTTTTTCAGCTCTTTTTCCAGCCATAACAGCAGTGAAGTTATTTTTTTTGTGTTGTTTTGACTGTTTCCTTCCCTCTCGATGTTGTCTGAAATGTAAACATAACACAAAATTACTCCAATATTGCTTGTCAGTCTCTTTAGGAATAAATCAGTTAGATTCCACTAGTATACATGTTTGTGGTGGTGTACTTGTTCCATGTCTATTCTTGAATGCACTTCCCTACTCCTCATTCCACTGCCTATATTTGCTTGTATGGTGCAACTCAATACTACCTTCTGCTTATATTGAGCAGACTTTACATATCTTTTTACTATTCTAACCTTGAAGGGCCTGGTTCTTGGCAATCTACTTCTTGGTGACCAGACTCCGGACTCTCTGGTGGTGTGGAAAGGATGTTGACTGCAACTGCAGTAGCCTTCTTTGCTGCACTGGTCTTTGCCTGGTCTGCTCTCCATCTCCTTCGCCTCACCACCTTTTCTACCTCATTGCATTCTTCTATGCTTTTTTTCTTTCCTTGTTCTCTGTCTCTCTTATACTTCTTTTTTTCCCATAGAAGGTACCGTTCCCTCCTCTCTGGATCCTGGTCTCTATGACCGCGATAGCGCCGTTGCTTCTCCGCTGCAGTTAATGGCATTTTATTAACAACTGTAAAAGTGTATAGCAAATCAAAAGTGATGTTAATTATATGCAAATAAGACAGTAAAGTAAGGAGCATAAGAATACAAATAAAAAACAGATGCATAAACAAACAATGGTAACTAAGCATGTACTCGATGCTCATATGCTGCTGACTCATGTGTCGCTGGTTTTAGCTCAATAACACACTGTCAGGACTCCTGGGTGATCGTGTGTGTATGTATGTCTTACCTGTTGGTGGTGGTTCCTCACGGGTTCACTGGCTCCTCCCGCTCGTTTCAGTAATTGTTCACCTGTTGTGTCTCATCAGCTGTTCTCTTTTTATAGCACTCTGTCCTGTCTCTCGTCGCGTGCTCATTGTCTTGGTTGGTCTCAGTCATGCTGTCCTAGTCCAGTCGGTTCATCTTGCTGTTCCTCTCCAGTTCCTCAGGTTCGGTCGCAGGCATCTGGAGGCTCGTCTTTGCCCAGAGTTCACACGCCTGTGGATATCTTGAACTTGACCTCGAGTGATCTGTGTTCTGTTTTCCTGGTATTACTGGTGCGCTTTGTTTTTAGGCGAGATCCAGTATCGTCTATGGGTTCCTGAGCGCCTACGTTCCGATGTCATCCGGTGGGGTCACGAATCCAAGTTTGTCGGCCATCCAGGAATTCGGAGAACGTTGGCTGCCATCCGTCAACGTTTTTGGTGGTCTTCTATGACTTCGGACATCAGACAGTTCGTATTAGCCTGTTCAGTCTGTGCTTGTAATAAAGCATCTAATCAACCTCCCGCTGGTCTGCTTAAATCTTTGCCCGTCCCCTCCCGCCCCTGGTCTCATATAGCCCTTGATTTTGTCACCGGCTTACCGGCGTCGAATGGTAACACTGTCGTATTGACTGTGGTGGATCGTTTTTCCAAAGCGGTTCATTTTATTCCCCTGCCTAAACTTCCTTCTGCCAAGGAGATGGCTCAGGTTTTGATTAATCACGTCTTTCGGTTACACGGTATTCCGACTGATGTAGTTTCAGATAGGGGTCCTCAGTTCATCTCTCGTTTTTGGCAGGAGTTTTGTAGACAGATCGGCGCTACAGCCAGCCTGTCTTCTGGTTATCATCCGCAGACCAATGGGCAATGCGAACGGGCTAATCAGGATCTCGGTCGAACGCTTCGCTGTCTGTCGTCTAAATATCCGAATTCTTGGTGCCAACAGCTTCCTTGGGTCGAGTATTCTCATAATTCTCTTCCCGTCGCATCCACTAATTTGTCTCCGTTCGAATTATCTGTCGGATATCAACCTCCTCTTTTCCCATCACAGGAGCCCGACGCAGCGGTTCCGTCTGTTAGTTAGTTAGTCAGTTTATTTATCCCCGTAGGGAAAGTACATATGCAGCATACTCACACAGACATTTAGGATTTCATAATTGGCATATACAATCATAATTTAAAACCAATAAATCTACTTTAGAGTTTAAGATAAGATAGCCGGACCAGCTGACCATCAATCATCATTAGAGGATGAATTTAAAAATCTGATTGCTTGGGGAACAAAAGATAGTTTGGTCCTGTTTTTCATGCATCTGGGGACACAATACCGCCGTCCAGATGGCAGTAGTTCAAAAGCATAATATAAGGGATGCCTCTTATCCTGCACTATAATGTTGGCTTTATTTATTACTCTCTCTTTGTAAATGCTCTCTAAACTTTTTAATGAAATTCCCAGCAGTTTGCTTGTCATTGTCACAACCCTCCGTAATGATTTCTTCTGAGCCTCCGAAGCATTACCGTACCAGCAGCTCACACAAAATGTCATAATACTTTCAATGAAAGCCCCATAAAACAACAAAAGCAGTCTGCTATGTACATCAAAAGACAACAATTTCTTTAAGAAATACAACCTCTGTTGTAACTTTTTACCTACATAATCAGTCCACTCATTCCATTTCAGCTTATGATCCAAAACTATACCAAGGTATTTATAATGAGTAACTACTTGTATTTGTTCACCATGTATTAATGTAGGATGGGTTATATCCTGTTCTCTCACTCTAAAATCAATAATTATCTCCTTAGTTTTGGAGGCATTTAAGATGAGACTTGATTTCTCACACCAGTTTAAAAAGAAATCTAAGACAGGTCCATGCTCTTCCTCCCCATCATGTAGAAGGCTCACTAAAGCAGTATCATCTGCATACTTAATAATAAATCTGTTTTTAAAAGAACTAGAACAAGAATTTGTATATAAAATAAATAATAAGGGCGATAGGACACATCCCTGAGGAGATCCAACCGAAGTAATCATTTTTCCTGAAATTGACCCTCCTAACTTAACCTGCTGGATTCTACAGCTGAGAAAGTCAATCACCCATGTAATCAACCTCTTGTCTAATGAAAAATCTTTTTGTAGGATCTCTGCTAATGTACTGGGGGAAATACAGTTAAAGACTGATGAGAAATCCACAAATAAGATTTTTGCGTGAGTCTTTGGTTTCTCTAAATGTGTATACAGCAGGTGAAGTACAGTTAAAATGGCGTCCTCTACACCCCTAGAGGCTTGATAGGCAAATTGCATAGGATCTATGAGATGCTCCGTTTCAGATACAATATACTTTTTTACTAAACGCTCAAAACGTTTCATCACTAAAGAAGTGAGTGCTATTGGTCGAAAATCACTAAATTCTAAGGGTCTAGAGACTTTTGCCACTGGAACTATATTAGATGTTTTCCATAGAGTGGGGACAATACCGGAATTATAGGAAACTCTAAAGATATTAGTAAAAACTGGTGCCAACTGAACCGCACAGTGTTTTAAAACATTACCACATATCTTATCTGGGCCTGGACTTTTCCGAGGATTACATTTCTTAAAAATCTGGCTAACCTCTATTTCATTCATATAAAATCCAGCCGGAGATTTAGTCATAAATGATGGTGACATTGGGACAGCATCTCCATCTCCTCTGTCAAAACGACAGAAATATGAGTTGAGCTGATTGGCCATCTCTACCTCCTCACATCCTTTTAACAACCGAGGCTGTGCGCTTTTACCCTTGTGGGGAGCATTAGTCATATTTTTAATGCCCTGCCAGGCATATCGTGAATTGCCACATGACATAGATGCCTCAATTTTTTCTTTATATACATGCTTATCTATTTGTATTTGTCTTTTAATCTGTTTCTGAATATCCCTTTGAGCTGATATATCTTGATTTTTATAGGCTGTTCTCTTTTTATTAATAAGGGTTTTTAATTCTTTAGAAAGCCAGGGTTTGTCATTAGGGTACACCTTAAATGTCTTAATAGGAATAATAGTGTCCACACAGTAGTGTATATAATCAGTAACTACTTCAACATGTTCATTGATATCTACACTTTCAAAAACCTCCCAATTGGTACATTCAAAACACCCCTGCAAAGTCTTTATACTATCATATAAAGTCTGCTTTAGCTTTCGTGCGCAGGTGCAGACGCACTTGGAAGAAAGCTAAATCACTCTTGTTACAAAACTCCAGACGAACCAAAGCTGCGGCTGACCGTCACCGGCGACCTCCACCCCGTTATGTGTGTGGACAAAAGGTATGGCTTTCCACCAAGGATCTGCCTCTCCGTGAGCCTTCTCGTAAGCTGGCTCCTCGTTTCATTGGGCCATACAGTATATCTAAGGTCATTAATCCGGTAGCGGTCAAGCTTAAGTTACCTCCTATTCTTGGTCGGGTTCACCCAGTTTTTCATGTATCCAGGGTTAAACCTGTGATTTTTGCCCGGAACAATCCCCCTGTCTCTGCCCCTAAACCCCCCGCCCCTCGTCTAGTGGATGGTGCTCCTGCCTATACTGTTAGGAGATTACTAGATTCTCGTCGCAGGGGCAGAGGTTTTCAGTATTTAGTGGACTGGGAGGGTTACGGTCCGGAGGAGAGGTCCTGGGTTCCGGCCCGGGATATACTGGACCCTGGTCTGATCGAGGATCTCCGTCGGCGACAGGGTGAGTCTCCTCCATGCCCGTCCGGTGCCGGTCATGGGGGGGGGGGGGGGGTACTGTCAGGACTCCTGGGTGATCGTGTGTGTATGTATGTCTTACCTGTTGGTGGTGGTTCCTCACGGGTTCACTGGCTCCTCCCGCTCGTTTCAGTAATTGTTCACCTGTTGTGTCTCATCAGCTGCTCTCTTTTTATAGCACTCTGTCCTGTCTCTCGTCGCGTGCTCATTGTCTTGGTTGGTCTCAGTCATGCTGTCCTAGTCCAGTCGGTTCATCTTGCTGTTCCTCTCCAGTTCCTCAGGTTCGGTCGCAGGCATCTGGAGGCTCGTCTTTGCCCAGAGTTCACACGCCTGTGGATATCTTGAACTTGACCTCGAGTGATCTGTGTTCTGTTTTCCTGGTATTACTGGTGCGCTTTGTTTTTAGGCGAGATCCAGTATCGTCCAGGTTCCGGTGAGCGTCCTTTTCTGTCGGGCGTTGTTTTCCCTTCTGTCCAGTGTTCAGACGTTATCGTCAGTCATCTGCCGTGTCTGGATTTCTTCCCGGTCAACCGACCAGAGTGGATTACCTCGTGGAACGCCGCGTGTGGTCTCTGTTCAGTGGACTGTGACTTTTGTGCTTCATCTGACCCTTTCTTGCCTCCTTCAAAATAAACATTGTGAACTTGCATTTGGCTCCGAGACTCATTGTGACAGAGGCGTACATACACACACGATCACCCAGGAGTCCTGACACACACAAAATAACCTTTATAAATGTCTATATCCCTGAGTTGTTGTCCTAATCCTTAAATTGCATTTGAATGTTTTCCCCTGCAAATAACAAATACACCATCTATGCCCGAGTAATGCAGCTGAGCTAGAATCTATGCTCCCTATTGCTCTGGGAAAGTAACAGGACTGATGGTAACAGGACTGAATGTGTCACAGGATGATTTGATGCTAATATGCTAATTTCTAGCTAACAGGTCATGGTCAGAAAAGCACATGGTATGTAATCTGAAAGGTTATTAATTCTATTTATTGATAATATCAGGATTAATAAATAATTGTTTATATGTACACTTAAAAAAATGGTAACAGAACTGATGTTGTATGCCGACCCCTCTCTAACAACCCTGATAAAACATGAAAAATAGTAAATTTAAGAAGAGAGAAACTTACCCTTGCTTATACTGTGGAATCCTCTTCTTCTAAATGATGTCACTCCCTTGAAATGATGTCACTTCTGGTTTGTACCATTATTTTATAGGGTGTTTTTGGGGATAGTAACAGGACTGATATGAAATTAGGGGACAATGATAAAATTACTTTTATTTCTAAGAAAACATTTATTTATGTCAAAAACATTGCTTAACAATGAGATAACACTTGAGACAATATAAAACTGTGAAAAATGTATAATTTTACCAACATTTTACAAATGAGAAGTCCTGTTGAAAAAGAACAACCCTAGCAAGGGACAGGCCAAAATCCTTACCTATGGCATATAATATGTGATTTAAATTATTTAAAATGATATTTTATTGGCTTTTACTTGGTCTTATATTGATGCATATGATCTATAGAAGTAATAAGTTTTTTAAATGACAAATTTATTTGTTGTTAAAGCAACTTTAGAACTGATTATTTGTTAGGGACGCAAAAGGCACCGATTTCACGGAATCACCCGTAAATGTAAGTTCTCTGTCTGTCATTGCTGAGGAAGAGGATTACGTACCTGTGTATTCACCTGTCTGCTTTGCAGTGAACTTCTCCCGTTGCAAGCTCTGTGTCTGCCAGTTCTTCAAGAGGAATTCATACCTGAATACTCACCTGACTGCTTTGCAGTGAAGCCCTCCAGCCAAGAAGAGGAGTACGTACCCGAAACCCGTGCCTTAACTGTTCCATCACAGTCCCTCCGGTCGTAAGCCCCGACTCATCTCTCCCATTGGAAGACAGCGAAGCCACTCACCCGAGCACTCCCCTACATTGCACTCTGTGGGCCTCTGGCGGGTCCGCAGGTCGGAACGACCCTGCCTAGAAGACTCACCATTTTAGATCCCCCTTTCCATTTTTATATTTAATAAAATATTGTGTTACTTGAAGCCTTGTCTGTCGTCCTTGCCGGGTCTCTGTCCGACTCCCCAAGGGTGGTACGGGTCTTGGGGGTGAGTGCAGCCTGATTGGCCTCCCCCGTGACATTAGTGGCTGCCATCAACCGTATGGTTGGTCAACATTCTTCTAAATATCTTCTTTTGTGTTCAGCAGAACAAAGAAACTCATACAGGTTTGGAACAACTCGAGGGTGAGTAAATGATGACAGAATGTTCATTTTTGGAGTGAACTATCCCTTTAAAGCTGCCGATTATAGTTCACTCCAAAAATGAACATTCTGTCATCATTTAAGCTTGGAACATACTCTGCAAGAACAAAGAAATTTGTTTGTTTTCTCGAGGTGGCAAGAACACGAACAAAGTTTGTTCTGGCCAGGACATTCCATACTTCACGAGAAAAGCAGGTGCCGAACATCTCCGTTTCTCCGCATTAACCCCGCTCACTTCAAAATTCTGACCAATCACACAATAGTTCTCGGACACCCACAAGAAAAAAGTTCTGCTCAGAAAATGTGTCGAGAACGAGCTGCGAGAACTCCCAAACCAGGGAGCGAGAACTTTTTTCTTTGTTCTTGCGGAGTATGTAGCAGCCTTTACTCACCCTCGAGTTTTTCCAAACCTGTATGAGCTTCTTTGTTCTGCTGAACAGAAAAGAAGATATTTGGAAAGTCGAACAAAATTTCTAACCGGCATTAGGGATGGCTGACGCGAAACTGACGTTTCGGCGCAGATGTTTCGAAACACTGCTCCGAACTCTGATTCGAGACACCCATGTCACTTGACTATGGCTAAATGAAGCTTCGAATTGTTTCATCAGGTGGCGCCTGCCGAAACTGCGTTGATTAAAGGGGGCGGGAACAAACCACACAATCACACATCTGTATAAACCTAATTCACCACAGTTTAAAAGTGAAGCAAATCCATCTTCACCTTGTGGGTTTTTGTGAGAGGAGAGACATTTTGTGATAGCAGTGATTTTGTGATATAAGTGAGATTTATAGTGCGCTTTGGTTAGTTAGGCTATATTTAGGCTAGATTTAAATTAGATATATTGACTGATAGGTATAGACAGTGACAGATAGGATAGATGTAGTGACACATTCATATGTTAGATAGTGACAGAGAGCACAGCATACGAGAGATATAGAATTATATTCATAGGTGATATATAGATAGATAGATATATTAATAGAATAGATACAAATGGAGGCTCCACATAAGAGATGCCGTACTTTTTTTATTATTGCTGAACAAATAATCATTTACAAACAGCATGGCAATAACAGAACATTTTTGTATTACAAAATACAGATCAGGTGCTTGAAAGTACAGTAGAAAAATATATCAGGCAAATCATAATAAAAGAAACAAAAAACATTAAAGGGGCTAGGGTTTTGTTCATATTCTCATATTCAGATCATATTCTTCTATAATGGAAAAAAGACTGATTGCATTTTCATAACTTTGAGGGCTTTTGTATAAGAGTTAAACTCATTATGAAATTAATAAAATCTTGGTTTCACCTTTAAGAACTTGCATTTGTGTAGGCTATATAAAATTTTCCCAGCATGAGGATGTTGTTAATCAGGAAGTTATCTTTGTTATTGTCCATTACAAGAGATGCCGTACATCTGTGGTGTGGGTTCATTTCCATTTGGAAACACCAAATAAAGTGAGATGTGTGTATTGTGATAGGCATGCACCATTTGAGGAGCACTCATCCTGGCAATAAAAATGTTATGCAACAAATGTGACTCATTCTGGCTTTATTTATTTTAATTTTCACAAGACAGATGTTAAAATATATATTTTTTTAATTTTTATTTTTTTACATGGATCATTGTCAAGGTATTTCAGATCAATACATGCAAGTGACCACTAGATGTCGCCGTAGAGACAGACGGGTGTCGGATTGATTCGAAGCTTCGAAACAATATGGCACATTTGCTTCAACTGTTTCAGTGCTTCACGAAGCCTCCGCCTGCCCATCACTAACCGGCATGCACTGCTTCATCGCTGTATGAAGTCCAACAAGCCTATGCTAAACCAAAATGGGTGTTTACCAATCAGTGGCCAATTTCAAACTACAATAGATGTTTTTCAACCACTTTTCAACAGATTTGCTAAACTCATGAAGGCCCACCCCTAAACCAAGCCCTCAGTGGATTAGAGCAAATCAGGTAATGCGATTGAAAATACCCATTATGGTTTGAAAACGCCCCACTGATTGGGAAACACCCACTAGTGTTCTGCAGAGAGACACACCTGCATGATCTTGTGCTCATCAACTACTAGTTCAATGTCACTGTCTCCACTCATGTGTGCTGTCGACTTTCATCACAATCTCAAGGCTGATACAACACACTTTAAACATTGAATGTCTATCTCAACCAAAATGATGGTTTGGATCAAAACTCAACATTGCATCAATGTTACTATGCTGTCTGGGATTATTATTCTTGCCCCACTGGCAGAACATTTTACTTGGTTTTTTTTAAGTAAAATGCACTTATTTCAAATTTTACATTTACATGTAGATTTTTTTTTTATAGAGATTTGTGACAAAAAAACAGACATCCCAAGTCTCCCGGAAGTTCAAATTGATAGCGGCTCCCTGATGCCCGCAAATTAGTTAAAATCTCCAGGAATTTAATTAAGTCAACCAATAAAGTGTCAGTGTGGGTGGGCTTTTATCTCTTCTCCCAAACCGAATTAATCAGTTCAGTGTATCTAGAAACTAGGTTTGGGACTTTTTGCAGGTTGGGATGTCTGAAAATACTCAAATAATCAGGTAACTGACTCTGAGTATAAGTTACCTCTCTTTTAGAAACGGGCTTGACTTACCCTGCTTTCTCGGGTTTGACATACCTCCATTTCTGAAACAGAAAACCCAGAGTTTCCCTTATTTCAGGGTTAATATACTCAGAGTTTTCACTTAACCTCCTTTCTGAAACGGGCCCAGGACAGTTGTGGTAAAAAATAAAACATATCACTTTACATGTGTAGGGGGAAAATAAATGGTTCCCCTTTATTAATTATTACTTTTTAATCAATTATAATAATTGGGATCTATTGACTTATTGGGGGAATTCCTGAAAGAATCGTCTAATAAATGTTTAATGAGAACGTCTATAGACTATAGTCCATTACTCAAATTAGGGATGCACCGAAATGAAAAATCAGGGGTTTTGAAACCAAAATTGAAACTAATATTAATAATTTCTTGTTTTAAATTTATTTTTTGTATAATTGTATTTTATTATTATCAAACTTTTTCATTAGTAATTAGTAGTGAGAAGACACAAAAAAATTAAGTGACTGCATTGTTATTGCTTAAATATTTTTTTTAACTCTCAATGAACTGTATTATTAACTTATCATTGTGTTATTAAATGTATTACAATAATACATTCAACTCTGAATTTGGCCATCTTTTGTAATAGATTATTTCCTAGGTAAATTTCTATGCATGTCTGTGATTTTAGACAACAGTTTATGATCGGGACTTTTATTTTGGCATCTACGTGTGACGTCATAAGGCTGCGCCGCGCTCCTGCATCTGTGTGATTCGGCTGAAGAAAGGTTTGTGTTTTAAGCGTTTAAAGTAAAATAATGAATGTTGTATTACTAAGTGTAACACTGCATTGCTTTATCTAACATTTATCAGCGTTGTGTGAGTAAAGTAACAGAATAAACTCACGAGTAACAGAAGGAGCGGCTCATTTCGCTTTTATAGTGAATCAGTTCAAACATGAATATATGCTGCGTCCCAATTCGCCTACTTATACTACGACCTGAAAGTATGTGAAGAAAAGAGTATGCAAGCTTTGGGACATCCACTACTTCTTCATCTTTAACGGACTCAATCTAACATGAATCTCTGGCGAGCGACGAGAGAACCGGAGCTTTAGACTCTCTCGGTTCACATCAAATGATTCAGTGATTCAAAACGCTCAGTTTCCAAATCAATCTCGATTTCTACAAATCATTAAATATAGCTAAACTAATATAGACTTAGGGTCTGAATAATTTTATAATTTTAATTCTTTTATTAATTTGTTGTGTTAGTTTTGTGTCTAATCAGGTTATTTAGGTCCATTAAAGGGATAGTTCGCCCAAAAATGACAATTCTGTCATCATTTACTCACCCTCAAGTTGTTTCAAACCTGTAATTCTTTGTTGAGTTTCTTTGTTCTGCTGAACACAAAAGAAGATATTTTGAAGAGTGTTTGTAATAAAGCAGAGAGAGCAACCAAATGACCAGTAAAAGATGACAGTGTTCATTTTTGGGTGAACTGTCCCTTTAACCCATTTGTGTCCAGTTTTTCCCCCCTGAATGGTTTAAAGCATATAGTCATGTTAAAGTGTCCTATGTGAACATGTTCTGCATTTACTTCCCCTAGCTTTTTTTTCCCCTTTAAAATCGTATTTGAATGTGCAGCAACTATAGTTGCCGGTGAGCTAATATGTTTTATGCCCCTTCAATGTCAAATTTTAATAGGGAGAGAACATTTGGCATCTAAATAACTGCTCTCAACAGATCAATCTTTATTCATAAGCAAATGTATATGTATAAAAGTCGAAGAACATTTGATGCAAACAAAAAAAAAAAGCTGCATCTATGATCTATCTTATAATCTTTTGATTATGAAAACACAACAAATACATTTGTCTTAAAGTGTTGGACCATAGTGCAGAACTACATACAGCCATTAAGTTGCCCCAACAGGGCATTGTGTATCAAAAAGTTAAATGAAAATAAATTAATAGACGAAAGACAAAAAAATTACACATATATATATATATATATATATATATATATATATATATATATATATATATATATATATATATATATATATATATATATATAAAACAATTAACAAAATAGTCCCATAGTATTCAATGGCTGACTGTAGTAGGTGATTTCATATTATAATGTAAATGTAAACTCATTGCTTGTCTGAATTTCCACATTATAAAGGAATCATAAGCTACTAGTCATAAGAAGAATGAGGGTCCTTGACCGATTAGAATGAAACGCATCCAAACTGGATGAACGGTCCTCAATATCTTGGCCCTTGCAAGACATAATATCATAAAATATTATATTTTGTCCTAACGAATTAAGGTCTACTGTAGAGAAGAAATGTCAGTTAAAGAGTTATGTTTTAAGTGGGATATTATGAAAGCAAAAAGCACTATTCAAGACCAAAAATCTTCATTTATTATTAACGTATTAACACAATATACCCCATTTCCCCATTATATGGATTTAGAAGTCATTTGCCCACCGGCAACTATAGTGAACTACCGTAAAACTTCAAATAATAGCCGAGTCCCAAATAGACGCCTGTCTCTTTAAAACGCCTGGTGTGACTACCGGTTTGGGTAAATAAAGGCCGGTCTCAAATAGACGCCGGGTCTGTTTTTTAGTATCGGGTTGTTTGATCTTCTAAAACCTGTCAGATCTTCTGTTCTATGTTTTGATTAGATTTCACGTGACAGACGCAACCGTTCACGAACGACTCATCACTATGGCAACATAAAGAGGTTAAGGTAATGTGATTGGCTGTTGTCGCATCAAAGGCAAGCTTCAGCCACGCGTTAATGCTGACACCCCATGTGAATGAGCTGTCAGTCTTCAGTGTTTCTTAATTAAATCAAAACCACCATGGAGACAAAAAGAAAAAAGTATGATTTGACATTTAAGCTGACAGTTGTCAAATTTGCCGAAACAAATTCGGGAGAAGCAGCGGCAAGACATTTCTCGGTTGATCCAAAGAGAGTGCGAGAATGGCGTAAAAATAAAGCTGAACTGCAACGTCTGTCCGAGGAAGACAACAAAAGGGCCAGACTGCGAGGTGGAGGGAGGAAGAAGGCCAGTGAAGAGCTGGAGGTGAGCGTGTGTGAGTGGATCCACAGCATGCGGGCAAAGCATCTCAGAGTCTCACGTAAAATGATCAGGGCCAAGGCAAAAGAAGTGTATGCAACAGTAAGTGACGGCAGGGATGAGGAGAGTTTTACTGCGAGCGCTGGCTGGCTGGACAAATTCCTGAAGCGCAACGACTTTTCAGTCAGAAGACGCACAACTGTGGCCCAGAAAGACGCAAAGCATTTCACTGAGAAACTGGTGAATTTTGTCACATATACAACGCGGATTATTAAGGCAAAGAAAATACAGCCGAAAAACATTATAGCCATGGACGAAACAGCGGTGTGGTTTGATATGGTGGGCTCTACAACGGTGGATGCAAGAGGTGCGCGCAGTGTTCCACTGAAAACCACAGGCCATGAGAAGAGCCACTTAACTGTGGTGTTGGCTGCGAAAGCAGACGGGATCAAATTGAAACCTTACATTGTCTTCAAAGGGGGGATCAAGGAGGTGAAATCAATGCAAAATATCAGTGGGGTGGTGGTGGCCACGTCCAAAAATGGATGGATGAACGAGGAGTTGACTGCAGACTGGCTTGAGAGAGTGGTGGGAAAGCTCAACTTCGCCCCTCGTCTCCTAGCCTGGGATTCATATCGCTGTCATATCAGCGCAGCGACCAAAGCTGAGCTCAAAAGGGGCTACAACATAACCACGGCTGTGATACCCGGTGGCTGTACAAAGTACATACAGGCCCCTAACGTCGTATGGAACCAACCATTCAAAGCCAGCCTGCACGAGTCCTATGACAACTGGATGGCAGGGGATGTGGACAAAGAGTACACAGCTGGAGGAAATATGAGGGCCCCAGCTCGCCGCTTGTTGGTTTCCTGGGTACTTCAAGCGTGGGAAAAGCTGGATACGGAGCAGCTGAAAAATTCCTTTAAGGTATGCTGTGCGGCGTGCGCGTGTGTGTGTGTTGGTTGTTTGTGTGCGAGGGAGAAAGAGGAGATACCGGTAATATATTTCATTAACTTCGGGATGTTATCCTTAGGTATGTGGCCTGACAGTAGCTTCTGATGGAAGCGAGGTTCACCTTATCCGTTGTTTCAAAGAGGGAGAGCCGTGCGCATCTGGGCGGGAGCTGTTAGTGCAAGCAAGGCAGGCAGAGTTAGCGGAGGCTGGAGAGGGAGAAGTGGAGGAAAGCGACGAGGAGGAGGAATTCGCCAATGAACTTGTAATTGAGGATTGCGGGGATGATGATAGTGATGAATAGAGTAATTTTCTATCACATGATTGCAGTTGTTTTACAGGGTAGCCTTCATTCTTTCTTGTTGATGTGTTTCGGGCAACAAGTTCATACGCTCAATGGATTTTAGCGGTAACCCATTGCTCATTGCTGTCACATCGTTTCGTTTTTTGTGATGCCAATAATCTATGACATTTCTTACATTAAATGATTTGTTAAACACATTTGAATTAATTACCGGTATAAATAAAACGTAATATAATGTGGTAACCTCCTACCGTCACGCTTGAACATATCCACACTAAATTAAAGGCCTGTCTCTTATAGACGCCTGTTTCAAATACAAGCCGGTGCAGTTCGGCGATTTGGGTAAATAGAAGCCCGGGCTATTATTTGAAGTTTTACGGTATATTATACAAAACACTATAGATCTCTTGTAAGATTTTGTTTGGATGATTCTAGAGATCTTCATGATTATGTAGATCAGGGGTGGGGAACATCCGGCCTCCAGGCCGTATGCGGCCCGCGAGACAGTTTGATCCGGCCCACGAGTAACCCCCCCCCCCACCCCCTCCAAAAAAAAACTCAGAATTACAACAAAAAAAGTAAACAGCATTACTGTCAATATAATTGTTATTTTATATTACACGGCTCTGTGGAATACTTGATTCTGATTGGTCAATCGCCCATCCTGGTACTAAGAGTTATCTTAACCGGTACTATATGCTTAACGTGTCACTCCACTGTCAAAAACACTACCACGGGTTACAATGGAAGACTGCAAGGGATAGTTCACCCAAAAATGTAAGCCCATGATTTACTCACCCTCAAGTTATCCTAGGTGTGTATGACATTCTTCTTTCAGACGAATATAATCTGAGTTATATTAAAAAAGTCCTGGCTAATCCAAGCATTATAAATCCATAAAAATGCATCTGTCCATCAAATAACGTGCTCCGTGCGGCTCC
The DNA here is from genome assembly GCF_949357685.1 of Gobio gobio. Taxonomy (NCBI): domain Eukaryota; kingdom Metazoa; phylum Chordata; class Actinopteri; order Cypriniformes; family Gobionidae; genus Gobio; species Gobio gobio. Next base: position 20,302,859 of record NC_137097.1, on the reverse strand, counting down.
GGGGGTTAATAAAGGCCTTCTGAAGTCAAGCCACGCCTTTGCGTAAGAAAAATGTCCATATTTAAAACTTAATTAAGTTCCGGCTGATGGCCTTCCATGGAAAAGTGTTGAAAGTGCCTTCAAGATACTCACGCTACATCTGACGACCGGGACTTTGAACTGCTGAGGCACTTTCAACACTTTTCCCATAAACTGAATACGGAAGGCGATTGGCCGAAGCTCTACTTCATAGAGTTTCGCGTCGGGTCCTGATCACTCTGTCGGGGTTTATTCTGCGATAACAACCGGCTGGATGTACATTATCCCTTACTTATTATATATTATATTTAGGGCTGAAACGACTTATCGAGTTACTCGATTACAAAAATTCCTTGAGGCAAAAACTCTGCCTCGATGCCTTGTTAAATACCGGAAGCACACCATAGCGCGTGATACATGTTGAATTTAGTTGGCGCGATGGCGGAGAGTAAAGATGTCCATAAACGGCAGAGAATGTCTAAAGTTTGGGATCATTACATTCTTAAAAAAGAAGAGAACAAGGTGCAATGTGTCTACTGCAAAGTAGACTAGGCATTCCACAGCAGAACGACTTCAAAGATTCAGCATCTGAACGGAAAACATCCACTCCATGCTGGTTCACTGAAACGTAGCCTCAGCATTAATACATTGATGTTCGCTGATTTTAGTCCCATACTGTATTTGTAGGGATGTCGTGATGCGGTTTGACTAGATATGATGTTTAGCTTTGATGTTTTTAAGTTGTAAACGTTTTCACGTTCAATTGCAAGAGAGTATAGACTAAAAAAAGAACACACACACGCACCCTCGTCTCTCTCACGCCAGTCAGACCAATAGTGGCAATGCATCACATATGCAACTTTTATGTAGCCACGCAACAATAATTTCAGCATGCATTCACTGTATACACCGGGACGTGATGTTGTGACGCGATTTTTCGAACGAATGCTTCACCTAAAATGCACCGCAATGCAAGTGATGCAAGCCAAATTCAGCGATCTATTGAAAATGAATGTATGTATTTCTGCCGGACCAAACTGCAATGAAGCAACTGGTCTGACTGCTTCCTCACGCACGCACGCACGCACGCACGCACACACACACACACACACACACACACACACACACACACACACACACAGGTTGCTAGGTTACCATAGCAAATAGGCTCACCCCAGAAATTATATATTATTTATTAGTAGCCTAATGGTAAATGCTGCAGGTGTAGAAATCTACATAACACAGATATTTACTTTGATGTCAGGGCTAGATTACAGCATGAAACCTGTTGTGCATATTAATACATTCAATTGCTTTTTCTCCCTCTCAACACACAACATTTTTTATCCGATTAATCGATCGATTAAGTGCTAGATTAATCGATTACAAAAAGAATCGATAGCTGCAGCCCTAATTATATTAGATAATAAATATATAATATATGTCCAGGTCATAGTCAGGGTGAACGCAACAGGTACGAGTGTTTGTCATTGCTGACATGCATAATGGGGACAGTCAAGAAAAGAAAAGTAGATGCAGAATGTCGGGCTTTTCAAGAAAAATGGACAAACGATTATTTTTTTTGTCAAAGTGAAAGGCAAGCCAGTCTGCCTAGTTTGTGGGGATGCGCTAGCAGTGATGAAAAAGGCCAATCTCGAGCGTCATTACAGCTCGAAACATGCTAAACTGGATTAGTTGCAAGGACAAATAGGCTTGGATAAAGTTTGGGTGCCCAACAAGCAGTTTTCACAAGAATGCATTCTGACAGAGACAGTGTTACTCCTGCAAGTTTTGTGGTGAGCGAGCTAATAGCGAAGAAGCTGAAACCTCATTCAGAAGGAGAGTTTGTGTCTTGTTGGCGCTGTGGAGCTGCTAGCACCAGACAAAGTAAAACTGTTCCAAAGTGTCAGTTTATCTCGAAGAACCATCGCAGAACGAATTACTGATATAGCACAAGACAACTGTCGTTTCCACCATAAATTTCATCAAAAGCAGAGGGCTAAACAGCCACCAGTTCAAAGAGTTACTGAGTGGTCTTGAGTCTGAGTCTGGAGATCTGGTTTACCATTGTGAGGTGCGAGGGCTGAGTCACGCAGATATGCTCACACGGTTTTATAAACTGAGGGAAGAAGTTAAACAGTTCATGGAGATTAAGGGAAAACCTGTTTTGGAACTCAGTGATGGCAAGTGGCTGTGTGATTTGGCCTTTGTGATGGACATAACCAAGTACCTGTCAGATACCCCTTTTCCACCAGAATGAACCGGGTGCTAGTTCAGAGCTAGAGCCAGTGCTTAGTTGGTTCGACTGAGGAGCCTTCTAAGAACCGGTTTGCCTTTCCATGGGCTAGAGAGCCACCACAGAGCCAGTTCTTACGTCACTGTATACGTCTCCTCTTTCTCAGCGACTCTAGCGAGGCAGCGGGAAACAAACACACCAGGCTTGTCCGAGATGCACCAGCGCTGTGCAGACGATCAGCGTTTGATATCAAAACACCGCATGAATGAATCAAAAGCATAAGGAGTCGTCTGCTCTCGTTGTCATACGGTGATCGTTCTGCACAGCGCCGATGCATCTCGAGCAAGCCTTCCCTCAACAATGGCGAACGTTGCGTTACTATTGATGCACATGGCTTTACGATCCTACATCGGCATCAAAACACAGCGAATCCAGCACATTCGTGCAGTTCGCCGTAATTTGTATAGACGGAGATTACAATCGAGCAGCTATTAGCTCGATTAGCTACTATTTCAAAAATGGCGGTCACAAGTTTGTTTGTGTTGGTCTTGTTGGTCACGGTAACCCTGTCTCCAGCCCCTGACACAAGCGGTTCTTACTTCTAGACCAGCAATGTTTTGGTGCTACTTAAGAACCACTCTTCCTGGTTCGGAGCTGGTGCTTTGGGTGTGGAAAGACAAAGAACCGATTTGAAACTAAGCTCTGGCTCTGAACTAGCACCAGCACTGCCTTGGTGGAAAATGGGTAAGAGCTAAACGTCAAGCTCCAAGGTATGAACCAGCTTCTCTGCTTTCAAACGTGAAATCATTCGAAGGAAAATTAAAGCTGTGGCAATTGCAACTGGAAAAGGGTAACACTGTGCATTCTCATGTGATCGTGTTGTTAGTGATACATGTTCAATAATTTAGTATGGCCCTTAAAGGAAGTTACAAAAATGTAAATGGCCCTTGATAGGAAAAAGGTTCCCCACCCCTGATGTAGGTGTATATATGTCAACAAACAATACTTATTAGTAACATGAAAATCATCTTTCTTTGGGAGGGTTTGCCTTCGCCTTGCTTCCTAGACGTAGGGGTAGGAAGTTCGCAGCCTCATGTGACTGGAAGGAAGTGAATACCTTTTTTTTCTCTTTGAAATCCTTTATTTGGTTGTTTGCTTGCATGTCATTGAGACATAAATCATAGATAATATCTAGAAAAATACTTATAAAAGGAAAATGACAACTATACACTGCGGCAACTATTGTATTGAGACACTGATAATTAATGTGGATTTATTTCTGTTAGCCTAATTATTCTCATCTTAAACAGGACAAACACAGAAAAACTCCTGGTGAAGTGACTGAGATCCACAGCAACATAAAGATGGTGCGTATTAAAGAGGAGAGTGAAGACGTGAAGATTGAAGAAACATTGAGAGTGAAAGATGAAGAAACTGAGGAACAAACAGAGAAAGAGGAGAGTGAAGAGATGAAGATTGAGGAAACATTGAGAGTGAAAGATGAAGAAATTGACGAACACACAGGTTGGTTTCATTCTCATAACTGAACTCAGTCATTTGATCATTATTAAAATCTCCAGCTCTACAGAATTTATATATATATATATGTATATATATATGTATATATATATATATGTATATATGTATATGTATATATGTATATATATATATGTATATATATATGTATATATATATATATATATATGTATATATATATATGTATATATATATATGTATATATATGTATATATATATATGTATATATATATATATATGTATATATATATATGTATATATATATATATACATATATATATACATATATATATACATATATATATATATATATACATATATATACATATATATATATATATATATATATATATATATATATATATATATATATATATATATATATATATATAAACCTGTGATACTTTTTTCAGGATTCTTGGATGAATAAATGAAGAATGGCTGATGAAAATTCAGCTTTGCATCACAGAAATAAATTATATTTTATAGTAAATGTCTATCAAAATAGAAAACCTTTATTTTAAATTGATTTTTTGTTGTATTTTTGGTCAAATAAATACTTGATGAGCATAAGAGACTTCTTTCAAAAACATTAATTCAAATAGTAATATCCAAAAGTTTGACTGGACTTCATTTATAGCATCTGAGCAGAACTTTGTGAACAAAATCTTTATTGATGTGACACTAGGCTACTTTACAGTAAACCCTTCATAATCTGTCCAAAACAGGCCAAAGAAATCTTGTCTAAACATTCTTGCGTCTATGACATTTTATGATTTGAGAAATATGCTATATCTGTTCTATTACAGAGCCTATACATGTTAATCTGCAGTTTAATACGTTTCCTAAAGCATATTATTTCATTATTTATTACATAGAGATTTCACTCATCTCAGTATAGTTTTGGAAAACTGTGAAAATTGTAAGTATGTGTGTAGTAAGTGAAAGTGCACATCAGTTCTATTCATTCACACTTGCAGAATATACAGGATTCATATTTAAACAGTCTTTTTGCGGTTTAATATTCGCAGACACAAGTCTATATCGCAATTAGAAGAACAGAGAATAAATTTAACTGTCACAATCCTCGGCTGGATCCGTTGTTCCTCGAAATGAAACCAACATTTTTTCTGAGGTAAATTATCCCAGGATTATTCCTCACCGCATCTCAAAGCGATGTAAATTCATCGCACTAAACTTGATGTGTTTTACCGAGTTGTTGTGGGTTTTAACTTGTTTGCATAGATCTCCTCAGAATTAGCCTTTTGAATAGAGCGCACGATCCGTGGGCATGGCCCTTTAGCAGATGAGGCAGCATGTGAACAACTGACATCTCTCTCTTTTTAAATGGATCACATAAACAGAATATTTCCGTTCGAGTTGATGGTCATCATTTCTTTAGACATGTGTCTCATATGTTGTGTGACGAGTATTAACTAAGTTGCAGTTCATTTTCTGCAGAGTATCAGAATGGACTTCATTGAGAGAAAGCCGGCAAATCGCACATCATGTTTGTTTTCTTTGTTTTGCAAATAGCACAGCATTTTGTTTTTTTATTGTGAGTGCACAAAAATAGAAGTAGAAACTTAACAGATTTGAATGATGTATAGCACTTGTCTGTATGACTAAAATCAATGGAGTATTTTGAGTCTCTTTCGCACTAAGATAAAAGCGAGTTGGTCATGCTGGACCTCTAGGGGTTAATGCTTTACAAATGTTTTGATGCCTGTTGTGGTGTGCTATTAAACTGGGGTTAACTTTTGTCTTTTTTGCCTTAGACCTGATGCCGTTGAAAGAGGAGTGTGAAGTACTAAAGGAAATGGAAGAAAAAGATCAATATGAGAATGATCATGATTTCATAACTGAAGAAACATATTTTAGTTGCTCACAGACTGAAAAGACTTCAAAAACAAGCAGAGAAAAAACTGAAAATAAAGAAACAAGTTACTTCACCCGCTTTCAGGGTAGAAAGAGTTTGAATCAACAAAGAAATCTTACAGACCACATGAGAACGCACACTGGAGAGAAGCCTTACACCTGCCAAAGTTGTGGAAAGAGTTTTGATCAACATGAAAACCTTAAAGTCCACATGAGAGTTCACACTGGAGAGAAACCCTACACGTGCCCTCAGTGTGGAAAGAGTTTCAAACATAAAGGACACTTCCAAGACCACTTAAGGATTCACACTGGAGAGAAGCCTTACACCTGCCAACAGTGTGGAAAAAATTTCAACCGAAAAGGAAACCTTAATCACCACATGAGAATTCACACTGGAGAGAAGCCTTACACCTGCCGACGGTGTGGAAAGAGTTTTGATCAACATAAAAACCTTAAAGTCCACATGATAATTCACACTGAAGAGAAACCCTTCACCTGCCCTCAGTGTGGAAAAAGTTTCAAACCGAAAGGACAATTTCAAGAACACTTAAGGATTCACACTGGAGAGAAGCCTTACACCTGCCCTCAGTGTGGAAAAAGTTTTAACAGAAAAGGAATCCTTAACATACACATGAGATCTCACACTGGAGAGAAGCCTTACACCTGCCCTCAGTGTGGAAAGAGTTTCAACAAAAAAGGAATCCTTGACACACACATGAGAGTTCACACTGGAGAGAAACCGTTCGCCTGCCAACAGTGTGGAAAAGATTTCAGCCATAAAGGAAGTCTTGATTCCCACATGAGAATTCACACTGGAGAGAAGCCGTTCATTTGTGATCTCTGTGGAGAGAGTTTCAGATATAAAGAAACCTTTAAGCACCACATGAGGATTCACTTATGAGAGAACGATTTTACATCATCAGTCTGGAATGAGTTTCAGACAGAAAAACCTTAAAGTCCCTGTAAAGGCAATTCTGAGATTTGTTTCTAAACACATTATAAATGTAATAAATGTATTGCTGTTACACGTTACTGTGAACTGTGTAGTACTGGATTGTGGAATTAGACCGTTAAACTGTTTTTCACCATTACTGTGTTCAGGATTTTTTGGGCGGGGCTAAAACGGTGGCTCGATGACGCACTGGAGCCACTGTGCATATAGCCCCTCCCCCAACACTATAATAACTGTTGATGACACACTGGAGCCACTGTGCATATAACCCCTCCCCCAACACTATAATAACTGTTGATGACACACTGGAGCCACTGTGCCATATTAGGGGTGTAACGATATTCAAACCGAACCGAAAAACCGTGATACACCACCCACGGTTCGAACCGCAATCCTCTCATGTCGAACCGAACATGCCCCGCCCCTGCTGCCCGAGCTCAGCTCTCACTTCACCTTATGCCACAAAATATTTTTTCTTCCTTGACATTAGATTAAATAGTAACTTTTAACAACTAATAAGAGCTGTATTTTTACTAAATATTATTATAATAATTATTTTTACTAAATATTATTATAATAATAATATTTACTAAGTATACACTAACTTTTGTCTTCCAAGTGCATGTCACGTCACTTTGGGTGATCGCTCAAGTTGCTGCATGGTGGAAGGACAAAAAGAGCCAGTTTCCTCATTTAGGCGGGTAGGCAAAATGCTACCTGGAGTCCCAGCAACACTGTCATTTTCGTAGCTTGTTAAAAAATAAAAAAACCTCTCTCACCTCAGAAACCCACTTTCCTGTCCTGTAAGTTATACTGAACTCATAGCGCACTTTAGTTACACGCACACACGCGGTGGTGCACGCCCTATATTAAGAGCGCAATAGAAACTACGAGCATGCAACGTTACGATATCAATATGTAAGTCATGAAATAAAAGTAAAGTACCAATAAATCACATAACAGGTTCGACGTGTGTTAGCCTGGAAGGATTTGCATGCAGTTGTGATGTGTGTTCTGTTTATCAGGAGCAGTTTTCATCTTTCATTAAAGGTCCCATGGCATGAATTTTTTATTTTATTTTATAATGTATTCTGAGGTGTACTTATATTGTTAGTATGATTTTTACATAATAAAATGTTATAATTTAGAAATAAAAGGCATATTTGCCCTCTGGCTGAATGCCCTGTTTCAAGGGGCGTGTCTGCTGTGAGACTTCAGTAAAAAAAACGCCCACTGTTGTGATTGGCTGACATCTTTGCATTTGAAATGAGCAGAGGGGGCGTCGTTTAACGAGATCTACCAGGCACATCAGAGAGATGGATGGACCTGAGTTCACTTCTCATCAGTTCTCTCAGCACGTCTCAGTTCAGTGAACTGTTGTAGTTACAGCATATACTTCAGGTTATTCGTTTATTTCTAGTCGGAGGGACAGTCACTCATGTCAGAAAGTTAGTAACTTTAGTAAATTATGGATCAGCGCTGACTCGAGACGCGAACCGTTTAGAACGATTCAGTCCAATTTGGTGAACTGATTCGACCGGTTCACTAAAAAGAATCACTAATGTACCAGAGACGGAGCGATTGCTAACAAGTAACGAGTTACGAGTAAGTGTTGATTATAGCATTATATTTATATATTTTCCTATCATATGAAAAGCTTCAGTGACACGCATTAAGATTTCAGCATCAGCCTGAGTGAGAGAAGATAGGAGACGTGCAATATTACGAAGATGGAAAAAAGAGTTTTTAACAACAGAAGAAATGTGGGATGCAAAATATAGAGATGAGTCAAATAAGACACCAAGATTACGGACAGATGAGGAAGGCCTAACATAATCCCCATCAATTTCAAAGGACAGGTCTATCCTTTTTACTGAGGTTGCAGAGCCAATAATCAGTATTTCAGTTTTGTTATTATATAGTTTAAGGAAATTCAAGGACATCCAATGCTTGATATCCCTGATACATGCAGTGAGTGAGTCAGGCAAGGATGGCCTATCAGAGCTGGTGGTGAGGTAAATTTAAATGTCATCAGCATAGCAATGAAACTGAAGTCCATGCCTGCGTATAATGTTACCAAGTGGATGTATATAAATGATAAACAGAAGTGGACCAAGAACTGAGCCCTGAGGAACACCCTGTGAAAGTGGAGCAGTGGCAGATTTATAGCCTTGTATGGTGATATAATATTTTCTGTCGCTGATGTAGGAGATGAGCCAGGAAAGAGCTGAACCAGTGATACCGATATCAGAAAGGCAAGAAATTAGTATGTCATGGCAAACTGTGTCGAAAGCAGAGCTAAGACCCCAAAGAATCAAGATGTTTATTAACCCTGAATCCATAGACAGAAGAATATCATTAGCCACACGAAGAAGAGCAGTTTCAGTGCTATGTGATGAGCAAAATCCTGACTGAAAAGGTTCAAATAGGCCATTAGCATTTAAGTATGATCTCAATTGTGAAGCCACAACTTTGTCAAAAATTTTACTTAGGAATGGTAAATTTGAGATTGGCCTATAATTATTCATGTTTAGATGGTCGAGACTAGGTTTCTTAAGAATGGGGGTCACGGCAGCCAGTTTTAATTTTGCTGGAACAATAGCAGATGTTAAACTAGAATTTATAAAATGTGTTATGAAAGGTTCAAGTTCACAAACACACCTCTTAAGCAAGACAGTAGGAGTAGGGTCAAGCTGGCAGGATGTAGAGTTGGACTTCACAACTAGATCACTTATGGCAGCAGAAGTAGTGAGAGCAAAAGCAGAGAGAGAGTTTGTGGAATGAGCCGAGTCAGCTGACATCAAGAGAACATTTGAGTCAGTTGTATGAGAGGTGTCTTTGGAAATGGATGTAGTGATTGACTTCCATTTGTCTGAAAAGTAATGTGAAAAATTATTCACAAGCACCTCAGAGCTAGAAATAACATGTTGAGGAGGATTAATGAGATTGTTGACCATAGCAAACAGAGATTTTGGCCTGCACATGGAATTGTTAATAGTAGATGAGAAATATGAGGATCTTGCAGCATTGAGGGCTGTACGGTAGTTGAGCAAGTGTTCCTTCATAGCCAAAGAGTGCACAATGAGTCCAGTTTTCCTGTAAAGTCTTTCCAAGCGACGACCCATAGCTTTCATAGCTCTGAGTTCAGGAGTGAACCAGGGTGAAACACGTGCAGAAGGAACCAGTCTAGTTTTAACAGGAGCATGTATCTCAAGTATTTGGGAAATGGTATTATTATAAATGCTGCAGATTTCTGAAGGACAGTTGGATAGTAAACAATCTGACAAGGTAGAAGCCCTTAGTGAATTAGAGAAAGCGGATGGGTCCACAGAACAAATTTTTCGATAAGTGAGCATTTTTTTACAGGCGATATTGATGCTGGGAAACTGAAACTGAAGTTTATGAGTTTGTGCTCTGAAAAAGCAAAATCAGTTCCACTAACTAGAATATTATATTAAGCCAGATGTACATATAAGGTCCAGTGTATGACCCTTAGAGTGAGTAGCAAATTTACATGTTGCGCTAAGTTGAAACAGTCCAGAACAGACATCAATTCATTGTATTGCAGAGTTTTCATGCATGTTGAAATCACCAAGAAAAATTACAGATAATTAGCACAGACAAGAGTAAGTAACTCACTTATCTCAGAGAAAAAATCGGAATTAATTTTTGGAGGTCGATAAATTAGGATTACAGCCATTGATGTGTTGCCAGTCATTTTCAACGCAAGGTATTCAAAAGATGCAACGCCATGGAACTCAAGTTTTGATATTGTGATACTCTCATGACAAACTACAGCTAACCCTCCACCTCTACGATGGAGACGAGGTTGAGAGAAATATATGTACCCAGGTGCTGTTAAGAGGTTTAAATGTAAAAAGTCATTGGGCACCTGCCAGGTTTCTGTCAAAAGTAGCATGTTCAGGTTTGTATCAATGATAATGTCATTGATACAAAGAAGACACACGGAAGCACGGGTGTTAGTGCAGATAACCGGAATACTATTCGAAGACGAATAGTGATACGTCTGAAGTTTCTTCCGCGAACGGTATATGTAGCGGGGTCTGCGTAGAATCCCAAGTTGTTCACACCATGTATAGGTGTCCGGAGCTAAGCGGAGAGATAGGAGAAAGTTGAGCCGAAGAAAATTGCAGAGCCATCTCGGGAGAGGTCACTTTATTAACATCAACCAAAAATAGTACAAAAAGACCAACGAACAAAACCGGCAAGTGGTTTCGCGTCAACATGACAAAACCAATGGGACCCACACAACAATTATCGGTTTAACTACGTTAGCCAGAACCGTACTAAATCCACAATCCACAGAAGGGAGGGCTACCCAATCATACCAAGGATTGACACCACAAAAATGATAAAGAGAGTGGAGACTCACTGTATCAGATGTCGCGAAGGATATGGATTGGATGGAGAGGGCTCGCAGCCGATCAGTGCGACAGGATCATTAAGAAGGCCAGGTTAGTCATCCAAAGTTAACTGAGTAAAGAGAGAGTAGTCCAGAAAAATAATCCATGTAATCACGGTGTGTCAAGTCCAGCCGAAAACATATCCAAAAACGAATCAGAGTCGTTCAACAAACAAACAGACAGACAGGTACCAGCGTGAAGCAGCAGCACAAACGCACCAGCGTTTTCACACCGGAAGTTACGAAGCCTGTCCAGGGGCCGTTTCAGAAAGGAGGTTAAGTGAAAACTCTGAGTATGTTAACCCTGAAATAAGGGAAACTCTGGGTTTTCTGTTTCAGAATGGGAGGTATGTCAAACCCGAGAAAGCAGGGTAAGTCAAGCCCGTTTCTAAAAGAGAGGCAACTTATACTCAGAGTCAGTTACTAGGGTAACTTACTCTGTGAACCTAACCTGGTCAGGAGCAGGTTTTCTTTGGTTAACTAAGAGTTTCTTTCAGTCTCCTACCCTTTTTAAAGTGCCAGCGGTGTTTAAATACTTAATTCATTCATTCAAATGCCACAAATGCTTTTCTTACTGAGTATTTTGGTCGTATTTCAAGTACAAATATTAAATTAATATTTTTTTTATCTAAAGTAAGCAAAGTTTACTTAAAACAAATTAAATTATCTGCCACTTGACAAAATATATAAGAAAAGCATTTTTTGCAGTGCAGGAACATTCATTCATCGCTCATATTTCATCATGAGTACACTGTCACACTGACAAAAATAGCATGTCCATTTATACAGGAATGATCCTGACGTTCACTTGATAAACCTAGAAGTAACCTAATAATCAGAATTTCGTTTAGGATTTCCAGTGGTTGGACGCATTGATGACACTCATATTCCCATCATCACACGTTCTGAAAACGGATAACTGTATGGAATGGAAGGATGCTGCCAGATGGTAGTACGAGATATATGCCATAACCACCACCATGGCACAGCTGTTAAATACAATTGGTATGGTCATCTTTATTTCCTACAAATACTTTATTCGTTTTCCTGTTGGATGTTAATATTCTTCCTCCATCTCCTCTTCATCTGTCAGTGGTGCTGGTGTTTGGCTGGTCTCAGTAGAAGTCAAATGTTTAATGTCATTCCCCTGATTAATAAATGTAACAAGTGGGATCAGAGAACATTTCATTATGTGAAAAGAGCATAGACCCTTTTCACATTTCCAGGTTTCTTTGAAGCTGAAGTTGTCATAGTTTTATAGCGGTGAATGAGAAAATACATTAAATATGTGTCCCCGTTTGCTCAAATAGCAAAAGAAAAAATTCCACAATAGTGATTTCACAACTTTCAAAAAGAGGGAAAAAATAGAGTGAGTTTGATAACGGAAGTGAAAAGAGAGAAAGATAATAATTTTCACCATCACTCCCATAGACGCTGTATTAGAAACACTCTCACAGCAGCGGTAACTTGTTTTTTGTAATTTGATGCAAAAGTAATATAATACAAAGTATTAGTGTTATAAATGTACATACATTTAAAATTTAAATAAAAATACAAAAAACTTTGCAGGATTTACGATATTGATGAGCATTAAAACACGTCATCACAGTGAAAAGGGTCTAGTGGGAAAAGCTGCTGCACATTGGACACTAAATGATATTTATTTAATATGTCAAATGTTTGTAAAGTCATTAAACATACACCCCTGAACATTTTATGCTTAAAGCTTTACCTGATTGAATTATGTTTTTATTTTTTAGCTCCTGCCACATTCTTTTTTTTTGCTTTTTGGATACCATGAAAATTAAACTTAATTAAAATAATTAAGAATTAAACTTACATATTGACCCGGAAATATGCAAACATCTTTATGTTTGGTGCTGTTGCCATGGTGAATCATAATTTCGGAGCTCCATTGATCGTGGCTTTTCATAGTTGGAGTGAATGAGCTTAACTCAGAGTCAGTCTACTCAAGAGTTGATTGAACTACCTCAATTCAGCTGTTCTGAAACCCAAAACTCAGAGTTTCCCATCTCAGAGTAATGGCGCTTTTCCACTGCACGGTACGGCTCAGTATGGTTCGGTATAGTTCGCTTTGGCGCTTTTTCCACTGCATGGTACGGCTCGGTACAGCTCGCTTAAACAGTACCACCTCGGTTGGGGTTCCAAGCGTGCAGTACCGATACTAAAATGTGACGTGTAAACACTGCAGATCACTGATTGGTCAGAGAGTATCGTCACCACTAGCGTCATTGGATTTGCGACACCAACCTGCTAGCAGTAACAGCCAGGCAGTATCGTTGGCACGACTTGAGAGGAAAACTTGTTTAAAAAAACAAAAAATATGGCTGAATCTTGGTCGGTAGATGAGGTGCAGACGTTCCTCTCGTTGGTAGCCGAGGAGCGGATCCAGCGAGAGCTGGATGGGGCAACACGGAATGAGAGAGTTTTTCAAGAAGTCGCTAAGCTGTTAGCCGCACACGGCTACCGCCGGACATTTAAACAGTGTAGGGACAAGTTAAAAAAACTGAAAAGCGATTACAGAACCATAAAGGACCACAACAGCCGGAGTGGTTCAAACAGAAGAAATTGGAAGTGGTTTGACCAAATGGACGCGATCTATGGCAGTAGACCGGCGAGTAATGGACGGGAGGGTGCTCTGGACTCAGCCACGGCGTTGATGGAGAACATGATGGAGGATGGTACGTTGTGTTATGTTAACATTCACCATCTACTTAAAAGCTTACTGTTTACATCTATACCTATTTAATTGTTATTTTTGTTTATGGTCAGTGGTATTCTGGATTTGCTAGTTTGTTCTATGGTGTGGTAATTTGTGCATTAATTTTTTTTGTACCCATATTTTGTTTTTGTTTCAGATGCTTTGTCTACGGTTGATTCGTTAGCACTTTCTCCATGCTCTGACGCCTCAACTTCGGTTGCAGCAGTGACGCCACCAGCACGATCACCAACACCAGCACGATCACCAACACCAGCAAACTCCAGCAACAGTACGACACCGGAGCGCGTGGTCTCAGGTATGAAATGAGTAAAACACTCACGTTTGCAAATCATAAATCTTGAGTAATGATGATTTGAATGACAGAAATAATATATAGCATGTATTGGCAGCATTAGATATATCACAAAATGTGTGTGTGTGTGTATATATACATATATATAAAACTAAAACTATTAGGGCTGCGCAATATATCATAATATCGCAAATGTACACATCGCAATATGCATATCGCAAGGGTACGCAATATCTGAATGATTATAATAGACTACTTCAACATTGTGAAAAGTGTACGTTTTAGGTTTATACATATGTATGTGTGTATATATGTATATATGTATGTATGTATATGTATGTATGTGTATATATGTATGTATGTATATATGTGTATGTATGTATGTATGTATATATGTATGTATGTATATGTGTATATATGTATGTATGTATATATGTATGTATGTATGTATGTATATGTGTATATATGTATGTATGTATGTATATATGTATATGTGTATATATGTATGTATGTATATATGTGTATGTATGTATATATGTGATTTTATTTATATATATATATATATATATATATATATATATATATATATATATATATATATATATATATATATATATATATATATATATAAACTATTAGGGCTGCGCAATATATCAAAATATCGCAAATGTACATATGAAAAACCAAGACATTTCTAACTTTTGTTCATTTTTGTCCAGGCAAGAGAAAACGGAGCCAGCACCATCAGGAGCATATTTCTATTTTAAGAGAGATGCAGGTGGCTGATATTCAGCAGCAGGAGCTGAACCGTGCACAGAGGGAGCGCCATGTGCAGATGGCAATTGAGGAGGCCCGTCTAGCAAGGGAACAAGAAGCGGCCTTAAGGGCAGAGGAAAATGCCCAAACGGCTGGATTCAATCAAGCCTTCCTCAACGTTATGGGGATGCTTGTACAGGCAATAAGTGGCCGGCAACAACAGAACTCTCTGCCTGATTAGAAACCCATGCGGTACAAAAAAAGCTGTTTTGTGCACTTTCATTTTAGAAAGTTCTGCACTACGTGCATGTTTGCACGTAAAAAAAAAAAGTTGACTGACATTTTCACATTTTTTTCATTTCTTATACATATTTTTTGGCACTAAATACAATTTGCACATTGTTAACATTTCTGTTTACACTAACAATTTTTTTGTCTTATGTATTCCACTACATACATTTGCACTTCGTTTACATTTCCTCTGTTTACACTTTTACTTAATTTCTTATGTTTTATGTATATATTCTTTGCACTACATTTCCACTTTGTTTAAAGTGTGACGTTTACATTTTAACCTTTTACAATTTTGTATTTGTTTTGTTTTTTTTCAATAAAAAAAGGAACTGGACAAACGTGTACTTCATTACTTTCTTAATGCATGTACTGTACCAATGAATAAATGTGAATTATAAATAATAAAGCCTGTTTAATAATATATATTTTTTAAAGAAAGCGAGACAATACTGAAATACTGAAATATTTAGTTTATTAATAATCCACTTGACAGGAAAGACAACATGAATAGTTAACTATTCAAGTAACGCAACAGACCCTCACGTACATCCCTGCCCTCCTCCTCTACAGCCTGTGCCAGTGCCACCACAGGCTCTGCTGCTGAAGGTGAATCCCATGCACTCTCATAGGCCTCTCCATGACTCTCACAAAGGTTATGTAGAGCACAGCATGTCAGGACCATAGATTTCACAAGGTCAACCGCACAGTCATTCCTTTTCATAAGGCAACGCCATCTTCCTTTTAATCTACCAAAGGCATTTTCCACAACGACACGTGCTCGGGAGATTTTCATGTTGTACACCTGCTGTTCTGCTGTCAGCCGTCCAGTGTCAACGAATGGTTTTAAGAGCCAGTGCTGCAAGGGATAGGCAGAATCTCCTAGAATGTAGTAGCCAACATTCACCCCACCAATGTTTCTGGTATTAGCTGGTATGTGACTTCCACGACTTGCCAACTCCCACAGTGTGGACAGTCTCAAAACCCGAGCATCATGCAGGCTTCCAGGCAGTCCTGTGAAAACATTCCAGAAAAGTCCCTTTCCATCCACAACACCTTGAAGGATGATGGAGTGCCAGCCTTTACGGTTGAAATAGTCACAGTGATAGTCCTGTGGTGCTATGATGGGTATGTGTGATCCATCAATAGCACCAATACACTGTGGGAGCCCCCACCTGTTCTCAATGTAGGCAGCCATTTCTTGAAACTTCTCCTGATCTGGAAAACGAATTTGTTCTGGTACCAGCAAAGTCTCCGCTGCAGCACAGAACTCCTGGACACATCGACAAACAGTTGTTATGCTTGCTCCAAAAAGATGGCCAACACTTCTGTACTCAGAACCGGTTGCGAGCTTCCACAGTGCGATGGCTACTCTCTTCTTTAGAGGTACACAAACACGAAAGTTTGTGTCCCGTCTTTCCATCACTGGACGCACTTTGTTGCACAAGTAGACAAACGTTTCTTCTGACATTCTAAAGTTCTCCAGCCATTGAGTGTTTGTAAAACCGGGAACAATCACATCCCACCACTCCGAAGCTCGGTTAAATGTCCAAACAGATGGTCTGTTGCGGCGACGTTGCAAAATGTGAAGGATCTGAAATACACAGAATACGCATTTTAAAACATAATTTTGCCAGCCAAGTTCATTATATGTTTTCGTGACAGTGATATAGCGATTGAGACCGTAGTGCAAGATTAGCTTACCCTCGTGCGCCGTCGAGCAAGCCTATTGTCGAATGCGCTTTGTTGTAGGAGTTCCCATACTCTCTTAGTTTTTTTTTCAGTATTTTGTTTTGCTGCCATCAGCCTCCTTTGAAACAAACTTTTTCGTTGTGCGGTGAAAAACATCCACATGCCGAGAATCAAGAACACCATTCCTTCGATAGGCTCCATTGCTCCGGTTTTGCACGTTTGTTTTTGTGTCGCGTTTACGATGATGTCGTGGCAGTAGAGGAGGCGCAACTACAACGTAATCCCACCCACTTGAAGCGTTGCTACTGCAGTGGAAAAGCAACCGAGCCGAGCTGAGACGTGCTGTGCCGAGTCGAGTCGAACCGTACCAAGCTGTACCACGCAGTGGAAAAGAGCCATAAGTCAACTCAGAGTTCAGGTTTAAACTCAGAGTTGGTTGAACCTCCTTATTGAAACGGGCCCCAGGAGGCTGATTAAGTTCCTTGCCTGCTTTGTAAGTCAGAGGGCCATCAGCCCCATCAGCACCTTGCTGATTTTGGCTATAGTTGTAGCGTTCCTTCGGGCAACCGATAAAATTTCCGATGGACTCGTATATCGTGTCTGAGAAAATCGGCCAGCTGGTCCATCTCATTTCATCCAGTACACCACATTTTTGACGGTTGTTTACAAGTAGCCCCATGGAGTCCATCATACTGGGAGTCAGGAGTATTGGGACCTTTCTGTCTCGCTTGCCTCTAATTTCGATGTGCTGGAAGTGCTGACAGAGCTTCGGCTCAACTTCAGATAAAGCATCAGCGACATCGGAAAGTAAAACAGATGTGTTCCGGAGAAGATATGAATCCAACCTCATTTTCGAAACTTCTCCTGCTCTCCTGCGATCAAACAGATTTACTTCACACAGTTATTTGGGCAAGATTTGACCAGTTCTTCTGACTTTTCTCAAGTTTGAGCTTTTCTTGGTACAGTTTAGTTTGATTGCTGAGATGCATGTGCATTTTTTTAACACCCTCAGTAAAAGGGAGAAGTTCTGGAGAGTCCCATATCGCTTCATTAAGCGTCTTCAACGCTGAGGCAGACAGACATTCATTCCATTTTTGGGTATGCATTTGCTTTAACATTTTTAAATTTTTGTCATAATTTTCCTCTCCTGCGATCATTGCTTCACATTCTGCAATATCAGACATTTTTTTAAGGTTGTGGCCCAGTTTAATGCTAAAGATGGAACAGTGAAGAACTAATCCCAGAATCCCAGGGTATCTTTAACAACCTTGATAACATGATAGAAGTTTGAGGGCATGCGCGTAATTTGCACGGGGGTTACGGGGGTCAAAAAATCAGATCCAGCTAATATAACCCCCCCCCCCCCTCCCCCCCCCCCAATATCATCACATCATTCAGATTAAAATAAATATGAAATATTCCGAATGAGTACTTTTATTCGTTTTCTTTATTAATTTCATTTGCCAGCAAGAAAGATAGTATCAAATTTTAAATGATCTGTAATGTACCCCCCGCCCACCGCACCGACTAATTGGTAATACCCAACCCGCTTTCTCTACCAAGTTTGTTCACTATTTTTCGCAGTCGCTGGGATGAAAGGTTGTAGAAAGCTTAGGGAAAGATGAAAAGGACACTGAAAGGCACTAGTGTCTGTAAATATTAAACCGCGAAAAGACCATTTAAATATGAATCATGCGTGTCTCTATGCGAATGAATGCCATAGACGCGCGGTTTACAGTCTATGGGTTTACCTCACACACACTCACTCAGAATCGCACGTGACGGTCGCATGTTTCCATCTCTTGCATCTCATATGATGACATGAACGCACGAACGTCATCTCCAGAGCCACTGAGTCACTTCATGAGCATTTTACCGTTTCATTTGAGAACAACGACCGTAATAGGCCTTTATCACAGAGGAATTGAATACCGGAAGTGCGCGTCGAAGCAGTGCACCGATTCTTCCGGTTTTGCTCGCAGAAGGATGGCGTCGGGATATCAGATGACATCGTCTTTATTGACATTGCCAAAATTTGGCCAAGAAGACGTGGTTCGTTTGGTTAAGGAGAACACTACAGTTAAAAGTTCGAAACTGGACAAGGGATACAAGTTTTTCTTTGAACAGTTTATTTTTAACTACAAGGGTGAGTAAATTGCCGTGTCAACGTTTTGTGGTTGCTAGTTAGCTGTCCTTCTGCTTATTACTACCATAGAGGTTTACGAACTAACACTGAAGTAGCCTAAATAAAGCATCCTCTAAAACAGTTTGCAGAATTTGGGGCAAATAAATTGTTTGTCTGCTGTAAGCTGTCTCCATTCAGTTTGAGCAGTCTACAATGTGATATAACGTACGCTTGTCATGTTTCCGTTTGTATCCAAAACTAATTTTTTTAACTTCCAGATTTGCAAAGTAGACTGTGATAACCTCCCTTCTTCCTTTGCATGCAGTGTCAGATATAGTGAATGGTGAGGTAGTAGTACAGGCAAGTTGCTACCGGTCAATGCGAAAGAACGAGGAGCCCCATAAACTACAGGTTGCTTAATGTTCAGGAAGTTTAGCCCTCAGACCGGAAACATACTCTAGTCTCTACTCACTGAAACATCAACATTATCTACAAATATTTGAGCTCTCTTGTGTTCAGCATTTGGACACAAATCTAATGCAGTGTTTCAGAAGTTCTTCACTATAGTTTCAGACATAACTTCATCATTGCAAAAATCTTAAAAATGGTCAATATGTAGTGAATAGGGTGTGGTTCCGGACCTTCAGGTGCAAGTTCATTTTGTTCTTCTGCGGTTGCAGAATTGATTCCACTGCTGTTGCAGTTTTTTTTTATTCCACCCCTTTCTGTTATCTTCATTTTGTTCCTTGACCATACTATTCTTATGTATAATGTCCTAACATTTATATTGTTTACTTCAAGGTTGTACTGCAAGCAGTCAGTAAGCCAGTGGTATTAAATGGATGTTGCTGTTCCTGTGCTGCTGGAAAGGCCTTGTGTAATCATGTGGTTGCACTGCTGTTCCAAACTGCACACTACAGCACCATGGGAGTGAAGACAGTGCCACCTCCACTGGCATGCACTAGTGCTCTTCAAACATGGCACAGACCAAGGACACAGGTAAGATGTCAAAATTAAGCAAGATTCTAGATGTAAATTTTTATAAATGGTCTTTTTTTATCAAAGATGTTCTGAAAGGGAAAATAACATCTCAGACTTCACTGTAGTTTAGATGTTGCACTGCACAGTGTTTCTGTCCTTCTCTATATACCTCATTCCTATAGATGCTTACTTACATGGTGATGCAAGACCTGGTTTCACAGACAGGACCAGGAGAAGCAAAGTAGCATATTAGAATGATTTCTTGAGGCTGGAGTAATGATGCTGAAAATTCATCTTTGATCACAGAAATATATTATTTTAAAGTATATTAATATAGAAAACCATTCATTTAAATTGTAATCTTTTTTTACATTATTACAGTTTTTTCCCCTATATTTTTGATCAAATAAATGCAGGCTTGATGAGCATAAGTACTAGATTTACTCACAGCTCAATGCCAGTATACTATTTATGTACTATGGAGGAGACACATTAAAACTAAAAGTTGAACACCTAGAATTTGATTTGTATTATAATACTATATTTGTTGAACTTGAAACTTCAGGTTTCAATTGAATTGGGATCACTTCTGGGAGCCCCTATCAGCTTCGAGCTATCTAGAACCGGCCAATGGACAATTGGCGTGCGAGATTTGCATCTCGCGCCCCGCCCCGCACCGCGGGTATAAACAGGAAGCGAGAGCGAATGCACGCTGTCATTCACTTCGGAGCCACACAGGCATATGAAGGACTCACTCTTCTGCAAAGACGAGTATTTTCGCTGCTATCAAGCAAGAGAGAAGAAATCTGCAACCGGAGAGAACCAGAGGAGGACGCGTGTTGGAGAAACGGCACCTTTCAGCGGGACCGCGCTGACTCATCCAGCTGCCTCTGAAATACAGAGAAAACTGCTGTTATCACAGCAACCCTGTTGGTCTGGGTAGGGCGTTTTCCTGTCTGAGTACAGGCACGGGCTGCACTACAATCCCGTGCGCTGTCGCGGTTCCCCTGAGTGCTTCAGCACAGAGCGTTTTCCTCACAAAAAGAGCTTCACGGGTGACGTGCCGTCCTTTTCAGGATGTCTTACCACCCGTGCGTTTCTGGATGCGGTCGTTCCCTGTCCCCTGCTGACGGTCACAATCGCTGTCTCACGTGTTTGGGCACACAGCACGCTGAGGCGGCATTTGTGGATAGTTCGTGTTCCCACTGCGGGAACATGACTATCTCAGAGTTAAGATCGAGACTCTCCTACCTCCGGGCTGGGGGAGTCCCCTTACCCATCCCACGAACTAGGTCTACCCCTAACCCGGGTGGACCTGCTTCTTTGGATGGCCAGGGTGATCTGAGGATCACGTTTAGGGCAAACCCGCCGAGTGAATCTCCGCAGGCCCCTATTCCCTCTGCTCCGCAGCCGGTAGAGCCTCCAAAGGAGTACATCAACAAACAGGGTGGTTTACGCTCCCGTCACATGTCGCAACTCGCCCGCCATCTCCTCTTATGGAGTCAGAAGCATCTGAGGTCGCTTCGTGCCGTTCACATTCCGGGCCTGCTCAACCGTGCGGCCGACGAGCTGTCACGTCAGCAGGTACTTCCGGGAGAATGGCGACTCCATCCCCAGGCGGTCCAGCTAATCTGGAGTCGTTTCGGGGCCGCACAGGTAGACCTGTTTGCCTCCCCAGAGACGACCCACTGTCAGTGGTTTTATTCCTTGACCGAGGGGACCCTCGGGTCGGATGCCCTGGCCCACAGCTGGCCCCGGGAAGAACGCAAGTATGCGTTTCCCCCAGTGAGCCTTCTTGCGCAGATACTGTGCAAAATCAGGGAGGACGAGGAGCAGGTCCTGTTGGTCGCTCCGTATTGGCCCAACCGGACTTGGTTCCCGGAACTAGTGCTCCTTGTGACAGCACCTCCCTGGCCCATTCCTCTGAGACAGGACCTCCTGACTCAGAGACGGGGCACCCTATGGCACCCGCGTCCAGACCTCTGGAAACTCCATGTCTGGTCCCTGGACGGGACGCGGAGGTTCTAGGTGACCTACCGCAAGCGGTAGTTGACACCATCACTTCCGCTAGAGCCCCCTCTACGAGGCGCCTCTATGCGTTGAAGTGGAACCTGTTCGTCGATTGGTGCTCTTCTCGCCGAGAAGACCCCCGAAGATGTTCGGTCGCATCTGTGCTTACCTTTCTACAGGATGGGTTGGAGCGAAGGCTGTCTCCCTCCACCCTCAAGGTCTATGTCGCCGCTATCGCCGCTAATCATGAGCTCGTAGATGCAAAATCTTTAGGTAAGCACGATCTGATCGTCAGGTTCCTTAGGGGAGCGAGGAGATTAAATCCACCTCGTCCTCCCTCCATACCCTCTTGGGACTTAACTCTGGTGCTAACTGCACTACAGAGACAACCCTTTGAGCCTCTGCAGTCAGCTGAGTTGAAAGTTCTGTCGTTAAAGACAATACTCCTGACTGCGTTGGCCTCCATCAAGAGGGTAGGGGACCTGCAGGCATTTTCGGTCGAAGAATCGTGCCTGGAATTCGGGCCCGGTAACTCTCATGTGATCATGAGACCCCGGCCTGGATATGTGCCCAAGGTTCCCACTACTCCCTTCCGGGACCAAGTGATGAGCCTGCAAGCGCTGCCTTCGGAGGAGGCAGACCCAGCCCTAGCTTTTCTCTGTCCCGTCCGTGCTCTCCGGACTTACGTGGATAGAACGCAAAGCTTCAGGACCTCAGAGCAGCTCTTCGTCTGTTACGGAGGACAGCAGAAGGGAAAGGCTGTCTCCAAGCAGAGGATGGCCCACTGGATAGTGGATGCCATCGTCTTGGCTTATCAGTCCCAAGACGTGCCCTGCCCGCTCGGGTTAAGAGCCCACTCCACTAGGGGTGTTGCCTCTTCCTGGGCGCTGGCTCGTGGCGCCTCGCTGACAGATATTTGTAGAGCTGCGGGCTGGGCGACACCTAACACGTTCGCTAGATTCTATAGCCTCCGTGTAGAGCCAGTGTCTTCCTGTGTGCTCACTTCCCATAGTCAGTAACACCGAAGTACCCGTTCTAGTGTCGGCTAGCTGCGCCATTCCCTCCCCTATGGTAGACGGATGCGTGCGCTTATTCTGCTCCAGTCGAGTTCCCCAGAACGGCGAACCCTGTTGAGTCCTCCGCAACCCGCGGCAGTCGGACGTGGCGGAGCGTTCGACGCCAGGTCTAACACTCGTATGCATTGGTGGAACTTGTGTTAGGCTGGGTTCCGTATGTAGTGACCCCCACGGCGGTCCCATATGTGTATTCTTCCACGGTACGGCTCCCTACGGCGAGCCCGTGTCTTTCCCTCGGCAGAGCTCCTCTGCCGTCCCAGGTACGTGTTGTCTCCCTCCTAATTGGCCGGGGCCACCCCTGGGACTTCCGTATGTTGTGCTGCCCACGGCCAGCCCATACGTGTATTCTCCACATGTTAACTCCCTCTGGGCATGATGTGGCTTCCGCAGCTGCCTTCACAGGCACGCTTTCCCAGCGTTATCCAATACAGTCAGCTTAGTGGGTCTTGCGGAACAGCAGCTTTGACTCTCCCTGCGTGAACCTACCCGCCCGCATCAGATCGGGGTCTGTGGGGCTCGTCGCTGGGCGCTGGAAGTGGTAGTAACTATGGCGTTTTCCATAGGGGATCCCAATTCGTCGGTACGTCCGACGTACGTCGAACGTGACCGACTGAATGGGAACGTCTCGGTTACGTATGGTAACCCTCGTTCCCTGAAGGAGGGAACGGAGACGTACGTCCCGTCGCCACAGTTGCTGTACCATCACTGCAGGTTGAGCCATTACGTGTGGCTCCTCAGTGAAAAACAGCGTGCATTCGCTCTCGCTTCCTGTTTATACCCGCGGCGCGGCGCGGGGCGCGAGATGCAAATCTCGCACGCCAATTGTCCATTGGCCGGTTCTAGATAGCTCGAAGCTGATAGGGGCTCCCAGAAGTGATCCCAATTCGTCGGTACGTCCGACGTACGTCTCCGTTCCCTCCTTCAGGGAACGAGGGTTACCATACGTAACCGAGACGTTTTGTGTATAACAAAAATGTGGTCCAGGGCATTCGTCCAGAACCCACGGATGAACTTGTGGTGCGGAAGCCAAAAGCAGCAGGACGAAGTTGTGTCAAGTCTACGCTCTATCGGGCATACCCAGGTGAGTACTTGTACACAAACAGTTAGCCCACAACATGTCCTTCTATCTATATCTCTCTCACACATACACACACTTTGATTAATGCAAATGTCAAGCATTTATATACTGAGTGCCTCTAATAAATCTTAACTAGTCAGTCAGCAGTAATGAGACTTCCTTCCATCATGTATTTTCAGGACCCCTTCCTGACCCAGCAGTGCTCTCCGTTGGAGATCAATTGAGAGGCCTTAGACCACAGCCGGGTATTTGCAAGTCCTTGTGTGACCTCTCAAACATGACATTAGTGGATTCTAAATTTGGTCCAGTCCCTCATGGCTCAGTTCTCTCTTATCAATGCCCAGTAGTAGTATCTCGAGAAATTTGTAAGTATCCTAAAGCCCCCGTATTCCCTCAACTTCCATTACATGGTTATAAATTAGAGAGACACCTAAATTTTGTTCCCAGCTATCCTCAGTTTTTTCATAGTGAGAGTTTGGTGGTCACTCGTGAATTATCAGGTATCATTGAGAAGAACACAAGAGAGCAGTCAGAGAATCCACTCTGGAAGCAGATGCGTCAGCCACGCTTGACTGCCAGTAGATTTGGGGAAGTACACAGTGCAAGAGGGGAGTCATCTTGTGAGGCACTTGCAGTCAGGATTCTGAGGGGTGTACGGCAAACAGCTGCAATGAAAAGAGGCATTGACCTTGAGCCAGAAGTCCTACAGCAGTACAGTGACCTTTGTAGTGTTAATGTGTCACCTTCTGGCTTTGTTATACACCCTGATGCACCTTACCTTGGTGCTAGCCCTGATGGTAAGGTATATGATCCAACTGAAGATCCCCCGTTTGGATTAGCTGAAGTTAAATGCCCAAATGTTGACCACAGAACAGAAGCTACACACATTAAGTTCATAAATGGTCAGGCTAAACTGAGAAGAAATCACAAGTATTTCTTGCAAGTCCAAGGTCAGTTGGCAATAACTGGTTTGCCTTGGTGTGATTTTATCACATCTACCAAAAGTGATATCACAGTTGAGAGGATCTGGCGAGATGATTCCCTCATCTTGGAAATGAAGAATAAGCTTGACCTTTTCTTTTTTAATACATATATGGAGACCTACCTGAAAAATCAGTAAGTTCATGCATGTAAACATGCACACACGCCTACCACACATACTGGTAGTGTACTTCAGAGTTGTTTTTTTATTATTCATTTTTTTTAAAGGGACATATCTATATACAATCACTATAGTCACTATAAAATTCATATGTACATGTACAGTCTATACCTAATTATTTACACTTGAAAAGAACATTCACAATAAAAACGTTCAATGGAAATAATCTATGTCCATTTAATTTGTGTGCCTGATTGTTCTTCCAGTGATGTTCACACACATATGTGGTCTTTGACATCCAGTGGGCCTTGAAAGTTGGACATTAGGCAGCAGGTTGTCCATAACTGATTGACAGAACCTGAAAGAGTAAGTGGAATTGTTGTGTCCCAGATGTGATATTCCTTTATTCTCCTGATGGCTCTCTCCACTAGTATTCTTAGACGGGCAATGCTTTGTGTTTTTTCTGTGTTCTCTTTGCTGAAGCATGCACTTTTTTTGAACGGAGGGATGATGAGGCGTGCACCAACATCTGACAGCATCTGGTCAATGATGAACCCTTTATCGGCCATGCATGCATCTCCAGGCTCTAGTAATCTGAGAATTCCAGACTGCCTTGTTATCTCTTGGTCTGATATTGACCCTGTGAAGAGCTTTGAGACAAAAGTGATTACACCACATGGGGCAATACCTATCAGAGCCTTGAAAGTAGTGTGATTCTTATAGCTGGAAAAGGTTTCGGACTGGAGTGTAAGCGATGATGGAGATTCACATCTAACTTCTGTACAGTCCACAATCACTCTCAGATCTGAACAGTATTCCACAAATTTAGCTGGCATTGTTGCTCTGACCTGTTCCCTTGACATCCAGATTGGCAGTGACCCCAAGACAAGGTATAAATAGTTGGCCCATGTGATGATCACTCTGCTCACAGTTGTGGTGCTAATGCCAAAGATGTCTGCTATTACCTTCTCTTTCAGGCCAACTGCAACACGACAACAGTACAGGAACAGCTCATCCACAAGTGCTAGTCTACGGTTTGGACTTGGTTTTTCAATGTCCATTGTACCACTCATCCTCTGTGCTTTACTCCAGTAGACTAACTTGGATGCTGAGGGGGCAACTGACTCCCAAAATGTCCAAAATACTTTCTCTGATGGGAATCGAGTGTAGAATCTAAAATCTTCATCAGTTGCACAGTATCTGTTGATGTGCAATTTTGAGGCAGATAGATCACTGAGCTGAGTTTCTAATCCTCTAACCTTGGCCTCCAGTTCTCTGATTCTTTCAGCAGCAGCATCCAATTTACCTGAAGTATATAAAGTGTATATTAGTATGTATCTTTTTTTTTAATTTATATATATATTTTTATATATATTTTTTTATATATGTGCACACAAACACACAAATATACACTACCAGTCAAAAGTTTGGAAACTACTATTTTGATTGTTTTTGAAAGAAGTCTCTTCTGCTCACCAAGGCTGCATTTATTTGATCCAAGATACAGCAAAAACAGTATTATTGTGAAATATTTTTACAATTTAAATTAACTTTTTTTCTATTTGAATATATTTTAAAATACAATTTATTTCTGATTAAAAGTTGAATTTTCAGCATCATTACTCCAGTCTTCAGTTCAATTCAATTCAAATTTATTTGTATAGCACTTTTTCACGATACATATCGTTTCAAAGCAGCTTCACAGAAAATGCATCTACATTACAATTTAAATTGATTTGTACATGTTATGCATTTCAGAATTGCACATATACAGGGAGTGCAGAATTATTAGGCACGTTGATTTTCTGATCATATTTTTTTTCCAGGCACATTTGACCAATTCCAAACCACAGTAATCCTAATAACTACTATTGATTTAGTATTTAATAATGTATAAGTGATATATAATTGTTCATGAAGGCTGGAAATGAAAAACACCTTATATTCAGGTGTGCAGAATTATTAGGCATGTTTTCTTTTACAGATAAATTGAGCCAAAAAAGAGATTTAACTCAGACTGAAAAGTCAAAAAGTATTAAATGCCCATGAGAAGGATGCAATACTAATGCAATACTAGACATTGCAGTTAAGGCGTGACCATTGGACAGTGAAATGCTCGTTGGGTCTGCAGGGTCAGACAAAAACATGTGGCGGAGAAAAGACACCTATTAACCGCAAAAGAATTAAGAATTAAGGTGAAGAATTAAGGGTGAAACCATCAGGAACCCTTTAGTCTCCAGCGCCACCATTTTCCAGAGCTGCAACCTACCTGGAGTCTCCAGAAGTGCAAGGTGTCAGGATCTCAGAGACTTCAGTTAGGTAAAGAATCCTAAAAAATGACCCCCACTAAATAAGAATCATAAGCTGAAGTGTTGTAAAATACATGAAGAAGGTTTTTTTATAGGCTTTATGGACAGATAGGTTGAGAGTGACTCTTGAAGGACCAGCACCACATCCTCTAGTACCACTGTTTGAAGAATTCAAACAGTGGTACCCGACCCGACCCGGGACCCGTACGGGTTCGGGTCTATATTTTAAATGATCAACCGGGTCCGGGTCGGGTCCCAATCTATTACTACGGGTCCCGGGTCTGTTTAACATTGTGTGCAATACCCGAGTCGATCCGGACTCGGAGAACACCTGCCCGTGATCAGAGTCAGTCAGCACTGCTTGAGTGTTTTTTGTAACTTGCAACTGTAAAATTAGGATAAGAAAAGTGTGAGCCGGGAAATAAGGTTTAAAAAAAAGAAAGAAGAAAAACACGAGCGATCTCTCTCTCTCTTGCTCGCTCGCCTCACGCGCTCGCTCTCTCTCTCTCTCGCTCGCTCGCTCTCTCTGCAAGCGCACGGTAATAATAATGGTTACCTTCATGAGTGATGTGTGAAAAAAGCTAAAAAACAACGAATATAAAGAAGTTAAACCCACGGCACCTCTTCTGTCCGGGCATTCATGCATATTGTGGACAAACATGAGAAAAAAGTAAGTGCTGTCTACGTGTGACGCACTGTTGAAGTTTGATTTGAAATTATATTTAAATAATATATTTAAAATCAGCAACAAAATCTCAGTTGAACTGTCACAAATGTTTTCTATGATGCTCAAATTGCGTAAAAAAGCTCATATTTCAGGTTGCTCCAGCCACCGCGCATGTGCGCAGTATCAAGCGCGTGTCATTTCTATGGCAACCCGAGCTTCCGCTGTGATTGACTTTAATAATAATATGAATGAACCGTCTTATTTCTTAAAGTTTTGGTGGTCAGGCTCGCTCACAGAGATTATAGCAAATAAATAATGCGGACGTCAGCGGCCACCGAACGAGCAATCGCTATTATAGTTCAAAAAGGCAAACAGTCAAAGTTATTATGCGAGTTAACTCGAGTCGAAATGCACATCTGCAAAGACGCATTTGTCATCCGTCACCGTGACATAAAGTGGACTTTTAAAGCTGAAATGATGAGTGAATTAAGCATGCTTGGAATAACAAGAGAGGAATAACATGGATTTAACTTTTTGGCAAGGATGTAATGCATCACAAGTAACATTACAAGGAAGGGAGACGACGGCTAGGTAAGACAAAAAGTTATATTTTTCATAACTTGTTTATTGACTTGTTAATATCAGTTATTGTGGAATATGTGACAAACGGGTCCAGTCGGGTCTGTGTCTTCACGCCGGGTTCGGTTCCAGCTTTTAAATAATAGACGGGTCCAGGTCGGTTCCGGGTACTACGTTTTTGGCATTTCTCGGATCTTCACGGGTCCGGGTCCAGCTTTTGAAATAATAGACGGGTCCGGGTCGGTTCCGTTAAGCACATTACGGGTCTCTTCGGGTTCGGGTATGAATTTTTGGACCCGTGAAGACCTCTACTCTCAACCTATCTGTCCATAAAGCCTATAAAAAAACCGTCTTCATGTATTTTACAACACTTCAGCTTATGATTCTTATCTAGTGGGGGTCATTTTTTAGGATTCTTTACCTAACTGAAGTCTCTGAGATCCTGACACCTTGCACTTCTGGAGACTCCAGGTAGGTTGCAGCTCTGGAAAATGGTGGCGCTGGAGACTAAAGGGTTCCTGATGGTTTCACCCTTAATTCTTCACCTTAATTCTTAATTCTTTTGCGGTTAATAGGTGTCTTTTCTCCGCCACATGTTTTTGTCTGACCCTGCTGACCCAACGAGCATTTCACTGTCCAATGGTCACGCCTTAACTGCAATGTCTAGTATTGCATTAGTATTGCATCCTTCTCATGGGCATTTAATACTTTTTGACTTTTCAGTCTGAGTTAAATCTCTTTTTTGGCTCAATTTATCTGTAAAAGAAAACATGCCTAATAATTCTGCACACCTGAATATAAGGTGTTTTTCATTTCCAGCCTTCATGAACAATTATATATCACTTATACATTATTAAATACTAAATCAATAGTAGTTATTAGGATTACTGTGGCTTGGAATTGGTCAAATGTGCCTGGAAAAAAAATATGATCAGAAAATCAACGTGCCTAATAATTCTGCACTCCCTGTACAAGCACACAGATTAGCTAACTATCAATTATTAATCAATATAATAGCTATGGCATAGAAATAAGAATACAGTTTGTTAATGAATAGGGTATATAGATTAATCAATATAATAGCTATGGCATAGAAATAAGAATACAGTTTGTTAATGAATAGGGTATATAGATGAGCATGAGTGTGTGTTGATGCAGAGCTGCGTCATCTAAAGTCCTTGCAGGAGTTGAGTCGTCTCTTCACAGGTGTTGGTCAGCTGAAGTCTTTACGAGAAGCTGGATCCAGACTGGAGCTGACGGATTCTCTAGTTACCTCGGGATGGGCGTCCCGAGATAAAGCAGAACAGAAAAATAATTAGCGTAGCTGCTGTTCAAAGCATTAGGCAAAGATAAGTAATACTAAGTAATAAGAAAATTACAGGTCATCCAATATTTTATATCTTTAACACACTGTTAGCTTGGATAATTTAGAGAATCCAGACTGAAATTTTTCATAGATATCGTTTTCTTGTGAGTAAGAGCATAATTGAGCAGACAATTTTTTCTAGTATTTTAGACAGAAATGGAAGATTTGAAATAGGTCTGTAATTTGCCAATTCATTTGGATCTAATTGTGGTTTCTTAATGAGAAGTTTTATAACTGCCATCTTGAATGGTCTTGGGACATGTCACATGATCATTCAGAAATCATAATGTGATGATCTGATGCTCAAGAAATAATCACATTAGAATGATTTCTGAATGATCATAATTTCTGAAGGAGTAATTTGTTTATTATAAGGAATAAATTACATTTTAAAATATATACCAATATAAAACTAGTTTTTACATTTTAATAATATTTCACAATATTACAGCTTTTTTGTATTTTTAATAACAAATGCAGCCTTGGTGAGCATATGATATTTCTTTCAAAGACAATCAAAATAGTGTGTGTGTGTGTGTGTGTGTGTGTATGTATATATATATATATATATATATATATATATATATATATATATATATATATATATATATATATATATATATATAATAACTTGTATTTTAAATTTAAAAAATACATCTCAGCAGTTTAAATCGGTGTACTTTACCAGATGAAGGTTGACAAAAGTAGTTGTGGTCTGTTTCGGGTTGTACGTCGTTTGGGTCATCTGGTAGACAGACTTCATGGGCTGGATCAGCGAGGTCGCCACGAACGTCAACCCCGAGACGAGTACTAGCCCGGTCAAAAGCGGATTCCCGTGAAACAAGGTCTTTGCCCCAGTTGTTCCAAACAAATCGGGAAGGTGCAGCATCGGATTTTAATTTTTTCCTTCCGCTCTTTGTGATGTAAACATCCTCAGTTTCGAAATGCATACTGCACACGGACGTACTCCCGCGCATTATTTTAAACAAAGGACCTTCATCCCGGCGTATCCTTCTCACCCATGTTTTCCTCAGTTCTTTTTGACTCGGAAAATCGTGAAAACTGAGGTAAGGGTGTCTTTGTTTTGAATTAGAGCAGCCAGGTACGCTGCAATAACATCGGTGAGAGGATTCAGCCATTACTTTTGCCTGCGCTGTAATGGAACCGGAAGTAGCGATGCACTGCTTCGCGTACCGGAAATAGGAAGTGTGATAAAGGCCTATATCATAAACACACAGAAACTCAAATTCACGGCAACCCGTCAAAATAAAAGTTTGGCTAACTTGACAAATAAATTACTGTTGTACGGTACAATTTAGATACGTCTCAATGTAATAATAATACTAACACTAATGTAATAATAATAAATTATCAAAACTTATTTTTTAAGGTTATTTATATATTACACATTTTCTTCATGTTTTAATTTTAACCATATAAAGCTCAGTTGTGCAGCACTTTGTTTGACAAAAAAAAGTTTAATTAAGTTAAAAGATAAATTAAATGAATGTTTTGTGTCTTCATTTGATTACCAGAAAATACATAACACATAATTTGTGGGAAATCTTTTCATAGAAATTAAATTAAAAAGAAAAAATAATAATATGGTTGTTTTTATGAATTAAATTAAGTACCTAGTAGCCTAATATTTACTAGTAAATATTACAGTAATCAAACATCACAGACAATGGCAGACAGAGATCTGGGGCCTCATTTATAAAACTTTGCGTAGGATTTGCGTCAGAAGTGGCCTACAGATGAAACATAGGACGTGCGTACGCACAGAAATATTCAGATTTATAAAACCGTGCGCACGGCAAAAGGTTGCAGACGAAGTAAATGCCGTAAAAAGTGTCTGAAGATGCGTTCACTCTGAATCCTTCCATTTGCCACATCTCCAAAGAGCGCAAGACCAGTGGACAATTAATAGGCCTACATCTATCTATCTATTTATCTATCTATATATCTCCCTAATTATCTATCTATCGGTCTTCCTATTTTAATCGATCTGCTCCGCCAGATGGACACATTGACGAGAATATCAGTTTTGTACATTATTTCGTTCTGTTTACCATATTATTTATGAGGATTATTTGCATAACATGCTAATATTATTGCAGAACATATTTCACTTTTCTTTTTGTAAATATATGTGTTAATGCTGCCTTCACATGCTATCGGAAATTTCCTAATTCCCACTTTAGAAGTCGTGATTACGAGCTTGTTGCATTCAAGTGCTTTGTTGTCGGAGTGAACAGGAATCATGGTGGACACCAGGTTATTCTTGCCTATTTATTGGGAAAATCTTATTAAAACCAACATCATTTGTAGTCTCCCATGCACCGACAACCATATTAACATTCCAGATAGTCCGCTTTCTGCTGATTCTGTAATTTCAGTCAAATGCAGGCTATTTTCGCTGTTTACCAAACATACAATACGCTTCATATGATTA